>NC_066238.1:4400000-5028571 GCF_024542735.1 Bombus huntii | reverse complement strand
TCAAACTGTATATATGACAAATGTCTTTGCTATTGGTAATGCTGTTGCTCATTTTTTGCGTATAAAATATTAAATATTATATAAAAATATTAAAAATGTAATATTAATTTAACGAAACGTATGGATAATAGATTTTAATTAATGGAATATGTTGAATGATCCACGGGTTAACTGTCGTTTAGCGAAAAATACAAAATAATTTTTCTTTTTTATGAAAAAATGATACTTTTAAAATTTCTTTTACTTTTTAATTGCTTTGTTCGATACTGCTGAACTTTTACTCGAAACATTCTCTTATGAAAATTTTGTCAAACTATCGATACAAATATGATAGCTCAGTAAATGAGTAATAATATAATCGATAAAGAGAAAATTTGTCTTGCAATCCAAAATGGATCTAGGATGATTTTCTTCTGTAAATATCCTAATATTTATGAAAAGGATTATACATTCTCCACGATAAAATCATTTACAAAATTATTTATTATATATTTTAGAATAATTTCATTTTAAGCAATTATTTATCTATATCGACATAATACTCCAGATATTCTGCTGATAAATCAATTGAAGTTTGAGACCAGCAAATCCGATGTACCATAAGATCATTGTTGGCTATTGTTCTGTGATAGCAACAATCTGGTGATAATTCGATTTCAAGCTTCAATTGACTCACCGACAGAATATCTGAAGAATTACGTCGATATAGATGAATAATTATCCTGTAGCTGGAGAATTTGATGAAAACGAAGATTAAGTGTAACGCATGGGTAAATTTGAATAGTCGTCTTTTACAACTTTCCCATCCCAGTTTGATTGAATGCTAATAAGATTTTTGTTCCTTCAGAAATATCCTGCGTCCTAAATGTTCTGCAAGAATTTTTCGTTCGCGGGAAGATCCAATAATAGCCATTTCTCAACATCCTCCTTTACCTAATAGAATTATGATAGTCGTGTTCCATTACTTAAATAAGCAACTTTAATTGAAATACTTTGGCAAATCATTTTTGCTTGATCAAACATTACCTCGACAGTCTTAACAGCCTGCAACACTATGTATATAACTACACGCATAATGTGGCACATGCCACATTCTCCTCCAGCTTTGTTAGAGCAATCAATCATGCAAATCTAATTTAACAAAATAGACATTTTTTGATACTCGTACAGAGTTCAAATTGAATTACGCAAAATTATCTTCGTGTTCTGCGTCTTCTGTACATTTTTAGTTTTCCTTTGTACAGGTAACCGTTGACGCAACAGTTAGTTGCTCTAACGAGCCTGGGAACATTTTGCCAAATGATCGAGATAAGCGTACTTGATTATAACTAGGTTGCACAATAGCTTGTGAATTTAGGAGAACAAATTGTAATGAGTTATTCCTTATATTTATAGCGAATGGACTATGATTGGAGCTTCAATGAAACACAATTTCAGGAATTTGGCACGAAGAGAATTTCACTTTTTAAGAGACGATTTAATAACCATCGAAGAGTTATTTCGACTTATAAGAAATGTGTTCTACTGAAAGAAATTTTGTTGACGATAAACTATTTGGATGGTAACAAATTATCCTACGATCCTGTTAGCGAGACAAGTTATAGCTTGTACAAGAAAGCTTTTCAAGCCATAAGTAACGAATAGCAGTAACAGCTTCTGAAAACTAGAAAAACAAAGAATTTTATCCCTTTTAATGATAGTAATAGAATATTAACTTCGACAATTTCTAATTTATTCTTAATTTCTTATTTAATCAACCTCGACAATTTCTTATTATCACATTCATACAATCTCGCTTCTCTATTCTACTTATCGCGAGATATCAAACACTAAAAACGTTCTTTTAAAAGCAACAAGACAAAATTCATCGTTAGTGCATCAACTTTTGAATTAAACCATCGAAATAAGGATGTGCTATAGCGCTTCTCTTCCACATGGTAAATAATTGAACAAACCTTAAAAGGTACGCGAGCAAAGAATTTCATTTTTCCCCGAAACAAGCGAAATAACGAAATAAAAAATAAAATAACAAAATAAGAATATCAAATTCAAGCGATATAGTCGACAATTTAAAAATCACATTATATGGAATAATAAATATTGCAATTACAACAAATAAAATCAAACATTCGTGGTGAGAAGAACAGATCCCAGTGCAATATACTTTCCGTTTAATTTCCTCGATTTTCCAAAACCCTATCCTTAAACTTTCCACGAACTTCGCCATTATCGCTCCTTCCCCCCGTGAATTGTTTGCAAATGACTGCAGGGCACAACGAAGCGTGTCCGCAGAATTCCCTCGCACCCTTCGTTTCAATTTTTTTCTTTTCTTTTTTCTTTCATTTCTACTGCCTCGTAAGATGATCGCAGATAGCGACAGGCTTCGTTTTCCTCGCTCGTGAAAATTGTCCATGACCAGCACAGGTGCGAACCACGTGATGACGACGTATTTTCAACGAACGAACGAGCGCCTAGCTCGCGTGTTTCCGATGGAATTGAGCTGTTGGAACACCGTGAAAACTCGAGGGGCGTATCATCACGCGAGCTGTTTTAACGCGAGCACGATAAGTCGAATCTCGCGCGACGACGTAAAAAGTAACGCCAATTATACCCGTTTGAAACACACTGATTCTACTTTTCCACGACTGAAACACGGTTCGATATAATTTCTTCTTATTTTCGAGCCGCGCGGTATCGTTAAATCTTTAACATGCCATTTCTTATTTCATCGTGCGTTAAGAACGGTGTTGCTTAAGCAACGTAGTACACGAAGAGGATTCATCGTCAGCATCTTATTAGGGTTCGTTTGGATTGATTCGCAACTTGCAGCAAACGTAAGAAGTCGAAGAAGTTTAAAAAACTGGTGAACGCTGAGAAGGTGAGAGCAATTTATTGCGAAAAATTTATTTAAGCAACATATCGCGATATTTTTATATAATTCTATAACACTTTGTTTGAGATAGCCACCCACATGATAATCAAACAGCTAAAAAATTCTACCAAATGTCCAAATTGGACAAATTGTGGATGTGAAATATTAAATAAAAAAAAAACTTTGTTTGATTATGCTGTCTTAAACGTTATTTAAGGATATCGTATAATTTGACGTAAGGTACATGCGTACGTGCTGTTTTAGTAAGCGTAAGGTACATGGATCGATTTGTATTTCGCGTAGCTACGATAGGATAAGTTAAAATAAGACACGATAAGGTAAAGGAATAGTACTTCGCTATTTGCATCTTTCTTTTTAATTTTATTTTATTGCTTCGCTATTTTTGAAATTTTTACGATTTCACCGTTTACTATTCACGTGGAATAATAGAATAAAAAGTGAATAAATTCAAAGATCGTTTCACCACAATCCTGAATATAATTCTAAATTATACCACATAATTTTTAATTGCATCTCATTTTTTAAAAAAACGTTCCTTACAAACTATACATAAATTTTCATGTGTTAACTCGTAACTATTACTACACTTTGACGTTTTAAACGAACATTTCGATGATTTGTAATTTTATTCAACTCGATATTTTTTCATGCTCGAGTCCCGTAACAAGCGAAAGCCTCTTTTAAACGTTCTCTGATCTTCGATTAGAAGGTATTTGCATTTAAAAAATTAGCACATCGACATAACAATTAATAACAGCTCGGAACAAGTTTCAAAGCGCATAGAATAAAATATTAATCGTTACAAGCTTCGTCACGCGTGTGTCCAGATGTTACAGTACAAAGAATTATTGATAACTAGCAGTCGACACGCGATCGAAGATTGATAGGTAATAACAAGGCATGGAAATTCCTGCCTTCTAAAAGAGCTAGATATTGCGGAAGGTCGAACTGCTGAGTTCAAGGCAGATGTTCCTTCTAATTTTTATTTCACAGCAACTGTTATTAGTGGAGCTAATGATTATATTCTAATGTATCTTCGATTGGACGTTGCTATTATAACACCGTTATAACTAATGATGGTTGAACAGGAATAAAGAAGCGTGAAGTATTAAGTGAAATCATTGCACAGTTACAACGATTATAGTGTATAGATATAAAGGTTAAAAAATAATTAATTATCAAAAATAAAAAATAGCTGATGTTCATCGTTATATCGATCGGTGATATGATCTTCGTGGTTGTTTATGATTCATTGCAATTTTTCTACCAGTTTCTCTGTATCGTATAAAATTGTTCGCTCTCTCTTTGTAATAAATTTATTTATATTATTCCAGCGCGAGGTTCAGATTTGGATCTTCTTTAAATTCCTGGATCCTCATTTGTACAGACGTCGCCAATTATAAGCTACGATCACGTTACACGTTCCCTTGTTGGGATTTTTAAAATGTACAACGCTGTAAGCGCACTTTTCCCACGCGCGTAGCTTATGTTTTTTCGTTGTTGACAGACTAATTAACAAATTTCTAAAATTACCATTTTATATCGTAGTGTATATCACATAGAAAAAGCTGGAATAATTTTACAGTTATCTAATGCTACGTGTTAATTGCAAATCTCGTGCGTGAAAAAATAAACAAAATCTTTCGCTAGATCTAATAAAATTTACATTAAAAATACATGAAAAGAACATGGAATCTCTATCATTGCTTACAATCTAAATGTTAAAAGAAAATGAATTGCGTAGAAGCTGATAACTGATAGCTGAACTTGATACGAATATAACAACTATTACAAATAAGTAACTTTAGGCCTGTGATTGCGGTCGTCATTACGTAACGAATGACATAGATAATGAATTAATACGTTATTTAATAATATATTACTCAATCATTGTAATTAGTAAACTTGTGATCCATGTTTCCTATTCCTTTCGAAAAAATACTTTCTATCGAAATTAATTTATTCTTTAACCTTTTCTACGAATTCCACAAACGTAAATTATCGTTTTTAGAGAATATTCCTGTCAGTTATAATCGAGGTTCGCGGCGATCATCCGACAAAAATTATACTCGGATCGATCCTGCGGTTTTAGGCTTCCTGGAGTACCATTCCGTCTGTGACGCAATCTTATTGTCGATTTATTTCAGCAAACGTTTTCAGGCTGCGAGACTGATTCAGCGAAATTCTAATTGTTGGATTTTTTTAATGTCGTGATAATGTCAGGGATTCTACGTAAAATTTCTTGTTTCGCTATCACGTGTGTACGATAAAAATTCAGATTTTATTTTGAAGTATAAAATGTGTCTGTATAATCGTGAATACAGTCAGAAGGAGAGTAATTGTTCAAAAACACAAAAGTCGAAACTGCAGGATAAAATTTGTGTCTGTGATTCATTAAAAAAGAAGACGATTCTTATTAGATACGTGCGTATTAACTGTGAGTGTAGATTTGATCAAATTCTATTTCTATTCTCATTTGTACTTTGAAAATGCGAACTGACTTCCTGATTTGTTTTCTCCAATTTTTTCTTCCTATCCGAATTTTAAAAATATGAA
Organism: Bombus huntii; assembly: GCF_024542735.1. NCBI lineage: Eukaryota > Metazoa > Arthropoda > Insecta > Hymenoptera > Apidae > Bombus > Bombus huntii. The sequence continues at coordinate 5,023,122 of NC_066238.1, read as the reverse complement.
CAATGCTCTGATCTGGTTCTTTCAATAAATATTATTTTACTATACATATTCTTTTATTTAATTTATAAACGGTGACGAAATAGGATATTATTATCCTATTTTAATTCATTAAAGATTTCCTCTTTACCCAAGATTTCTAGACGACCTGAGAATTATGAATTATTCATTCTCCCGAAATTTTCGTCGAAAATATTACGCTTACATCTTCAAAAATTTATACGCTCGCTAGTTCCATTCCACACAAACATCTTAACATTTTGATTCATTTGTAGTAAAAGTACGCGAATAACGTGCAAAGTGTAAAAACCAATGACAAACTATAACAGCTGGAATCGATCATCTAATCTAATCTAATATAATCATCTTCTAATTATTATATTATATTATATATTTTTTTAAATATATAATATATATAATTATATATATTTAATATATAATATATATTTATATTATATATTTATTATATGTATATTATATAAATGTATTTGTATATCATATATTTAATCTATTTATTAAAAAACTTAATAATCGCATGTGATAGTTAAGCACACAGTCCTTCGATACATCTATTTTTAGGTATCATTATGTAAACGAATCATAGTAGTCCCTTTATTAGTTTAGAAAAATCATTTGCACCCATGATTTATGAATGAATAATTAAATAATCAAAAAAAAACTTCTAAAATAACTAAACGTAGAATTTGATATCTACTGACACCAATTCGATTATTACACGTTAGTTATTCAAATTACTGGATTTAGAAATTCGCATATTCTTTGAGAAATTAATTTGCCCCTTTTTCACCCCTACAAGGCCTACAAGACAACTTTGACGACTCGTGGGACATGGGTATCGTTTTAAATGAAATCAGCTTTCTTATCCCCTTAGAATTCTTATTTCCAAAAATCCTTTATCCCTCGTCTATGTTATAAAAGAGGTATACTATGGAAATTCCACATTTCTAGGTAGTATGGTTAGTCGATGAATAAATCAGTTACCTTTACCTTTTACATAATATACAGATTAATTTTCAAAAATCAATATTATCGTGTTATAATATTCGAAGAAACGAATGCAGACAGACAGGACAGATTATTAGAATAATATTGGACATCACACACTATACAAATAATACGTAACAACTGATAATATTCTAATATCTACTGTATCAGTCTAATGTCTAATATTTAACGATTAATACATAATACCAAAACATTGTCGATAGAATATTATTACAGCCATTTTGACGCATAACATTATAGTTATTATAAATTAACGTCCTGTAAAAAGAAAACAAATGTCACTATCTCCGAACGTTAGTATACGTCTTTTCATACTGTAGGTATCTAATTACGAGTGCAATAGCCGGCTAAAATAATCGATCCTGACATGCAAAGAGTACGAGCGATTCTCTTTTCTATCGTTCCAAGGAAACATCCCGGAACGTTAATGATTTAACGTAGAGCCACTTAGCCAACGAGTTATCGTGACAGCTTGGAAAATCGTATCCGGTGAAAAACACGCGAACAGCCAATGTCGTTGGAACGAATCGGTCGCGATCGAAAGTGCAGACTGTAGACACAGTGGCGTCACGTTCGCCGAGTCAGTGAGAGTTCATGGTAATAATGGCCCCTCCGTAACATTGCTTGCCTTTGGAAACCATTACTCCGCGCGATACCTATACACCACACATGACTTTCGTTTCTTGTAAATAGCCAGGTTATAAGAAACATGCGATCGAAGAAGATACGGAAACGTAGAGAAGCTATCGGATACACGTATTCCGTTAGTTTTATTACGGCTCCATTTTTCTTCATTCGTAATCTCAGTCTTATTTTTATTCTGGTCTTGCAACGTGTTTTGCAGATATACAGCTACGTGTTGTTCGGTTTGGGTAAATTTAGGGCAATTTCCTCCTATAGCAGCTTTCGTTCGGAACGTGTCTCTTTCTTCCCTCTTGTCAATTTTCGGGCAATTTAGTTTGGGATCTATTCTTGTACACGTGTAGAGACAATTTTCTTTTGGAAGAGATTTCTTTGAGAGCTTAGATCCGTTCTTCTTTCCTGTCAATTTCGAGGCAATTCTTTTCTATACATGCTAAGATCAGGAATCTAAAACAATTGCGTTTTAGAATGGTTATCGGCGAGAACAATCCCGCTCCTCTTGTCAATTTTCCGACACTCGTTTTATTTGTTGTTTTATCGTGCCTGTCGAAAATTGGCGACGCGTCATTATACACTCACGTGCAATTCGATAAAGTGAAACTAAAATCAGAAGGAAAGCTATCGTATCTCGGACTTTTAATAAACTGAGTACCATTTTTCTCGTGGATGTAATTCGATGTTGTAAGCGTTAAATAATTAATTTATCAGAATATCGTCACTATAATACGATCATTTTATCAGTACAACGTATTATATTTATTATGGGGTAGAATTTCGATTATTAAAAGCAGCTTCCTGTTATTAAAAACAATGCGAATGTTTCTAGGAAATGCTATCTGTTGGCAGATTGAAATGTAAATGCTAGGACAAATTTCAAAATGTTGCGACCAATTTTGAAGGTTCTAATTTACTCATATGACAATAGAAATAAGACAACAGAAAATTTGTAATTGCCACACTTTTCCTACACAAGCTATCGACATCCATTGATCAAACTTCTGCATCTTTCTAGTTAAAATGTCCTATTTACTATCCTTTTTTTACTTCAAACATGTAATACGTAGAATGTAGATGCGACTGAAGTTTCTTAGGTCTTTTATCTTCTAAATTAAATAACATTATACAGACCGTTGCGAAGAAAATGAGAAAAGAAAATGATAAAACATCAGTTTTCTACGACATCCAAATGACACGTAAGACGCACCTAGCTACGTAGAATATCCTGAATTTCCTACATAAAATGTTCTAGAGATCGTCAAAAATGATAGTTATCCAAGAAATATGTACTTATATCAGAAGAACATGTTTCAAAACAGAAAGGTTGCAATTAACCTAATTTCTCGCAAGAATGTAGAATGTGTTCTAATACTTGTTCCAAAAGTCACTGCACTGATCTACTTTACTTTACCTTACTTATACTTTACCTTGAATCAGTGGAAGATTCAATGTATATAAAAAGAAACAAAGACGAACCGGTAGACGTTCAATGTGATAAATCGCAACGGTGATCGAGGCTTAATAGTAGTGTTTTGAAAGCAATTAACTCAATCCGTCTAATTGAAAGCGGCTAGAAGTGGACGTTCGAAAGAAAATTACGGGAAACGTTAGTCCTTTCGTGAGATTCAGTCAGACAGACTGAACGTTTTAAACGAGACCGACAATCCCAACGACAAGCAAAATGACTTTAGCGAAATTCCACTCCTGTCTCGAGTATTCCAGGCAAGTTTTTATAAATTCTTCGTAAACTATTCTTTGATAGACGTTCAATCGGTATACAGAAACATTTCAATACACTGTTAATTATTGAGATAACTTTTACACAGAGTTCGTGGAATTTTCATTTTTTCATTGTCCATATAGAGTTGTGAAGTTACATTATAAGACTCGATCGAATATGTATTTTAATACAATTGAAATTATTATAAAATTTATTGAATTGTACGTCCGAATTATAAATACAATAAATTTTATAGACATGACATAATTTTACAGATTATAACGATAATTTATTTTCATCGTTCATTTTGGAGAATTTTATTTTGTGATAGTACCGTTAGATAGATGCGCTGAACTTTGTCCCTAAATTTTTCACTATCGTTGTTTGCAACACAATTTTGCGAATCTAAAAAAGAAACGTAATTCTTAAGAAAATTACGAAGCAATGTAATTAGTTTTAATCCTGTAAAGATTATTAAAGATTATTTGGCTTTCAGTTTCGAAGAATGATCAAGGCCTGTTATTTTGCTGGAAGTGACTTGCATGAATTACCGCGAAGATCGGTAAAAAAAGGACGTTAAAAGTAGAATGTCGAGGCCCCTGATGTAATACTTTTCTATAAGGAAAACTATAGGAGCTGTCTTGCATTTTATTTATGAGGCTGTTTATGAATTTGAAACGTGGTATCTTTTTCGTGTTCATCGGATTTTGCAATTTATTTCCGAGGTCTCATCTCTCTATCAAATAAATTATAATATCATACGAAATCAAATATTTACCATACGATATGTAAAAATATTTTTTAACTTCACTTTACGATCAGAATTTTACAATTATAGATAAAATCGCACAAGTCAATTTAATAATCATTAAAAATTCATTTTCATTTACTTTCAATCCATATTCTACATTTACGTACGTAATTTACTTGCTAAATACTACGCAACATAACAAACTTATTTAATGAGCAAAGAACAACAGACCAAACTTTTAAAGCCTCATCAACTAACTCAAATTTCAACTAAAATAATTATTCTCGTAAAATCTTTTTCAACTAACCAACGCTAAAAACTCTTCTAATTAATCTTCGCAGCTTTTACTTTCATATTTTCGTAACATAGAAATTTGTAGTTAACGCGTTAACTCTAAACAATGCGTTAATCTCTGTTGCAAGCAACGCTAAAAGATTCTTCCGATTGTAATACATACGGTGTCTAATCAGCGCAATTTGTACTTTCGTATCTTCATATTCCAACTCCAACTTTAAACTCCAACTTTTTATTGTATCGTTACGTTCCTATTAACACTAAAAATACTAAAATGACTGGTTCTACAATTTTATAAATGTGTTAATCCTCGTTTAGGGATCATGAACCCAGACGGATTAATAATATCAAAAATGTACTACATAACATGGAATTGCTTCTGTAAGAAAGTAATAAATCAATAAATATAAAAATATTCTATTATTACGTATTTTTTAAAGACCAGTCATTTTGACTGGTTTTGATAAAAATAGCTTCGTGTTAACTATCGGCGATTCTAGTGTTAAAAACGAATTACACCGTATCTATACAAGCGAGAAGTAAAAATCCAATACAATTAAAGTTATTGTAATTTTTCATTCGACGAATAAAAATGTCCAATTAAAGGGACAGCGCAGTTGAAGGGCTAAAGTTAATATTTTCTTTCACCCGATTTTTATCTCAACAGAGCAAAGCGATTCAAATATTCTTCGTTACGATTCATAAAAGTTAAACGCCGACGAGAAGAATCGTCGTGAAGTAAGTTGTCATCGTGTGGCTCGTGTCCGTAGTCGCGCGTACACGAAAAGAAAAAAGGAAAAAGAAAAAGGAAATAATGGCAAATCTACAAAAGACGAAAATGCACAAACGAATCGGCCGTTCACGATTCTCCTACAATTCGCATTATTCCAACGTCCAATCAACGTGATGGATCGATTTGTTCGGTACAGTTGCAGCAGACCTTGTTGGATAACCTTTAATCCATTACACCGTCGTGCTCGTCGAAGTGATGTATCTAAACGTCATTTAGGAATGCTTCGATCAGTCTCTCCCCGTTCAATGAAACTTTGTGAACGCGGTTCGAGTAATTATTCTGCGCGAATCCGTTGAGTAATGGATGAAGGTTTAAGCCATAGACGCTCGTGGGAACAATGTTCGTTTCGAATGCTTCCGGTTGCATCGTCGACCAATTATTCCCATTAATTTTGGAAACTCGGAAGAGTCGAATGCATAAATTCTTCTGCTTCCTCTTTTTTCTTCTTTTGTCCTTTGTTGTCTTTCATTATTTGCGCAGTAGAACATCGTTTATGCGAACATTTCGCGAGACAAATTGGTTCGTATAACCAGGTCGTTAGTATAATAGGGGTCCACGTATTTTCGTCCAACACCTATGAGTTCTCGTTCAGTTAATTGGAGTTCGCGTATATACGTACAGTATGTTAAACGTACGCATTTGTTTCTGTAAATATGAGAAATGCGAAGAGATATTTTGAACGAAAGTTGACTTCGTAGGGAAAAACTTAATAAGATATTTCGATTTTGCTTAAAGAGATCTCAATGCCAATGTAACTTTCTTAAATGGAACTATAATATTTTTTTATATACCATTCGACGCATTTTCTAATTCTTTACGAAAGAAAGTATGAAGGTACTTTGGTGGAACAATGATTAATCTAAAAGATACTTTAACTTTAATGTTGTAAAATTTATCGTACGAAAGACAAGGGAAATGTGAACATGAAGATTGCACTTTTATGGCACAAGCTATATTTCTTTCGTTTGGTTGAAATTGGAGGATAACATTGGTGACAAGAGATGAATGATTCAAGGAGGACTACACGTTTTCACGACTGTATCTTTTTCGCGAGTGCAATGATACACGTGTATTTTGCAGTTGCGCTATTTCTTTAAACGGAGCATATATTCCTTTCTGCACAGAGCAAAATCGTTTCTTCGTTCCACGTAAAATGGTATTATGGTAATATGATTGAAAATCCAGTGGTTTAGAAAAAATTCCAAGTTTAATTTTCTACAAATTATCATATTAAGGACAAGAAAAGACGTAAAATAGTATAACGTTTGGAGCAAAATAATTTTTGTATTGATTTCCTTTTGAATCTATGGATTTGTATCAATTTTGATGTTTCGCGTTGTTCTCGCACTTCGTACCGGGTTTCATATTGAAAAAAAATCCAAATCGAATCTGCTGTTTAAAAAAATCCAACTTAAATTTGTTATTAAAAAAATCCAAACCTAACGGAAGACGAGCGTCGATCCCCTGACAATAATCGACTTCTTCGATGCTACTACTGAAACGAACACGTACGCAATCACAGACACACGAAATGAAGAATCTCGTCAGACTTTAACGTACGATGGCAAAAATCGAAGAATCGAATGAACCTCAATCAACCTTTCGATAACAACCAATATACTACTTGAACGTGTTTCTCTCCCTCTCTCTCTCTCTCTCTCCCTCTCTATTTCTCTCTGTATCAAATCTTTGAGCCAGAGATCACGACGGAGGTCTATTCGAGAGTTGTTAATAATTCATAAGCTAGTTGAAAAAAATAGAGAAAACCTTGATCTTCGACTATAAATCTAGCTCGGCCGGCCGATGTGATAGCAAAAGGCACAGGTATCTATTAACAGAAGTTTCGTATTCGTTTGTTGAACCCGCCGGGTATTCCGGGGTTAAGTATTTTAACGCGTCGAATGCCGGCTGATAAATCGATTCGAGACACGAGATCTCGACTCTCGCGCCTTGTGCCCGGACCAACGACGATTCATCAACCGCTTTCTCGCTTCGCCCCTGATAGAGTTCAATCGAAACGCGTACTAACGCACCGGGATATCACTATGATGAATATTCAATGGTTTACTGCATGATTACATCACCTAATAACGATTTGTCATAATTGTAAGGCTATTACCATTCGGAGTGTTTTATTGCCACGACAATTAGGGGTGGAAATTACCTTTGAAATGCAAAAGTAAAGTAGTTTATCGCTTTTAGACGAGGAACGATAACGTTCGATTATTGTTTGTCATAGTCGTCGAGCTTTTTCGCAGGTTTTTTCGCAGACTGTTACAGTGACAATTGAAGGATCAAAGTAGTAAACGATGTAATTGGCCATGCAAAGTATCTTCTAATTGAATCGTTCGAGGTTTGTATCATTTTTGATAATCGTGCCTTCTAACAAGTTTTAATAGCATTGAATGAGAATTACGTTAATGCGAATATTATCAGGTAATGGAATTATCATGAAACGCGAATTCTACGAAAATATTTCGATAGGAGGAAAGCTATCTTGTTTCTGGGTGCAAAAATGGAAACAAATTTTTATGGAATGAGAGAGTTGCGGTACGATCGATGCCGACTGTGTTCTTTTTAGAATCGACGAAATTTCATTAGATCATCGACCAAGAATAGAAATACTTTTCTGAAAGTGAATATTGATTATTTTAATTAATAAGTATAGCTATCTTTCACGTGTAAAAATGAAGAATTATATTATAGAATTGTTGGAAGTTTACTGGTTTAACATTTGAGAATAAAAGCTATTCCTTGCGGATTGACAATCGATTATTTCGATTAACCGAAATGAAAGTTACTTCTTGGATACAAAGATAAAGAAATCTCTTGGGAAATATGAGAATTGTTCTACTAAACTTTGTACAACAATTACGGTACTAAAAATTGTTGTTGAAAAAAGGATACTTTGAGAAATAAGGAATCAAAAACTTATTTCACAGTTATCAGCGACTTGGCAATTTAGGATGGAAACCACAGTTTGAGTATAAAAATAATGAAATCCTCTATGAAATTAATAAATTATTATATTACTTGGTTATCATTTATCACGATTATCGATTTATCAGAATTATTTTGGTAAATTCTGGAATTTTATTTTTCCTTTAAATAGATATTTAAAACGTTTCCTCTAATCTTTAGATTTAGACTGATTGCTTTTCTCGTAAATAATGAGAAAGAACATTTACTAAATAAACTTATTATCACATAAAGAACCACAGCCAGTCTACTGGTAAATGTTCAGTGACATAGTAGTCGCCTGGAGCGACAAACAGTTAAACAGAATTACTTGGGAGCAATCATAGTTACCGTTTCAACAATAAAACACGGAAAATTGTACGACTGAGACTATATATCGGTAAACTAAGGAAGCTTATGTTCTTTGAACAAATTTAACCGTCCGACAGTGATTTATATAAAAATAGAATTATTTGAATTTTAACTCAAACAAGTTGTAAAAATTCGATATCGTCTTATATATATAATTTATTTATTTTATTTCTATAATACGCATTTTAATATTATACATGCGCCGAATAATCGGTAGAAATAAATCAAAAGTAAAATAAATAAACAATTTTTACAATGTCAATGTCTCTGCAGGGTTTTTAGTGAAACGTAAAGGGTTAACTCAACAGTGCAACAGTACAACAAAGAAAAGAAAAAATTCCTTAAAAAATTAGGAATATGCATGCTGGTAAAAATGAAATTGAAAGTTCGTACGATGATACATAAACGACCTAGTGGGTAATTTTTGCAACAGATCGATATACGAGATGATATCGTATTTTAGTCAATCTACTTTCGGCACAAAAAACAAATTATCGCTGCAACGACGTTCCTCGAAATGTCATGCTCCAGTTGCTCTTTTGTCTCAATGAATAAGAGGACTTTTAATATTTTAAGAACTGTAGCATAAAGTTGAAATAATATGCGCGTTAACGTTGTTATGTACGTAGATTATGTTTAGGTTATGCTAAAACACATACGCGATAGAGTCAAATGGCAGGTAACATATACTACGACAAAATCAAAGAAATTGATGCACAGACTACCTAGTGTGTTCTGATAAAATACAGAAAATCCGAAAATACGAAAGAACGAGGTTATCACTGCGACACCTGTACCACAAACCATCACTTCGTATTGAGAATTATTTTCAATAACATCGTATTAAGAAGAAACGTTATTCATTACAAATGTACTGTCACAATGGAACTATAGAAATTTACACATTTGTAAAAAATTTACACATTTGTAAAAAACACCCATCGTACGTCAAAATATCGAAAATATGCAACGCAAAGTATCTCTTACAGTATATACAGTACATAGTAAGTTTTTTTTAAATCTAATGAAACAAATCTCTATTTAGGTTAGGTACTTCCTCGATCCGTTAAAACATGAATTTCCATAAACGTCCACTTTAATCCAACGACAATGTACTACGTGATATAATCTCTTATTGAAACAAATACTTAGATAAAGTACATTACAGGTATCGTAGATAAAGATCTGTTATATTTTGTCGAAGAAATACCAGAACGAAATACAACAAGGGGGTTAGAATGAACCGAATGAAACTAACCTCTTTGGGACAGGCACCCGCCTGTGCTTCCACGCGTTGTCGTTCAGCATCATGTACGCCCGTTTCTTCTCTCCACCCTGTCGAAGTTCAATCGAGGGTACAATGCGGGGCCCTTCGACGTCGATCGGATCCTCAGATCCGAGACGGTCGAACGCGACTCATCAAGAAGCAACGAACGTCGATCGAGCTCATGTACGTTCCTCCCTTCGACCGGTTAGCCGGATCCACGCCGCGTTATCGTTCCAATCGATCACTGAAACTTCCAACGCCACCCTACGAGCCGATTCGATCGATCGTTCGCACACGCGTTCCTCGTCCTCGTTAACCGTTCATAATCGATCAACTAGACCATTCAGACATGTACTTCACTTCAAATATACCTGTACGGATTGTCGTCTTTCTAATCGTAAGTCAATTTCTTAATAGAGCGTATATATAATTTTTACGTTGTGTTATAATGTCAAGGATTATACTATACGTTAGATTACGATCGTATGCTAAATTCTCGATTTCTATCGTATAGATTCGACACGTGGATGAGATCGAGAATCGTTGTATCAATTATCGCGAAGAGTTTCTGTGATGAATTTGAAATTGGGACACGAGACAGCTGACTCGGTGACGGAAAAGCGAGAAGACTTTCGAGCGGTACGCACGGTAAGCTGGCTGGTCAGCACGCGACTGACGAACACTAGGAATATTCCGCGCGAGAACACCGCTCGTCAACGAGGAGACGACACGCGATACGCTCTGCTCCGCGCCCGCTCCGTTACTCAGCCTGCTCGTAATGCGATTCTACTCCACATTCGCTGTGCCGCCGCCGCCGCCGCCGCCGTGGCCCTCTCCACCGACCTCTTTCGCCGCGAGAAAGGCGCCACTTTCCTGGAAGATAGCCGGTGCAAAAAGGTGCTCGACCCCGAACTTGCCTTCGACCACGGAAAGATCCGGCAGCTAGACGCTATTCCCGATGATTTTTTCATTTTGTATTACAATAGATGTAGAAAGCATTCGTACGTATCCTTATTTTCTAACGAGAGGATTTCTTCTTTTTCTGTTTCATAGTACGTTTCATTTTAGTAACATCGAATTTTTGTAGTCGTACGAAGGCATTAGTAACTGGCATGAAATTTAACGAACTTGGACTTAGTTAGTTAGTTATACAAATGCTATAGGAAATAAATACAGTGGTGTACGAATAATTTTTGTAGCCACTGTATTTTATTTTATTAGGTAAATACCTAATTATGCAATGTAATATAACGTTATATTATGTTCATTTAAATATTAATATTAGTACTTCGTTTATATCATCACTATTGAATTTTTCAATTTTATTATCACATTATTCGTATCATTTATTGGTATTTTCACAAGTTTATAAACATTTTTATGCTATTCTATATATTCTATACTGTTTGATGTACCATTTATACAAAGTTCAATTAAGACAACTGGTTTCTTTGTTTTCTAAGAACAAAAAAGGCAAAAGCTTCCCGATCGATCTAATAATTCGACCGTAATGGGTGCGTGTAGCTTGCAATGGTTTATCTGAATTTGTTAAAATGCTTATTGAATGGAAATTTAATGGTTTACTTCGAAATGGCCCGTGGAAATTTTGGGGAGTTTTGTTGTTGTTCGAAAGAGGATGATATTTAGAGTTGGACGATAATAATGCGTCCGGAGGGTATTGTTTCAGAACGCTCCAAAGTTAGGTGGAATTTGACGTTCTGTTGAAACACACTTGGTAATTACAAGTAGCGTTCGAAATGAGATAGGATGCTGATTAGGCGAGTTTCGCGTTTGCCAGGTTTCTAAGTACCTGAACTTTAATTGAACTTTAATTTTGATAATGGTCTGATAAGAACAAAAATTTCTAATCAGAGTGTTTAGAATTCCTAGACAGACGTGTATCTGTTCCTGTATTTGTTGTTTTATGTTAAAGTTTCTCATTTATATTGCATTATTTATATCGCCAGTCAATTTGAAAATTCTACGAAAGTTTAATTTACATATTTTAGAATAATTTCAATTTCGATTAAGAAAAGAACAATTAATTTCCTAAAATACGTCGATAAGTTTAGAAAATTCTGTTATAAGGTGTTCGAGTCATGTTCATAAAACGTAAAGTAGGGAGAAGTTTGTATTAAAGGAATTATAAATAAACCGTCAAATAATAATCCGATTGAAACTTTCGAGAACTTTAAAAGAATTTTCGTTATAGCATAACTGTACGTCATTAAGAAAACATTTGACACTTAAATATTAGTCTTTGAAAGTATAAAATCATATCGTCTAGCGATTAAAAAATGTATGACATCTTGCGCACTTGTCTTTCTTTAGAAGCAAACCTCTTTTCATCCTTCTGGAAATATCCTTAATCGGTGTTGGATGTGTCTTCTCGGAGAAAGTACACAAAATGTATATATCTATTATCATAAATCTAATATTGTTTGGAAAAAGGTATCTCGAGATAACTAACCACGAAGTGCTGATAATACGATCGATTTCAGATAAGCTATGCTTTAAAAGTGTCGTAACCATCGAAGAGTTGGTCATTCTATTGTGTTATTAGTTGTACAATCCTTTCGCACGTTAATCATTATACCAAAGAAAAAGATCTCGATTGCATAAACCAAACTTCAAAAGAAGAGAAAAGTGCTGCGTTTCGTCCTTACCGAGTCGTAAGACACTTATACTTTAATTATCCAATTTTTCCTTTATCGAAAAGTACTGATGAAAGAGCGAAATATAATTTTAAACAATGTGATGCAACGTTATACAATTTCGTAATTAAAGATTTTCATAGAAGCAAGAAAAAAAGAGTTACGTAAAGAATAAGTCCTGCTGTTACATGATACGATTTTTACGATATCGAAACTTCGTGTTTATTTATTAGATGTTCTTATTATTAGAAAGTAAAGTATCGTATATAACAACGAAAGCAAAGTTTGATTTTAAATAATTTCATAACCAGAGAACCTTGTAGAGACAAGTACAGAATTTTAATGATAATTATGTTTAATTCATAAATGTTCGTTATTCACATCATTAAAATTTAATTAAGAATTACAACAGGATATCTTATGTAGAAAGAGGGTAAAAATCTCCAACTTATCCCGTAGGAAGTAATTGAATAAAGTCAACGATAATTAATCTACAAATAGCCAATTAGTAGACAGATAGCTTAAAGAACGTTTATTAGCAAATTAAAAATGGAAAGATCTAATCGCCTGTACATTGACGACACGATGGAAAATCGTGTTGACCCTTGTCAAGATGTTACATAGATATTGACGTGTCTCGTCGTGACCAAGTATGTAATCTTCTCCGATGCTGATAGTTTCATACAAATTTATAATAAAATATAATAATCAGAGAAAAATTTTGAAGCTGGGAAATTTTCTCTATTAGCCATTCTTTTTCGAACTAATTAATAAGTATTTTAACGCGACTATGCAATATCATTAACGACTATATGGTGCATATTAAAAATGTAACACAAATGAACTTGGGAATCTGCGAAGAGAAATATTCCGAACATAAATCTTATTTAATAAATCTAGATATCGAATATAAAAGATTTGCTAAATTTTACCATAAACATAAAATGATTGTGAATATTATTTTACTAAAAGTAATTTATTTGGTTACTTACATAATTGTCATTATTTTTAACAACTTTTTCATTGTGTTTGTGAAATTCAGATAACCCTATTGATTAAATGTATTTAATTTTTGTTTACAAAGTGGAAATATAATTGACTTTTCTTCAAACGTCTGGAATTTCTCTCCATCTCAATTGTTTTGTGATGCACGAAGTAAATAAAAATCGGAGAAAGCTACAGCCGGACTATATGACGGATACGTTACAATGATTCAATTCAGCTTATTTTCTCTCTGCACTAAGGCGTGCAGTCTGCCGTTGCAGTGATAAAGCATAATCTCCTTGCGATTAGATAAAATTGAATTCCTTCCTTCAACCACTTTCTTTAATTTCTTTAATCTTTAGAAGTATTTTAGAGGATTAACACATTAATTGGCGTAATATTACGTATGCCAGAAGCAACCTAGTCAATTATTAATGACAGAAGAGAAAATAGACATGGAGAAAGCAAGAATCCTTTATATTTATTCGAATTAATAGTAGCGAGTGATGCAAGGCAAGATATTCCATAGAAAACTCTAAAAATTCTTATTTTTGCCTTAACCCAGATATGCTCGTTATTCTTCTACAAGGATGATAGCGATATAATTTTATTATATCTCGTAATTTTCGCAGCACTGTCCACATAACGCGATATCCTTTGAAATGATTGGACATTGATAAACGTTTAATTAGTACGTTCCATTTTGCACCCAAGTAAAAGAAAACATGAAGAAATTATTTTAAAATATGACACAACGTTAAAAATTCAGGCATATCTGGATTAATTACAAAAAAGCTTGTAACATCTTATTTTATTGTAAAATTTCTGTAAAATTATCGAACGTGAACGTGTTAATTTTCGCTACTTCAAATTGTAGATTATAATATAAAGTCCTTAAAATTTGTAGCAATCGATTAATTGCAAAAATATTTGCCCGATTTTTCAATATTCTCCTATTTCTTTTTCTCTTTTTCTGTCTTTCTGTTCTTCGCGATTTTTTTATACAAAACATTACCATCATTTGCAGAAGCTCGCACGAGCAGCGTACTATAGAACAAGCAGCAACAAGTAATAATTTTCGCGCATCCATATCTGTCACGAACAAACGTGATTAAAATTAATTCCACCAGCGATGATTCCACGCTACGTTAAAATTTTTAATAAGACGTTCGTCGAACCAAGAACCAAATTGATTCACCGTGTATTTCGGCGTTTCTACAAATTTCCACAGCCAGTTTTTAATCGAAAATAATGAACACTTTAGTTACCCAACTCACGCGAATGGCGTTTCTCGTCAGCTGTGTCGACCTCACATTCTCGGTCACGATTATTGATCTGGTCTGATTAAAAAATACCTAATAAACAACCTGTGAAATTATCGGTCGTATAAATTATGCAAACGCCATCGAATCGAATTGGTAAACCAGTATATTGAACAATATTGATGTAAGTGTAATAAACGATGACTAATGAAAGTATTTGAACATTTATCGTGGAAAACTGCTACGGACATAAATGCACGACTTCACGAAAATATTCAAACACTTGGCGTAGAAAATTTTTATGTCCATATTTTATGCGTTATACAAAACATTTTGAAATCTCATTAGCACTGCGATGAGACACAATTGTCATGGTTACATCGATACAATTTGAAAAAAATCTGAAAATGTATAGAGAAATTGCAAGATATTTATTGCATATTGTATATCGAATAAAAAAATTAGTATACACTAGAATATATACAGGGTGGTTGGTAGCTGATGGTACAAGCGGAAAGGGGGTGATCCTACGCGAAAAAAGAAGTCGAAAATATAGAATAAAAATTTAAAAATTTAAAAATTTAAAAATTTAAAAATTTAAAAATTTAAAAATTTAAAAATTTGAAAATTTAAAAATTTAAAAATTTGAAAATTTAAAAATTTAAAAATTTAAAAATTTAAAAATTTGAAAATTTAAAAATTTGAAAATTTAAAAATTTGAAAATTTGAAAATTTAAAAATTTAAAAATTTTAAAAATTAAAAAAATGACGTCAATCGAGACAACGATCTACAATGAGATTCGTTATATCGAGACGCGATAAAGTGCACGCGTACCGAGCGAAAATTCAAAATTGATTTTCTCGAAAACAAAGCCTCAAACGAAAAATTCTTATTCTATATTTTCGACTTCTTTTTTCGCGTAGAATCACCTTTTCCGCTTGTACCACCAGTTACCAACCACCCTGTATATAATAAATGTTCAATATGGTCCTACTGAATATTGAAGTTTATTAATATAATGGGTAATTGATTGTTTAAGTACTTTTGTCACTCTGCGAAACGTATACTTGCTCCAAACATATTGTAATTTCTACGTATATTTCAATATTTGTTTCAAACTTTACCAATATAGTCGTAACAGTGTCGATAAAGTTTCAAAATGTTTCCTATAATACACACAATATATTTATAAAAGTTACCTACGAAAGTTCTAATATTTACATGATCCTGTATACGTGTGTTATCAACTCGTAAAACTACGAAAGATACAACTACCGTGATAACGTTAGAACTTACAATTTACTGCGAACATGTTTGCAACAAATATTTAATGCAACTTGAATAATTCCATATCCTCGTCCCTTTAACGATGTAATAAAATAACGAAAAACGAAGAACTAATGATCCTCGAAATATATTATCTCCTAATGAAAGGCGTTTCTAGTAAATTTTCAAGTATTTCTACGAGCATACCATACATCTGGAATCCGATTTCATTTTTCGATATGAACGTGATGCCGATTTAGATGCTTCCAAAGAGGAACTTTTCATTCCACGATCGTACACATTTGTAGATAACAGATCCGATTAGCAAATTAAAATTCTCTTATCGTTCTGACACGCTGACCGACACGAGAAAAGTGTATCCACTAAACTACCAACTACATTCAACAACGTCGAACGACCATCAGCATAAAACCCGGGGAAACCTGTGTAATTCTCGCGTAAATCTGTTTCTCCGACTGTTTCGAAACGTTTGCGATTCATTCATTCCGCTCTGCGATTATAAAGCGATTCTCACGAGCGTGCCGCGCAAGAAAAACGAGAAACGATCGTTGGCGGAAGATAATTCACAGACCCTTTCGGTATTCGAAGCCCTTCGGCTATGTTTCGATGCGCCGCATCCGATCTCGAGCGCGGCGTACGCGCAAACTTAATTAACTCGACGCCGTCCAAACGTATCGGACATAAGCTTTTTTCTCCCTTTTACGTACAACGTATACACGCGGTATATATACAACTACCGTGAGAGAGCAACGAGGTTTACTCGAAACTTTTCGCCTACCCTTGTAACAGCGTAATAACCGCGATCCGCTGCAATCCAGTGGTTCTCACCTCCGCGACGTGGCATTTTTTCCACTTGCGGAAGTACGTCGACCCCGAGGATAGGACTCTACCGTCCCTCCTGGCTGGTCACGAACATTTCAAATTGGTCGTAGAAATACCGCCTGCCGACCAAGAATTTATTTCTAGACAGACGAGTACCTTCGAGGATGCTTGTCGAACCGAGTCAAATCACTGGATGTACGTACTTGTAGGTTTCGCTATTTTCACTATGGGTTGCTATGTCTTATTTGGTTTTAGTTTTAGGTGAGTTTATTAGGTGTAGTTTTGGTCGTGGAACTTTTTAATTGGCTGAATATACGGCGATCTTCGATTATCTCCATATTTAAATGCGCGGTGTCGTTGAAGCGATACGTGGCTTGAGAATTGGTGGGTTTAACGTTTAATTGAATAGAGAAATTAAGTCAATATGTAGATTTGTATTAGTCGAATGCATAGCTTCATCATTTGGCAATATTTATATTTTTCGACGCAACAGAGATATACGTGTTGGTGTATGGTCGAGGCGTTGGTTCTTCTTCGATTTATATTTCCTAATATTGACATTTTATAATTATGTCTGGCTGCTATATAGTATTCACTGTATGGTATGCTTGAATATATTCATACAAGGTACGAAGTATCAGCGTAAATAAGTATATGCGGAGTTTGATTACGAATGAACTATTCCATTTTTTAATTCTCTCTATATTCCCATAAGAGAAGCAATAATTTATGCTTGTATACAATTTTTGGAACACACGATCGATAAATTTAGTCAAATCCACTTATTTGTCTACCTGTGTATTACATTACGTGTGGTCTACTTGTGCGACACTGGGAAAAAATAAACGAGTCTAAATCGAAATAATAATAAATAATTTTCCATTGTTTTTTTGTAGCCTGTTTGTCGAACTGATCAGTTTCATCAAGTGACACCTGTATGGCTTTTAAACGCTAATTATATATTCTGATATGAAAATTAAAAATAACGACAGATATATTTGGTGATGAAAATCGTGAAAGTGTAGTCACTTAATTTCGATAATATTGCTTCATACGGTTGAAACTGGCTGAATTTTACATTTCTATTACAATTTCTCTGAGACACGAAAGTAGTACAAGCTATAAAGTCCAAAAGTTTGATATTTACTTATATATTTACAGATTCCATTTATTAATCGTTTTAAGTGCGCTATAAAAGTTTGTTAAAATGACTCCTACTCGTTAAATTAATTACGACATTTTTAACTGATCTATCACGAATATACTCGTAAAATTGTATAAAAACTCTGTCTAGTTCACTGGATAGTGCATTGTTGCAACATATTTGTTGCCAGTTAGATTGCCATAAAAATTGCCAGGCAATTTAAATTAAAACCATATGAAACTTGAAATATAGCGAATTCGTTGATATGTTCTGCTTCTTTCTTTGTTCGTCTTCTGTTCTTATATGTTTCTTTCGTCATTTACTACAATTATCTAAAGCATATTATCTTAACACATCGACCACAACGAGGATTTTATAGTTTTTGCTCTGAAAACCACAAATAATGTCCTGATACTTAACTTTATGCTGTAACACAAATATTCTACTGTTGAATAACACGCTTTTTATTTTGCAATGTTACATAATCATTTATACTGCGATATTTTTTAGCCAATGACATTCGTCTTTCTTTAATGATTCTATAAAATCGTGAAATAACGTGCATCATCGATGACCATCCGTATAATTAACTAGTTAACGCCCATCAGCGTACTTAAAATAATGACATATAATTTCCTAGTAAAATTATCCAACAGTTTATCGTATAATATCTTTGTTAAAAATATAGAATAAATTTCTCTTAAAAGTCTCGTCTAGGAAGAAGCAGAAAAGAGACTGCCAATTCTATTGACTGGGAGTATTTAATCGAGTAATCGCTTGGACAGTTGTTTACTTTTGACAATGTGTGTTTCAGTTACAAGATTATGAATGAATGAATTTGGAAAGCCATTATTTTATTATTTATCTAATTTCTGAATTATGAGTCAGATTAACAAGCTTCTTCCAAATCGATATCAATTAAACTGCCAACGGTAATAAAAGCAATGATATTCAAACAGTAAATGCACATGAGTGGTACACGTATATAACGTTAATAGATACTTTCGATATGTAATTTAAATGTATAATGTGCCGATTCCACAAAAATACAGTAACTGCCTCTTCTGGTAATTACTAACTCGTCGTTCATTTGTATACCCTGGATCAAATTCGAACAAATCAGCCACGAGTCAACTAAAGTATCCAAATAGCTATAAAATTTGATAGTTTCTAGAATACATTAAACCAGTTAATCGTTTATTTTCTACGTATTAATTTCATATGTAAATTATATTCTCTTCCAAATAGAAGACACGATATCTTCCAAATAAAGTATAACGATAACGGTTCGGATATTTGTTTATCATACCTGGCATTTACGCGGAACAATTTTTCACATCGAAATGACTCGTTTATGAAATCACTTCACGTAACGACTACAGACAAACGTTGATAAAATAGTAGAAGATCGGAACGCATGGTATCTTCCTGTGCACGTATTTCTTTACAAACTTTAAGCGCATCTGTATTCTAAGCGTTTCCAGGGGTACTTTAAATATTTATGATCTTCACTTTCTGTTCGAACTATTTTCTTACGAAACTGGAGGCTACGGGTTCGATTACAAAGACGTGTACTTTGAACTGTGGACAGTATTTATCGTGGAAAATTATCGTTCAAGATGCACGTTCCGTACTACTCGTTCTTCTTTTTCTTTTTTCGCTTTCGTCAAATTTTTCTATATTCTCGTAGAGAATATCGAGCGAGACGTCGTACGAAATACGACTCCTACGACTTTAAGAATTTACAGTACACATCGTAATAAGTGCTCGACCGCACGTGGAATTTGAAATGAATCTTCTCGCGACATGGAAAAGAAGATAAGCCGAAATAATAAAAACATATCAAAAGATTATTGTTAATATAAAAAGAAGATCGTACGATAACCCATATAAAGCTTTATATCTTCTTTCGCTTATCGACAAAAGAAGAGTGTTCTTCCTATTTTTACGCGACGTTTCCATGTGTGGAACGTAAATCATGGTATTCGTCAACGACTCCATTTCTTTCTTTATATATATATTTTTCACTCACTGTCAGCGTAATAATCGAACTACACTACTTACTATGTATGTATAAACGAGTAAATTACATTCTTTAAGTATTCCTGCGTGGCAACATAAAATTCGTTTTATAATGCGTTTTACTTTCTCTTGGCGAATAAGATGAAGAGTCTTTAAGAACTTGGATTCTTGTTTCAACACTGTAATTCACTGGCCTCGTTCTTTAATTATTACTCACATTTTATCAATTTATTTTTCACGTTTACTACTTCTATTTTAAAACCTTTCTACCTTAAAACCTTTGATACATTTCTTTTTTTTTTTTTTTTTTTAATATATCGACAACATTTTTCAAATTCCACGTATCACATACGAATGAAACTCTTCATAAAAATAACGTGGAATTTTTAACTGAACTCCCTACTTCTTTCCCATATGAAATTAATTCCATGGAAGTTGCACGCGGCCAACGCCAAATTCACAACGACAGCACTGTGAAATACTACTTTCAAAGTCATTCCCCTATTCTCGTTAAAACTACACTCGCGTAACAGTATAAAAATATAAAAGGGAAGGAAAGGAAATCTATTGCAAGATTCAAGCAAGCTCGTAACCCCGAACCAACGGCGATGCTGCAATCTACCTGCGTCTTTCTCGATTCAATTTAGAGAACCCAAGTAGAAAATCTACAGGAAACAACGAACAGCCCAACAGAAGCCATTGTTTCGAATAGATTGGGAAAATCTATAGAGTCCGGTTGCTCGAATGGATTAGAATTAATAATACACTCGGTTCGATTCAAGGAAGGTCGCGTAGCGTAACTTCGGTCCACTCTTCTTCCTGCTCCCTGACAGTCGATACGTGACGAGATTTCGTCTCTAATAGCTACCAGTTTTAACGAAGTTCCATGAACGTTCGTTCCTCTTTTTGTCCTCTTTAACATCACCTCCCACTCAGACTGTTCAATCCTGATGCTTACATACATGGCGACGCGTGCGTGCACAGATCTATGGAACCCTCGAACACACGCAAAATCCACGGGGTATAAAAGCTTGCAAGACCTGTTTTCGCGATTGCCGTGTCCCAAGGAATCCTGTTGCGAGAGAACTACGTCCCAGGAGTAGACGAACGCTACAGTCCTTTTCGGTCTACGGTTCTAAGTACACGGTTTTTAGAATTTCCATAGCTCGCGGATCTCATTCAGGTAAGCAACTATATCGTCACGCAGCTTCTTTTTACTATATGATGGCGAAACATTTACTTCAGGGCAAATTATACTGTAATACGCGGTTTCTAGAATACCGATAGATCGTGGATCGTAGGACTGGTAAGAAGGACAATGCACGTCGTTAGGTCCTTTCTTGCGCGATCATGCGATCACGTTTATTCGAGAATCCATCGTATTCCAGAGTATATAGACGATTGCACGCGCTATGTATTAGGTTGTCCGAAAAGTTTCTTTCGTTTTATGAGGAAATAATAGACGCACAACGTTTTATATTATTTTGCCGAATTACGTACGATCCATTTTGTTCTGTCGAGATAAACACCGCGACCTTTCACACACTTGGTTTCACGTTTGTATGGAGGTGCACTGTTATAAAAAACACGTTTGCGAAAGAAACATACTTTTCGGACAACCTAATATTTGTATTTCCTTTTTGACGTGGTTCCTGGAATTTCGACAATTCCCGGATATTGTAAAGTTTGTTCGTTGCCAATGCGAGACATTTATTTGAAAATTTATCGTATTTTTTTATCGTATTACTGGATTATATACTAAAATAAACGGAGTTTATAAATTGAGTAGGCGATATTTATATGGTCTAGAAGTTGCGTAAATTGCGAAGGTAAGAACGTATATTCCGGCGGTTCAAAAATTAGATTCACTTTGTCGATCGTAGTTGCGATAAATCTGTCGCTAATTTTGTTATTATTAATTCGAAATTAGTCACTTTCTTTAGTTCAAGAGTAGTTATAAGGAAAGTATCTTAGCATTTTTCAAAGATTAAACGGAAGATCAACTCGACTTTCTTTTAAATCCTTGGATTTTATGGAACATGTGTGCGATCTCGAACTTTTGGCCGGTATCTTATGTAGGTATCTTTGTATACACTTTGTTAAGATTACGAAGACATTTTATTTAAAAATGTATTATACCCTGTAAATACCTGCTTACTTTTACCAATTAATTACGAGGAGGAAACACCCGAAGTCCGACGTTTTTGTACTTCCAAAGGTCAACATATTTTTTGTCGATTTCTCTTGCTTTTCGAACGAGACCGAATTTCCACCAGAATATGTTTGTAATAGCATCCAAAGTAAGCTACGTAAAAGAATGTTGACAACAAATGTAAAGTGATTAAAAAATCATTTTCTTTTCACGTCAATTTGTCGTTCTTTTCTTTCCTACTTTTGTTGCTTTGGATACTGTTACATAAGACTTTTCAAATTTTCTTCAAGATAAAACTGTGTTTCTCTTAAGGAAATCTACACTCGGAATAATTCCATAATTATAGTTACTTAAAAAATTAAGTATAACAATTATTTTTATCTAAATGCAGAGAATTTACGGTAGGAATTTTAAGCGAAATCTTGAGCACAGTAATAGTGACTATCGGAATGAAGCGAAGTATTTGATTAAAAATATTTAAAATGTAATTAATTGGTGCGATTCACGCTCAGTTACAAATGGTAGTCTCTTAGAAAACGAATTTTAAAACTTTTATGATTACATAAACTTCATAGTAAAGTGAAATTTCAGACAAAATTTTAAATATTACAGTAATTACGATGGCAATAGTGAGCTTTCGAAAAACGCTATTATACTATAAAATGTTACAATAATATAATAGAAGAAGAATTTTATACGAAGAAATTTAATTCCCTAGTAAGTGTATTAGTAGTATATAGCTAAGGATTAAGAATTTTTAATGTATATCATGCTTTAAATTTTATATATCCTAACGATTTTTACCATTTTATAAATATACAATATACGTATGTTGTAGGAGAAACGTATAAATTTTTACAACGTAAGACGCATAAAACCGATAAGGAAAGAAGGAGAAAACAGCAAAAAAAGGTGGGATAGTCATAAAAAAATCAGACGGACGAGAAAGCTGTTGAAAGTTTATCAAAAAAAAATGTTTTTAATTATATTTTATCAAGATAAATATATAACATAAAAACTTGCATTATTATTCATTCATAATACGAAAACGCGACATTCATCTATAAAATATCAATCTTAATAAAAAGGGAATTATTATTGCAAAAGTTTGAAAGTTCGTAATAAAATTTTACAGCCTTATTCGCGCAGCTTTCAGCTTTATATCACCCTGCGACTTTACTTTGCTCGTCGCGTCGCAATTACTTACCAGGGACTAGCATCTCGTCTTACTAACACAAAGCTGTTCAAACTTAAAAAGAAAAGTCGTTGAAAACAAATAAACGGAGCTTCGTAACTTTGATTTCAAGAAGTGGTAGAACCGGTTATTCCATACGTAATGCAAGTTTCCTTCAAGATGTAAAAGAAGGGCTATGGTAATTTCAACAATCCCGGAGTTACCAGGGGGATTCATAAAACAGTCGAAAAAATACCATTTTACAAATTTCAGAACGTGTTAAACGTCATTCCTCTTCCACGTCTTTCGCTAAAAGCAACGTCGGTATATTCTACTGACGCGATAATATTACTGGTATGTTCGTGCAAACATAACACGGAGCTGTGAAATAAATTATCTCATTTCCATAAAAAGAGAGGGAAATGAAGAAAAACAAAATCTGGTCGCGTAGACTTCCCATGTATGTCTCTTTGTTTTTACTCACTTCGCTCTGGTAATTTCTTAAACGCTTAATTCGCAGTTATAAATACGAAGTTCTTTTTTTTTGTATCTTTGTTCTACTTTCTTTCGGTTCTATCCGTTAAAAATTCCTAATAAAATTTATCCAAGAAGATAAAATTTCTTTTTCGATCCCCTATATCTCAAAATTTGCAAAAAATACAATTCCACGAATCGTCCCATAACACATCTACACGTTATATCATCCACTCATTGTTACACATTAGATACTGTACGTTTAATACGCTCAAATTTTATATCGATATATTAAATTTATTATATATTAAATTTCTATAAGCAATAATAATAAGCAAATATTATTAATGGAATTTTACGAATCATAAATTATAAATTATCCATGTTGATAAATTTTCTTACAGATATAACGATAACAGATCAAATGAAATTTAACGAACAATTTTTATGTATTATAAATCGCCCGATTATCCTATTCAACGCGAAACTATAAAATTATAAAAACTAAGTACGTAACTTACAACCTGTAACTCGTCAATTTACTAATATCGTTAATTGGTAAAATTATCGTGCAAGACGGCACCTGGTATAAAGCTAATTATATTTTACATTTAAAGTAAAATAACTAATAAGCTCGATCAGATAGTCTGTTTTCTGATAATTATAGAATCATAGAAGGTCGACAACAAGATTATCAATCGTAACGAAGCAACATTTTTTAAACGATAAAATCCTTCTCTCCCCTAGGTACTAAGGATGTTTCTTCTTCTGTGCTTGCCATTGGTGCTAGCGGCGCCACTGAATCCAACGCTAGAGGGGTACAACTTGGAACTGGTGGATGGAATCCTGAAAGACGTACAATTCCATGACAAACTCATCGACGAGCTGGATTTATCCGGCTTAGGAATTCTTCGCTTAGAAAAGAACGCTTTCGACAACGTACCGTCTCTAAAATCCTTGAACTTGGCCAATAACTCGCTCGAATCGCTCCCAGAATTCATGTTCTCCAATCTGACAAACTTAGAATACTTATCCTTAGCGCAGAACAACTTAACCAGCCTCGAAAACTTGTTCATCCGCTTGGAGAAGCTTCAGGTGTTGAACATTTCCTGCAACCCCATAATACACCTTCGTAGAGGACATTTGTTCGGTCTAACGAAATCCACCAGCATATTAACAGAAGGAAACGTTCTTTGGAGCATAAGCACGGGAACATTCACGAATTCATTCCTGAAAGACGACGAGGAGTTGAAATATTTGGAGAAGGTGAAGGCTGAAGAATATATCGAACAACCCAACGATGGAATAGATAAAGAGATAGAAAAGGCGACAGAGAGTAACGTGTTGAAGGATTTCGCGCCATACACGAAATCGTCGATAAAGAAAGGCCAGAAGTTAAAATTGTGCATATCAAATAACATACTGCTATCTATAGAACCACTCGAAGACAATAAACAGGTGGCGAATGGATGTCTGGAGATACCAGTGAACGAGAAGGAGAGATCTGTCAGCCTGCGAGGATTAGGAATCAAAGGATTCCACGAAAAATGGTACCAATTACAATATCTTCCGTTAGTTTCTTTGGACCTTGCGAACAACGAGATCACAGAAATCACCAAGGAACTACTGAACGATCTTCCCGAGGATCTGATTTATGTGAATCTGATGGGCAATAGGATCAGAGGTATCTGGAGCCAGGTGATCGAAAACAAGTACCTAAAAATACTAAATCTTCGAAACAATCTCATAGACAAAGTGGAGGATGATGCTTTCGCGAAAACCAATTTGACTACCCTGTTTCTTAATGGAAATCAGCTGGAGAACCTTTCGTTCTCTTCTAGTTTGCCCGATACTCTGACAGAGCTGATATTAGCGGCAAATCAGATCTCTGCCATTCCTGACGCGGCTTTCTCGAATCTGCCTCGCCTGGTCTACCTGAACCTGGCTAACAACAAGATTCAGAAACTGCAGAACAACGTATTTAAGGGGTTGGATTCGTTGCAGGTGTTGATTATTACTAAAAACAGCCTGACAGATATCGAACGTCAGGCGTTCTCCGATTTGAAACAGTTGACTACTCTTTATCTTCATCGAAATAGTCTGGCAGAGCTTCAAAAGGGTACGTTCTCGGAATTGGAGAGTCTGAAAGACTTGAACCTGGCTTGGAATAAACTGGGTAAGATCAGTGCCGACACTTTTTCGGATCTACCTCAGACTTTGGACTTCCTTCACATCGATTTCAACGAAATAAACAGCCTAGAAAAGGCTAGCTTCGTCAATGTTCCCAGATTTACGTTGTCTCTCACTGGAAATAAAATCTCGACTATCCCAAAAGGAACCTTCGATCTACCTACTCTTAGAGATTTGCATCTGAGTAACAATACCTTGACGACTATCGATGGCGACAGTTACGAAGGTCTGCCACAATTGAAACGCCTTTGGTTAAATGAGAATCAAATCAACGAAATACCGAAAGGTTCCTGCAAGAATTTAGGAAGTTTGAGTATTCTGGATATTTCGAAGAATCCGCTGCAAACGCTACAAAACGGCGCTCTTTATGGGCTGAGTCTGGTTAGAGGGAACTTCTTGTATATCTACAATAACCAACTGAAGGAACTGCAGGGTGGAGTTTTCGAAGATATTTAAGCGGACAGATACAACGACTCGTGCACTCACTTACGTTCGTTTTTATCATTTATATAGATTTAACATATACGGAGATATTAGGTTTGGGATATTATTTTTATTCGTTCAGACGAAAGAATTCTTTGCTTCGAATCGTTTCTTTTTTTCTGATAGTCGGTAGTTTTGAGTATTTTTATCGAGTTTCTGATATCTATGTTATCGATGGTTCACAAATCGAAAATAGCTTTGTGTATTTGTAACTATCGAAATGTGATATGAATGTTTCCTTAGAAAACCTTCCTTAGAATCCTTAGAACAGGAAAGTTTGTAAAAGAAATAAACGAATAGAAGAATACGAAGGTCGTATTATTTTTAAATAAATTTCCCTCCACGTGTTCTAGGAACCTTCTGTAATCTAAATTCTTTCAATTTTATGATTCGAAAGTAAGCGAAATGATAATCAAAACCTTGAAAATGTAGGAAAAGAAACGTAAAACAAATTAAGAAATAAGATAATTCGGAGAAACATTGAAATAGGAAAATGAAACAGAAATTACTATCAATAATAGCGATCTCAAATCGGCAATAAGATTTATATACTGGAAGAATTCAATATTCTAAGAATTCGCAGAAAATTCAATATTCACAAAAAAATACACAATACAAAAAAAATATTCGACTGAAAAATTCAACATTTTTAACCATTTACAATTTTCTATTAGTAATGCACAATAATAAGTCGCAAGTATTAAATAGATACTCGATACTTATTAAATTCAGCTAATTGTACTACATAGTCTAATTTCTTCCTTTTCTATAATACACGATTTAAAA
This sequence comes from Bombus huntii, assembly GCF_024542735.1. Classification (NCBI taxonomy): domain Eukaryota; kingdom Metazoa; phylum Arthropoda; class Insecta; order Hymenoptera; family Apidae; genus Bombus; species Bombus huntii. The sequence goes on along the minus strand of NC_066238.1, from coordinate 4,995,870 downwards.
ATACGTATTTGTACTTCGAAGCACCGCAAGCATAAAACAATTACAAAAATTGTATTTCGAACGACAATTAAGTACTATACTACGACAAAGAGGATTTATCATCGTACGATCACGAAAGAATGAATTCTCTTATAGCGTCTACGTTCGCAGAAAGCCAAATCAGATCATGATTAAAACATCTTTCGGTATCATTAGAGACACTCGCGAGATACACAGGCGTTCCGATTCTGGTGGGACGCCAATTTCAATGGGAAAACCTAATTCAATGATACAGGAACGAAAGAAAGCTCCATACGCAGTGTGGTGTAACATCGCATCGTAGCAACACGCTGGCGATTAGATTTACAAACAATAGAGCTTATAACCGTTGAAAAGCGAACGATAGAAACCGCTATGTACAATAATAAATTCCACCTAATTGCGTGTAAGAAAATTCCATTAAAGGCGGAGCGGTCTGATTGTCGCACCTTCTTCGTCTAATGGCGATTAAAGGTTTTCAAGTTCGGTGTACGTGTTTGCCCGTGAAAGGCGACCATCCAATATGGTCGCGGTAATTTTCATAAACTGGTTGCTCGGTGCAGTTCGCTTTCTCCTGAACGGCTATGCGCTATATAAGTACGCGGATAGACGTATAATGCACGCGGTATAAAATGATGCCTGTGGTTTACGACCGGCTGGCCTTGACTTTTACGAGAACCTTGGAAAGCTCAGGTGCGACCGGATTTTGAGGAAAATCGACACGCTTCAAGATCGTTTTCATCCTACCGCTAAACGATCCTCTGGGAATAGGGACAGCACGTTGCAAATTTATGTAATTCTTTGGAATCGAATGGAAACCTCGAACAACGATCTAACGCGTATTTAACACGTTTTGGGAAGAAACAGTTTTTAAGTCACACCGCGCGACGTACGTTTCGAACACTTAGCGCGATTCTTGCTTTTCATATTCGTCTTCTGACGAGATATCCGCAACGTGTGTGTACTTGATCGATCGACAGGAATTCTGGAAGTACTTTGGCTTTACTTTGGTATTAATTCGACTTTAACTAAGACGAGGTATAAGACCTTCGTTTGGTGTTTCCATGCGATCAATATGGTCGTGATTAGTGTTAGCCTACAGGAGTTGTGGAAATATGATTCTTGCTGGAAACCAAACAAATGTACGAGATCTGTCGATTTCTTTTTCTTTTTTAGCTTGCTGAAAATCTAACAATCTAACGAAGGTAGCGAAACCGGTTAAAGCGTCTGCTATGAGATTGTCTACTTTTACCGAGATAAAAATATAATTACATATTCATATTACCGTAATTCTAATCAACTATGTATAATATATTCAAATTCAAATTAAAGATTGGGAACTCTAGAGTTAACTTATGTTAGTAAAGGTTTAATGCTAATTGTGTATCCTTTTCACACGTGTACTTTTCAGAAGATTCGTTCGCGTGTCTCAAAGTGAAAAATCCCATTCCATTAAAAGTTAATAAAAGATGTTCGTATCAATCTAGAAATGAGATTACATCATGTAGAATGTAAACGCAGTAAAATGATCAAAACCATTCTATAATTGATACAATAATTACAGCGTTGGAGCATAGAAGTCATCTGAACAGAACACTCAAACGTAATAGGGTAATCAACCAACATTTGATTTATAAAATCCATTTGCAAGAAATTCGCTTCTTCTATTATTATAATATTATATTATTGTAATTTGTGACTTGTAAAGCACCGGTTCAATCGCAGCAGAAACTGTCGCAGGAAGTACCGCGGTATCATTCTAATTATTATTACGATTCCTGATGAATCAGCAACAATACCATAGAAACTTCGCTTCAAAGACTTACCATAAACTTCTACGCGGAAGACAATAGACTCAGACAATACGACGCGTAATAAGTCTGAGTCACGACAGCCTGGAAATCCTTGATCTTTCATCCGTCATTTCGATAGTTACTCGCGAAGAAAGAGAAGCAAGAAAAAAAAGAAGGCGAGGAAAGAAACGACTTTCGTGAAACCATCGAGGTCGTTTGCGAGGGTGTCGCTCCCATCGTGATTTTTTGAACACCGACAAAGAAGGAACGCATTCTCACATACCAGCTGGTTCTCGTTCCGTGGCGAAGGTCCCGAGCAATTTCGTCGCACCGTATACCCGTGTTCTCCACTTCCGGTTTAGCCAACGGTACCTTGTAGGGTTATCGAACGTGCGTCTGCCAGGACTACCGTCTGACATCTCTGTGAACAGGTACATTATAACGTTACGTGTGTGTACAGAAATCGACGAGAATGTTGTGAATAGTCGGCGGTATAGTTCGTCGAACAAACGTAAAAATCGTAGGAAATATAGAGATAAATTCATTACGAGTCCATTTTCACAGACTCTTTCGATTTTAACGTCCTTTAAAATAGAGTACTTAGCATCTGTTAAGAAACAAGCAACGAGGTAATGTGCGCAGCTTACGCCTGAACAGAATCTTATTACGAATCGAATAGAGTAAGTTAAGTTACAAAACGAGTTTCGAAGCCAAGTTCTAAAAATCAAGTTACAGCATCTTAAAGTACTGGAATAATAGATACATCGGAGAAACCTATTGCACACGTCGCAGACACGAGGAGAATTTTTATAATTTGAAAAGAATTGTTTATTACAGTAGGATCTGAATGGAGGAAGGAATAGTAGGGAAGAATGCATCGAGGAAATTCTTGCAACTCCTTTTCGCAAGTACAATGTGCATCGAATAGAGTTCAGTAATGCAAGTTGACTGAAAGGAAATTGTAAGCGAAATGTTGCATTGTAACGTAACTTTGGGTATCGATAGCTTCGTATAACATGGGGAATAGTATGACAAATTCCAAAAAGCACGCGATTTACGAACGATTGATAAGTTGACGAGATTTCTTACTAAATCGAGAATACTCCTAACGTTTCGATCGATATTTTTATGATATTGGGCAAGACAGAAAAAGTACAAAGACGAGAGACGAAAGTCAGATATAAAATGTCTCTCCTGCTTAAACATCTTTTTGTTTATTTTAAATCCACAAATAAGATTGTTTTACTATTTTAGAATTGTATTTCTACGAGATTAAAAAACAATGTGGTCTATATATATATATATCATGTTCTTCCTCCATAATCTTCACGTCTTAACGAGAGTTACGCAATCGAAAGATATCGTCTACACGTTAAAATTGCTACATCAACGTCATTGGATTTGATGGATGGTTTCGAATATTCTCATGTCATTGAGTAATATAATTTTGGTCATTTCCGATTCAACAGGTGTCGAAAACGACTGGTTTAATGGCTATACCGTGGAAGGATATAATTGTATAATACGGTGTGGTTAAGTAGTTACGTAATTTAGAAAAAAATTTAGGTTTATTGAATTAATTGATCGAAGAGCTTCGACGAGATTTTGAAAATATCATTGAGCCTCCCTGTGGAAAGTTTCGAAACGTTTTACAAGTAAAAAAATGTTTAATTTGTGCTAAAAAATTCACGCGTATTTTCCATGTATTTTCGTACAGTAATAAAAGTAGAAAAGAAAAAAGAAATTAATAACGTAGAAATCGATCTTTGTGCTACATGAAAAGTTGTCATTCCTTTCAAACATTGCTATGTCGAGAAGAAAAATTATATTGTCAGTACTTGATCAATGAATCACTCGCATCTCCAAAAAAATCGGTGGACAGTAAAATTTATAGCTGGCATTGCGAATGATGAATTTCATGCAGTAATAACAATAAAAAACAGACAAAACATCCAATGTATGAACAGATAGAAGTAAAAAGAAGAGAAAGAAACTAGGCTTTGATGGACTTTCTAGTCTCCAGCTGAGATCCATCGAATGCCGATCGTCACGATCATTCTGATTATTACCTAAGGTGTTTAACACTCTAAAACATCGATGTAACTTCACTTTTGCATACAATATATACTTTGTGTAGGATGTCATATGTTTTTAACGCTTTAATAGCAACTATTAAGCGCCGTAAGAGTTTCTGAAATACAAACTGTTTTAATATGCAAATGTAGTCTTTGAGCGCTCGATGACATAACTCCAACGAAAGGACATAAAATACAAGTGAATGGTATAGAACCTACGAGATGCGAAGATAAAGTTAATATACGCACATGAATAAAATATATACAAAATTTTTGTAACTGAATTCTGTAACAATAAATTTAATTACGTAAAGGAAAATTAATTAAAATGTATTTAAAATCCCTTGGCATCTTTTATGTTTTATGAAACTAATCTGTAACGCGTGGATAAAGTTAATTACGTGTAAATAATCTAATAAATCAAACAAACCAGATTAATTACGTACAAATAAAATTAATTTCAATCCATTTAAACTTGAGAATTTTTCTATTCTGCTATGAAGATAGGTAACGCGTGATACGTTTTTAGATAAAATCAGTTAATAAGCTAATAACTCAAATTTAATTGCTACCTAAATAAATTGATTACTGGTGAATATCTTTATATTCTACCATAAATAAGAAAAAACTGGTGACATATCGCTACTGGCTAGTTTTTAGATAAAACAGCCGATTGATAATATGTTAATGCGTTTACATGTAAATCAATTTTATAACCAGCATACCTCGCATGTGTAGATAACGTTGCAAGAAATTGGGCGGAAGTATAACATCGGAATTAAGTAGGTTACCGAACTCGACCAGAGCGGGAAAGAAAAAAAAAAGAAAAAAGAAAAGGATGCCATCGAATCTCGAACGAACGTTAAGCGGAGAAAATGTATAACTTCAGAGGAGAAAGGTCCAAAAGCCGAGTTCATTGGCCTTCCTCTTCTTCCGAAGGTGAGCATGTGATGTTCATAAAACGCCTTTTTAGTGCGCGTAACGCTCCAGTCCATTTAATGCGATCGCGTGAAATGAACAGAAAAAAATGATAAATATTTCACGAAGACATATCGAGGATGGAGAATCGGATTTTGATTTACAGCCAGAAAGTGGTTCTATGTCGGTGATCTCAGCTATAGTGATCGATGAATCGAGAAAGCTGACATAATCTTCAAGGTTTTCACATAACTTGACAATATTTTGATATTAAGCCTTGAAATGCTTGGTATATAAGCTTTAATATGTATAACTTTTATATTTCTGTAAAATCAAATTGAAATTATTAATTCATTATTGAATTATAATGTATATAAACTTTCTTAATGTATATAAAATTGTTATGCACTGATAAGGAACTTTAAACAAAAACATGTAGAATGTAGGTAATATGCAGAAATATTTAAAATAAAGTACTCGTCATAATACTTAGTGTGTGAAAAAATTTCCATTTATGCTCTGTTGCTTTAATTGTATTCATAAGAATATGAATTGATTAATATGATTCTTTGCGTAGCTAGCAGTAATAATAATTTCTTGAATAGATCAGGTATCAATAGTAATAAATAAACTATTAAATACCGTCTCTCTAAACTAAATTTCGTAATTCATTCGCAATAAATTAACACCTTGATGTCACAAGCATAAAGTTACAATGTTGCAAAATATATAAAAAAAAACTTTAGTAAAAAATTTAGGTATTCCATTGATTACATTTCGCATCTGTAAGTATATCGTAGGTATTATACTAGCTTACGATTACAAAACGTTCCACAAAGCATTTTACGAGGCTAGTTTAAAAAATTAAATTCTTAAAAAATCATCCAGGTCAAATAGAACCGGTTTCGGTTTAGATTGGTCTTTTGAAAACGTCCAATTCCGAACATTTAGCTATCTTTTGCTCATATTTTTTACCCCACTATGCGTATGCTCGATGTTACAAACGTTGAATAGATGATTCTTCGGTGAATAAACAACGCTCACATGATTTCATCTTCTCGCGTGGGCGAGGTAAAAGTTCTTCCGCTGTTTCGTGAATGAAAAACGTTCGGTGTCGCTGTGGGGAGGCACAATGTGAAATTTGCATAAGATGGGAAATGCGATTAGGAATAGGTCGACTGAAACAAGTCTAGAACAAGTCCAGAACGAAGTTAGTGTGGTAATAATAGAGTATAAAATAATTAAGCATGGTCAGAGATAAGATTGCAAATTTTTATACGTTTACGGATAATTGGAATGTGTTTACATAAATGGACATAATGTTACTATTTAATGGACATAATGTTAATATTTAAGAAGTAAAACGATTCTCTATCTAAGTTACACTTTCTTCAATTATATTCATAAAAATACAAATTTCCATAAACATATAACAGTTTAATAATAATAGTTAACACTAAATTCACCTGTGAAGTGTGATTTTTGTAATTTTCACTTAATGCATCCTTGACAAATTATTACACTATCCAAATTCAAAATTAAATCAAAATTTAATTAAAATTTAGAGCAAACATTCGAAAGACATATAATCTTTTGATCAAAGGAAAATTTTTCTTCTTACGCTTTATCATTGAACATAAATTTAAAATTGGCATTAAATGCCTAAATTTGAAGTGATAGTGATAATGCACCGTTTTACGTTGACTCTTCATTCATTTAATTATTACTACATAACTGAAGGTAATTAAAATTTGGAATCATCAATAGGATACCAAAAATAGACTATAAAAGGTGCAACCACCTTACTTGTTTCAAGTGTAATGTAATAGTAATATAGAATGATAGTAATTAGTATGATCCAGAGTGTGCAGTATAATATTCTTCTAAAATCGCAAATGAAAAGTTGTCGTCCTTACTTGTAACGCGAAACTGCTTGCAAAACTGTCGCCCGGTATTTCTGTACCAGCAAAACTGGACTCTGGTTTGAATTACACCCGACATCGTGCTGTACGATTTCCGAGATCGAAATGCACGATGGACACCGACCTGATAAACTAGACTTCCTACATTTATTTCCAATGATACCATTATGAAACCTCAGATAGGTTTCATTTGTGAATGTCGTTGCATCTTTTTTAAACTTTCATCCCTTCAAACATCACAACTGAGTTACAGATTTGCCACATCGATTAACTGTAGAAAAGAAGAAGTAGAGAAAATTGATGAAGTCTAACCCCAATCAAACCTACGGGCAAGTGTTTTAGAACTAAGATTTTAAAAATTTCAAAAGGTGGAGATAACAAATTTGGCCTTTGAACAGTTCAATCAATAAATCAATCACACGATAACTTTCAAAATATGTTGATTTCAAGATTTGAACGTAATGCACATCAATATTTATAAATTACACGAAATTATTCAGTAATCGGATATTTTATTCATAAGTCCTCAAGAATTCGAAGATTTTCGAAAGTTCTTAAAATCCATGATTCTTGTGCCCGATTGAGTGACTTACGATTTAAATGGCTAGCTTATTTCGGTCAAGATTATTTCTCTGATAACATCATTCTTGTTATTACTTAATATTAATATTTAATCGAACGATGTTCTATTTAAATAAATTTAACTATTAATAGCTAATTAAAATATACTTACAAAAAGCGTTTCTAATAATAAATATTGTTCTGATTGAAAAAGTTACTTGAGAAAGATTCTCCACGATCGCTAAAAATCTGATAACAATTAAACAGCGAAACTTGCATAAAACGCAGAAAGATGCAGAGACAGCTCCTCATGTTTTGGCATGGTATTAACATGAAATTTTGCAATCACTTCCGCATTCTTTGATCATGTACCAAGGTGTAGGATTACGGCGAACGAAAAATTTGAATTTTATGATAATTAATCGAAAACAATGAGAGCTTAGGTACGATCAATCATACATCGCTATAACTGTATCGCAACAAAGCGTAAAGATTAATAATACATATGCCATAAATCTTACATGCATATTCGTATATTATGCGTGCAAGCGATTTAAATATGTATATGTATGTTAAAATATTAGAATAGTTACCCTCAAATAAGTTCACGAATGAATTAATTTCTTCTTATGTTGTCACACCATTGACAGAAATTTTATGATAGCCTCTATACTATATGTACATAGACTGCAGAATCAACCTATAATTAGAAAAATTACAAGTATTTACATTATGTATAAAATGTATATTATAGGTTAAGGTTATAATATCACAAATTAAAAATTATAATAACATAATAACATTAATAATAAACATTAATATATTATATAAACTTTAACTTTCTCTAAAAATGGATTGATAAGGCAGAATGGTAAATTGTGTAAATTATGTTGGAAATTTCAATTTTAGCTTTTTAATGTTAGCTTCGCTTGAGTTATTATAATGACACTTACAGAACTTTGTTCCTTTTATATTCATACAATAAATAAATATTTCATAATAATTCAACTATTTGATTAGAACAATAACATCCTTAATATGTATATAACTTTCTTTTTAGTCCTTTTTTGGATCGAAATTCGCGTGAGAATACTACATGTTGCTGCATTTCTTTGATATAAAATTTACGATCATGATTCTCGCATTTCCGTAAATTATTGCCATGCACGCAAACTCACAGAGGGAAAAACTAACGATTTCGTTACGGTTGTCGATTCTGCGGAAGCTCTTCGAAATTCGATTCGATATGATTCGATTTCACCTTCTAACACGAGTTCGAAAGTAATTCTAGCGTGGGACATTGTGTAGGCTGGATCGCGTGTTGGGTGACAGAAAAAGCTGCTTTTGATGAAACGCAACACCGAATACTATCTATGAACTATTTATTCAAGTTCGACAGCAAGATTGTTAATACATAATTTATAGGTTACATACATAATATAAGATTATCTCCGATAGCTTGCAATTATTTAATGATAAATTATATTATGTATTTACATTTTCTTTTATTGACCCAGTTATTAAATCGTGCGTTGGTTTCATGCACGATTACCGTAATTCAATAAATTACTATAATTTATAGAAATCACGATTATGAAGTTATTTGCTTTTATGAGTGAGTGAACGTACCTGGCCCTTTTCCTTATATCTTTCTCGTGTTGTTGTAAGAAAATTGAACAGAGAATAACTAGTAAACAATATTAAATTACTAATTTAAGAATTTAAGAGAATCGTAAAATATTAATATTCTTTAACATTTCAATTTAACAAATTAATATTCATATTACCTAATTCTTCGAATATAAATAGAAGAATATTGTTTTATTCATAGAGATGATTCTTCCATCTAGAAGTTGAGTAATAACTTAACATATGTAACTAGTAAAGCATAAATATTCCAGTGACTTTATGTCCTGAATAGCAAGAATACTGAATTGAATTAACCCACTCAATATGACTGTGTTCCTAGTGATGATGTGATTGAACTTAATAAATAGAAAATAAAATAAAAAGGATATCGAAAATTAAAAACATTGAAATTATATCAATCAATGATCTTGTATAAAAATTTCGTATTAAGAAAAAATATCTTTTGTAAAGAAATAGTATTTCTATTCTATGAGAAAATAATATTCAATTTGACTGTTTAGGCCAGTGATCAATTGTTTATACTAATTTCTGAAATACTAATAAATATGATATAAAGGAGAAAACATACACCCTTGATCAACTTATGATGGATGGTTTCTCATATTTTATTATTTTATCTTTTATTACATATGTAATTAATTAGAGTATATCATTTAAGAGTGTATACAATAATTACGTTTTTAATGATAATATACATTTAAATATTATATTCAAAATATGTTCACCATAGTAAAAATAAGATATTTCCAATATATATAATTTCCAGTTAAAATCATTTCGCTATTATTTTTTCTAAGTGTATTTTAGAATATGTTTAAATAAATTCATATCTCATATATAATATTAATAGAAACATTTGTATGGTGCAACAGTAGAATGTTATTGGTATTAATTTAACCAAATATTTTATTACTGAATATTGACGAGTCTAGTGATGTCACATCACTTTATAAAAATGGATTTATTTATGTAATCTATACTAAAAGTAATTCCATCTTTCATCAACTTTTTCTTTTAAACAATGACGATAATCAAGTGACGATAATCGTCCTCAAAGTACACTTAAATAATACTTTACTTAACTGAAGAATTGTATTATATATCTTTCTCTCTATCATATAATTCCATTTGTATAATAAAATGTTAACTAAAATTTATATCAATATGAAACAAATGTTGTAAATCATAAATCATCATTATATGTAAATAAAGTAGAAACTTACATCACAATGTCTACGAATTAAAAAGCCACTTGGAATGTTTTATTTTAATATAAAACAGCAATCAATGTTCTAATGTTACTACCACAACACTTTTTACACATTCTGTGATTTTTGCTGATGGATGGAAAACTGAATAACATTAGATATTGGTAGCAAATTAGCACAAAGTGCTACTCTACAAACATGTCAACTACAGTCAAGTAGATATTCACGGAGGTTGTGAGTTGTATCTGTTATTGTCATCTGGCAATACTAAATTAGATACTGGTTCATCTTCAAATATGCCTTCATCTACCTCATCATCAGAAATGGTAAGTTCATCAGGATATTTATAACTATTACTTAGTTGACTGGATGGTACCACTTGCTCCTATAAATGAACGTAGTTGAAGTTAATATAGCACTAACATATTATACATATAATATAAATATATATGCAAGAAAGCAATTCAAAGCACGTAATTAATTGAAAAAAATATTTGTATGATATTTATTAATTTACCTCAGATTCTGTATTCATATCTTGATACAAAGTATCAATTTCATAGTCAAATATATCCTCTTCTGGTTCTTCCCATGGATGAAATGATAATTGAGCTGAGCCCTCATTCAAATTCATTGTTACTTCCGGCTCACCTATAAATTTACATAAATATATGTTTTTTATTATTTACTAGGTATATACAACTTATTTTCTTTTTTGTCTTTGCTTACGGAGTGGATCATCTATGCGATTATCCAAATTAAAATATTCCGTTAACCTGTTGTTATTATTATTATTACTATTATTATTATTATTACTATTATTGTATCTACAGTGGATCAGTTGGTGACTATTCTGATTCTGTAATTTGTCCATATCATCTGTCTACATCAGTTGATAGTACACTCAGGTTGGATCGTCTACGTAATATCTATATACACTAAAAAGTGAATATGGTTAATGTGCATCTACAAAAGTCCTACCATGGCATTGAATGTTGAGTGAGAAATCATGATCATGTAAGAATCATTTAAACACGAATTAGGAAATTTACTTTGAACTGTTATATCTAGCTGTTGTGAGACAGCAACAAATATTTCGTGATGACGAGGATCTTGTAGATCCTTTTTCTCCTTCAAAATTCATCATTTTGAGCGGATGACTCCGATTAGATTGACGATATCAGAACTCTTCGCCCTTTGTTCTGTTATTGTTAAAACTCATTAATCTATCACACAGTTTGTTTCTAAATAGAATTGTGAAATCTAAAAATGTGCTACGTCATGACGATTATCGACACAATGTATACTCCTGAACGTGCTCACCTTCAATAACGCCAGACGTAATCCTTTTTTCGAAATACGTGGAACGATATACAAACTTTTATTCAAAAATAATTAGTTACTATCATAACAAACTCGAACCATAACGCAACAGTGTTGTGTGTAAGATCACACGCTAAACAACCGCTCGTACGTCGCGAGCTGACATGTTATACGCATGCTCAGTTCGGTTTTGCGAACCTACGCCATTGAATGATGTCATATTCAGTAACGTAGGTATAAAATTGACGCTTCAATAAAAATTTGTTTTTCGAAACTTACGTTAATATATTTAATCGTATTTTATTAAGTAGGTTCATTGTAAGAAATCTAGTTAATTAGGAAAGCTAGTCAATTATATTCAAAGAAATGATAATAATAATAATATTGTTACTTTAATGATTTATTAAGAACGTAAATTTAAGCATGGTCCAAGTTTTTAATTCGTCGAATTGTATCTTTAAGATTTCGTCTTCTACATAATATCTTTGTTAAAAGAATTTTAGGATAAACTATCATATAAAAATCCTGCACAAGGAATAACGTGTACTTTGTGAAAGTTGATTGTTTATATCTAATACAATATAAAAGTATTAAACTATCTATTAATATTATTAATTCAGGCGCAATATTACAATGAAACGCTACATCCTACCAATCTACGTTAAAAGCTTCTTATCAAAAATATCTCTTTTTTGCGTATACTTCTTTTAAGATGTCTTAAAACCATGTACTTGTTGATGATTAATAAGCTACCTTGAAAAAAGAAAAATAATAAAATGAGACGTTCGCAGGGTATCGAGTCTAAACCAATAATCTTTTCGCTTTATTAATTGTCATGAAAAAAAGAAATATATATGTGTGTGTATGTAATACAGAAAATACAGATTAATAAAATATCCATACCTTAAAAACAATTTGGGATAGATGCAAAAATGATGTAATGATGTTTTGGAAGAAACGACGCTGTAAGTACAGAAAAAAGTAATAACATACACGCCGAAATCGGAAATTGGATTTTACGGAAGGATCTTCACACTTTATTTTCGCTTCTTCTAAGCACACAACCGATTAAAAGTAACCAAACGAAAATGTCAATGTTGATTACGACGCTGGTTAATGAATAACGCTTCTCTTAAGCCACATCTACATAATATACAGCGATCGCCGTAAAAGGTTACAAACTTATCTCCGATTATTTAAAAAAAAAATTATTAGTTTCTTCTTCTGTTTTGTTTCTGTGTAGTTTTCTTATCTCTTTTCGACGCGAATAAAAGAAACGATCACAGATTTCCTCATATCTTCAATTCTCTCCCTATACGCGATTGTCATATCACTAGAAGAAGAAACTGTAATGATTTTCTTCATTGAAAACGTGTTAATTAAAAAAAGAATATCATTTCAAATCAATAGATCTTCCTCTCTCTTTAACTGTAGGTGTACCTCTGTTGATATAGATGTCTACTCTCTACGGTATCTTCTGAGCCACGAACTTCTCTTTCTTTTTTATCATTTTATTTTCTTCGATCGTACTATGAACAGCCTAAATAAAAATACGCTCGTGACTTTGCTGTTTTATAGCGGTATAATACTACAAACTTAACGGCGTTTTTAATCTCTGCGACATTCGTCCCATATATTGTCTTCTACAAAAGTAATGTACCAGGTCCACTTTTACTTTCGTAAGATCTACAAAAATGTGAAATCCGAGGAGGGTAACGTTCGTGTGTTAGGGATCGCCTTAAAAATGTTCTTTCGGTTTACGAGAACTCGTCAAACATGTTCCGAGATGCTTTTCTTCTTTTTTGGGACACTCTCTTTGACCGGGTAAGATGGGACATTCGATCCGATTCGCTGCAACTGAAATTAACAGGCGCAATCACAAGCGCAACGACGTACACGCTTCTCACGGCGGTGTGTGAATGCCTCTGGGATTGAACGCACCGAACGTGGCTGCACGTCTGTGAACAAATTAGAACAGTGAAAATATTAGAAAATTTTATAGTTTCTATATTTAAATTTTTATGGCATCTACATATAATATAAAAACGGGATTAAGTTTTTTGATAAATACTAATGGAGATTAAATAAAAGTCCATGAATTACGAATACTCTTAAATGTAGCAGAAGTTAAGAATAAAAAATCTGTAAAAATTAAGTTATCTACTCACAGTGTGGGCGGCTTTCCTCTTCTTGTTCTTGTTGTTGCTGTTGCACTTGCTGTTGCTGTTGCTGTTGTTGTTGCATCATCATGTGAGTCGTTTGTTGTTGTTCCTGCTGTCTTTGCTCTGATTCTTGTTCGGAGCTTTGATTATCAGAAACTTCAGCACGAGCCTCAACAGGTATTTCCAAGGATTCTACAGGTCTCAATGGCAGAGTAAATCTTGAAACTGGGAATGCATTACCTTCTACAACCTAAAAATTAACATATTATTGATGTACTAATTGTATACGATAAAATGGAAAATTTAAATAATCGTAATACTTGGAAAAAAGAGATGAAGTAAAAATAACTATGGTAGCAAAAATATGGCAGCGGTGGGATTCGAACCCACGCCTCCGAAGAGACTGGTGCCTTAAACCAGCGCCTTAGACCGCTCGGCCACGCTACCAGATATGAAATTAGTGGAAAATTGCTGATCCAGCGGTTCTCATTTATTCTTGCATAACATTTGTTATTATAAACAAGTAAACAAAGACGATGATTTTTTATAATGTACGAGTTGGTTGAAATCCGAAATATGACACTCTACAAAAATGTACGATATTTGTGTAACATTAATAAAATTACTGTAAGATTAATCAAATGATTATATGTAAAAGAATATTTATACAGAATAATTGTCCTCACATGATAAGTTTTAATATAATTTCAAATAAAATTTTTCTTTGAAACGTTAAAATTGATATTTAAAATTAAAATAAAATTAAAATTTGAAATTATGTCTGAAATTGATTAGTTTGTTTTTTACCTGATGAATTATGTTACGAATTTCCGCTGGTACAGGGAAGTTCCTTTCTTCCTCGCTATCATCTTCCGGTCCAGGGAAAGGTTTAGCTTCCTGTTGCTCGTTGGAACCATCCGGTCGCTGGCGACCCTCGATATTTCCATGCTCCAATAGATTTCGAACCTCTAACGGAAGTGGAAGTCCCAGAGGAATGGGCTGAGCTCCTTCCGGGAACGGTTTGAATTCTTGAACGTTCTGAAAAATGTAAATAAAATTATTTCAATAAATAAAAAATTACATTCGATATTATCATCTAATAATAGTAGAAATAATAGGACAATCTCGCAATTATACAGATTTGTACAGAATTGTACAATTATACAGATGTTAAATTATTATTATTACATATGTAATATGTGTATGTTTAATTAAAATTATGAACATTAAAATTATTTATTGAAATTAAAATGAATCAAGATTGATCGTTAAAAAATCATATTTTTCTATTAATTTTCATTTCCAAGATCAATTCATTTTTAATGCCAATTATATTTTCAGTTAATGTAATATAAATATCTCAAATAAATGAATTACCTCGCGGCGAGCACCTTCAGGTATTTGTACGGGTATAGGTCTTGCTTCACCAGTGATATGTTGAATGATATTCTTAATCTCTAGAGGTACTTGTTGAATGATCCTTCGAATTTCGAATGGAATTCCTTGGAAAGGTGAACGTTGTCTTTCAGTAATCTGAGGCTGCGGTTGTGGTTGTGGTTGAGGCTGAGCTTGAGGCTGAGGTTGCATCTGGGGTTGTACTTGAGGTTGCACTTGCGGTGGCATCTGAGATGGATGTTGTTCGGTCTGCGGGATCAATACGTGAGGAATAATCCTTTGTTCGTGAACCTGAGCTTCTGGCTGTGGTGCTGGCGGAGGCATCATGGCTGGTCCCTGTTCTTGACCATACGTTCCCGTTTGCTCAACTTGTTGATACATCACGGGTACTTGTTGCGGTTCTTGGGGCATTGGTGGTCGCATACCTCTCATAGGATTCGCCGAGAAATGACGCAATTCGATGGGAATTCGGCGCACTTCAACCTGAATGAAGTTATTAAATTTTAATTATCATAGTGGTAAATGACTTTTTTATATATTCAGAATAGCACGAGTATAATAGTGGTGTATTCAATAGTATTCATTACACCAATAAAGATTGATACATGCGTTAACGGTGGTAAAGAAGCCTTATTTACCTTTCTATAGCGAAAATGAAACAAAGTGTAAGAGATACGTCGTTTGATTAATTATGAGAGGATATAGTATGTAATTATTTAGAATAAAAACAATTATCTGATTTAGTTTAACAAACGTTGAATTTTAGGTAAATATTGCAAACTTAGTTCTAAATAATAATATGACAAAATCTTTAATTTGGAAAATGGATCTATTCTCGATTTCTATTTAATTTTAAGACGAAAACTATTTTAATAAAAAGGGGGCAGTATTAATTTTTCTGTTATTGCATATTAATATAAGATATACTAACTTGTGGTCCCATTGCAGGATTTTGCGGTCCCATCATGGGCGTCTGTGGTCCCATACGTGGAGGCCTCATTTCCATGGTTACCTGAGGGATATTTCGCAATTCAGGGGGAACAATACCAGGTGGGATGTGATTAAGTCCGCGTGGATCGCTAAGTGGTAACTGCTGCATGTCAGGAACTTGATATTGAGTGTGTACTTGATACTGATGATAACCTGGATTCGGTTCCTGAGATTGAAGTGGTACTTGGACGGTTCCCAATGGGATGATGATTGGCGTAAGCATCTCTTGATCTTGTTGCCTGAAAATTAAGCACATTTTGAAAATTAAATATAACATTCGTGTGTAAAAATTCAATTAAATTTCAAATTTTCAATTATTTTAAATCTTTAAAAATTGTTAGTATTTTTATATCAAGACTGCATTAAAAGTCTTTTATTTTTAATTTTAATTGATCTTCCTTGTTTTTTCTGTAAACTAAGAAGCTTCACCAGTAGCGTCACCAAATAAAATGAAATTACTTTGTATTTCTATTTAATTTCCATACAGTTGATAAATTTGATAATGTTCTATCTATAATTTAATCTAATAAATTACACTAAAACTTCTTTCATGGAGGAGGCATAACACTTTAAATCATACATACTCTTGATGAGGATTGCCAGATTCGCACAAAATGGCGACACGTTCTCCACTCAGTCTTTGGTAGCGAGAATCAGTACTGTTATCGACATTATTGTTGTTAGCACCGTCCATCACTTGATCAGCTCTTCGTCTCTCAACCACGCAAGAAACTCTGCTGCGTGCCTCCTGGATCAAAGTCTAAAGAACAAAACAAAGAGACAAATATAGAAAATTATTAATTTCGTGCATCGATCCATTTATGCTTTCGATAATCTTTCAATTTTTCAATTTTTAGACATTGTAGTAAAATTAGTGAACTTACGCCCGCAATTTCGTCAAAATCGAATTGAAGAGGCAGCTTGATGTGCACGGGAGGAAACTCGTCATCATCATAGTCATCGTCATCGTCGTCATGGTCACCGCTTTCGTTGTCTGACTTTGAATTATTCTCATCCTCCTTGTGGACTTTGACGTCCTTGGTGTCTGGCTCTACCTCCTTCTTCGATGGTGTTTGCTCAGCGAGAGACTGCTGAACCTCCTTCATGTCACTGGTATCCTGCACAACGAGAAAATATTCCTTAACATCTCTCGTTCCATAATTTTTCCAAAAGTCTATAAAATCGTTAATAATAAATATTAATACGAAGACATAACGTAGAACCGATGGTTAATCCCATGTAAAAATAAAGGATATAACAATTTGAAATTTTATTAACAATACTGGTAAAGTATAAAAATAGTGCAAGTATATACATATTTCGCAAAGATTACAGAAGTATTTAAAAATTTTAATATTCCGTTAATGAATCTTAATATTCAATGGAATCATCTGTAATGTTTTATATCTTAAAGATTATTCATGTTACATCGTAATTTTGTATTATGTATATGTTTACACCAAACGTCTTGTGACTTTTATACCTATATATATCTTTAAAATGGTTTCAAAGTTTTCCAATATAATCGTCACAGTAATATCTCACTGCTTCATTAATAAAATTTACAAAAATGTTTTGATAAGTGTACAAATAATACTTTCGAGAGCCGTATAGCGTGCACTTCCTCGTTTCTCCTCGTGACAAATCGCGTACTAAAATTGAAACCATCGTTAAAGTCTTCCAGTCTGAGAACAACGTAGATCTGGTTCACAGAGTATTAACGTTCTCTATGAAAATAACCCGATCGAGTCACGAATATCGTGCTCTTCGCGAAACATCAGAATCCCGTTTCAAATGACGTACCGAGTACCAGTCTGGTCAGCTTAGATAAGATAAAAAGAACCGTAAGGGTCATCGTGTCGAGCGCAAAGTGTTTCTTCCGCTTAGAAAAATTGTTTGCGTTGAAGGATCGTGCCAGCTAATCGAGCGTCTCATCCTCGTTTGATTTCCATCGTTCTGATCGAGGTTGTACCGCGATAACACGAAGAGAGTTCACTTTCACTCGCGACCCGATGTCGCGACCAGGAAGAAAACGTGTTGCATCAACGAATGATTACTATGGCGATATTTATTCAACTTTCGAAGCCTTCAGGAACGATTTGTCTTCGTTTCGCGGTCTCCAACTCGCAGATACTCTTTCAATTTCTCTTATCAGGAAGAGAAGCTTACACGAAACGACACGACCCAATTATTTCACCTGCTGTCTATGTGATTATTGTCCGGATTTTAATTATATTTAATCGCTGATAGTAATAACGATGGTCGTATAGAAGCAATAAACTATCGCGACACGCTCTAATTAGCGTTGGCTGCAAATGAAACTGACCGAGGTTTCGTGGACTCTAATAAAGTATCCCGTTAACAATGCGACGTATTGCAGCAACGATTCGTCCTGTTACGATCTTCGGATCTTTACGATCCAGTTCTGATTTCGTTTCAATAAATATAATACGATATAAATATAGATACAATATAATCATTTCAACGTTTCGAACGTTTCGGGGAAATGTTTGAAATTTTCGAGGATTTTTAACGGTGATGCGATCGAATATATCTTATAGAATGTAGCAGACTTATGGAAAATTTTAGCATAAAAATCACCTATTTCAACAACAACAAGAAATCACCTATATTATATAATGACGATTCTTGCGTGTTTATTTTAAAGTTAAGAAACTTCTTCAACGAAAGAAAATTCCGATTGAGTTGAAGATATCTCGGACTATGTAGCAGAGTTGAGAAACATAAAATTGAAACGAACAATCACCATCGATATAAGAACAATGATTCTCTCGTACTTTCTTCGAAACCATGGTACGAGAAACTTTCTGACAAGATGAAGAGCACGATTGGGTTGAAAATGGTTCAAAACACGTGACATAGTTAAACTATCTCCACATACTTTTTATAACATAATGACTGGCAAATTCCCGAATGAAAAGATGCAAAAGAAGAGAATAGAAACGGTTAAGTTACTGAAATCAAACCTAAAATACTCAAAAATCGTTTCGTGTTAAGTTAGTCGTAATCAAGTCAGTGTTCAAGCGATGACCGCTAGAAAATTAGATTATCGTTGAGTTATAGACCAGGAAACGACGTGAAATACGTATTTGGTTAACGGTGATAGGAAGGAAGTTGCTGCTGAGTACTTTCGAGAGCCTAATTTGTGATCGGCCAGCAGGAAACCATTATCGTGCAAGAAACGTTAAGTTGCATCAGGTTCTGACGAGCTTGGACGGTTCCACAGTTTCTGTTTGTTGGTTGGCAAAAGCGGGGCCCTCTCGCTTTACTCGTCCAAGTGACAACTTTCTAGAATATCGGTGAACGTAATGAAAGGTAGCCGGAATGGCTCAGCTACCGACCAGCTTCTGGTTTTCGCAATTCTAGACTCGCAGAAATAAACTTCGATCTTCCCACTACCCATTCACAGTCCACAGCTATACGTATCGCTACGTTTGATCATACATTCAAGTATACGAGAAAGTTCTACCATTCCAAAACGAAATACGATGTTTTTGCCTGCGAATACCAAGTATGAGAAACTGAATTGATACTTTGTTGCATTCAGGTCGATATCTCGCGTTTAGTATTACTCGTTTAGTATTGGAGCTATATGTAGAAGCGATAGCTGGTTTTTATTAGGTACATGCATATATAGATATAGTCGAGCCAAAAATAATTTGAATTTTATAAAAACGCGATTATATTATATCTGTTCATTTTTTAATGACCGCGTTAATTATGTAATGTATATGGATAAAATATCATATAGATAAAAAATATATTTCCTTTTTTTACTGATAATTTCCACCATTCGATTAAAGTTTAATATGTTTCTCCGAATAAATGAATAACTTAGCGTAATATTTCAATTATAAAAAAAATATATTTTATTAAAAATTTGATACGTTTTTTATTTCCTGTCTTTTCATTTTGTTTCAATGTAAAGCGAAAAGTATTCTCCTATTTGCAACGAAGAATAATATTTTAATTATGTAGAAAATATTGTATTTTTCACACGTTATCATTTCAGAGGGACGTGAGAAATAATAATTACACAATATGTAAATATCGTTTATTTTTTGCCTAAGGAATCCTAAAACAGCTGAACGCAGCTGCAACAATATACGCTCTATTTATTGCACATTCATAGAATATGTATATAGCGCGTAACACTATTTATTCAAGGATTATTAACGTTACATTCATTCCAAACTAAAACACCATCGTTGCATCGTACAAAGGAAACACTGATTCCAACATTGATATGAAACAATAACGAGGTCTGTTTTAAAATGCATAGCACAACGCTTTTAATTGATAATTAATTTCAACAGTAGGAACAAAATTATTAAAAGCGTTATCTTCGCAGAGAATAAAATTCGAATTAAATGCAAGAAAGAGGAAAGAGCGATCCGTAATTTCGATTGTATCATAATAAAAAAGAAAACATTGATTCCAACATCGCTATGAAACTATGTATCACGATGTTTACCTTAAAGCGAACACTGTTCCATGATGTTTCAATTGCTAATTAATTAACAATTTCAATAAAATTAGAATTTCCAGTAGAAACCGAAATTTACAAACTGTTACGTTTTGTAAATTGAAAGAATGAAATTGATTGCGATTGCGAGTAGATGCAGACGGTACCGTAACAGACCGACCACTTTCCACTTGGGAAATTGCTCAGGATGTAGAAACGATTTTGCGGTGCACGAGCGACAACCTGTATAATCGTCAAGCTAGAACGAGAAGAAATAAGTGAAATTTCTTAACCCTTCGAGCACACAGGTGGTTGGAGTGTTTTAGCATCGTCGTTTACTCGCTCATAAAATTTTTCTTCTTATTTTATCAAATGGTATTCGTGACTCATGTTAGAAAACAACAGTAGAATACTTATAGAAATCAACCGTGAAGTTCCTGTTTCGTATAAAATCACTGCCTAAGAACGGACAATATATTGTACGTGATGGTTATGCGATAACCATCGGTTTTGCAACGTCAATCAATAATACGACACTGATTTCTAATTCCGCAACACGATTCTTGCGTATACGAACGTAAAACGATATTCAATCGTCGAATTTTAATTTTATTATTACATATCATGTATATTAATATCCAAAAATCACAGTTCTTTCGCTTAGATTCGACATAATTTAGTTAATGAATTTTAGTTTCTCCGTAGCTATAAAATACAAATTCGTCTAAAATATTTTCTTCCCAGATATAATAGTTCCGTTAATAAATAATCTTACTTTATTCGAAGTCGCTGCATGCTCCGGTTTCTGTTTAAATTAAATTAACCTACCCAGTCGGATACTCGTTCTAAATTATATTTTCTATTTGACTTTTTCATAAAGTCCGAAAGAATTCACCGGGAAGAAAATAAAAATGTTTAATACCTTAAATATTCTCTGAAATAAAAAAGAAAATCCGAGTTCCTTAACCGCTTTGCATTGCACGCTGTTTCACAAACGCTTCGTCAACACGTTTCGTGCAACATATTTAAATTTTACTTTCGAGTCGGTCGAAGAAGTGGGCCGACTTGGAACTGTTGGAAGGATTTCACGAGGAAAAGGAAATCGATGGACTTGGCGTCGCAAGCAATATACAAAAGAAGAAGAGTAGAAAGGAGTAGGACAAAGAAATCGGTATCGCGACTAACAGAGTGCGCGAAAGAGAGAGAAGCTCGCGACCACGCGATCCTAAAGGCTTTCTTTAGAAATCCTGCAAGCCCCTTTTGCGAGCTGCCTATCAATTAGCGAGCTATTATGGCGGGTAATCATCGTAGTTAAGCGACCTGCACACTGTCAGTCTTACATTATAGGATACTACGCGTTCTCAATGATGTAGATTTGCACTCGCGTGCCTTCATCGCTTGGGAGATGGAAATCGACGGCACACTTTTGCATCAACCGCATAGTATCGCTAACAAGTCGAATCAGCTGCTTTTTTATTTTAACACTTTTAGCGCGGTCATGTGCAAAACAAGGTATTTTTCATGCTAATACGATAACAACGGCTTTTTAATCACGGAAATCTTCCAGTATGAATAATAGTTATCCCGATAGAGTATAGAGAATCATACGGTGTAGCGCAGGAGTATGTTGACTGTTGTTAACTACCAAATATGGTAGGATAAATTACTTTTCCCGGAATCACGATTTGTTGCACTTTAAGTTGGAAGAGTGAAATTTAATGATTGATAATTACCTTTGGTATCGAGAACGCGAAGCTAATGATGGTCTTATGTTAGGGATGTATGTACTCTTTGATTTGAGGTAGCAGTTTCTGTGGATATAAGTGATTTATCGAATAAATTAAAATATTTTAAATGAAATTTAAATGTTTATTTTTTAAATGGGCAAATAGTTATTTCGAAATATATATATATAGGTTTAAACTTTTGAATACGAATTAAATATATTGTATTTTGATCTGCCTGTTCCATGTATGTAATTAACTTCAGATGATCGGTGTGTTAAAAAGAAGGAATCGTTTCATTCGACTGTAATTAAATTTATTGCACAAGTGGAACGATTAAATACGTAGTATTTCTTAATAATTTTTAAATGTTGTTTAAAATTATCATATGTTCTAATAGTGGGGGGGAAGATTTAAAATAATAATGCAGCAGTTACGAGAGTTTGATTCAAATTTCTCAAATGATATATAGAAACTTTTTCACAGAACCTTACATCATCCTGTTTCTCTCGTAGCAAAGGTGCTACAATATATTCGTATCTTACGTAAAAAACAAATAATTAATGTACATATATAATCGTAAAGAAACATTAAAATCGAAAGAATATTTATATTTTTCATTCCTTTTCATACTTTCTTCTTCAAAAAATTTAGCAGATGAACGATCAATAAATATTGATTAATATTCGAAAATGTTCTTTGCAAATATTTCTGAATTATACTTTATCTTACGCTATAAATATTATCCTATATTCTGCTTATAATAAACGGCGAGCCGAGTGATTTAAAATCTAGCTACGTCGAGGAAAAGTGAAATTTAGAAGATTCCCGTGAGAGCGAGGGAATTTTCTAATCTATGCTAACATCATCGTCGCTGTACAACACACAGCAACGCGAGCATACGTGTGTATATGCGTAGACAGATAGAGCATAATGTTGGACGAGTGAAAATTATTCTTGATAATTGATAAGGAACAGTTTCTATCATCAAGGTGATGCAGCGTGTGAACACAACGCCTCAGACACGGACAGGTAACAATACAGTTAGTTTGCAGAGAGAAAATCTTTTTAGAGAACGTTCACCTTGCTGCCGGTGCGTGCAACGGGCAACCCACTTTCCGTTGTGCTACGTACCTTTCCATCGAGAGTCGCAAAAATACGCCACAGCATCCTCTCAGGATGCTTTCATATCGATGTACTTTAAACCGAATTGTTCTCTGTGAAATACTCGGCGATCTATCTTGCTAGGCATAAGTAACGTACGACAGGTTGATATTTACAAAAGAAATTCGGAAAAAGGCTAATTAAGAAAACAGTTATGAAAATAATAGAAAGATAATTATATGAAATGATTGTGAACAAGCAATTACGATAGCTACTAGGGGGAGCTTATAAGAAAAATATTGCGTGTCGATGCTATACATCTGCTGTTAATCGTTTTAGAATACACACATTACTATTTTTATGTGTGATTAGTATGTTTCGATTACGAATGTCTATACATTTAAAAAGAATTGATATGTGCAAAGCATACATAACGTAACATAGGATAAATATATAGGCTGTCTCATTTTAATTAATCCACGCAAATATCCTGTAAACTACGCATGTATCGAAAACGCGATACAAGTAGAACTTGTTCCGTTTCAACGTGGCCTTACGACGACCGTCGGTCATTTATCTAGATGAAGGCGCTTTAGAGATCTCAAGGTGACCTCTGTTTCTTTAAATAGAACTGTACATTTTTTTATACACCGTTCAATGCAGATTTTAATTCCCTACAGGCGGGTATTAAGATAATAATACTAATTTCGTCAAATTGAGCGTATAAAAGTCAAGGAATACATAAACATAAAAATACTGCGTTATCTTCCCTTGTTTTTCATGCGATAGGTTCCACAAGATTAAAGTTAAAATATCTTTTAAATTAATCACTTTTCGAACCAGATACGTTAATACTTTTTGTAGAGAATTACAAAACGCATCCAACGGAGTATAAAGAATATACGTAGAAATAGATTTCAATTTAAGAAAAGACAAAAGTCAACTTGAAATCTCGATAAGATTTGTGAACATCACAAGATGTATCTCTCGAAACAAAGTAGGTTTTATTTGAAACGATCTTTCGAATAACGTACAGTTTCAGAGATATTTACGTGAGTTGGTTAAAACGAGACACCTTGTATAGTATTTGAATGAAATAGTCGTAGTATCTAAAGGATGATACAAATCTTTATTTGTATTCCATTTCTCTGATTATGCTCGAAAGAAATACGAACGTGCATAAATATTCTCAGTCTAATAGTTAGTATTATACAATTTTCTGGAGACAGAATTTATTCAAGAAAAATGTGTAACTTGATAAAATTACATTGTTACAGACCAGAAGATAAGCTTATAGTTGTGCTTCAACTTTGAATTTACATTAACTATTTTTAATTAATTCCTTGTTTGTCCGACTGGTTTTGACTAAACAAGGAAATGTAAAATGACGAAATATTTGCATCAAGCTGGAACTAACAAAAAAGAAATTTCATGCGCGCATCAAACTACGTTGGAATTGAATTTTCTGCACTGCTGAGAATAAAAAAAGAAAAATAGAGCGATAGCAGGTCGCAGGAACAAAAAGTGAAAAAAGAAAGAAAACGAATAAAGTCAAGGAAATAGTAGAAAGTAGTGGAATCTCTTCGGCGATTTTCTCCGGCAAAAGACTACGTAAACACTGAATAATTTTCTTTCCTCCGTTACGCAAAAATTAGTTCCAATCGAACGACTCGCATATACCGGAACGTTTCGTAATGCATTCCCCTCGAACGCAGCGAAAAAAAAAGCACAATGTTGCGTTCGAATTACTTAAAACTCTCTTGCCAGCGACATTCCCGAACACGAACCAATGAAAAAGAAACGATGAAACATATTCGTAAATAAGGCGACGTATAAATTTCATTTGTTATTAAACTTTGGAAATTAAGAAAACACAGCAACAAATATGACCTGTACGAGTACTTCTTCGTTCTGGAAACTTCGATTCTTCGTCGTAAATCGCGAAACGGTGACTAATGCCAAGGCGATTAAAACTACAAAATGACTTCCTTGAAGATTCCTTCAAGAGGAATACGAATAATATAAATGATTCTAAAGGATTTATATCTCCAAGTCTATAATAACTGTACATTATTAAGGATTATATTATAAAACAGCTTTAATAGTTCCATGCCCTGCAGGCTATTGCTGATTCATGATACTTGATAGACGTGAGGTTTTCATTAGGGAAGCGAAAATATTCTCTGTTGTGCTATTCAGTTAATTGGCCAGCAGACTCGAAGGAAGGCTGAAGAAGACTCGTCATAGGAGGTATCATCATCACGAGATTTAAGAGTGGCGGTTCTTCAAGATACCGCATTGGCTCATACAGTACACTATATTCTGATTGGTAATAAAATATGATATATAAGAGAAATATGTATATATCATTGAATTAAAATGTAAAAATAGAAATTCAAAATGAAAAGGTGTTATTTCTTTACAATTAGAGACTGTAAGTATTTTATTATAAGTACCGTGTTAAATATAATATTGTACTCTAAGTATTCCAAGTACTTTAATAATTGTTTTACTATACTAACTATGATGCTATAGACATTCTCTGTTATTCTAAACATTTTAATACATATAAACATATACTTACATACTTTTGCCTTAAATTCAAAGTTCTAAAGCGAAAAAGCTTGTTTCTTTTACACAGAGGGTAAAAGATCTGAAGTTTGGAATTTCAAATGATTCTAAGCAGATATCCTTCAAATTACTATTTTAACGATATCTATTTTCCACTTGTGATATTGTATCGATGAATATCGTAAATTATAAAAATTAATTATTAAATTGCCGATGTCAAATTTCACGAAAATATTACCGTCTCAGGTTCTATTTATATGAACGTATGTATATGTATGAGTTAGGTTACCAAGGAACCATAATACCAAAATTAACATCGATTGTTGAGCAGAGAGTCGAGTGCGTGGCCTCCTCCAACGCGAACTTTCACTTGTTAGCAGGAAAAGAGAATAGGCGCTAATGCTCATCCTGAGGTATTTAACTTTCAACGCGTGATTGATTAATTAGTAAGTGTGAATTGTCTCTCACCCTTTCTCTCTCTCTCTCTCTCTCTCTCTCTCTATCTATCTATCTATCTCTCTCTCGAATTACATCTCGGGCAATGTGATGCGAAGAGAAAAGAAATTCTTTTCTTTTCTTATGATTTTCTCGACATTTTACAAACGTCCCTGTGCACTGTTGGATACTCAAATAACGTGGATATAGCGTGGTTTCCGGTTCGTTTAAGGCAGTTGATAGAAAGTAAGATCAGTTTACGTGACTGAAATGCCGATCTAACAACGTATTTCTGTTGTTGTGTATGATTCTAATGCAACTAATCGTAAAGTGAAAATCGGCCACTGTGTGATAAATTAAAGGAAATATAACTGGATTGAAAAAGGGTTTCTTCGTTACATGTGGGTTTTTATGTCGCCTGCAATGTTTCGAAATATAAATTTATTTAAAGTAAGACAAAATTAACCCAGTTTTCGTCAGAGATTCGTTGATGCATATATTGCAAAATATAAAAACCGATATTAGAAATATTTCAAAGTTTCTAAGATACAAGAAGACTCGAAGATATTAATTTCTGTGTCAAATAGAGGGATTATATTGATTTAAGTTATGTTAATTATATTTTAAAAAGAAATATGCCAAGATTATATTTAAAATTTCTCGAATAACCATCGAAGCATAAATATATTGCAGAAACGATAGCGCGTTGCTTTGAATGCGCATATTATTCAACAGTGTAACAAAATATAAAACATATTTCTCAACAAAAAGATTACCATTCATCAAAATATGTTACTTAATGGCCAATAATTTATCAAACGATACCGAAGCTCGTTAATCTTTTATTTCACAAACAATCTTTATCTTTCTTTATTATCTTTAGTATCTTTAATTTTTGCCGAATAAATCTTCTTTTTATATTTCAATGTCATTGAAAGCTCGAAATTATTATTCCCACAGATTCTTGTTTACTGAGAATCAATTCATCATCCTTGATTACTTTTAGGTTTCCGTGACTGAGAGCACCCTCACACGTATTTTCTTTTTTTTTTTTGTAAATTCTTCTGAACGTATACGAGCAAACAAAAGCCACGTTCGACCAGTCGTTACAAATCTTAGATGGAAATTTTCTGCAAAGCCTTATTTCAAGTGGACGATCGTCGTCCTTGTCCCACAAGAACGTAAAGAATCTTTACACGCTCCGATTGGTCCGAGAACGTCCTCGTTTTAATACCGTAACACATGTACTTTTTATCACACGTTAATAACAATCACCTCCTTCGCGTTGTTTAACCTTGACAAATTACAAGTTATTAATTAGATTGAAATTAAAAACGAAGTACTAATGACATTTTATGTACGTCAGTCCTCCTTGGAATATCAGAGTATTTTAATACCTAATATTTTATTGATAAAGTAAAATGATTTCTGTAACTAACAATACAACGTTATGGAGGCTTTCATGATAGAAAATATCACCAATGAATTAGATACAAAACGTATGACTGTAGTATTAAATGAATAACGATAAATAACAATTGACAAATATTTCTATTAAGTGCGATAACAACGACATTATTTACAAATTGAATGATATTAATGGGTACACCTTCGAAGCTGAAAGTCGTACGATTTTGTCTAAAAAGTAATTTACGAATTAAGATTAAAACCTGATTGAAATTCTTCTTATTAAATGAACGTCAACTAATTCGTATTTTAATCTCAACATAAATAATCTGCCGCAAATTTTCACGAGTAAGAAAAAATACTAAAATCGTGTAGGCAAAAAATTAGCAATTTAAAATCAGAACTTGATTTACGTTCGCCTGATTAAATAAATTGCAAGAAGACATCAACATTTTAATTACAAGTTAAATAATCTTCTAGAAACCTCGAAACCAAAAATAGCAAAGTCCTGTGCAAAAGAAAAATTGCAATTTAGAATCAGAAGGGAATTCAATCTCTTTTTATTAAACGAATTTAAACGAAACGAATAGAATGGCCTGTCATAAACCATCGAAACGGAAGAGTGGCAAGATTTGTGAGTGGAAAGAAGCAAAAAGGTGATTTCCTGTTTCGCGTTAAAATCACTCGTACATCAAGGAACGTAACCCGAATTACGTAATTCGCTGTTGCGGTTCTCCTTGAACGCAGCTCCTAGCACCGGTCAACACCGTTTCAGCGCGTTTCGTTCTCCGCGTTCCAACTCTTTTCTTCTTTGCTTCTCTACACCACTCGATGCCAGAATTGATTGTCCTTTTCTTCCTACTGATGAATCCTCCGCGTCGTCTATCCTTTGCATACAAAAGGTTTCTCGAGAGAAGACGATTTACGAGCGGGAGAAACGCGCAGTTCGAACGTGAGCTGGCAGACTCGTCCTGAGGATTAATCGGTACCAGGCATTGAAATCTCCGACGGACAATCGAAACGCGCGATGCTGAATAATCGAATCCCGTCCCGCTCCATCGATTCTCGCGTTGCTCCTACTTGTCTGCCGATTAATTGCATGAAAAACAAATTAGATCGAGCACTTTTTTAACTAATGTACATTAAATTACTGCCCATTGAAACGTAATGCGTGGGAAATCGTTTGCACGTTGAAGTACGAGAAACGTTGCTGGGATTAATTAATTTCCTTATGACGTTTGAATTTCCGACCTATAGAAGATCTAACGAGTTTATAAGTACGCCATTATTGGATCTTTCAATCTTCCAAGGATTATTAAAAGGATTGTATATATATGGGAAGCGCGTTCGCGTTCCTTTAAATAGTAATTTATCATAAATTATAAATAGAGTATGCAGATTTATATCGCAATTAGGCAAGTAAAGGAAAATGGCACATCTTAATGCAGATTTGTTTCGCATCATAAGTGTCGTAACGAGTATTTCACTTTGTATATTTGTACATTTTTGCCTACTACGAATATATACATATACAAATTTCCCATAATTTCCCAGAAATGCATAATTATCCGCAGTGTAATAATACGATGATACAATACGATATGAAATTTTCTGCAGAAGATTACAGTCTCGAAGTTGATGGCATTTTGAATCTTTACTTTATTTGTCATTGTTTATTTTTATTTTCCTCTCGAAACACATTAGCACAGATTCTTCTAAATAGGTGTGAGGTGACTCAAACACTGTTCTTGTCCCCATTTTAATAGCAATTAAGCGTCGATTAAGGATGATTATAGAAAGCTGTAATGCTCCAGAGGAAATAACGAGATTCAAAGAGTGTCGTTCGACACTGACGATGAAAAAATCCTGATGGCGATTCGTATCTCCTGTTGCAATAACTCATTAACAGTCATAGACGTGATATGGCAAAATTAAAATCCATTGAGGTTATATACAATGCACACGAGATAAGAAACTGGAATTTGCATGGCTGTTTCTGATCTCTGCCTGCTTCTCCTTTTCCTCTTTGCCAATAAAAGTGCGCAAGAGTGTACGTCCTGTCTCGATCGTAAATAATTCCACGCTTTCTAGGTTCCTGACTTTTTATGACTAATTTACTCATTAACATACTCCTTCAACTATTATTTTCATGGACATTAAAAGAGCATGGGACGGATTAAGAGCACGGAGATTAAATACGGTCTGGCAAAAGCTTTCTTCGCTGAACCTTATAATTATCTTTCTTCTGCCATTAAGAACGAATAACGATAATTTCGATATAATTTTACGTACGCAATAGCTTGAATACAATCGTTAAATGTTCGATTCTTTAATGATTTTTAAAGTATAACATAATATTAGATCAATTTTCAGTGAGAGTATTCGATTAACTCTAATTATTGGAGTATTTCTAACAAATAATCGAAGATGAGGAAAAATTGAACATTCAACGTAATAAAATCCTCCATCCTCTCTATTATTCCTACAACTTCCTTTCACTTTGCCATTCTATAAAATCCCGTTATTATAATATTAAAATATTTATAAAATAAGAAATTAACAATGAAGCATTTTTCGTATTGAAGTGAAAGATACGTCAATTTATAAGATTTCCTGTATTTAGATACGGGAACAAATATGTACTTGTATAAAGTTCTTAGCAATATAAATGGTAAGCAATTCGTGTAAAATCGAATAGCCGATCGAGTAACAAGAGTCGTTCTTTAAATCAGGTTTTGTGGCTTTCCGGATGAAAAAGTTAGCGATAAATCATGATAAATCACGGTAGTTCGTTATTGCCAGCAATATCGAAGTGAATACCACAAAGAAGGGCGTGACCATAGATCAGGCACGATCCTTTCTTTCTATCGAGTGCCGTGAGAAGCGATTCTTCTTTGCTGTCTCATCATAAAAGGCGTGTTTTCATCGTTGCATTAAAATTCATATCGAACAAGCTACGAACTTCTCGATCATATTAATACGAATGCTTACGAGTGACAAATAATTTCAACTAATATTATTGACAATTCATGCCACGTTTCCTTTATTTTCTTTAAAATTAACTACTGGAATTACATATTAGTATCGTTTGTTAAAAATTAATACGATGCTTGTTTGTAAGAAAAATAAAACAATTAGGAAGGGATATTAAAGAAAATAGAATAAAATGCTGAATAAATGGATAAAATATCGTACCAATAATTAATCATTTTACTGTAATCGATGTAATTTATATTTTATATAGATAATTTTAGTTTTAACTTTCAGTCGGATATCTATCCTCGGCTGATTTCTTTTTATAGCTTTATCGTCGAAAAACTTCTTCGCTGTAAAGCAACAACTATACCACTTTCTCATTTAACTTTCACTTTCATTTTTAAACACACTTCTACTTGGCTTTTACATCTCTTGCAGATGCACGATTATTCAAGCGTAATGCTAATACTCATTGAAGGGGTAGCTGTTATTAAATTCAGAAATCTATTGCTTTGAAAAGATATTTTTGAAATTATGGAACTAGAACAGCGAGTTACATTAAATTTATATAAAAGTAACATATATACGAAGCAAATTAGATAATCATTAAAGAATCCATTTGAATTTCTAACATTATAATAATACACAAGAAAGTAAAGTTACGCAACACTTGCACGAAGTGATATTTTTTCGTGTTTTATAGGAAAGCAATTTTTATTCTAACTTATTTTATTATTTTATTTTAACTTTCCATCAAACAATCCCATATTTTTATTTAATCTCGGGATCGAATACGTACTTTTACCAACCTCTTGAACGTTTCAAACACTGATCGTCACATTAATCGTTGAACATTGACTGTCTCTTGACATTTTACGAAACTTCGTACATGTATTGCACACAACTGTGAATATTTATGCAGATTCATATTTTTACGAACGTGACTAAAATTATTCATAGGACCTAAATACAGGATTACCTCGTTCTCTACAATATTTTAGTTTGGATAACCTGTATATTTTTTCAAATTATGTGCATTTTGTAGATTTTGGCATATTCAAATTTGCCAGAGACGTATAGACAGTCAAAGTCCATAAATTTTTTAAAGCCTCATATCCTTAATCAACACGTTGTTCCTATTTAAAAAAGTATGTTTTGAATGTTTTAAATGAAAAATTTGATTAATTCGTTTTAAGCATCGAATTCTCAACAAAAATGGATTTCTTGATTTCTTTTCCTTCTTATACTCAATAATCCATTGATAATATTAATAACTTAACAAGTCGCAAGATACACGGATTTCTCTTTTTTTATAATTTTATAATAATTTTATAATCTTTCGTCAAATCCGATAATCAGACAACACGTAATTTGCAAACATCTCTTGCAAAAATCCAGTTTTTTATTACCAAACTTGTGATTGTTATATGGATTGTATTTATTAACATTGACAACTTGCAACTTGTGATTCCTAAAATTTCCATCGCCAATATTAATTTAATCGTGCAAGACAGCGCTGAGCTTCGATATTTAGCTATTGTTTGATCGGAAATTTAAAACTTGTTCGAGTTCCCAGCGTTCGTATATTTCAATTTTTTTGCTGTGCGAAGCAAATTGAATTCTTTGTTCAGCATGTCAGCGTTAATCATATTATCGCCGTTCTCGCGGCGTTTCCCTTCCTCACTTTCCATCATAAACTCAAACAGCTCCATTCGACTGGAAAGGATCGTTGAGAACTGATCGATCAGCCGGTTGATCTTTTACAATCGGTTAAAATCGAGGTGAAAATTTAGAAATCTCGAAAGCTGGCACCGCGTTGAACGAATGAAATAAGATACATTGGTAGCAGGCTAACTCTTTGTATAGAAATTTTACACGGGACAAGCCTTCTTAAACTCGTGCATGCATTATAAACGAGCAAAACAACTACTTTGCCTACTTGAAAGTACAAATCGAAGTCTTTCAGTAATGCATCCATGTTGCTAGAACTGCATTTAGTGACTAGCTTTCTTTCTCCCTTTTCTTCTGCATGCTTTCCATTCTATTTATTTAATCTCATACTTTTGTAAAGATCATACTATCTTATATCGGATACAATTTTCATATACCTACGTATAATGGTATGTTGCTTTCTCCTGAAATCCAAACCTGTTAACTCACACGTTTCTTCGTCATAAGGCAAAACATCTTCAAGAAAATTGGTTTTGATTCATACGAACACGAGCATAATATAATATATTTCTATCACAAACATGAGAAAAGTGATGTCTTAAAAAATAAGGAACTCGTTGATAAACGAGTTATCGTATCGGAGTTATTGACAATTTGTATAATGAATTACCTGGTATCTTTCCAAAGAACGAGTTAGAATAACATTTCTTATTGGAACAAAAGCATAATGCACAATAAATTCATTCGAATGAAATATTTTTTAGATATGAAACAGTTGTGTATACAAGAATTGTAGAATATCGCGCAATATAACTCCTTCAAAATATAAATAAACTATGGTTATTCTTATAAATGGAGGTCGATATTTTACAAGAAAATTAAATAAAATAAAATCTTTAATTCGAAATTTTATATGCATGTAAATTCCTGCAGAATTTTTATTTCATTATGATCACTTACCTGGACGAGAGCCTCTGGTTGCAGATGTTTCAAGAATTCACCTTGTTGGTATGTAATGGATGATGGTTGTTGTTGCTGTTGCTGCAACCTAAGTTCAGCTTGCATCGCAGCAATCGATTCAGGAGTGCAGGATGCTCGAGCTTGGACCCAGGATGCTGCGAGGATGAAGCTTCCAAGGATCACGGACATCGTCACCAAGGTGACAGCCGCGATTCTTGTAATTTGAACCGCTGTACTCTTTGGCCTCATGTATGCCTGTGAATAAGTGAATCAAAATGTTAACGAAACCAAAAATATAAACTATTTTATAACATTATTATACAGAGAATAGCAAGACACGAGCAAGATGTTAGTCTACATTTGGAAACAACTTAGGTATAAGAGGTAAAATTTTGTTCTTCGAGGCTTCATTTTTCAGAAAATCGAGTTTAGATGTGTTTAGTCAAAAATTAATTGCACGCTTCTTCGAGGAAGTTTCTGTTAAAAACAAAGCTTCAAATGAAAAATCATATCCTACACTTTCGACTATATTTTCTCTATATCGTTAATTGTTTCTGTATTCATTTTCATGAAGTATTATTGTATATAAAACAATCTGAAGAAAAATAACATTAAAATAACATTTATTAATCCGTGAAATGTAAACAGTCTACACAAATGTAAAGTATTAAGAATACAAAACTCTATACAACACGCATAAACAAAATTCGTGGTTTTTTAAATATTAAAACGCGAAATCTCCTTCTCATATTATCAAATTAAGAATTAATACAATAACGTAACTTTTACAGAAACCAAAATTTATCAGTGTGAAATATAGCGTCACAGAATAATATCATATGAATTTATAAAATAATACTTTGTCGTTAGCTTGCATTTATTATTGTTACTCCGGGTTTAATTACGAAATAGAGACAAATGTATCCGGGTAACAGGTTCGGCGCGAAGTAGTTTGATTCAATAAGCACCGGAACAAGTGTACCTCTTGCAATCAGAATCTAATTACTCGAGATTTTCCATCGCTATTCTCGCCGTTTCTATTTTATGTTAATCAAACATGCTTATACACTTCTGTGATTATATCGCGCGTATTACGTTCGATCGCCGTAGACGAAGAAAGGAATATGTAGCTAAACTTGACTTCCGTGATGATCTCACTACATTGAAATAAGCCGGTACCATAAATCTAATTACAATCTCATCAAGGTTTTTTTAATCGCTCCATACCTATCCATTTTTAATCCTTCGAACATTCTCTAACGTACTTTTATCAATTTTTTATTTCGAAATTATTTCCTACATTATTTCCTATTTGTACTTATTTGAAACAACTTGTAACATATTTTTCTATAAAAATATAATGTATGTTATTTACGTGATAGTTCGAATTGTATATATTTATCTATCTTTTTTACTCTTTCAAACATTTTAAATTTCATTAGAAATTAAATCAATCTTCGAAGATCGAGCGTATCAATAATTTATAGAATTGTCCAAATAAATAGATGAAATGATTTCTATTATGAAGCTCAGTTTACGTTTGACATCGTTACTCGTTTTATCGCTCTGTTTTTTAATAACCAGTACAATAACGAAGACGTAGCAAATGATGTAAATGAGATAATTTACATCCAGACACTGTTACCGAGTGTAAATATAGGTATGTTGCTCGCTTTTCATTTCGCTGATTATTTGTGTGTCTGGTTGACGTAATAAATTACATCAGAGGCAACGGAATTGCGATTAGAAATTAATTTTAACGACCGACAATCCTTCATTACTCGATTAAACGAAACGTTTTGTTTTCAATTGCAAATCGTCGAGTTAAATTTATCTCTTTTAAGCGCCGAACTCTAACACGATTTACCTATAGCGATTTTATTTTTTCACTTTTGTTTAACCGTCTTCGTGTTAAGATTGATTATCGCTTTAAAAACGAATCGAATCTTTTGTTTAGTCAAACCTCCTTCCTTTCCCCTCGTAGCATTATATTCTGCTAAATGAACGA
Organism: Bombus huntii; assembly: GCF_024542735.1. Lineage (NCBI taxonomy): Eukaryota > Metazoa > Arthropoda > Insecta > Hymenoptera > Apidae > Bombus > Bombus huntii. Next base: position 4,960,513 of record NC_066238.1, on the reverse strand, counting down.
TTCAAATTCCATTCTTAAGAGACAATCGCGAAAAAGTAGAGTTTAAATTAACAACTTTTGAAATGGAGATTCTAAGTAACGCTTATTGATCTTTCCGTTCGAAGAGTAACGTGAATTCGCAGTAAACGCCGCGCGTTTCAGCAAACACGACAGATGCATGCAGTTGCTAAACATGTGCAAGGTTCATTACAGGATAATGTAGTCAATGCAAAATGTGTACACGCAGAGTGCAATCGCATGAATGTGTGTATGTAACTTCATGCTGGCTAGCCAACCGAGTCGAGGTCTTTTGTCGTTTCACGCTCTCCTTTCCCGTGGTTTAGCAGCATTCCCACTTCATAGAACGAAGCTAATCGCGGGAAAAAGTGAAAAATGGAATTGGAGAATCACATCGTTTTCCTAACACGCGTCCCTCCACCATGGTAAAACATACATCGCCATTCATACAATCCTTTCAGAACTCTACAAACTTTACGCTGATAAATTTTGCAATAATTTACAATTTGCATGTTGCAAAATTTACGATAATTATAATAATTATTAACGCCACAAGTTGATTCATTTTCGTCTATTAGACAGTGGACTCGAATTATAATCTTCATTAACAACGCTATATAATTTAGGCAAATTTTTAACCATCGACCACGTCAACTGTTTTGTTTTGTATTTTGTTTAAAATAATAGTAAATTTTCAGCGATTGTTTGTAAGGTATAGAAAGTGTATATCTATGACGAATCCCGGAAAAAAAAGGAAACTTCGATGTATTCAATGTTAGTCAACAATTAATGTGTCGTCGTGAATTTTAAAATAATAAACTTGATTATTACTTATCGCCAAAAATTTCCAACGAACTATGAAATTCAAACGAGCGTGGAATTTACATTTCCCATTAGATTATTCCATATGTAGTACTAAGTTTAGCACAATGGAGCTCTTCATAATTGAAGTTTCGTAAAAGGAGAATAGGAAACTTAGCACTGAAAGATGGCAAACGATTATAACGAATGATGGACACGAGGTTTTTATCCTACCACTGATTACATTCTCTTATAAGTAATGCGGAATTAAAAACAATGGAGCTGTTCGCAATTGGAGTTTTATAAGAGGAGAACGATTGTAAAAACTTATTGTTTATAAGAGCGATGAACTATTGTGAAAAATGAGATAAAACATATAACTGACTAATCACAAATAATTATTTATACCTAACGTAATATACAATATATCAATTATATAAAATACTGAGAAAATCATGTTCCTCATAGAATTCTAATAAATTCCACTTTTCACCCTGTGATCAAATAATACACTTCGATTAGCATCTGTTAACGATGAATCTAGGAAAGATTCTTAGATTTCCCGTTTTATTCAGCAGCCGAGCATGAAAATTATGCCAACAATACCGTAATTGACTCCATATCAACTATCCGTATAAAATCGTTTAAACCAATGTGAAGATGAGTGGATAGCACGAGATGCCCAGACAGTCGCTAGTCACAAGAAGGAAATAGGTCCGATAAAGTAAGGCTTGCTGTTCAATAACTGTATCGTGACACTATTATTTTACGCCTTGGACTCGTTCAGCTGCTTGAGAACCTTGAAAATTAGAAAAATCTGTCACTCTATACGAATACGTCTCTGATCTCCTTTCAGATCCTCTCGTCTCAGATCCTTTGTCGTTTCATGTATTATACAGATAGTCTAACTGATAGTCTTACATGTTATTCGTACTGTTTTGACGATAATTATAGCAAGTAACATTGACTTCGATAATTAATTGATAGTAATTTCATATACTTAGAGATTAGTTCAATGTCGCGCTCTGTGCTTATTATCCTGACAAGTAAAACAAGCATGTAATCTGGCAGAGTAATCGCGTGATTGGTGAAGGAAGATACGGTTCCGGTAGACTGCATGAATAATCGACAAACTGAGGATATAAATTCCTCCAGTGAATATAAATTGAAAATATTATTGTACAACTTATTTTTCCAACAAAATTAAACGTGCTTTTCCTTAGATTACGGAAATATATTCTTACGAGAAACGAAGTTATAACTGAGCCATATTCGTGCATTCTATGTATTAGACAGAATTAGATAGAAATTAATTAAATTAGATAGAAAGTTTAAAACAAAAATTGAATAATTTGCAAATACATGTAAAATATCCAGAGTACGCTACTTAAAAAGTTTAATGGAGGAAACGGATTTCTAACTTTCTAACTTCGAATCGTTTCATTGTGTTGGTAAAAATATAAATTTGCATAAATATCTACGATCTATCCTATAACTTGTGTTAATTATGAAACTAAAAGAATAAGGAATAAAGTCTTGTAAGAACTGAAAAGAACATTCAATTAAGTCACATTCTCAACATTTTGCTTTACGCCACTATTATCGTCAATCCTCCAATTAACAAAATATGTATTTAGCTCTCAAGTATCCGTACATTGAAAAATATAGCATAACGTTCAACAGGTTCGAAAGATACTTTTACCTGTACGCCGGTTCTCATCATCATTTCGACATCAGCTGTACTACATGAATAATAATCAGGAAGAATCTCGTGCGGTTAACGATCAAACGACGTACCAGTTACCGTAAAGATAAATCGCTGTGCACATCGTACATCAACACGCGAAGAAATTTACACAGTATATCGATTAACCACGAACTATCGCGTTTCAGTGCCTTCATTTATGTTACTTCTAGTCCAATCGAGTGATGGAACTCGGTGCAGATCCATGCGATATTAAAAAAAAAAAGAAGAGATTGACAAAAAAGTTGCTAAGAGCAAAAGTCCAATATGGTAATCGACTATACAGGGTGGGACGGTAATCGTAGCACAACCACAGGCAAGGGATGATTCTACGTGCAAAAATAAGTCGAAAACACGTTTAATTGAAAACGAAATGGTGTGTACGCGTGTGCGTATGATACATTTTCGAATTTATTTTCCTTGAAAATGAAGCGTCTTACGAAACAACGTTATGACAAAATTTTGTCTTATTTTTTCACGTAGAATCAGTCCCTATCCACTTGTTCTACGATTACAGTCTCACCCTGTATAACGCTGGAAACAACTTCTTTCAGGATTAACTTTCCATCCGCGGGCAACTTCGATTTTTAGCGAGCGTTTCGCGTGTCCTGTTAACTTTACCAGGCCACGCAGTTTGTAAGTTCCAAGTCATTAAACGAAAACATTTCCTCGCTCTCCATTTATTTTGTTATTTTCTCCTAATAACAAACCCATACAGGATACAAATTTCGTCCGCGAGTATATGCAGAAAAATATGAAAATCGTCGGCGGATAGTCTGGAAAAACGACATAGTATGCAGTCGGATCAACGTCGAACACAACTTCTCACGTGATCAAGAGGTAAATGTTAAAAAAAAAGTAAGGAAACTAGCTTATGGGTCGGATTTATGAGAAACGGATTTAACATTTTCCCATGGAAAGAAAAGTCGGTTTCAGGCGCCTAGCCCGCGATTGCGTCTTACCGCTTTAATTGGTAAATTAATTGAAAAGGGCAAACGCTTGTGACACAGACTGTACTTGTACGTATTCGTAATGACCTCGATGTGGATGGATGACTCTAAGGTGAGAGGCCTCGAGGAGATAGTAGGCCATCCGAGGCTGCCTTTATGCTGCTCGATCTGCCAGACAAAAGTAAACAGGCACTGTTGCCAGGCACTCGAGAAACTAAAGGATTATTATATGTATGTATGTATGGATGGATGTATATGTCGCGTGACAAAATTTTTAAACGTGTCCTCTTCGACGTGTGCTCTGACTCATTCTTCCCTTTACTGGTATACACTATTGATCAAAAGTCTTGGATCACTCGCATCTACTAGCAACATCATCGAACTTACCCATCTATCCATCGAATATACACAAATAGAAAGCATATTCAATGGTTTACAGAATCAGCAAACGTTATTGTTTTCACTAACAGGTACAATTATTCGTTTTATTTAATTGATTAAAGTACTATTAAAAATTATTATTTTCATCGACAGGTAAAATTATTGACAAATTTTGGATTTTTCGCGCATGATGAATATTTTTCTATGTTTTCTTGGAAACAGTACATTCGCTTGTTTTATTTATTCGTTTTATGAAAAGGGTATTTTAACATCTACGTGAAATGTAAAAATTAATCGGACAATTCTTTCTTTATTTAACGCTATTTCGTGAAGCATGAAAGAGCAGAGGATGGCAGATTTTTGGTCCATAGTGTACATACGCCTACCAAATGCTTTTAAACGGCATGATAATGACGCACCATACTTGGGAAAACGAAAAACAAATTAGCTTTTTAACATATCTCTTTATTCGTCTACTTGAATATCTAAGAGTCTTTTATATGTAAATGTAGCATTGCAATTTTCCACTAAATAATTAATCTACGATATTAATAAACTGACATTCAATAATAAATATTTATACACAAGTATATTTTTAAGCTTCAAGCGATTCGATTCTAAGATTTGCTGTACTGTTTGATTTTCCAGGCTGTCACGTATATTCGCGATTATTCGTTAAAATTAAAAGGTATAAAAAACAGGTAAAACGTTTTGTAGAAATGAACGCGAGTAAATTAAAGGATTAAAGTTCAAAAAGCCATGTCGAGTGACTCAGTTACGCCTAGATGTACGGGACTTCATTTTTAGCACGTAAAGATAGCTGTTGTGTCTAATTAAAATGTAGGAAGAGTATTAGAAACGCCTGTCCCTCTTCCGCCATCCAAACATTTCATGTCTCGATATGGACAAACCTGATGTACGCTTGGAAATTCTGTGACAATTAGTGTAATTATTTTCAGCATCGTTAAATATGATAAAAATCTATTAATCTATTTTTTCTTATAAAACTTTAAAGTAGATTTAATAAATAGATTATTAGAGAAATAATCAACGCACAATTTAAAACGTTACGAAAATATAAATATATGTTGACAAATAAAGAGATATATGTATATGTATGTATAATCCTGTTTCAAGAAACTTCCAAAGCTAATTAACGATCACGGAAGAATGTTGGAAATAACTTCGGTTCTTCCGCGAACACGGTATTGAAATATGTACGTATATATTTTAACTTATGTAAGAGACATATTGCTCATGCTAAGTCGTGTAAACGCGCGAAGCTAAAAGCAAACGGGCTAAGCCATCGTTTTAGAATATTTTACAAACGATTCCTTTTTCGTCGGGATAAAAATTTCCATTCCACATATTTGAATAGAAAATATATTTTAGAAAGTATAACGTAATGAGAATTCTAAATTATAGAACTCGTGTAAAGCAACGTGAAATTATTAAATTGAAAACTCTAAAGTGTAGCCTATTTCGTATGTAAGAAATGTTGCAAATGGATATTCGTTGAGTAATAGCGCACAATTTCTAGAAAAAAACCGCTGCTGAAGGAGAAGGTATACGCATATCGTAAAGGATCATGTTACGTAATATCGCAGGAAATTCAAGTTTCAATTACTTGCTACTCAAATAATAGCAGGATGGTCATATTATGAAATGATTACTATCTACGCGTCGTGTGCTCCCAACTTTATCCCGCAGGTGACTCCAAACCAAGCATTAAAGTCTCCAAGCTCACTCGATATGCGTATTGCACCGTCGTTCAAGATTGAATTCTTTACAAACTGAAAACCGAATCTCTTTGGTATTTGAATCAAATAATATTCAAGACGCATATATCTAAATATATGAATATAAATAATTATAAATTATATAAATTCGTAATATCCGTAATCGCATATCACGAATATAAATCTAGTTTAATTCTATTAATTATTGGTATCTATGTTATCTTATTTTAGCTGTATTATTAAAATTAATGAAATTATATATTCAGCTATTCTATTACAAATACAAACTTCGATTTAAATTACAAAGAGGAAGAGATAGAAGAGACGAACGTAAGCAAATCCTGAACCACTTTGTCGAAGTTGAATAAATCGTATTTATGAGGAAATCTACAATTTAAGCGATTTAACATCTACGAAAATTCTGTTCGATAAATTTGCAAGTAAACCACGGAGCATACAATTTTCATCGATTCTATAATCGTAGTAATTTCTTGGAAAACATAATTGTCGCGATGCCAACGGTGCTTGCCTCCATAGGCGATATGTAAATTCGATACTTGTGAATTCCGTACAACCCGAATAGTACGATTCTAGTCACGCTTCGATTGAAAAAGAAACGCAGTTTAAATCGCTGCAGGTGAAATCTGTCAGTCTTACAAATGTTTTCAATGGCCGGTATTTGCCTCGCGATGAGGACGGTGCAGTTAGTACTGGTTGGTACGTCGTTGTCGATCAAATACCGTTTTCAAATTTTGTAATTATATGAATTACTGATAGAGGCACGAAGAAACGTTACTTTAAAGCATTAAAGCAAGAGATTATATAGGAGTTAACCACGAAAGTTTACGATGATTATTTCAACTATTTCTTTTCTTTTCAATATATTTTATGTCTCAGTCATTTTATCTTTTTGTAGCTTTTTGACACATAAAAATATTTTTTGACATATAAAAGATATACGTAGAATTTTATCAAGAATAAAAAAGATAGATAAAATAAACTACGCGAAACTTTCCTCGAAGACGAAGAAGTTTTATGTAAGAGTCATTGTATTTTGTAACAAGATAATAAGAATATGCGTAATAAAAAGACGTGTAAAATAAACTACGTAAAAGTGTCTTGCAGATAAGAATGTGAAATATTACTTTTGGTCGTGGACAAGTGAAATCGTGTTTTTGTTTTAACGTTTCAAGGACAAAAATTCTTTATGTAACCAAATTGAAACAAACATTGACGTCATGGCGAATACGTGTTTCCCGCAATGGAAAATTTGGACTCTGCATTAAAGCTTTGAGAATCTGGAAACAAAAGGCAATTCAACAGTAGCCATGGAAGTTTCTAATAGTGGCGAATGGTTGCGTTCACCGGTGGTAGAAAGTTTCCGGTTTTAACGAAATAAACGAATGAAAAAAAAAGCGTGGCCGACGTTGAAAATGAAACCACGTCGTGCATGATTTTTCAAAACGTATCGCGTCACGCGAATGAAACATGAAAGTTCAATTAGCCAGAGATAGAATTTCCATGTTTCGAAAAAATCGAAAAACCAATCCAGATGATTTATTGCATTAAAGATTATGGCATTTTTTTAAACTAAGGCAAACGATGTTTAACTGCGGGAGATGTAACTGAATAGAAAATACAGTTGTAATTCTATTCTATGATTATCAAATCAAATATTTTATTTCTAATTCATGGACTGAATTTAAAGAAGGTTCTCACGGTAGTTTCCATTCTTCTTTTCTGCAATGTGAGCTAACTGTTTTCTCGAACTCTCATTGAGAAATTACTCGCCTATGACAGTGCATTTATTTACTTCGAACGGATGCACACACGAACATACTGTCACATACTGCCACGGTAAACATGAATTATGAGCACTGTCATTTACGTCCCCTAAGTATCATCCATTTCTCTGGGATTTCCTACTGCAACTGTATTTTCAAGCAGATAATTAAACGACAAATTGCCTTTCCTTCATTATCTTTAATCCCATATTATTTCCTAGCCTTTATTTAATTTCTCAACTACGTTAAACATACTCGAAATTAGAGCTTGGAAACAGAGAAATATTTTAGCATTTGCATAAACTAAATTTCTTTCAAATTGCAGCAACAACGTTAAAAGATGAAAAACGAAATTTTGTTAAATTTTCTAATTAATCTCTTCGCGAATAGAAGAAAATTTCCAAACAATTAAGACCGAATACGATACAGTACAAAGCTGCACAGCGTAATAAGCAATCAATCTTGAAAGGATCTACATTCAACGTTTCATGGAGACTTTCATTTTACACCGACACTTTTAACAATTGCAACGGTTATTGACAGAGAAAGTTGGCAATTAATTAAACGACAAATTCTTTCACCCGTACCGGTGCTTTTCATTTCGTGGAAAAATAAATCATTGAAACACGTTTCGAGTCTACTATTCCTTATCTAATTATAGAATATCATGTTCGCGGAAATTACCAGGTATAAAACGCGACAAGATCGCTTTGCCCGTGGGTTGCGCCGTCGCTTCTTCCGTTCACGTAGGCGACTTTTGATCGATCAAGCAAATAAATAAACGTACATATATGGTAGCGTGGTTCGCGCAATTAAGCTTGTCCAGAAACTTTCACGGAAGTGCCTTACTGTACGGATTTCCGCGCTCTTTCATAAAATACCAGCCAAACAACGTCCTCGATACAAAATGTATCAAAGCCAGAACGAATTTTAGTCGCGGTATAATTCTGCGTTTCCGTTGCATGACGAAACATCTGTCTCGATCTATCTCCTCTACCCTGTAATTTATAAAGGCAGATAAGCAGAATTAATTCTGATAATCAGCCACATACGCACTGTAAATTGTTTTACCTTAACTGAAACTTGGTTCTTACGTTACATAACTCCCTTCGTAATTTCCAAACGAATATCTACAGATTCTATTTTAGCAAACGCGAAAGGATTTCTTTTCTACTTGAAGGAAAATAAATCATATAATTGTAAAAAGATAACGATACCTACGTAGATGCTTATAACAAAAGTGGAGATAAGTAATTTTATACGTTAAAATTATAAGGTACTCGTTTTACGTCTCATTTTATGTCTGTAGAGAAATTGTAATCGATATTAATGAAAATTTGTTATAACGAAGAAAATTGTTCATTCAAAGGGAATAATGTAATCTGATTATTGCGCTCCTGAAGAAAATTCATTTGCGTTTGTGGATCAACCCATTGGCAATTTATCATGCGGTCGCGTTGAGTCTGTATACATATTTTACTTATGTACCATAGATATCTACCTAATTTTGTTATTGTGACGCATCAATTTCCTGAGACTCTAACGACTAAAGGAAAAAAGCTACAGGAAATTTTCGAACCACTATACACATATATAATTTTTAAATTTCTTACTGTGTGTATAGCAGAAATTTCAAACATAAAAATATATACATCCTTTTTACAGCAATTGAAATTTTGATCGCGTTATTGAACTTTCAATGGGTTAATAACAAATGGGCATTTATTTTCAATAGAGACGTATCAGATGTATCCACCATTATGTATTTGTAAATTATTTTGAATATAACCATCAAGAGATTTTTATTCAAAATAAAATATTGAAATAAAACAGCACTAATTCTAGCGTAATTTTAGTTACCAAAGATTATTACCGAACTACCAGAAAAATTAGCACCTTCGTATTTATGTCGGTAGGCGGAAATAATATTATGATCTTATTCTAAGATTTACGTTGGTCACGTCCTTGCGCATATTTTTACAGCTCCGTCGTGACAATTTTCCTGTACTGGCCTCGCCGTGCAAAACACATGCATTCATAAATCTAATCTGCTCGTTGGAATTTTGTTATCAGAAATTACTACATTTATGCTTCCTGTTTAATCGATCGAGAACAAATAGCGTACAAACATCATTGCATCGAAATTCTATTTCTATCTTTACGTAAGCTCGCTTTATTTCATTAATTGTGGCTAGCATAACGGTAAACGTATCGAGTCTTGTCCAAGAATATAATCTATAAAGCAGCACTAACGAAATATACATTGCATAACACAGATACACGTATTGTGGTAAAAAAATGATAAACAAACGAGAAGAGAAATGAAAATTGCTAGTTACACGCGATTATATTATACGGTCAGTTGGATAATTTATTTGTTAAAATTTTTTTGCATCTTATTCATCATATTTTTACAAATTAAAAATACTCGAAATGTCTTCTCTTTATAAATTTCTAGTAACGTAAAAAACACTAATTTTTAAATATTTATTTAAAGATGTGAATCGTAAAAAGGAATTGTCTTTCTATTTGAATAAACGTAAATTAGTAATCATCTTTATCGCATGTGTATAATATTGCTGCCAACGTGATCACTATCGATGCTCAAACAATCCCATGTTCCGGAGTCACGTACCATGTCGAATTGTTTTTAAACTGTAAATTCAACCTGGTACACCCGTTCCAAAGTAGAAGGCTCTATTATTAACAATAGTCGTTTGAAGTTATGATACAATATTTAAATAAAACAAACTCGATCTCTGCATCAGATCAAATGAAAAATCAAAAGTCACTGTTCATAATCGACAGAAGACTCTATTACTATAATAATCGCGGTCATATTGAAATACATGGTAGGACATTTAATTAAAACAAAACCAAGCCCTGCGTTACGACTAAAAGATCAGAGTTCGATACTTTTAATCAACGGAAGACTGTGTCTTTTATGCTGCGAGATTGAGTGCGATTAGAAAATCGCAGCTCAAAGCTACTTTATGAAACCATTGACAACAGAATCCTGCGTTCCAAATAATTCTGAATCTCGACCAGTCATGGAATACATTGACCAGACAACCTCGATTCACCGTCTTACTACTCCTATTCCAAAAACGAAAGAAGCTGTCTCGCTCGGCGAGCTGCCACGAAAATAGAGGAATTCTCTTAATTCCCTTGATCCAAAGAAAGCTGAAGGCTTACCGGTGGCGGTTCGGTAGTGGAGTACACCTCGCTGGGTGCGTAATTGCTATGAGGCGGATGAGGCATCTTCTCCGAGACGACGGCAACAGTTGCCAAGGAATCCGGCTGTTCCTTTTCCATCTTCCCTGGTACCTTTATCTTCTTCTTCCAAAGGCACTGATTGACTAAATGACTCTGACTACGACCGATACCTTTCTTGTTGTACGTGGTATCTCGAAAAATCCTCTCTCTTCTCCTCGATCGACGAGAACACTTCGATGTCGATCGCTCGGCGAATCGACGAGCAGTGAGCGGCCAGCACCGTCTGACACCGCTAGCTTAGGGTTACCCCCACCAGCTGTTGAAGCTGCTGAACCTTCTGGTACACCTTTCCGATGGGTATGTCTTCTGGTACCAAGGTGTACCTCAGCGTGTTCTCGTTGTCGGACTTTCTAAACAGCTCCAGCGTGTACCTGTACGTTCGTGGGCGAGACCGAAATATCAATACGTGTGCATATGCGAGTGTGAGCAAGCGTGCATATGCGTGAATATTCCGCATATATGTGCGTAAACATCAGGTGTGTATGTGCGTGAATGTAACGTACGTGTCCGAAGCTATCCCACCATGGATCATGCTAGGTTGGTATCCCCGTGTGGGGATCAACGTTCGAACGCCAAGTTTTGCAATGTTTTTCTCGTCCCCTGCCCTCCACCTGCTGCTGCACTCCTCCGCCCCCACCTTCAACTGGCTGGCTCGTGTTCCGTTTTTCCCCAGCTTTGGCCAAATTGCATCAACCTGACGGACGAGCCCTGGAACGGAGACGGGACTGTTTTTGAATGTGGAACTCTCACTGGTTGGACTTTTAAAGGACATATGGTTATTTAGCGCGCGTGCGTGTGCGAGCTGCATGCGAGGTAGCTTGTTTCGCCGGGCAGGAGAAGCGTAATTGGAAAGGTGCCGCCGGTTTTCGGGAAAGGCGATTAAACATTTTCTCTTTGCCGAGATGTAAATCGCGGTCGCGTGATAGCGGCGCATAGAGCAGATGTTGCGAATGTCTAGTAGACTACATCAGATACATTACATTTGTTAGAAATAATATCGTCTTACCGTTATACTTATTGTTACTTGAACGCCTCAGAAGCGAAATTGGCCAACTCGACTTTTTGCTGATTTCCTAATTTCGCTGTACCAGTGGACGATTAACGTCGAATTCACGAGAAACAAATTTCATAGATTCGCTTATCGCAAGAAGGTAGCATAAATCAGGAATAGTAAACCCTAATGTAAATGTATAAAACAATGCTTGTGGCATCGTCACTTTCTTGTACCTTTTGATTTATGCAGTTATTATTATAGACGCAAGGTGAAAAGAAGGAATATATCCTGTTTATTTAATAATTTATAAAATAAAAAGCCCTTATTTTATAAATAATATATGTATCATATAAGAAAAAACGTATTACTTGGTAAGATATAGAATAATAAGCTCTGTGGCTGATTGCGATTAAACTAAGTGTATAATATGGCTTGTTCATGAAATATGAATGGCTAAAACAGAGTGTAAAAGAACATACGAACATCTGTGTTACGTGTTACATCAATCCTCACAATGTGTACTGCTTGATGATATTTAACGAAACTTTGTTATCTTAACGCAGTTGTAATAGCAATTATACAACTATTTTCTTTCTCTTACCACAGCAAAAATAATATTTTAATACTAATATATAATAAAATATAATAATAAATAATATATAATAATTTAATAATAATATAATAATAAGATGAAACATATCTTTTATATTGTTAACTTAAAACAATGTGAAGTTTATCATCGTACATTGTCAAAAATAAAGTGAAAGGTTCTGTTCCTATTGTAAAATAATTTCTATCTTACTTTTATATTTCTGCACATCTAAGTTTAATTATCGCGTTCAGCAGCTGTTGAATCGTTATTTAACGTAAAGGAGAGAGAGAGAAATTATGTAAAGAATCACGTTCGAATCAACGCTGTTCATTCACTGACTCGCAAATCGTAACGCATCGCGTGCACCTTGCAGTAGCTCACATTTTCTTCCCTGGCAATCACGAACAAGATATCCTTGCTGACGCGGCAGAGTTTAAAGAAACGCTAAATTCATGAATAACAATTTTCCATCACTCTCGAAAAAGAAATATGTTAACAAGCAACTCACACAATTTACGCGGCTCGTCAGCTGTAAGTGATTTGACTTTCTTGTACCAGTTCCCACTTATTTTTCCATTATAGAACCAATTAATTAATCTTGAATAACGAAGCGATTAATTGTCCTCTACAATTATATTGAATCATTCTTTTCCCTCGAGTCTCTTTGAAACTGAAAAGAATCCGAAGTATATCGATTGGATCGTCCTCTACTCAAAAGCTTCTGTAATCGTAAAATTGAAAATTATTAAAAGTTCTTAAATACGAATACCTCGAATTCCAAATTAATGAACTTTGACAATATAAGCATCGTAAAATATTCGAAATCGAACTTTGTAAACGTAACTATGATAAGCTTCAAAATTGATAAATTTTACAGATACGAACAAGATATAATTTCTTTTGAAAAGAAAAGAACGTAACGAGTGAAGGCAAAAAAGTAGGAAAACGACAATATAAAAGCGGGAAATCTCTGAATAAATAAATTCCCAGAATCAAGATATTGGCGATTTCTGTGACGAGTCGACTCGTCTTTCCCAATTAAGATCTTCGTGATCCAAATGATCAAAAGAAAGAAGAAAATCGATAAACAAGTGATTTTTTCGGGTTAAGCTTGGCACGACAAACGTGAATACATCGTAGAAGCGACGTAACCCGTATACAGGAAGTGACCGGCCAGAAGAACCGAGGAAGTTCATATTACAGTGTTCGTTAAATGTCGGATGGGTACGTATGCGTGACAGTGAACAGAATGGAGAGCCATCGGGAGAGATGATAGGAGGAAGCGTTGAAAGTCTTTTGTTTATCGACATTCATTTAATAGACGAGCAACAGCCGAGTGCTTTCGAAATTTCACGTCATTAACTCATTCAGAATTTGTAATTTAACTGTGCCGTATCTAGGCGCGGAGAAGCATCTTTTACAGCTCCGATACTTTCTGACGAATGCTAAGCTCATTCCTGACAACTCTCTGTGTTTACGATACTTGATTTACGATCGGTTTATGTATGAACGTTTCGGTTCTTAAAGAACTAAAGTTAGTTGGTTTGCAACTCTTGCAAACTTGGTAAATTTTTATACTAATTTTTGTTCTATTATTAGTATAGAACAGTGGAATATAGTATTAGGTTGTTCAAAAAGTGTCTTTCTTTTACAGATACGTCTTTTACAACGATGCATCTTTATACAAACGTGAAACCTAATCTGTCGAACGTTGTGATCCTTATTTTGATAGAACAAAATGGATCATACGTTATTCGATAAAATAATATAAAACGGAAAATATTGTGCATCCATTATTTCCTTATAAAACGAAAGAAACTTTTCCGACGATCTAATACAAGATTTAATTGTTTGGATTATATCAGATATGGAATGATATTTACATTATCCCTTTTATAATAAAATGTCGAAGAATTCGTAATAGATCTCTAGCCTCCAAGATTTTCTGCATTTCCAATACCAGATACATATTTTCAACGTTTTATAGAAAATGAGTATTAATAATTGCCTTATGTACTATAACATTTGAAATTTGTCTCTATAATATGTTATATACACAAACGATGATAACGAAAACAATGGTAATACAAAACATTTACAATGAGTAAATACTGTTCTGAGGCTGGTGATGTTTTTATTTACTTTGACTCTTAACTTCTAACTCGTTTTACATTACTGGAATATTATCAATTGCTTGCAAGTACAAATATTTTCCTTTGTTATGTTCCTGTCAATTTGATGTTACTTCCTACTTTCAACAGAAAAAATTCACGCCAAAATTCAATGTTAATGTTTTAACAATTTTACTCTGTTAGACTCACTAATGTGTAAAGAATATCTAAGTACTTAAGTCAAGGTACACATAGACCAGACTGATACCCGCGTAATATGAATTTGAAACGCAAACGCGGTTATATCTGTTACACGACCATTTTGCTATGGTTTGTGTGTCGAGTTAGAGATAAACGCCAACGACGTGCAATATTAAATTACATTATCGTCTAACGTTAAAATTATCTGTACATGTCAAGACAATACACAGGAAAATAAACGTAGTTAATATAATTAACATGAAAAATTACGTCTTTGGTGTTTTAAAACCTAATAATACAATATTCTTAATATTTTTATATAAAGACCACCAATGAAACATATAGAAGATAAATTTCAACGAAGGTATCAGGAGTGAAATTTCAGCCTGAACGAATTATCTTCATATGTATTATCATTCACGTTACGATAATTTCTCTATTTTTCATCCAATATTAAATAACGATAAATAATTGAATTATGTTTCTTTGACTTTATCCATTTATCGAAATTTCATCTATAACGTAAACGTAATTTTAATCTTAGAGATTAAAATTCTAAGTTGAAAATCATCTTTTCGCTCGATGTTGCCATTAAGTACGTGTTTCTGTTATTCTCTTGAACAACTAAAAGATATTAATAACATCGATATTCACTGAATTCAATATAGATTAATATTAAACAAGTTGCATTGATACAACAATAAAATCGATATTATTCGTTTTTACAAAACATTTGTAAATTTATCATCTACTTATCGCTTGAATTCTTCGAATCTACCATCTCATATTAACATACTTAATACTGACGTAAAGATAAAAAAATCAGTAAAGATGAACTGTCTGGTGATTTTTATATCATTTCAATTACCACTACTTTAAATAATAAGCTTCTAACAGATCACTTGACAATCTGTTTAACAATCTCTTTCAGCAGCATATTCCTTGAAACTTTACACGCATGTATGTACGTACATGCATATGTATTATGTGTTTCGGGCAACATTCATGGACATATTTATTGTGCAATTGCGTACGACACGACGCGACCATCAGAACAAAGAATAACTTTTTCTTCGCTCTTTCACGACTTTGGTCATCGTTAATCATCCAACACACGAAAATTTACGTGCTCCTTGTTAGCATCGTTTTCACGTAAATGGTACCTGATGGTACTTATGCAGATCATCTGCGCTCTATGGATGACAAATGAAATGCATCGTCCTTTGGATTTCTTTTGTTTTTACTGACTCGTTTACCTTGTTCCAAGTGAAAATATTGTTGAACATTTTGCACAATCACCGACACGTATACATTTTTAACGTGAAAAATAAGCTACAAATGTTTATGTATTTAGATATGGAAGATTCAGATATGCAAAAACGCACAGAATGCACATAATACACTAAAGTATATAAAATATTCTGAAAATAAATTTCCTTTTAGGCTCCATTTCTTTAATTTTCTTCGCAAAAATGTGAATTTGCATAATAGATACATATATCAAAATACTCAAAATATAAATTTTCATAATATATAGAATATTCTAACATAAGTATAGTAAATCCTCATAATATTCATGTAAAATAAATTTCTATTTGGAGTCTATTCTTTTCTTAGTTATCCTCAAAAAATATAAATATCCGCAATACGTTGCTCATGATAAAGAAAGTTTATCTTCTTTATTTGCTTCAATTGTGTCAACGAGAGAAATTCTCAAACTACGGAAATAGAGGGTTCCCCTTCTCTCTTCATTTTCTGTTACGCAATTGTCAATAAAAAGATGCTCAGCTATACTTTCGTTTTCTCGTTAGTAACAGCCATGGATTTCATATTGTGTTCCTTTTCGTTTGCAGATATATGCAGTACAATATGGATTTCAACAATATCTATTTAATCGCACAGTTGCTGAATAACTCGAAGCAATTCGTTTGCATTTTCTATGAAAGTTTCTTAATGCAAATATAGAAAGCGAAACGGATAATTGAGTGTTTTATCTGTTCATTAACATAACAAACTTTTATGTAGAGATCAAGATCAAACTTACAAGAGTCTTAGATAAGTTCGGCGTGCACGTGAATACGCTTTATTGTTGATAAAAGATATATGAAAGCTAAATAGACAGTAATTTTTAGATAATATTTAACCAGCATTTCTTGTATACAGGGAGTACAAAAGTGTCCGACCACATAGATTTATTCTCTTAATATTCGAAAAGCGACGTGCAAAAGTATTTTAAATAACATTAGGTATATAAACGTTACAAGTAAAACGAATGATACATTAAATAAATAGTATTAAATATCCGAATGCCACAGCCAGAGCGTATTAAGTCATACTTTTTAAACTTTAGAGCAGAGCAAATCAAAATTACAAAGATCTTGTACATATATAATATGCACTTAACATCGTTTTTACGCTATTATATTAAAAACTAAATGATTTAAAACGAAAATGTTTTTACCATCGGGAAAAGTGAAACATTTGGTACGGGAAGCACGTAAAATGTAATTTTAAAAGAAAGGTTGACTTAATACATTCTACTTTTGGAGTCCAGGTATTTAATTAGTACGTAGTTACATACGTAGTTTAAATTTTGTAAAATATCGCGTTTGGAATATTGCACACCATGGAATATTGTATATATTTCCTAAAGAAGAAATAAAGTAATTGGATAAATATAGCTCGTGTACATTGTAACCATGAAAATGCAAATTAAGCTGCTGGAAAATAGCTATTAATCGTACTACGTTGTGTCACTGCGTGAACAATAAACCTACTGGCACTACGTTGCGTCAATTATACGAAAATTTTCCGTGTAACGCAATTGATAATTACATTGGTAATTATTTGCTATTTCAAAGAGAACACAAAAGGCGCACAAACGTGAAAACATCGATCACACGGTTTATCAAGAGAAAAGTAAATAACGAGGAAATGGTCGCTGCACGACGCAACTGCTTGAAAGCAACCGGTAAATTACGATGATTTATTTCCACACCTATCCCTCATAGAAACGAAATTACACTACCACTGATAAATGTCCGGCTACTTTGATGGATTTTTCGAAAAAGAGAATTTTTGTACCAAAGTACAAATTAGTAGTAAATCAATAACTAGAAACATCATTTTGTATTTTTTAAAAAAATAATAATAATAAATAGTGTACAAATTAGTGTACCGGTAATAAATCTAAATTACAGATTTTGGATCTAAAGAAGCCTTTAATCCAGTAACAGGTTGCCAAATAAATTACCAAATAAATTATTTACTAAATTACCTTCGCTTAATAAATGGTTCATATTACAAATTACGTGATTCGTTGATATGCTAAGCGATTTTAAGTATCGCCGTATAAATTAATCTGAACAGTTTTTCTATCCATTTGTAATTACGAAATTAAATAACCTGAAGATGAGAACTTGTCGAAGAAAAAACAATTTCATAAGGTTTGCCCATTATGAACGCCAATTCCTTAGTGACCATTAACTTTCAAAGATTACTTTTGTTGCGTAATGATACTTTACAATATAATAGTAAGATACAAGATTACTCGTACAAAAACAAAGACTATCCTGCATCGATTCGAAATATTTCAAAATAATAAAATTAATATGAAAATACGCCGAGGTTTCAACAAAGATACAACGAGATTACAAAATAGCCTGAGAAATTGGAGATGATTGTTTAAAAACAAAAATAGGATAAATACGTCGAAAAGATTCGCTGAAGTGACATATAAAACACAGAAAACTATGTAAAATCTTATCACCCAATTTGTTTCTCCATAGC
Organism: Bombus huntii; assembly: GCF_024542735.1. NCBI lineage: Eukaryota > Metazoa > Arthropoda > Insecta > Hymenoptera > Apidae > Bombus > Bombus huntii. The sequence goes on along the minus strand of NC_066238.1, from coordinate 4,942,154 downwards.
TGTCATAATTTTCCAACCGTTTCTCAGGATTTTGTCGATTATTGCTCGGAGTTCAAGTCATATATACGTATATTCCTGAATAAAATGTATTAAAAAATCTTTCGTTGCGTTATTCCCTTATACATTTTTCTTTCGCTCAACCATAGATACAATAATAATAAATAAAATTATTTCATAGTAAGTTCAAATCCTTTCGCTCTTTATAAAATAATTTAAAAAGAAAAAATTACTTCTTGTCAAAAAAGAACAAACATCCGGATATTTCTACATAATGCGCCTGTGTATAGGACAATTATTTGAATTCACCGAATTGATGAAAAATCGCGATAGAAAAGCGTTTTACTTATTAACGTATACGGTTTATGCATGGACAAAAAAACGACAAAAAATATATATATATATGCATATACAATTATATAAATATATATGCATATAGTATAAATAATAATAAAAATAAATAAAATAATAAATAATAAAAATGTATGCATATGTAATTCCTGCATTCTACGGTTTCACGGGAACATTACGTAAGAAAACTCTACGGTAAGACGCGTCTTTGATTATAATGCACAATGTTATTGGCCTTTTTGGATTGAACTTATCAAAGATATCGAAGATAATCGTTCGCAACAACGAAACGTATCGAACCACGACAATCTTTACACTTTCTTCTTTCTTTCACTTGGAACTTTGGATAATGGACGATACTGGGTTTCGTGAAATACTTTATAATGTTAATCAATTTACTATGTTGTCCTATCGACTGGATTCATCAAGCCATTTATCAAAAACCAGTCGAGACTAGCTTATCTAACCATTATAACGGATACGTGGGTTTTGCATCTCATTTTAGAAATGGATAGTACGTGTTCGGAGTGCTTGAATTAAAAGACCGAGAAGTTAATTGACTTTATGTATTCACTACTTTCATGATATTTTAATTAGAATTCAAGGATTTAATGGAACGCATGTTCCTCTGTTTAATTCATATCTTAATCTCTTCAGGAATGAATTTATTAAGACCAGGAGGATATAATTATTTCTTATCTTTCGATCGTATTTATTCCGAATATAATTATGAATATTAAACGAAGCAGATAATGCCCCATCCGAAGGAACAAAACGCGAGGATTTTATGAATCAATGGAACGACGACCTTGCGTGAAGTTTCGTACGAGAATAATCCAGAGCAGAGATTTTGTTTACTCGTTTCTTAAAAGTCGTAACCTAATAGTAATATAAGAAACCGATATATTCTAACTTTAATTTGTTTGACAATGTATACTGTACAACGTGCTGTAAAATATAGTAGAATGTAATCTATATGGAGATTACAATCGTCTCAATGAACAAAATTCCATTCACCTACTCATGCTCACTTTCCAATTTTCTTCATCCTTCCTGAAGATTGGCACCATTTTTCTTGCCAAATTAAATTTTCCGGGCAAATTGAATTAATCAAATTATATACCATTATAAAAACAGAGCCTAGATAGAAAATTGTTTGACCTGCTAAATATTATAGCGAATACTATATTTCGAATATTGCGTATATTTACGTTTACCTCCACTGGTTGATTTCACCGCTGACACGTACAAATTTCGAATATCATTTTATATCAAACAACAGTCAAGGGAATATTTTTTGTACAAGACATTGTACTTTCACTGCATTTCCCAACGTATTGTCTGCGCTCATTTCGTCCAATCAGAGCCGATCAAATTGCTCAGGAACGAGAAGATGAGCAAGAGTCGCGTAAATGTTCGTACGAACTGCGAAATACGTTTCGTGGAGAAAGTGGGAAACGTACCTACACCCGCAAGCAATCGCACGATCATCGTAATTCCTGGACTAGTCGTGTTCTGTAATTTCTAGCAATTCTAGGATACATATATGTGTTTACAAAATATTGCTGTAACGTATGTTTTTTCAAAAACACGAAGATCACTGAAAATGCAACGATTCATTGCAATAATTGAGAAGGAAGCATAAACAGCGTGTATTCCTTCTGTTTGACCTGATTTCAACTCATTCGAATACGTGAATGAGACTTTCTCTGGTTAAATTGTCGCGTGAAGATACAAGGATATCATATACATATCACATTTTACGAACATCGGCTTGCTAAAAAAATACTAAGGATTATTTTTGAAACGAATGAAAAATCGAATTAATCGTTCGTTCATTTTATTGCACAGTTGTAATCATATAATTATAAGTAAAAATGAATAGAACATTTTTACGTGTAGAAATTTACCTACACAGGATAGCCATATGTAAAAATACGTAAAATATCAAAAGTAGAGTGCCTATGTTTAATGAATGGAAGAACTTTCTATTTAAATTCCATTTGTTTAGTCACATTCATAAAAATACGAAATTGCATAAACGTCCGTAGTATAATTATCAATATTCGACAAAAATAATAATTATAAAACAATGTTAAGATATAGTGACACATTATTGATTTATAATTGATAATTATTTTCCTAATAAGTTCATGATTTTGTATGATGTATAATTTTGTATTACGACCATATGTATTATGAATCAATTATTTACTAGAATGTTGTAGCATCGTTGATTTTTTGCTTTTCTTTATGATATTTTGCCTTCCGGTGTCTTAACGTTTTTCTTGTGGTGTATTAAAAAAATTGAAATATTATAAAGAAAGAAGGAAAATCAATGATGTTATAACGTATTGGGACAGCATGTTAAAGCTAGAAGAAGATATTAAAGTAATTTTTGTGTGCACAGTCAAAGTAAAATAATATAGAAACATAATTAATAAATTGGGATACAATTTCATTTATTATAGATTACTCTAATCACTCACCGATTAAAGATTGTTCCACTCCTTCTTCAATTTTGCATATAAAACGATATAAAATTCGTTCAATAGTCGCATTTATTCTTCATTTATTAACTACAACATAAAATTATACACAAATCATTAACTTAAATAATGTGTAAAAAACATATAAAATATCTTAACATTTATTGTATTAATATCATTTTTAAAAAAGTACACAATACTGTACCTTTTGAAACAATAATAATATATTCCAAGTATTGTTTCTGTGTAAGCTAAACCATTTTTTAGTACTAATCTTTCAAATACGTATGTATGCAAGTTTTCTAAGAATGGCTATTCATGTCTATTATAATTCAACTAAAAATTAAATTTAAAAATTAAATTGAAAAAACATTCGTCTTCTACACAAAACAGACAGTTGTCATCATACTCGTTTTCGTCGTCATCTTCGTTCTAATTTCACCGTACTGTATCCCGTTTAGCAATTAACTCGATGAATGGCAGATAAGAAGAAATACGTGACTCTTGTGTTAATGATGATATGATCTATTGTGAATTTATAGCTACAGTTATACCATTGCTTCATTAACATAATAACGAATGAAAATGAGCAACGGCTGATTATTATTAAAAACTTAGTCATAAAATAGTTATGAAAAAAGGTTTTATGTCCTATCAGAACAAGAGGTATGATCTTATTTTTGACTAACTTCACGTTTAAGATATCTTCGAAAATTCTAAAAACAATTCTTTAAAAACTGTTATAAAATTTAAAAATTTTAAGGTAATTAAAGACTCGATATTTAATATTACAATGTAACAAATGAACTTTGGAATAATCAAATTTTGTATTAAAAGGAGAAGGTTATGATACGACAAATTCAGCCTAGAAAATTCTAGCCCTTAAACAAATTGAGCAAATTGATTTTTCATAAAAATGCTAATTCAGCAAAACTAATTTTTACTTAGAAAATTCTAATATTTTAAATAAACTGATCATACTGTGTTCTTTGGTTGGCAGTTACAAAATTTTGTTACACGAAAGCTACTGGAACATATCATTGCCAGCCAATCGACACTATCTCAGAACAGATGTATTCTTAACCTTTCAAAACGAAAAAACAGGTTCATACAAATCCACATAAAAGAGCAGTTCACCTCAATTTCTACCACTAATGTTAATTACTACATTATAATGAGTACATGAACTGACGGTTTTAATCGCAAACTACTTTTGCAATTATACAGACGTATGTAACAGTTGACATCGGTACTAATTATAAGTACGTATACAAATTGTTATTTAAAAACCGATTAATCGGACTGCGATCTCGAAACAGAAATTCGAGATCTTAATTTTTCGAAAGAAAATATCGTATGCTTTTTTATAACATGCATATTACGTTTATATTAAATGAGACTTATAGAGACAACATTGATAATACATTGTTATTCAGTTCGATTCATTAGAAATCGAAGAGTTGGTATGCTCTATTAAACTCAGCTATCAACTACTTTTCTTTAATGTAAAAACACCGTAACAGTTTTAAGCAACATTTTATTACTTAAAATTATGGCTAATAATTTTCTAGCAATATTTGCGCCTTTATAATAATTCACAAATTTCACTATTTAATGAATTTAATACAGAAATAGACATAATAGAGTCATTAAATGTCGATAATTTGAAGCGATATCGATATATTCGATATATCCGATTGCTTCGGTAATTATTATCATCGATTAAAGCTAATCATCAATAAAATGGTCTTAAATCTGCTCTATTTATTTGAACCATTTGAATAAATAAGATGAATAAATTAAGGTAATTATTAATTAATTAATATATATTTAAAAATATTTGAACTAAATTACGGGTAAACTAAGCTGCCATGATTTACTAGGAAAAATATCAGACACCCAGTATAGAAAAGCATTTTACACTAATGCACCGCGAGCTACTTCGTGAAGAAAGAAATAGATTCAAAGGAAAAATATGTTTTCACCGTGCGGGTGGGGACTGCACACCGATGCATAAAGCGCATAATCGTACACGCTTAGAATCTTTTGATCTTCTCTGTATATACACATAATGTATCTTAAGTGGATGTTTGTGTCACTGTCGTGAATACTCGCTTTCTCTGACAGTAGCGTACCTATGATCTTTCTCGACATCGATGCATCGATCTGTATTAGATCTACGATTAAAATCGATTTGTTAAATTTTATTTATCAAATAAAATATATGCAATGTGTTAAAATTAAGTTTAATTATATGGTTCAGAATTTTCTAATAAAATATTTGTAAATTTTAATGATAGATGAGATGTTTTTTATTTATTTAGCATTTATGATTTTATATTATTTTATTAATTGCGTCATTTTTAATAATTCTATATTTTTTATTGAATTTATTTACATACTTTCATATTTATTGATATTTATTGATATTCTTAAATTTTTCACATACATTGAAAAATTAGATTGGTCATTTAATATAGTATAATAAAAAGTATTCGTATTGTAATTTACATAATATTAAATAAAAATTAGACCGCAACGAGAAACAGAAGTAAAAATTCAGTATAATTTTTATATACGTACTATGCTTACTATTACGTTCCTGATTGGAGAAAGGGACACTTGTTTCTTATGCACGATTCAAAGCATATAATTTAGCACATGAACTAGAAATATATTTTTCAAACAAAAAACAAGGTCAAGAATAAAAAGTTTCAAAATTATTATCGTTTGTATACAAAATTTTATCCAATCATATTACAATATAAAAAATATTATTTTTGTAACAGAGAACATTCTTAAGTTAATAAGTTTTCCATACAAATATTAGTATAGCACTTTATAATAATCTTTTTACTATATATTTCTTATTTTAAAAAATAGAAATTTTTATAAAATCACCAATAGTATCAAGGAAAATGAAAACAAAATAAAACTTACTCGTATTCCTTAAAAGCAAACGGCTTTTTTTAAAAAAGTATTTTATTTTAAGATTATCAAAATTTTTAAGAATATATTAAATTTATATACATAATATTTCTCAATTCATCCAATTCATTCAATTCATTAATACCAGACTCCATTAATAAATATAATTTTGCTGTAATTATTGCATGCTGACCTCTAGCGATGATATGTTACACAATAGAAGAGTAACATGTATTCTTTAATGTTTCCACATTTATGGTTGATGAAACATCAAACTTTCTAAGTTATATTCATTTTCGAATTAATCAAGAATATCAAACTATAAGTTGTGTGTGTACTATATGGATTATATGTGTTAATATTGTCACCTTTCTGAGAAGCAAAGACAGTGAAGACATAACCTTACTCATAATCAGTCATGGTATTATTTCTTTTTATTCGTTATAACCAATATTAATTAAATGTAAACAAAACGTGAATTACTTGCTATAGATTTTATAATAATAATTTTTGCCTTTGTTCAAAAGTTCATTCTACTAATTTGTTTTTTTATCACGTAAACGATTTGAAAAAATTGCATGATATAAATAAACAAACAATTATGCAGACCATCAAAGTTTATGTTTGTATTTCCTCATTTAAATACATCTATCGTTCTGTGTCATTAAAATAAATCAAGCAGTTTTGTACTTACTACTTAATGTATATTTTATATACTTCTATAAAACATATGCTGTGCCATTTATCAAGTGGCAATTTTAGTATTTAACAATGGATGGTAACCAAGTAATGGGGAGGAAAACGATAAAACTTATTATAGATACATTCTTATAGTGAATATCAAATTGAAAGATTATTGTGTAAACCTTTTCACATGAAATTCAAGAACTCTGTTTCTGAATTTTTATATGAACAAATGTATTTATTTGTCAAGGGTTATATCCAGCCCTCATATCTACATTTCTTGTATAGAAATGTACAACATTTCTTTAACATTGTATAACAGACAAATATTTTTCCCTTTAATTCAATTTTCAGGTAATTCTAATTGACAATTCATTTTTAATATCCAATTTTAATATCAAAGCTAAGTTTCACATATAACCTCATGTATACATTTACTTTGTCAAAAAAATGTATACTATGAAATACAGTTTTAAGTCCATCATTTATTATATCTTATGTATAGACTTCTATTATAATTTATAAGTTTTATTTAAAAATATGTGTGCCACTAAATTTATATTCGTATTATTTTTTCCTTATTAAATTTGAAACTATTTTATATGAACCATGAAAATTTCTTTTATTAATATCTAAAATGTGGGAAAATAAACTGACAGTCTATTTGAATTATAAATTTACATCAAAGTTTTTGTTACTTGTCTTTTTAAGGTACTTAACTTTAATCTTTTTCAAAAAATACAACAAAAAGAAATATTATGAAGAATTTAACAACAAAACAATTACAAAGAATAGAAAAAAAGAAAAAGAAGATGGCTGCACTTCTGGAAATAACTAAATTAAATGATAAAGATAGAGAAGCTAAAATGCTTGCTCTTAAGAAAGCTGTTAGTATACTTGACTGAGTTATAATATTTTTGTTGTGAAGTTCATATGATAAATATTATTTTAGTCTATAGAAGCAGATCAGTCAAATGCAAATGATACAGACAGCAGTGAAGTCTCCATGGAAGATAATGTCACACGTAAACGTCCATGTAATGAAGATTTAAAAGAAACTCTTTTGGAAGATTCTACTAAAAAAGAAAATGTAGGAGGTATAGAAGAATCAAATACACTTGCTAACAAAAAGCCTAGGTTTGTATACTGTAAAATGTTTGTATATATATATTTAGTGTGATATGTAATAATATAAATTATTTTTATTTGGCAATACAGATTAAGTGGAGATGAGTATCTAAAATTGAAACAGGAATTAAGAGAACGTAAAAAGAGACTTAAAATAATACCTCGATTTCATTTAAAAGTAGCTGGTGAAAGTGCTAGCTTAACTATTAATGTTAAAAGTGAAAACAGGATTCCTATTTTTCTTAGTGATATACAACATTTATTATTGTATTCATTACATGGTCATCACTCACCCTATGTGCCAGCAAGATGGTGTCACCTTGAAAAATATAATAGGGTAATATAAATATTGAACATATATAATATTAAAAATTTCTGAAATATCGTTAAACATTAAACATTTTTTAAAAAGGTCACACACACTGTGGTTCTTGTTGTTGAAGGGCTTTCCCTGTATCATTTTATGGCTTATGAAAGTATGTTTCCACATATAACATCAAAGTTGGAACATAGAGTAGAAGTTGTAACACCTACAGCATATGGAGGGTCTGTAATAGAGGATCTTGCAGCTGTTCCCATAACCGGGATGCAAAGCGATAAATTACTTAAACGTATGTACATTTTAAAATACTATTTGTTATAATATGTAACAAGCATACATGATGTATAATTTTTTAGAATATGGATCATTAGAGGCTGCATTACAAAATAACAGCGATGTAATAAAATTATTACTGACTGTTTTCCCAATGCATAGAGATCCATCAACAAATGCGGAAAAGTTTAAAACAGAATATGGCCTCCCAAAGACTGATAAATTCCCCCGTACACTATTACTTCTATCTTTATGTCAAATGGTAGAAGAAAATTATCCTGTCCCATTAAAGGGTGAACTAGCAAAAAAGTTAGTACCAATAATAAAAATATTCCGAATTAAATTTATACATTAAATAAATAAATATTTTATGTTTAGATACGGAAATTACATAATGACAAAGGATGTTTATGTAGAAGCTAATGAAAAATCTCCAATGTTTGGTCTAGACTGTGAAATGTGTAAAACAACTATTGGAGAATTGGAATTAACGAGAATATCTCTCGTGGATGAAAGTATGAATGTAAGTTCAATTTCAAAATTATTATGAGGAGGGTATCCAAATTCTATTAAATTCTTGTCACAGGTTATTTATGATAGTCTGGTAAAACCAGATAATCGTATCGTTGATTATCTTACTCAATTCAGTGGTATAACAAAAGAAATGTTGGAAGGTGTCACAACTACGTTGTCTGATGTTCAACAAACGTTACGAAAGTTACTTCCCGCAGATGCAATTCTAGTAGGACAAAGTTTAAATTCTGATCTTCATACATTAAAAATGATGCATCCATACATTATTGATACATCTGTTATTTTCAATATTACTGGTGACAGGTGCACGACTTATTTTCTTTATATTACAGTTATATTCTCACAAAAATTTTCCTATGCAAATATTTAATTACAGATATCGAAAGACAAAGTTACAAATTTTAGCAAGGGAATTTCTTGGTGAAAGAATACAAGAAAGTAGTTCTGGTCATTGTTCAACTCAAGATTCACAGGCTTCTATGAAATTAGTGCAATTAAAATTAGCAAATAGTGTGGATTATGGAGATGCTGTGTTACTTGGTCGTTGCAACATGGAAATATTGAAAATGAAACCAGAGAAAAGGACAGATAATCAGCAATCATTAAAAATTGAAATACGGAAGTATGCTACATCAATTTTCAAACATGTAACGAAGGATCAAAAAACTGCTGCCATTGTGGGTAATGGAGAAGTTATGAACGAATATTCTAGATATTTAACTTCTTCTATCAACATTATGGATGATGAAAATTTCGACAAAAACGATCAAGTGTGTGCCTCAACCATAAATTGAATTATTAAGGAATCGATTATTCGAATTATTAATGTCCACTATTCGTATTATCACAATTTTATTGTTATTACAGGTACGTCTTGTAGTGGCAGACAATAATAAACAAGCCGTCCTGCGAGCTACACAAATAGTCATGGAACATGCCTTTACTTTATGTCATGTTAGGATAGGACAAGAAAAATTAAAAAGTGATAAAATAGAAAAGACGTTCCGCACTGTAAATAAATGGGTACATAAATTATGGCAGCATATGGCAGTGAATGGTTTAGCATGTGTTATATTTGCGGGAGAAAATAATGCAGCAAATGGTGCTTGTTTTTTGAATCTGAAGAGAGAAATACCTGAAGATTATACAATACGCACTTAAAAATAAAAAAATTTATCATTTGTATACTAATTTAAAAGGAAATTATTAAAGAACTATCTTTCTAGTAATATGAATTGTAAAGAAATGTATGACAAACTAGAAAAGTCTCGTACCGACTAATTTCCATTCGATAATTATTTTATAAAAATGTACAAATATTGTATTATTAATAAACTTTTTTATTCCTTGTAAATTTAATAAAAGTCTTTATAATATATATATAAGTTCTATTGGATATAGCACATACATTTACGAAATGGACAAGAAATTAAAGAGAATATCGAATTTAATTAGATTGATTTTCGTTATTTTCATCTTAAATATTAAAAATTTGTTTCTATAAAGACGATATATTATCATACAGAATAAGGGTTATTTGAAAAATGTAACACTAATAAACATGATAAAGTTAGGAGTTACGAACAAAAACGAATATCTATATTGTTTTATTTTTATACTACATCTTAATTTACCATATAGAGCGAATTAGCTATAATGAAGCAAGCAAAGTTTAATACGGATGCTTTATACTTGGACATTTTACCAATAAAAATATGATTTTGACTAAAATATAATCGCACTTTATATTAAAAAATATATGGTACATTATTTTATACTAACAATAAATTACAAGATGAAAAATAACCATAATTATTAAAACCAAAAGTAAAACGACTTTTAGTTTAGTATCTTTCAATTTTTCGAAATTACAATAAAAAAGCGAATATGTAAGCATTAGAATAATCAGTATTATTAAGATAATTCTGGAAATAGTAAGCAATGTATTAATCATTTTTATCCGAATTGCATTGTAAACAAAAAAGATCGCTTTAATAACTAATACTTGAAACTATTCTATAATGCCTACAGATCATATAACGTGGAATATCAATTAAAAGTTTAGTATGGCTTATCATAAAACTTTCCTTTATCCGATGACTTTTGCTTTTGCAAATATGTTAAATAAGCAGAAATATGTTGCCGTGGATTCCTAGCAAGCATTTTTTCTCGGAATAAACCTGCTATTGGAGCTTTTTTTTTCTTTTTAATTGTTTCAATATCGACGACACTAAATTCAGTTGTATTTCCAGCACAACTTGGTAGAGTAATATCATCTTCTATGTACATATTCTTCATCTTTTTAGGTTTGAAACTGCACATTGGAGATAGGGAAGATTTTTCTTCTGATAATTTTCTCTTTTTTGATGATTTTAATGGAACATCCGATAAATTTTTAACAACGTAATCCGGAAGCTTTTTAATACCTTTTTCTTGTATGTCCGTTTTACTAAATTCTGTTACCTGATTTTTGGATTTCGATTGTTTAATCTTAATTTCTTTTTGTTTTTGCATCTTTTCATTGTGTTCTCTTTGTTTCTTTTTTTTCGCTTCTTTGTTGGCTTTAATATTATCAGCAGTACGTTTTAAATCTTTTAACGCTTCATCTCGAGCTTTAGAGAATGTAATCGTTTCTGGTCCCTCATCAGAATCTGATACTGCAGCGTAAAACTGTTGTGTTTTATTAGATGCTACAGTATATTTTATATTATCTGTCTTCACACCTTCTAATAATTGCTTTTGCTTTTTCTTTGATGATTTTTGAACTGAAGTGTTTTCCTCCTGATCTGAAACATCACTTGATAATTTCTGCTTTTTCTTAGGAACCTTTTTAGGTGGAACTTCTTCATATTGCAAAGCATCATCTTCTGACAATAATTCCCTTTTTTTCTTAGGCAACTTTTCAAGCAATGCTTTTTTCTCTTGCAAAACAGTATATTTTGCTAATAATTTCTGCTTGTTCTTAAGCAGTTGCTCGTTTGGAATATCGTCACCTGATAAAACGACTGAAACCTTTTTCTTCTTTTTCTTTATCATTTTAGTCTTTTCATTTGTCGAATCTTGAACGTCTTGAACATCTCGAACTTTTTTCTCTTTTTTCTTCTTCTTCTTTATTTCGTTATGTATTTTTTCATCTTGACTTTCTGATTTTATTTCAGTAACTTGTTCATCTGATTCTTCTTGCATTTGCACATCGGTATTATTTCTTTTCTTCTTCTTCTTCCTTTTTTTCTTATTTTCCTTTTCTGTTTCATCATTGTTGTCAAAATTGCTAGTGGGAACAAATTGTTTAGTTGTCTTTAGTAATTTTGAATCATTATTTTCTGGGAAATCAGTTTCAGATAAAGTAGACTTAGTAACTTTTTCAACTATTGGTTGCTTTCGTTTTTTACGTTTCTTTTGACGATCACTTTCTAATATGTTCTCTGCTACTTTAAGCAGCTTTTTCTTTAATGAATCATTTGGACCTGGTGCTGCTTTTGTGCTTTGTTCATCATTGTTTTCATTTTCTTCTTCACCTTGGTCATTCTGTTCATTACTATTACTAGTATTTGTTAATTTTTTAAAATTAGCATTTAATATTGGTGCACTTTCATTTAATTTCATTTGTCTTAAGTACTTTGTTGTAGGTGTTTCACTCCCTAAAACTATTGTTGATTTGTTTAATTCTGGTACTTTAGATGACATTGGTCTTGAAAGATTTGTTTTTGTTGTTAAGTCAGTTAATTCAGATGGAAGACTTCTATGCATGAGAGTTTCATTGTTTTTTATGCTTCTTAATTTCTTTACATTTTGTTCTTCCTTTAATGTCAAGTCTTTGTCATTTTCCTCATCAAGGGAGTCATTTTCTTCAGCACCACAGGTTTTGACATTAAGTTTCTCTTGTTTAGATATACTTATTTTGGGAGTACTACATTCCATTGATTTACGAAGTTTTAATACTTTTGTATCAAATATTAATTGGGAGTCATTTAATGACTGTTCTACACTTTTAACTGTAAATTCTGTAGAGTTTCGCTTTTGTTTCTTTCTTTTTGTTTCAAAAGATAAATCAGGGTAATTATTTCCCTTTTCATTTTCTTCTATCTGGGATCTATCTGTTTTAAGATTCTTCTTCTTTTTCTTGTCACTTCTAATGGTTTGAGACATACTTAAATCACCAGATTTTCTTGATGTATTTTTTTCTTCATTAGAAGCATCTGTCTCCTTACTTACATTTTTTTCAGCGATATTTTCTTTATCATTTTCATGTTGTTCTTTCTGAATTGTTTCTTGTCCTATCTCTTCTTCATCATCTCTCTGATCTTCTTTAGTCTGCTCCTCATTTTGTAATTTATCATTTTCAATACTCTCATCTTTATTCTCCTCACTTTCATCTTCTTCTTCATCTTCAATTTCATCATCATCAACCACAAAATCTGCAAGATCTGACCCATTATCATCTGGGTCTGATGATTCTGTTTCTGATGCTCTACATTCATCTCCTGGTACATCATCATCAGAAAACTTTGCAACATCTTTACCATAAAAATTATATTCTTTTTGGACATCAGAATCTATAGTGCTATTAGATTCATTATCGTTGTCGTTGTTACTATCGCTTGTCCCGCAAAATAAAAACTTAGGTATTTCCAATTTATTTTGTGAATCATCGGAATTTTGAGTTTCATTAGAATCGGATCCCATGTTTGCTATTGTCGAAAAATTTCTATTCAATTTTTTCTTTGTTGCACTGTTTTGCTTTTCGCAAACTTTTTTTAAATCATAGTCAGACTCTTCCGAATTTTCATCTAACTGTTGTGGTTTCATCTTTTCCTTTGAAGTATTTAACGACTGATTTGTCCCACTTTTCTTAGCAGATGTAACTGTATTTTCATTACAATTAGATTTATTTAAAGATTTCAGTTTATTTACAGTTTCAGCTGCATTAGATTCTTCAAGTCTATTTGCCCCTTGTACTGACTTATTAAGAGATTTTCGTCCTTTTGGGACATCTTCAGACAATTTACTTTTATTTAATGATACATTTTCTTCCCCTTCAATTGTCTCATATGATTCAGATAAACTGTTATTTTTTAACGATTTCCGGAGGGACATATTACTGTTAGAAGTAGAGTATTTATTACTATCTTTCGTCGTAGACGTATTCTCACCAACATTAATTGATATTTCTACATCTTTTGTAATATTTTTTGTATCTTCTACTGCATTTCTATTTTCTTCTTCATCGTTATTTTCGTTTTGTTTCGTGTTCTTCCGTTTTTTTCCTTTGGGAGATTTATCCTTACTATCATTTAATTTACATTCATCTTGTGATATATCCATTAAATTATTTTCATTTTTTGCTTTCATAGAATCTGAATGTACTTTTAATATAACGGTATCATCTGAATCATAATCAAAAGATATTTTCTCCTTGTTTGTTTTTAAATTTTCCGCGGCTAACCATGCCTCTCTATCGACTAAAACAAGATCACATTCGGCTTCACTTTCATTTTCAGTTGTCTTTGAATGTATAGAATTTTTGTCCATATCATTATTCTTTTCTTTCCATTCACTGGCTGAGATATCTTGAAATGTATGTGACACACTAGTATCAGAATCGTTATCATCAGCTTTTATATTTTCTTGACATTCTTCAGAGGTCACTTGGATAGTGTTTGTATGTTTTTCATTTGATTCTAATTTGTTTTGATATTGTTTCTTCAATTTTAAAGGATCAGTAGAATCATCCAGTACAGAAACTTTCTTTGACTGTTCTCCTCTTTCTGGTGCTTCTTCAACAAATTCAGCAGCAGTCTCTGTAACAATGGAAGAGTCACTACTTTTAATCACATTAGTTACATTAGCTTCATTCATATTAATTAATGTAGAATCCTCTATGCTCATATGAGCATCCGAGGATTTTAACAAATTGCTCGTATTAGGAGATAAATTATTTGTTTCACTTATGTTTTTTAAACAAGGTACATCCTCATGCTTTGAAATAGTTAAATGTTGAGTATCTGAAACTGATTTCACATCCACTAAATTTGACGAATCTATATTACTTAATTTAGGAGATGAAATCAACTTTATACAACTTATGTCATCATTTTCGTGCACATTTTCTGACGTATTTAAGTTATCACTTTTACTTTTCGTGTCATACTGATCATCAGTTATACATTGATTTATATCATTTTGTTCAGATTCTTCATTTTCATTTATATTTTCCTTTGTATTTGAAACATCTATTTCGATGCTTACATTTGCATTACTTGCATGAACGTAAGCTTTCTTTGATTCTACATTCAATTCAATACCAATTTCTGTAGATTTATTATCATCTACTGTATTTATATCTTCTGCAAGCTTCATACTTTCAACATTATCGTTTGAACTTGCATTTGTAGATACTACTTGTGTAGGACCATTTTTATCTAAACTTTCACTATATGGACTTCCAATGACTGATTCTGTTTTTGTACCTACTACTAAGTTTTGCATATTATTAGAATTGTCTTCTTCATTCATTGAAATATCCAGACCTTCAGTTGGTAAATTACTAATTACACCAGCATTAACTTCTTTCATAGAAACATTTTCATTTGCCATTTCTAATGATTGTTTAGAATGACGACGTTTTGGCGATACACTTGTTTCAACGCAAGGATATTTGCATTTTTCTTCGGTTGACACATTTGCATTCAAATTATTTATAGATACGTGTTTCGGACTTTGTTGTGTATTAGAAATTGCATTCTTTATATCCTGTAAGTCAGTAACAATATTTGTTGTAAGATTCTCTTTATTATTATGACCATCATGTTTTTCCATTGGATTATTTAAATCTTCAATAAATGTGTTTTCATCTTTATTTTGTGGAAGTATTTTAGATTCATTATCTATTAAGGATTCTGCTTCATTTGTATTATCTACAGGCAGTGTTTTGCTACTTTCTAGTATATTTTTATCTGATATTTTCTTATCAGTAAATACATCCTTTTCAATATCTTCAAATTTATTTGAAGAAACATTTTCTGGAGGGTCGTTGTGTGGTCCCTTAACTGTTGTAAATGTAAACATCAGTTAGTTCTTATATTACTTTTTATTAAGAAATGTTATTCTAGAACTTTTTAGTTATATAATTTTATCGAATTTTATACAGATAAAGAACTATTTTTGTAATAGATTGCAATCTGATTGCAATTAATATAGAATACTGAAGTATAACAATAAATTAAACTTACCATCATCTTCTGAATGTTTTTCATTTATACTGTTACGACTTGTATTGAGTTTGTTTTTCGAAGTTGGCAATGATTCGTTTTTCGATGATGTCTTAGGGGAATTTTCTGCACCTACAATTCCATATGGAATTACAGAATTAAAATTTTTTTAATTTAAATATATTTTCAAAATATAATATACCTGATTCTCTAATTTCAATAAGATCAGGTAATGTGCGATCTAATGTCACCACTGGATACTTCATATATTCTCCTTTTTCTTCTACTACTGGTTCTGACATTAGTACCGAAGTTCGTCTTCTTGTCTTAATAGGTGTATTGACTAATTCACTGTACTGTTGTTTATTTGGCGTATTAGCTTCGGGCCCCACGGAACTAGCTCTTACATTACGTTTAACAAGTCTCGATGCTGGTTGTGGAGATTTTGCTTCTGAACCGGCTCTTGTAAAACGTTTACTAAACAATAGGTATATACAAAACAAACATAAAACAAAAATTCATACATATAAATCAATCATTAATCATTACAGATACCTTTTTCGAGTATTTGTTTTATTACTATCATTGGAAGTGTTATTTCTAGCTTTCTTTGTCGGTGTGCCAACATCTGATTCTGGGATTTCGTTAACATCTGAGGATATAGAACTTATTCTAGAACGTAAAGTTCGTCGAGTTTCATTGATAGCAGAATTGTCCATAGCACTGGCTCGTTGCCTTGTGATTCTAGAAGTTTGTGTAGTGCTAACGATGCTCGAGTCGCTTAAAGGCGATTCGGGCGAAGATTCATTTTGTTTAACGTTTGGCTTAATTCGGGAGCTGCGACGAAGTGGAGAATCAGCCGATATTACCTCGATATTGGCACGGGTTTTGCGACCTTATATTTTAAAGGGAAGATAAAGAAAAATATAGTAATACAATCAAATTTCGTGAGATATCAATTATTTACTCCAAGATGACTTGAAATAACGTTTACACAGACTGTATATTACGTTGTTAAATTGATAAAAGTACAACATACAACTTCGAATCGACCGTTAGATTCAGCAACTGAGTGAACCGCGTGCGCATAGAAACCAAAAAATGAAAAATACAAACCAGGTTTCACATCTATTTCTTCATCTGATTCCTTTATAAGGCGCGACATTTTTTTTACTGTTTACACTATATACCAACAATAAGTCGTATAAAAAAGATAGTAATCAATAAGGGGTTACGTATTAACACGTGTTTATTCTCTGAATTTAAACTGACGACACACTCAACCTTCACCACATTGCGCGCGGATCGTCCGTTGTAGAAAATGCACTCAGAGCCACCAAGTGACAAAATTCAGCGATATTTCAATTTCTTCAATAAATCCGTTAAAAGAAATCTCTTTTAGGTAATTTAAGCAATCAAAAGATAATATTGTTTATATAAAAAAGTGCACATTTTTATTATTTCTTTATTATTTGTATTGTTCTACTCAAAGTAATAAAACTTATAGTTTTTTAACATAAAAATTAATTCGTAACCATTGTGAAAAGTGCGGGAAATTAATAAAGGAAATATGTAAATCAGTGCAACACCGATAATGCAACCAGAGAGTAGGAAATATTCTTCTGTAAGTTTAGTTTTAATACTATCTAGATTTACATAAAATAATGATTTGCTTGAAATCAATATTTATCAGTAATAACAAATAATTTTACAGTAGAAATGCATGTTTTAGCGAAAGGAATCACATGTGTTCGTAATATTGCTATTCGTTTTGTATTAATTCGTTTATATTAATGCATAAATTATTAATCTTTATATATTTATTTAATAGATTTATTTGTATAAGTTATATTTTAAACCATTCAAATATATGTTTCTTTAAATTATGTAGTACCAAGCCCGGCTAGCTCAGTCGGTAGAGCATG
The DNA here is from genome assembly GCF_024542735.1 of Bombus huntii. NCBI lineage: Eukaryota > Metazoa > Arthropoda > Insecta > Hymenoptera > Apidae > Bombus > Bombus huntii. The sequence goes on along the minus strand of NC_066238.1, from coordinate 4,924,312 downwards.
AGACTCTTAATCTCAGGGTCGTGGGTTCGAGCCCCACGTTGGGCGGATATTTTTTCTTCTCTTTATCTTTTTTAAAATTATTTTCAATATTATCACGTTGCAATTTATACACATTCTATAACCCATATATAGTATTATATATAAAATGTGCACCTATTTTCTAGTGTCTCAACATTTCTTTATTTTCTCAACTTCGTTTTTACGTTTCTTAGTGTTACTTTCTGTGATTATAACCTGTTCTCATCATTTATTTTCAAGCAAACACATATCCTTGATGAAAGGCGAACTGTACATTAGTATGCATGACAAATCATCTCAAATATATAATGCCTACAAGGACGTTGTTGCAAAAAAGAACACGTTTCTACAGCAATTTATTTAGTCCTTTTTTGCGTGGTTGATCACCATCAATAATAGCTGGATCGTCCACTTCGAGCTAAAAAAATACATTATCGAAAAGTGCGTATATCATGAAGAAATCAGACTTGTAACAATAGTGATTCACATGATTTATCTTCTTCAATAATTTACATGGGGTATCAACATATAAATATTTACAAGTTGATTTGATTCGGGATATTTTGAAAAAGAAAAATCATTTCAGTTGAGATACTTTGGTGAATGTAGAACAAAATAGTGTCCAAAATTGTGCGTTGCGTGACTGACGTATGCGTAGAACTGAATTTTTTACCTGTGAACTTTGAAGAGCTGAGTTCAAGTAAAAACGTGATAGAGATATAAATAAAAAAATATATGTAGTTTCTTTTTAATAGCATTTAGATCATATTTTAGCAATATAGGTAAATGCACATAAGCGAATTTACTTGAGAGATTGGAAAATGCATTTTATCGTGGAACTTACAGGTAAATCGATATTATAAGCAATTTAATGTAATTAGTAAATATTCGTGGATTTATGGCAAATTTAAATGTGGAAACCTGTATAGGAAGCATATAATATAGAGAAACGTATAAAATATCGAAGATAAATCATATTATAATATTTAGTGGGACATGTGGGTATATTATTTTATAACTTATAATATTCATTATAATATATACAGGCGAATAAATTTAGGTTCCATTGCATTAATTGCGTTTATAAAAATGTGAGTCTGCATAAAATATTTATTGTTGGTACCAGACATATTACAACGCAATCTAGTAATTAATTCTTAGCGAAGGAATATTAATCAAATGAATGTTTTTCGAGTTATCAATACTACAATACTTCGAGTTATCAATTACTACAGCAGTTTTCTAAATGTACTTATATTGATATTAAAAAGCGATCGATTATAGAATTCAAAGAGCCACTGTTCTTATTACACGTTATGAACATTTTTCGGTTATTCTATTTGTTAATTAATAATTCCAATATATATATGAAAAAATACGTCTTAATTCTTACGATTCTGAAGTAATAATTTCAATAGGATAACGTAAATCAAGAATATTATACCTATATAAAAATAATATTATACATATATATCACTTAATTTAAACTAAACTCTAAATCATGCAATACGAGACAAATTGACCAATACTTATTTATTTTTATTTCCAGTAATTTCATTTTATTTTATTATATCAGTGTTATAATTCCTAAACAAATATAAGAAAGTTTTAAAAATGTTCGCCAATAATATTGATAATATATCTATGGAACAGCATAATTTAAAATATTATTTACGAAACACTGGTTACAAAAATATTAATATTGTACTTCTAACGTCCAGATAGGCCATTGATTATTATGCTGTGTTTTGTGTTTACGATCGTGTCTGCGCGTCTGACTCTTCTCAATGCTTCACTACTTAGGGAGCGTGAGACCTCTTTATCTTTGGCTCTTTATCGCCAAATATAAATACGAATCATCTCACGTTGCGAAATATCAGGTTTTTAAACCTGTAAGCTTATATTGACAAAATATTGGGATTTACAATCGATAGCTCGTGTTACAATATATTAAGACACGTGTAACACGTGAAAAGACACGTGAAAAATCGTGTAGCAAAATATTGGAATAATATAATACATTGAAAAATATGATATAATAAAATAAAAAATAGATCGGAAAAATAGACTTATTTTCGTTTCTTCGACGCATGATATTTCTTTAGTGAGAAAATTTATAAATCTTAAATGAAATGTTAATATAAAAATAATACATTAAATAACTGTAAGAGACACGTTTTAAAAATATCTACATCTCGATTACGCAACAAAACATCGGCTGTATTGACGTTATTTTAAAACGTTCAGCCAACCTTAGAATTCAACGATACAGCGTGTTCGCCGTCACGAAAAGGAATGACTCTGCTACAGAAATGCAAGGGGCTCGTTGCCTCGTCCATGAGGTATATGAGGTAATGTCATTCTTTGTCGGTTATCCTATGTTTTTTGTATAGTATACTTGGTATATATAGTATACTTGGCATATACAGTATACTATATAAGATACTTCGGCATAGCGTACAGTCCAGTCAAATTAGCCTTGAATGCAACAAAAAAAAAAAAAAAAAAAAAAAAAAAAAAGAAAAAAGGGAAAGAAGGTGCCTGAAATCCTATTGCGCGAACTTACAAAAATTATGTTTAGGAACAAATTTAATACGCTCGTCAGTCAAGATTTCTTGCAGAGAATTGATAAATAATCTCGAGATTTACCGAAAACAATTTTTTTTGTTGTGTTTTGAAAACACAAACGACAGAGTCAGCCTAAGAAATATTTTACGCTTACATAATAAATTAAATATCAACATAAAAGTTAGCAGAAAATTTACAGATTATAGAATAAATTAAAAAAATATATATGTTGCCTTTTTAAGAAATTTTTATCAATACAATTTCTTCCATGAAGATATTTAATGTTCGAAGCTTATGAAAATATTTAATACGTTATTAAATCAGTTTCAGATTCATTTTAATAATATCAATTTTTCTCATTTCTCTCATGCTGAGGTATAAATTCACTTATTCAGGAAAACAAGCGTATGCTTCCTTTGTAAATGACCTAATATTAAAAAGTATATTTTCTTCTTCGTTTATCTTCCATTGCATCTCTTTGGCCATATAATGCCATAAAAACGGAGAAGTCAATAAAAGTATAAATATAGTTAACGGCAGACTTCTGCTAATAGCTTTCCTATATGTTTCTTATGCCTCTCTTCTTTCTTATGATTTTAATCCTCAAACGAGGATGAAAGCACAATCAATAACAAACTTTCGACGAACTAGCTTTTCTATATATTTTTTACATTTTCTTATACTTACCTTCATGTTTCTTCTTCACATCGTAATCTCATGAAAAAATGAGGAAGCGACAGCAAATTTTCTTCGTATCTTTTACAATTTAATTCTTCAGAGTTTGGAAAGTAATGGGACAATACATCCTAAATTAACTGCTATAATTTTTATAATTTTTCTCAGATATATTGAACCTTACGATACCATTGTTGATGGAACTACGCGATTTATATTGAAAATTTAATTTTAATTCTTCAGAGTTTAGAGAGTAATGGGACAATACATCCTAAATTAACTGCTATAATTTTTATAATTTTTCTCAGATTTATTGAATCTTACGATACCGTTGTAGATGGAACCGCACGATTTATATTAAAAATTTAATTTTAATTCTTCAGAGTTTAGAGAGTAATGGGACAATACATCCTAAATTAACTGCTATAATTTTTATAATTTTTCTCAGATATATTGAACCTTACGATACCATTGTTGATGGAACTACGCGATTTATATTGAAAATTTAATTTTAATTCTTCAGAGTTTAAAGAGTAATGGGACAATACATCCTAAATTAACTGCTATAATTTTTATAATTTTTCTCAGATATATTGAACTTTACGATACCATTGTTGATGGAACTACGCGATTTATATTGAAAATTTAATTTTAATTCTTCAGAGTTTAGAGAGTAATGGGACAATACATCCTAAATTAACTGCTATAATTTTTATAATTTTTCTCAGATATATTGAACTTTACGATACCATTGTTGATGGAACTACGCGATTTATATTGAAAATTTAATTTTAATTCTTCAGAGTTTAGAGAGTAATGGGACAATACATCCTAAATTAACTGCTATAATTTTTATAATTTTTCTCAGATCTATTGAAACTTACGATACCGTTGTTGGTGGAATCGCGCGATTTATATTAAAAATTACGTTTAATTTATTTTCTAAAATTGAAGTGCATCATTGTCCGTATTGTTACATTATCGCGTTCATTCTAAAAAAAAAATCTCTCTCAAGAGGCTTCATTCTTTCCTTTAATTTCGAACAACCATATATATCCTGCTACAATTACAGATAAATTGCTGTTTATTTATTTTACTCTATTTTGTATCGCTTTCATCCGATATAATTTAGAATAGGCTGCTGCACTCTTGATCCCTCGAATTCACCCAGAACGTCGTATTAAGGTTAAAGGCTTAGGGGGATCCCTACGTGACGTTCTGGTCAACTATTTCTGCCTTCCGTTTCGCTGCGGATGCTATCGACCCTGGACAACTTTTAAACCCCGGATCTTGTACCTTGACCTAATTCTGTCAGACACGTCCCCATATTCTTCGATCAATAGTTCTTTCCCATTTTTACGATACACGTTCGCAAAAAAACAAACAATTTTTATAGGACAACTCTTCATTTGCATATCTTAATATCTAGAATATAAAAAAAGATTTAGAAATATTAGACAAGTTAAAGTTAATTCGATAAGACTTTTAATAAAACTCTTGTATCACTGTTGCGAGAGTTGGAACATGGACCAGTCACTGTAACGTTGTTTCAGTTAACTCTTTCGGAACAGAGATTTTTTAACAATAAATGTAATAATATTTGTATATAATATTTGAATATTCTTCGATTTGGCAAAATAGAAATTTTCAAGATAAAATATACGTATGTACAACTCAATTTATAGGATTCTAGTCTCATTTATCGTAATCATACTGATAATATCGAATTATTGCCAGTGTAAGGGGAAGTAATTGTAATTAAGCAAATAGGCAATTGCGCTGTGAGTTGTGTTCAAACGATTACATCAAAGAGGCTGCTATTGACTAAGGGAGCGTTCTCCACGTTCCTGGATTAGCGGTAATTTTAATTCTATATTTAGGACCTAACACACATAACTGTTTATTTATCTAAAACACATAAATTAACGAAAACTCATATAATTATAGAATATTGCAATATTGTTATTCTATATATTATCTTGATTATTAATGTATACAAACTCATTTTTTAACTATAAAAATTGTAATGTACGAATGACACTACAAATGCAATCTTTTGTCGATAGAATTGAACGAGTAATTTTTCAATTATTTTTATTTTATTTTTCAATTTTCTCGCAAATTGTTACTTATTCGTAATATATTTTGAGCAGATCACTAAACCGTAGGAAAACAGGAAGCAAGATTCCAAAGTAAACTTCCGTGGGAGACTGTTAGGTTTCTAAATTATATACGTAATGCACAGAATGAATCATAAGGAAGTCCAGGAAGTTGCTGTCCTTATCAATCAATTTCCTTACACGCATGTATTCGTATCTCGATTTCCTTCTCCTCTTTCACTGTTCTCCACTCGTATTTTGTTCACAGTTTCGAACCATCTGTTTCTACTGATGTCACATAGTACATCAATTCTATACATATTATACGATAAGAAATACGACTACTAAACGAAAAAGGAAAACAGAAAGAAAACACGGAAGATACAGCAGTTAAATGAAATATATGTGGAAAGTAAACAATCGTTGGGAATTTTTCACGTACATATTATAAACATCGATAACGAGTAGATTGGATGTTTAAACATTTATGGGAAATCTAAAGATGCAAAATACAAAAAATAATGAGATGATTAAAGTATGATACTCTTTAGGGTTCTTTAACGAGGGCAACGAATCTTTGCTCGAGGTTCTTGCTTCTTTCTTTACTTGTGTTTCTAAAAAATAAGAATTTGCACAGACATCCGTGATCTGACAGTAGTTTTTTAATTTAATAATTTTCATTTCGTTTCTTTAAAATCAAATAAACCGTAGGCGAAGCAATTATTTAGAATTTATGAATATTTATCGATATAAAGATCGACTAATAATTTTAATTCTAAAATTAATTCAAGTCTACTTTCGCAAACAATATGATTTCGATACAATATGATGTGGCGGAAAGAAAAAGATTTATAAGAATTGAACTTAACTTAACTTGCGTTACGCAATTCTCAAAATGAAAGTATCACCCAAACAAATCCGGGAATTTGAACACACGATAAATATGAAATTGCGAAACTTTTTCAACGAAACTGAAAGTAACTATATTGATATACACACAAGTATGTATGTACCTTTTTACGATAAGCGTTCTACGTCCCATTGACAAAGGTGCATTGACTCTAATCGTAGATGCATTGGCGCAAGGTTGAAGGCCAGCAACTCGAAGAGTCGATTCAACGCAAATTTTAGCCCCATTTTTGGCAGAACAATTGATTTATACCGATGAGAACACTAATCTAATCGTTGCTGTCGACCTATCGTTTGCTCAATGGAATTCGAAAGAATTTGCTGTACGTCAGGTTCCCTTGTCCCTCGCGTTGTTTGAAAAATATTAGGCCAACAACATTGAGCCAACGCTAGGAATTCTATTTCCACGAGCTCTACATCTTCGAAGTCACTGGCACTTATCTGGGTCATTAACACCTCGAAAAAGAAAAGGGGAACTTCTTTTCCCATTGATTTCACTCGTTAGCACTAATATTTATTTATTTAAAATCGATCATTGATTTTTTAAAAAATTAATATCCTATGTGATAGCTTGATTTGTTAATCGGTTAACACACATTTATTTCCAACTTGTTATATAGACAAATTTATAACAACTTCAACAGTAGAATTAATTCAAATTTATTCTTCGAAACGGTATAACTTACTTTTAGGAAAAAAAAATTGTTTTTAGACAGACAAATGTCATTAGTTTAATGTCAGTTACTTGAACTTTTTTTTGTAAAATTCGTATTACAATTGTTCTTTAAGTTTTTGTAGGAAACGAATTCTCTACGAAATATCTTACTTGGAGTTAACAGGTATAATTATATTGCTTGAAATAATCGTGTATAATTGTTCTTTGTTTATTCTTGTCCTTTGTTCTAGTTTCCTTGAGTGTTTTGTACATATTCTGTTATTAGTACGTTACCTAATCGAAATAGTAAACGAAAATAAAATTCATTTTCTTACTTCATATCGAGAAGCCTTAAACCGTTTTCAATTAATTTCTCGCGAAGCAATTCATTGTGAATTGAGTTGTTTGAAAGACTTGGATCAAAGAAAGAATAATAATTTTTATATTCTAAATAACGAATACATATTAAATATGCGTACCATATATATTTTTATAAAACAAAAAGAAACAAGGAGAAAAAACTTTTTGCATTTTTAACAACAAGTAAAAGAAAACTTCACTGTAGGTTCGTACGTATAATAAATTTGTATTTGTTTAATAAATGTATAACCAATAATTATGTATTCTATGTAACAACATTCAGCAAATTTTTCAACATGTCCAATTCGTATTTTCCTTAATTATATTTATTTGCTTTAAAAAAGAAAAATCCAAACTCATTCCTATGCAATAATATAATGCTTGTAAACAAAATTAGATCGAGTATCGTTAGTTTCCACAAAATAACATTCACTGTTATATTACTAGATGTTTAATAAGAAAAATTCATAACGATCTAGCAGTCTGTAGAAACAAAGTTACCTTAGATTGCATTATTTTTGTCAAAATGAAAAGTTGACATACGTCGTCCAATGAATCTCGAAAGGGTTAAATAAGAAGAAGAAGATCTGTTCACTGACGCAGAGGCAAATCTCTGTCGATTAAACTCATTCATCGCTTCCTAATCGTACAGCGAGTCACCCCCTTGTATTAATACTTCCTTTTTGCATTTTTCCATCGGCAAGTCGGCGAATACGAAACAGTGAAATTGTTTATCGAACTATAGCAAAAGGGCAGAGATGCCCGGCGTCTGCGCGTCGCGACGCGTGCTATGTATAGCCAATGATACGTCTGGTGGCCGGGGCATCGGTTCCTCAGTGCGAATTATATGTTCATTGCAGGCTTGGTCATCGGCCAAGACGTACGGTATTATGTTCGCACCACGAAAAAACGAGCTTGCAGCACATTGAACGATTCATCGGCCTGAAAACTCGAAGGTGCGCATCCAGCTTTTAGTCCTTGTTTCTCGTCTCGTCTCGTCTCGTCGAATCGGTCGCCATGAGCAAACGAACCCTTTAAAATCCGCGACGGTGTTCACAGTTTCATTCTTCCTTTTTCCCGAGGAACATTTTCTCCCGTAAAACGGAAACGTACGAGGGAACGTTTTCAATGTAGATAACTCGGTTGATATCGTTTAGAGTGAGTGGATCAGAGACAGATGGATTAGAAACGCGGCAGAAAGAATGCGAATTTGAAGCGCGTGATCTTGAAGACGCAATCGAAGGTGCATGTTCTTCGTCTGTGCTTGCAAGGAATATTCTTCCCGCTGGAATTTGTACCGATAGGAGCGTGTGCGTATCGCAGTTGCTGTTTACACAAGAAGGTAATTAAATGTGAAATGTGCTCAGTGTTGTCCTTTTCTTTGTTAAACAAACTTTCAGGTGGCCATTGTCTTTTTTCATTGAAACATATTCTTCTTGAGAAACGGTCGTTTAATGCGAACGAGGAAGCGAATGTTTTCTTAAAAATGAATCTCTAGTGCGTCACGTGCGATTGTTACGATAGATTAATGATGTCGTGCAGTCATTGTGCATAGGGTGGAACGTTAATCGCGAAAGTGAACCGATTCCAATGTCCTTTCGAATGGCACGTGATCGGCAGATAAATATCGATACGCTTGTTTAAATAAACTGAATTTACTTTAGACAACAACTTTTACAGAGTTCGTAGAATATTGATGCAACGTGCCTGCGACAGTCGAGATCCGTGATAAAAATTCTAGATAGGTCTGTGATAGCGAGTGAAGTAGCACGAAGTTAAATTACGCGGGAAATAAATTAGGAGCATCTATATCAATTTCTTTTCTTTCTTATTCCATAGAAATTATCGGTCTATCCGTGATCGTTTTATTATCGAACGTATCTATTAGTCATTTTTCATAAACCGTTCCATATAAAACAGATTTTTGGGATGTAATATCTGGTGAAATTCTGGTGAAATCAACGTTAAAATGTTAACTTCTATTTATGCACGTAATTTTACTTACGATATGAAACGAATAGAGCTTTCTAATATATCCATAAACACTGAACCGAGCTAACCGCTTCTTTCAACTTTAATCTCGTTATACTCTAGTTACCGTTTTAAGCTTGTTATAGTTCTTAAAAGGGCTGTTAAACACCGTGCTTTTTGGTTTTCAATCAACGATGCAACTCCTCTTCGACGGTTTAATTAAAATTTCAAGATAATAGGAATTATATTTTTAATTACTTTTGAAAAATAATGTCGCTGCTAGTACTTAAAATAATACCAATATAAATTTCAATTTTTTACACGTTTCATGAACCACGACAACGAAAATATTTGGTCGCGAGAATAAACATTCGATTTCCGCGAAATTATCGTCTAAACTCGTTTAGCAATTATTATCAAGCACGATTTAATTGTCAATAATTATTCTTTCGATTATTTTAATCGCATCCACAATGTTTTCTTTTGGACTAGACGTTACTTCCGAAGATTAACACAGCAAATTGCCGCGCTTCCACAGGTTTACTTTCTGTATTTGGGACGCTCGTTAAACAAGTTCTTTGTTAGGCGGTACGAAGGCTATAAATTCACTAGTAAATACGTACAAATGTTAAACGAACTTAATTAACAATGTGAGATACGATCGAATTGTCGTTGAAAAATTCTAGCATTTTTTACTCTTTTTCTTTCTTTCTTTCTTAATTTTTTTTTTTCTTTTTCTTGATAAATTTCTATAAATCGAAATTATACGAATATCCAGGTGAATTAATAAATAGAATTATTTTCGTTAAGAATCTTTCATGTAATTTGGAATAATAATATACTACTCTGAATATAATATCAGGATTTTCTAATATTTTTGGTAGATTAGCGATTGTAAATAATTCGTAGAGAGCAAAACATAACGTGTTCTTACGGTTCTGTAAGCACGCATGAAAGCACACATTATTATTTCAGCTTGAATTCCTCCTTTACGGGTTAAGTCACGGATTCGTAAGATTGATGACGTGAAAGAAACAAGATATATCGAATGCGAATACTTAGAATCACGGGAATAATCGATACATGTTTTCAAATACCGAGGAAATATCATGGAAACACAGTGGCTTCTTGTGTCTAAAATTCCATTCACAGAACAACTGTATCGAACTGGAATTCCTTACGTAGGAAAAGATTTGAGAATCTGAAGAGTTTTTCTCATATGTTATTGCTTTCAAAGAATTAATATTTAATGTTAGAAATATTTGAAAAAAGCTAATATTTAATATTACGATACTTTTTGGGAATTAAATTAATCGACGAAATTTTATAACGTAAAATTATGACAGATTTCCAGAAAAATTTTACACAGATTCGACTTTATTGTTTTACAAACTATATATTATTTTTTATACATTTAAAAGGTACTTTGTATTTTTTCGTATCTTAAAATTTTACAAGTTATAAATTGTTCTATTTGTTGCCATCGATTTCTATCTGTGGTAATTGATAGTCTATCGCAAAATGTAACCCGGCCGTTCCCCTACGATGACGGTATAATTACGAGGTATAATTTTTACGAACAGTTGTCTGATCACCGTAGGCGTGTACCACTTAAACTACTCAATGTTTTCCTACCTACTCGAATAGATTGCAAGAACCAGAAATGACAGGTTTATAAATACTTAGATATCAATATGTTTTATTTCATATCTTTTAAACGATTAGAGTTTGTATTTCTGGAACACGAAAAAAAAAGATTAAAATTCGTTAAATAACAGTTACGTTATAAAATGTAATATTATAAATAAAATAAAATATATATATATTATTCTTTCTTCTACTTTTTAATATTCTCTCTGAAGCAACTTAGCATTTAAATAACACGTAGATCATTTATTTATAATTCGATTACGGATATTTGTGCGTGTACTTTAACGTACGAAAATACATGGATTACATATAGTACACGAAAGTACTCAAATATTTCATATTGGAGAAAATATATTTTTGTTTTCCTTTCATTCCTATAATTACGTTTATGAAATCATAAATTTTCACGAACATCCATAATCTGCTTGTAACGCATGGATCGAAACGAATTTATCTTTCATGTAATCATACGATTGGTTGCGAATGCTACAACAAACGTTAATATCGAAATAACTATAAATATTGAATTAACGATCAATTTTATCGTAATCGCCAACGAACGTACATCGAGGAAATCTGTTTCTGTTCACCGATCATAGGGAGGAATTGATCAGGTTCTTGGAAAATGACGAAGAGACATATCTCGAAAGCGATAAAATCGTTACTGTGGTGTATCAGTGGCGGATTTTGCGCACCGGAGCGTACACCCTCTTTTCCTCCTTCTCCGGCTGAGGGTGAGGGATTGGCAGAGAATGTAGACCTCCGTAGCAAACTGTACACCAAGCAGAGAGTATTGATCACGCGATGGTAGCAACGGTAAACTTTAAAGAGGTTGCCTCAGAGATTTCAAATGAAAATTCAGTATTCCTCCAACTTTTATTCCGATGGAAAAAATTCTCCTCCCTGAGATCTTTCGAAACGTAATTGAGAATGAATGGACATTGGTTCGTTAAACCATTAAGAGTCCTGATTTTTGTAGTTGCTAAAAGGAAGTATACACATGCAACGTCGAGTCCAAGAACGAGTCCAAGACTTTTAAAGATAAACGTTTGAAACATGATTGTCAATAAATCAACATTTGTTTCTGTATTAAGAAATCTGACTTGTGTAGATTATAAAATGAAATATACGTATAGAATGTTGAAAAAAGAAATGAGTCTAAGACTTCGAGGGCTTCTAATTTTCACGAAAAAGGGTAAAAAATATTTAATCGGTAGAGTTTAGAAGATCAATACTTTCAATGTAAAACGTAATGTGGAACTGTTTATGAACCCTCGTTGCGTAGATTGTTTATCCTTCAGTGGATTGAAATAAACGGAGTTTTATCGTAATTTACTTTAATTCGAACTAATAATTGTCGTAGTAACCTGTAACCCAATGATTCCAATTCAGAGTTAATATCAAACCACCCCAAGTGCCGAATAAAGCACCATTGCCAACAACAGCAATCAATCACAAGCAAAGGGTTCGCATGAATCATGTAGATTTAAATCAACGCGTGACAAGTAAAGCTATCGTGTGAATAAAATTGAGGCAATTTTAATAACAAAGCTTATTAATTGCTACGAAGTTCTACAAATAGCTGCATATCAATAATTTGTGTTCTTTCCTGTGCCTCTATTACATATTCAGTATGCAATACTTTTGTGTCCTCGTTACTTTGTTAAACATCCTAAATTTTCGTTGTCAAATCGAATAATACAGTGATCAAAAATTTATACGCAGATAATGCGATCAGGCTTCTAGCATTTTCAATGATATTCTAATCGGGTGATTTGTTTCACCATTGGGATTACAGGGACATTTCACCATATGGTGTAGTAATACGTTAAATACATTAAATGATGGCCATACGTATATGATCGTATACGATGATTATATATAGTGTAGTAATACATTAACAGAATTAAACAGCTACACATGTATACATGATCGTATACGTATTTAGCAACAATTTAGTAGACAAGCAAAGAAAATTTCTACTTAGAGAACACATTCTACTTAGAGAAGCGAAATTTCTGCACATGATGCTAAATACAATTAATAATAAATATCTTTATTCGTGTCTGAAATTTAAAACACTATGTAGCAGCTGGAATTTGGTAAATAGTAGCTGGAAACCCATGACGGGATCAACGTGATTTCCTTCGATATTAGTTGTTTCGAGGATTAAAACGACAACGATATATATAAGCGAGCGATGAAACGCAAGCGCGAAATGGCGAAAAGTAAACGAGAGTTCTCGTTACATTTGAATTCCATCGATCGAGACTCGCTTTCCTCGAAACAAAGCGGCTTTCACACGCGATGCGTGTGCGACTCGACAGGTGTAGCGAGAATGACAACAACGATCGCGCCGCTTCGCGGTTTACGCATGTTAGGCGCGCTGTTCTCAGGTAAAAACGTGAAATTACCAGGCGTGTGTCACATGTGAAAAAGTCGATCATTTGCAAGATATGTTCGAGCAATAGGCCAACACGCACGTTTGCAAACGAGGTGTATTTTCCCGCCGTATCACGTGCAATTTTGTCTTATGACTCATTGACGTGAAATTGCGAAAATGTTAGACAGCAACGTGCCCGACGTCGAGATCCAAACGAATCTGCTTAGGTGCGATTATATCGATCGCGTTAAACACATTTGCATTCCCTGTCTCGCTATATCCTTACCGTTTCTCCCTTTTTTCTTTTATCGAATATTCGAAACTCTTGCGAGATAAACGTTAATTATAGTCTTTAGCTACTTCAAATCATTGTTATCAGTATATCTTATCAACCAAATGTATATACAGTGGAACTTCGTTTGTATAAACGAAATTGCAATAGTGCCTGATTATCTGAATTTCAACTTGAGCTCTTATTATTATCTGAACTACCATCGAGCCTCGATTCACTTAAAGTCTAACAACAAGATATAAACAGTAGGGTACGCGTTACGTGACACGCTCTCGTGCTCTGTAATTGATGCAAGTTTGCAATATTATTATGTATTTGACAGCGAATGTTTCATGGAATCCTCCTGTGTGAACATAAACTCCCATTTACTCAACGAAACATTATCAGATAGTGCAGAGAAATAGATGAACTCGTGTTACACTTGCCCCTCGACAGGTTCATACATATCAACAAAGTTCTACCGTACATAGAAATAACTAAACACCTTTGTACAACAATAAACATCTAATTTACTTTTCTAAATTATTAACCCAGGTTATTATTATCGATATAGGTATTTTAATTAAAACAATCGAAACATTAATAATACGTTTTACCAGTTTACGATCAACCGATCGTCATTGGAAATTATTCGTCTGTCGTACAACCTTCTGCGTTCGTATTGATGAAATAGGATATTTTAAACGAATTGCATATTAGTATCAAGGTCGTTTCAAATGTATCATAATAGACGGAACAGTTGTGTAATCCTACTCCTTGTCATCTTACTGGAAACACTGTTTCATCGAGCGAGAATATAACTAATGTTGCAAGTTCGTGCTTGATGCGACGATTTAATTTACATCAGTTCGTTGCCACGTAATCTGGTTTTCAGCAATGTTGCGTTACTCATCAATACGTGTGCGTTTCTGCGGCACGTTTAATGTCGATATATTGCAAACTGTTTATGTTCTCGCATCATTGAGGTTTCATAGTGATATAAACTAGGGATGTCGTGTCTACTAACGTTCAAACAATGCGAATGTATTAATTAGGTTGTATTACAAAATCTGCTTCGAATGTAAACTCGAAATATCAAATATGGTAAGATGAGACGATAATAATCGTCACTTTCATATTACATCCAGATACCTTGATAAGCAATTTATATTAAAAGTACAACGTGTTTCTATAAACAATTATCTTTTTATCTCTTCGTTTTCTTCTTCTTCCTTTTAGTCATCAGATCTTGACTACTTTTTTCTCCTATTATTGTTGTTGCTATTGTCGTTATTTAAAATAGCATGTGATTTATACATATAAATAAAAAAGTTGGAAAATATCCAATTAAGTTATGTGATAGATTTTCTGTAGGTTGACCGAAATTGCATTTAATGAAATTTGAAAAATCGGACAATACCCAAGGAGTATGATTTGAATTTATTTACGAGTTTATAAAAAAACGTTTATTCTCAATTTTTTTTATCAGTATAGAAACCATCCCCTTCTAAGTAAAAGATATTTTTATGATCTTTCGATCGAACATAAATGGTATTTAAAAAATTTTAAGACATTTAAATGTGAATATCATTAGGCATATCATCATTTTCTATGTCACTAGAAACTTTTTAACCATTGCGTTATAAATAGATAATGAGGACACGCCAGCCATCAAATATATAGGTAATTGCAGCTGTCATATGACACTTTGCAAATGTTTGAACAGTAATATTTATTAGTTTTCCATGGAAACAGATGCAATTGTTCGTGACCTCATCGCTTTATCGTTATAGATAGATAATACGGTGCATTTTTAACACTAAAATAATACAATGTATCAGTTATCAGATTTATTGCTCTCTATCAATATTTCCTTCCTTAAAGATTACCTAACTTTATTATTAACTTTATCCATGAATGAAAAATTGAAAGAACATTGAATTTTTCTTTCAAACGATTGATATTCCTAACGAATTGATTAATTATGCTGTAATTTCTGTAACTATATTATGCATAGATTATTATATATTTGTATAGATTATTATATAATATAACATAATACTTGCATGACGAATTAAGGAGTACAAGCTCAGTATAACACAAGCAATTTAGTGATTACAGAAAACTCTAGCAGATTTTACTTTATTTAACATTTTATATTATAAAATACATATGACACAAATGAAATGATAAATGATAAATTTATACCGAGTGCTCTAATATTTATAAGCTGCAGTGTACATTATATATGTATAACAAATCGTTTAAAAAAAAGACATACAGTATTTTTCTGCGTAATATAGAATATTTTCTATTTTCAATTATCAAACAATTATCAAAGTGACAAGTTTCATATTCCTTGTGTTTTTGCAAATTAACCAAAGAGACTCGACGAAATACGACAATTATGAATTATATTTAGATTATACCCCCATTTTCTTTGCTATAAAAAGACTCTTCTATATTGACTTATATTTAGAAAGAAACATAATCATATATCCATTTCTTTTCATTTATTACTTTAATTATAATTGCTTACATGTAATATATTTTACGTTGTACGTTATAGGTCGATTGTTCTAATCGATTAAAAGTCGGGAGTTTATAACAAAGAAATTAATATCTTCGACTATAGAGTCCCAAATGCATAAGGAAATCCGTTTCTCCTAGAATTAAATCCAGTAAAATATTTCCACTAGAATGAAACTTCCCCTACTTTCCAACCACTTTTATGAATAATAGTAGAAGAACTTCCCTTCGGAACTGGGTTTCTACCACTTTCTGTCTCTCTTCAGCTTCTCCTTAACTTTCTTCTCCGTCTCTCTCTTTCCTATTACGTGGCGCGATTTTTTCCAGGATTCCCATTAATGATGCTTCGTCTTTTAATGATCGAACAGCAGGAAAAAAGAATATCGGTCAGTGAGGTTTATTCCATTCTAACCTCTTGCAATGGGACGTCACACGTATATGACACATTATACCCATACCACCACGTGTGCGTGTACAAAAGATTAATCACGTGATTCCTTGTAGACAGGATGCTGGTGGTCGCTTTTGAAACCACAAAAGCGCATAGACTTACTGCCAGTCGGTTCATTCTTCGAGTGTATTTCGCGCGGCACGTGTTTTAACAGCGACGCTAGTATCGCTTCTACTAATCGTATGATCCTTGACAATTACAGAGTTCAATATTTCTCCTATTTTCGAAAAAAGTCTGAGTTTTATTATTGTGAAGGGAAAGTCTGATACATTTGTTGTTCTACAAAGAAATCAGTGGGTTGTAGTCGTTTCGTATGTAATTCTTTGATTGAAGTTGGAACTTGTGCTTGATAAACTGTGAGATATCGTTGCTATTGTCACAAGATAGCAGTGTTACGGTACGCTATGTTGTCGATCTTTAATTGTCAGTTATGTATTTATCAATCGTAAACGTTCTATGGCGGGAATTTAGTAAAATTACCTGATATTTTGTTAAGTGTGTTGTTAAATTTATAACCTTCTTTGATGTGTAAATCTGTTTTGTGTTTCGAAGTTTGCGATGAAGAATCTTTAACCCCAGTTTCGATAGTTACACGTATCATTGTACATAAGCAAGGAAGAATATACACGGAAATGAAATAAATGAATTTAACGAAGAATTTGACAAAGAAGGGTAACTAAGAGTTAAAGTAGACTATCTCCATTTTTTGTTTTTCTACGCCTGTCTTATGTTTAAGAGTTTTTAGTGCACAAAGAAACGTCAATTACAAATTTTGTGCAATTATGTATGAATAAAGAAGAAACGTTTACACGTATAAACTAAATAACCGAAGTTAATAATAAATTTAACAAAAACTGATAATTAAGGTTAAATATAGTGTCCTATATTTGCTACGCTACATAAATATTTTTCATATTCGAGATTTCTTGGTACATAAAGAACCACTAATGCGAATTTTGGGCAATCATACACGAACAAAATAATTGTTTCTGTATGCAAATTAAATAAATGAGTTTAGTAAAGACTTCGACAGAAGTTGACTATTAATAATTGAACCTTGTCTTTGAAAAACATAAAACAAAAGACTTTTTTCGACCTCCATTTTGAGATATATGTATGATTAATTTTAGCTGCAGCCGAAGGCTTGAAAAATCCCTTATTTCTAAGACATTTTCTCGTTGGGATCAAATTTAAACTACGTTCGCGAGTTATTAACGACATATGGACCGTTATCGTGTCGCGACTTGATGATATCGGAACTTCTCGACTGTTTCGCGTGTAGTGTGCTGTGGTTTGTCAGCGAATGGATCGTTTCCCTTACGTTCGCGTTCTACAGGAATCACGTAAAAAGAATCGATGCTGATCCGATAAACATGCGATTATTTGGATTTGGGAGTAAACAATCGGACGAAGAAGCGAATGGAGAAGGTGAGGATGGAGTCCAAGAAATTATAGAAATTAAGAATCAGGGTTGAAGAAAGTTCGTTTGGTTTTCAGATAATTATATAATAATTATGTAATAAATTTATATATGCGACATCTAAATAAAGATTATGGAGATGTTACACGGTATAGAAAATATGTTTTGCACTTTGTAACACCGTGTGTTGTATATTTATGATGATAATAGTTACGGCAACAAATTTTGTATAGACAAAGTATAAGGAAACTAAGGAAAAAATATTCTAATTTTCTTTAAATTTTGTTCAAACGTTGATAAATGTATACTGTTTATTTAATTTTCTATCATTTCATTAGAGATATTTAATTCTAATTTATGTTAGCAATTTATACCTGATTTATAAATTAATTTCTGAATAATTTATAGCCTGTAAAGTAACTTGTGGAGAAAAATTTAATGTTTGAATATTTGATATACATGTTCTTGAATAACAATTTGAATACTTGATATAATTTATAAATTACAGCTTAAGGTTCTATATCATATTTTGGAAATTCCAATATAAAATGAATATTGAAGACAATGATATATGATCTAACGTTCTCTAAAAATGCTAGAGTACTTAATTTTTACCATCATTACTGTCACTAATTTCTTCCTATATATACAAATCTAATATAATTAACTTTTAATACACTTTTATTATAAATCGACTTTCTTAATCATAGCTGTGAAACGTTAACCGTAAAACATATTAAAGAGATAATAATAACGCGACACGTAGGTACGATCTTTTCGAAACAGCACCATGTTAACAGTTCGTAACAATTTTACCATAGCGGAATATATAAATTGAATAATAACTCTGTCCTTTTGTGAAAATATAATTATACACCTAACTGTAACAAGCATATAAGTCTTCCGCGAGTCAGAGAACAAAAAAGATATTGTTCCATCAGGTACTGAATATCCTGGTTCGTTTAATCCGATATTAGGGACCTTGGAAAAAGACATGGTTTCTTCAAGGATTTACCGATACACTGCAATCCTATTAACAAGTAGTTCTCGTACGTTTTGCCATTGTAAACTCTCAGTCTTCTCATACGACGATTCAATTCACGATGCGTTTTCAACGATGTTATGAATGTACAGCTTTTATCGTTTCTTGAATGTACCACTTTATGGTAGTTATCAAAGTACGCTACTTATCGTCGTTGGATGAATTCTTCGTTTAATTACTAGAACACATTTTCTGCGTGAATGTCTAATTCATACGTTTCTTTAGTTCATTTGTATCTGTCCAGAACGATAATTTCCAACTTTATATATTCTGTACCTTAATGTCTGAATCAAATATCTGTTCTATGTTTATAGTTCATCTGTATTTAATCCAAGATTGTATAATTAGATGGAATACAGAGGACGAATGTTTGCTGTATATTTGATATTTATTTGCGACATTGACAACGTGGAAATTTTTATTTGATTTCGTTTTTGCGTTATTCTTGTGTTATATTTTATATTTACATTCTAATTATCCAAAGATATTTAATATCCAAATAAAGATATGTATAATCTCTGTAATTATAAAACTTATCTTATGTACAGTGTGTTCCAATCTTTTTCCGGTCAAGCATTGTCAGTATATTCTGTGGGTAAAGATAGAAAAGAGTATCGTACGAACATATGTCACCGAATATGTCTATATACGTCTACATTTATACGTCTATACGTCTATATTTATTATAGAAGTAGAAAACAGAGTGTACGACAGTTATCACTCAGAAAAATAAAAAAGGAAACTTGAAATCTAAAATTATTAAAGAATTCTAACAGAGGGACGATATATGAAATGCACGATAAGGAACACGCGTTCCTTATTATGTGTATTACACACATATTATTATAAGAATGAAGTATGAATAAATCAGAAATATTTACGTCTAGTAGTAATCATCGAAGGTATCGTAACACTTTTATGACTTTAGCTTCAACGAGTAATGGACGAGGACTTAATGTAACGTAGAGAACTTAATGTTACAAAGAGTAATAAATTCAATTTTTTGCCGCTGCCAATCTCGTATTGACAGGAATAGAAAACATTTTTAAATGGAATTGTAGCTGGAATTACAGAAGTATCATGCAAAGGTATTGTGTTAATTATACCTCTGATTAGATATAAATATTCCTGATCTATTTATACTTTGTACTGTAGTAACGCACGTTCGTTTCCGCTCATTTCGTCGCTTTTTGTTATAACTTTTTAACAATGCTTTCAATGACATACATTTATACGACTTTTTTCCTTATCTCGGTCTATAGATTATAATGACAACGTTTGGTCGAAAAATCTGGGACACCCTACGTATAAAAAGATTAGCCAAAGTCTGCAATGTTTTTATGCAACGTTTTCCTTTTTTCTTTTTTCTTCAACGCGTGTTAATTTAATTTCACAATATTTCATCTCAAAAGTGCGTTGAAATTGCTGTATTGAATATTTCGATTGAATAATATTTATTCGCTTTATACAGCGCTTTTGAAGATATATTATACAAAGGATAATATAATTTATTAATTTGTTTTATTTATATTATCTTTCTTGCTCCAAGATGTCTCGAACGGTGTTATCCAATTGTCTTATTTCGTTAAATTTAGAATTCTCTTAGGCACGCGAGATTTTCTTCGCGTTGCTCCTAAAGGACCAAACAAAGTCTCTATGTCATTGACTTTCTCTCGTTATCGACGATCTTCGACTAGTTTAGGCTTTGGTCATCGTCAATACGGTCGAGGAAATACGAAACAGATAATTCCGCTTCACCCTGTCGTAAGTTATGCTCTCGTTACATGTTTCAGCTCTTACCCTCTTCACATTCTTCTTTGACAGCTAATGCTCGTCCATTGTTTCGAAAGAATCCAATAATATGTTACATATTCTTCTCCGAGCAGTATGACGCGACTTGGGTACAAGAAAATAACTATTACATGTATACTATGTATAATAAATAATACAATGCAATCAAAGAGTTTCTCTTGCGTTGTTTTCTGTAACGTATAATTAAAATTATAGTTTTTCATGTATGTAATTACTTTTAACTTAGTCCATACGGTGTAAATAAAGTTGTATTGATTATTTAATCATGTTGTTTTAACCGATGAAGTACATATATACAGGGTGGTTGGTAACTGGTGGTACAAGCGGAAAGGGGATGAAAAAAGAAGTCGAAAATATAAAATAAAATTTTTTTTTATCGATCTACAGTGAGATCCGTTATAACGTACCACACGCGTACCGAGCGAAAATTCAAAGTCGATTTTCTCGAAAACAAAGCCTCAAACGAAAAATTTTTATTCTATATTTTCGACTTCTTTTTTCGCGTAGAATCACCCCGTTTCCGCTTGTACCACCAGTTACCAACCACCCTGTATATAGTATTAAGAAAGAAATTAATTTCTTTCAAATTGCATTAGAATAAATTAAATTAGATTCGAAAATTTGTTGAGCACAATTTGCTCATAAAACGATGGTGTTATAAATGGTATCTTTTATAAACAAACTCGTGGCAGTTTATATGGTCTTTGTCGTTTGAAAAATTTTATTAGGATAATCGGATGATTTGTAATTTGTAAAATTTACTTGTAAAATTTCTTTCGTTAATCTTGCCTTTTTTTTGTTCTTCTGTCGATTATATGAAACAATCTATTCGCAAAAACTTACCAGATATGAAATTAATCAACTCAGCTTCTTAAAAAAAGACTCATATAGGAATATAAATAAAAATTGTTAAAATTTGAATACTTTTTCAGCAGAGAAACAAAGTAATCTAAACATCTAAAGTATTACGTTTCCCAGAAAGAGTGTACAAAATGATATTTCTATTAAACTGAAGTAACTAAAGAAAACAACAACGGTGCACATATAACTATTACAATATCACGTGAAAACATATCATTATCCTTTACGTTTATTATCAATTGCACCAAAAGATTAATTCATTCTTAATTAATTCTCGAAACACTTACAATTTTCTTACTTCACTATCTGTATCCTATCGTGTTTTACATTACCGCCTAATGACAAAATCCGTAATCACTTAATTGCCAACCCAATAAGTTACGATATCATGAAACTCATCATTTATAATTATGGCTGTGGATTTTTATACGTTTACGGACAATTTAAACGAACGAACACAATATGCAAAGATATTCAAAGCTGAATCAAAATATTTGAATCTAATCAAATCATACATACATACATACATACGCCGTAACAAATAAATTCGTATGTGCATGAGTGACGGATACCACGTATAAACTTCCGTCTCTTTTTTCACGTTAAAAAAAGGAAGTGACGCGTGTACAACTAAAGCGCGATCCCCAAGTCTTGACGAAAACCATTCTGCGTACGAGACGTTGATTATGGTTTCAAGGCTCTACGAGTCGACCACTCGCACGTTCTTATTTCGATCCGCCGCGCCGTTTTTTTCCATTCATCCTTTTCTTCGTTTCTTACCTACATTTTTCGCTTTCATGCGATACTGTCATCGCGTTCGGCTTTTACCATCGACGCTAGTAGAGCATGACGAATGAGCACAGACAAAAAGGTGATACCGAAAGCTGCGTGACACTCGAGATCATAGTATAATTCATCGTTAGGTCCCACTTCTTCGCGTCGATATACTGGAATGTCCGGAACCAATGAACAGCTTGGAATTTTTATTATTTCTTCCCACTCTTCGGCGAGAATTATGTTTCTAGAACTAAATATCTGTCGTTAGGTTTCCTTCCCTTCAAGTTCTTCTTAACCTTCTGTAAGCACACCTTTCGAGTTAAAGATACGTCGTTTTTCTTTCGTTAAGCGTAACAGGAAAATGTTGACCCCTAACTTTACAATTTTTTTTTTTTTTTTTTTTTTTAGTGATTACTTAATCCTGCTACGATCTTGAAATTTTTATATCTAAATCGCGTTCTTGTTTTAACAAACAAAAGGACGTATAATATTCTCACAGGATGCGTAGTAGAAAATTAAATAGCAGTATGAATCATTTCATCTTTCCCGGAAACTTCAGTTTATTAAAGGTAGAAGATACGATTGGGTCGAGTGCGACTCAAAGAACGTTGGAGGGTTAAATAAAGCTTAGTTTATCACTGTCGTAACACTCTGTCAGATGCAAAAGTATAGGAACATTATACTTATAGAAGTTTGTATTTATTGATTCTTAATGAAAAATCGAAGTTAAGCTTGAAGTTGAAATTAAGCTTTGTTATAAACACGACGCGTCTTTGTCGTGTAATAATTATCGATATTAGGATTGAATAGTAATAGGAGTTGACGACGATTAGACAAAATTAGAATGTATTTGCGATCGTTAATTTCTGCAGTGTTATGTGGGTCATAGATTGCCTCTGGACGTAAGGAAAGGGAATTATATGCGGGCGAAAATCAATTAAAGCCCTTCGAGTACTTTTCATCTAATTGATTCAATTGTGAATAACAAAGTCGACGTATTCTCTTCCTTAAAAAGATTATATATCGAAAATTCCCACGTTTCATTTCATTATCCTTCTTTTAGTACAAACCTTTTAATAAAAGATTCATTTCTGGAAGTTTTGTTTTTTTTTTTTTTTTTTTTTTTAGTAAAGGTGCAGTCCAAATTTAAGTTTTATTACTTTATACCTCGAACTTACCCGATATTCAGTGTAACTGTTTTAACGAAAATATAAAATTAATTTAGAAATCTAATATAAATAATAGGATCTTAATGAAAGCAAAACATTTTGTTGTAATATTTTTCGTTCCTAATATTGCTATTAATATCAACAGCTATTATTAACATCATTACTATTTCATTACAATTTTTCTTTCTTTAAGCTCAAAAAATATCTCATTATAAATTTTTTGTATTACTCTTTTTTGTATTTCTTATTTTCTGTCTCTTCTAAACATCGATAATGTTTAGATCGAAATTATGTTTTTCAACTATGATGACATTAAACTAAAATAACACGTTAATTTCAATGGATACAAGAAATTCTTCAATAACATTACATCACTAAAAGATTATTTCATCTCATTCTACTCCTTATTACGATAAATTTCAAGATAATATCGAAGATTCACCTCTTGTTGTTCCACATGATGTTACATAAGTAAATAGACTATTACTCTAACTACTCTTCGTCGGATTTATCGTTTGTTGTCGCTAATTTTCTCTGTAAACTTGTAAATATGTGCCGCGACCATGATTGACATTGGCATTTTGTTTTAAAGCTATGTACCTGCGTAGTGTCATCGTTATTTTTCTATTCTTAACTTTCGCCAAACATTAGAAAGATAACAGAACGAGAAACTATGTTGTAACGCAGGATTACCGATGATGTTGTTCGATGAAAATAAGTAAAAGATATTATAAACAAATAATAAGAAGATATTTAGTTGCAAATTATGTTTGAAACAAAATTCACATTTTTCCTATAGTATCGATATCTGTGTAAATATTAATATGTAAATTTTGACAAAGGTAAAATCGAATTCCATTTTAAAAATGAAGTTTTTACAAAACGTTTGATATCCTGATTAGCGTAAATACGAAAAAGACTTATTGAACGATCTTTTGATCTGAAAACCAGGCCAGAATTCAAGGAAACTGTGGCAATTGTAGCTATAAAAATTGCGACATGCTTCTTTTTCTCTTTGTAACTGAACGGTCATTGACAGAACGAGATAGCAGAGGAAGAGTAAATAGGCGACAAAAATTTGAAATAAAAATCCAACATGAAGTTCATTTCTCTTTTTATTATCTCCATTCGCTGAATCTACTTGGAATAAAATATGCAATATACAATATTTATAAATATTATAGCATTCGTTTCTAATGTTTAATGCTACCAGAAATATTCTTTTTGTAAGTTTTACATACTTTATACAAGAAGAAATAATTCGTCAGAAATATTAAAAGCTCATGGATATTCTGTTCGAAATTATATTTTATTGCATTGTAAAGAAGAAAATATGTTAATTTTTCTAACATAGCGTATGGCTGTTATTCGTTTGATACATGAATCGTGTAATATACCTTTCTATATACAAGAAATTTGATAGATGAAAAATGTTAATTTTATTAATTATTCTTAAATATTCTATATTATCATGCCTATCACGTATTTCTTTTTATCAGAGATACGTAGATATAAATTTTCGATTTCATATGACTAAACATCATATGACATTTCTTTTGTTAGCTCATGATGCTTCTAAAACATTTCTGAAGTAAGAAACAAGCCTTTTTTGGAGTCATAAAATCGGGAACTGTTACCTCCGAATAACAATCGTCAGCATTCGCACGTTTCAAGTTATTTTCTTCTTTCAGAGTCCAATTATTCCATCTACTTTTTACCATTTTTTCTGCCATTCTATTCACTATACGAGATGTTGCAACGTAACGTTTTTATCGTACAAATTCACGCACCACTTTTTGTCATTTACTGTGATAGGTTGCTCGACGAGAGTATAGGACACGTAATAACGAGAGACAATATGTATATTGTATACCACAGACTTCGAGGTCACATTCGTTGCATACGCCTACGAAGAGGAATGTCGAAATATTTCTTGTAAAACACCACATTAATTATATTTACGGTTCTGCGTTTTCTCTTCAGATTCATAATTAGCCAGCATGAATTTCAGCTTTGATTATTTTTCCTTTTTTCGTTGGTATCTAGGGGAAAAAAGAAGGTATACAAAAGCGTGTATTTCATAAGGAAAGATATATTAATAATAAGAAAAATTGTTTCCTTATGCTGACATAAAGATTTATTAAACGAGCAAACCTTTCAAAATATTTTTCTATACTTAAGAAATTTATTATTTAGAATTATCTCATTAAATTAATTCTATTATCAAATAATTGTCAAGTATTTTAGAAGTTGCTTCCTTCTATATTTTCAACTTAAGTAGTTCAATTATTCTTTTCGTTATGAGAAGCGATAAGTTTACATTTGTTCTTAATTGAGCAAATACTATCAGTGGAGTCTCAATCGCTATTATTGACAGTTATATCTATTATTGACTGATCATTCGAGTGACGATACTACAACGGTAGATGTATGAACGATATTATCAAAATAAATTTCATGATTATTGAAACTATATACGTTCATTTCGGGCAGTCTCTTTCTAATAGAAAATGTTGAATACCATATTTAAAAGCTTTTAATTCCAAATAAATTTTATCTTCTTTTTCATGTTTTGTATATTACTAGATAAAATAAATGGAAAAGTTATGAAATACATATAAATCATAACAGGAAAAATTCGATGTCGCTTTGGATATAAAATGTACAATTATTTAATCTAATGAAATATATTAAGCAGATATATTGGAATAAATGAAATGTGATTTTTAAATAGTTTGCAACTTCTTCTCTAAAATTTAATTCGTTTATTCTTTGGATAAAACTAACACGAATTAAATGATACGCATAATATCGACGAGTCAACATCAATGAAGTGCTGGAATCGATAGTCGCAGAAGGTGATACATACGACCGGTATAAAAATGAATTACGTCTTTGAAAACACAGACAGTACTCATTATTATTCACAGTATATGCTGATCGACATGCGTGAATCTAGTTAATGCAACCGTGAGAAATTAATACGTGCATCGGATTAGAAACATGAACTGAGATTTTTTCTTTTTACACCCGTCTCCAACACTTACTCGATACTATATCGTCTGACGCATAGTTAGAAAATAGTGAATTTATCATTTATAAAAATTATAATTTATCAGATATATTACATATACATTCATAGAGTTACAATTATAAGAAAGTATAACTATAGAAAACGAATGTTTTATATTTGGAAAGTTTTTCAACTTTCTTATTATATTACTTATTTCGTATATTAATTATAACTATTATAATTATATCATTTGCTCAGTATATCAAATCATACACGAGCTTATAACTTATAAGGATTATAATTATAAAATACTGTAGCTTTTTTTTTAATATTTCATATAGATACCATTATGTGAATAATGTAAGTGAGAATCGAAAAAGAAAATTCATTTTCAATGTTCATTTTATATAATTTTGCCACGTTATTTTCAACACGATTAATTTTGCACTACATTCGTGTATCTTATGGTAATATAGACGCGTATGAAACAAAGAAATTAATCTCAATTGAATTAAAAGGTCGCGTTGGAGCTCGTTTAGCTTAATTATCCGTTTACACATGGATCGTGTTAAATTCAACAGCGTTGTTGCGCAAAATTTTAGTCAACAAATTCACGTGTACATCGGTTGCGGCGGAACGCGTATACATAATCTGATACAAGTAGTTTCTATCCAATCCGTATACATACTTATTTCTTCTACAATTGTTTAAAATCTTTTTAGAATCATATTTTTTAATCGATAAACACGTCTAAAATTATTCATAAATATATCATTCTATGTAATTTATATCAAATAAACGAATAAATAAATTATTTCTTCGGATATACTTTGAAATTACGAAAAGAAAAGAAAATAATAATAAAATTTTTAGTAACATAATTTCTTTATCTTAGAAAAAAGTAACATAATTTTGTTTTAATTCAGAAAGAAACACGCTATCGTAACTGTGTGTTTATACTCTCGAATTAAGATTAGCCTGAATAATTTAAGGGTTCATTGGCGCCCGGATTCTCAAGGTTAGGCTTACCGCCATGTGAATGATATTTTTGGGGCAAGACAGATTTTTACTAAAATTATTTGACCCCGGTGGCCAACGTCCCTCTGGGTTCTTGCCTCTGCTAGCTCTAATTTTAACGAAACCGTGATTCACAAGCAACGAAGAATTTTAGTAGCGTTCGCACACTATCCGAATTCTTCGTGAATCTCTCGTGTCTCAAGCTTCTTTATCTTTCATCATTATGATTATTACGAAGAAAAATTTACATGACGATGACATTGAAATGATCAAAGATCTTTTCCAAGACACGGAGAATGGTAATTTTCTTTAATACATAACAAATCTAACTATCTTTTAATCGCAATCAAAATGTGAATTCCTATATTTTGTTTTTGATAAGTTTCTTTCCTTTATCAATTAAGAAGAAAAATAAATACTAATATCAATATCACTCTGATTTATCCATTGTATCTAATAATTCTGATTATAATTAATCAAAATAGTATTTTATTCAAATAAAAATCAAAATCGTAAAAAGACATTTCGTAGATAAATTAGTATCGTCCTGCAAGTTTCATTCTACTTGTATAACTATGGTGTAACCTTGGTCCCGGCCTTCAAAATGAAATTACTCGTGCACGTCTCGGGAATTGCAATCAATTAACGCGTGCTAATTATCCGTTTCAAATGCAAAACTATATTAACACAGCCTCAAGATTTCTGTCAATCATGTTTTGTTCGACATACAACAAAGGAAAGAGAAAAAAGAGAGAAGGAAAAATGGAACAGGATGGAACATAAAAGTATAGTTGTGAGACCTCCGATGTGTCATGTCAAAATTGAACAATCCGATTGTATTTTCTTCTGTGTATTTTATTCTTTCCTTTTTAACGAAATATGTAAAAAGAAACCGATAAAAAATGGCATGGAAATATTTCCTACTGAAAATACTATAATACTGAAATAATATGAACGCGTTATTTTTTAAACCGAACGTTTCACTGTTAAATCATAAATATTTCGTCCAGCACTTTTGCTAGTTGCAAATTCTATTACATAAAAATTGACACTGCTGACGGAATCACTTTTTTACGTTTTAATTGATAATTGTAAATAGACGAGTACGATGTTAAATATCGAACAATGTAAAACTTACATAGTAAATAATTTTTAACTATAATTTGTAAGTAAATTTGTAAATTTATAACTTGTGAGTTCTATGGCGATATGAGTATAGTATAAAACGTATGCATCAAATTGCTGACCAAAGCAGTTTTCAATGCTTCGAAGTATCGATAAAGTGTTTCTTTAAGACACGATAAAAATGCATTCCACGAGTCTGTTCACGAGATACTTTCTATCAGTGATAGTATCTTAGCTAATGGCAACTACTTATTCACGAAAAAGAACTCACGAGAAATTTATATAATGCAATCAACCCAAAATAATGTTACACAAGTATATAATACTTATGAAATCATATGAAAAAAAAAATAGGATATATTTGTATTTGGTAAAGATATAAAAATGATTTTTTATTTCAAACGTCCCAATTTTTGGGAATGGCGATCAGTTATCGAAAAGTAACAGAAGGTATTCCAGATATATTAAGTAACTTCACCATTTTGCAACTTTTTTGCTTTTAAAAATATTGAAAAGTGAAACTAGAAATTACATCAACATTATCCGGAAAATCCCAAACTTTTCATTTTCTAATTACTTATAAAAAGATTTCTCAAACTTCATTTCCTTCAAGATCGTGAGAACATCTCTTTATACGGCCACAAATATCGGTCAAAATTATTTGCTAAAAACGTAGTAGATTCGTTTTATGTAATACAATAATCATAAAAATAGTTATCACAATATATGAATAATTATAAAAAATATTTACATATCTATATATAAAAACTATCCTCATCTGCAGCTTTCAAAATTACCTTCGGTGTCGTATATTCGATGCCATAGAGAAAGAATTAAAAGTCCGAGTCTACTTAGCTTGTTACCAGTTACCTTTTATGCAAATTCGTATTTCGACAAGCTTAATCCTTTACACTCCTATGTCGAGTGTGACTCGACGTCAATTTTTATCTCAGGAGTTCCTTTGTCGAGTCCCACCTTATTTGTGAAAGAAAGCCAGGATTGCATCCTGGAAATTGTTTCAAGATATATCACACAATTAAAAATTACAAAATACAACAATAGTGTGAATAATACTAGTATTTAAGTGAATTTGTTTCTTCCTTTATTCACTTAAATTGTCTTATTTTTGAGTTAAAGTAAATTTCAAATAAAACACTTAAAAGCGTTGGCAGCTGCTGCTAACGAAATTGAAATAAAATTCGAAGTGCAAACGGTTGATCGAACAAACGGAATCCGAATAGAAATTTATTTCATCCATTGAATATTATAAGCGCTATACTCTGAATATCTCGTATAGTTTTTGCATATGATGTGCATATCTATGTCTTTCTGCACTTCCAGATTTCCTCTAAAAGCATGAAAATCCATAATCCAGTTATCTCGCAAACCAAATAAAATTCCCATAGCAGTAGCATCCTTTTTAACTGTACGAAGCAAACCAATCGGCTTTCTTTTCCCCATCGATGTTCGACGTATCGATAAGACGGTGTCACAGACTCGAGACATTCCACGGTGCCTGAGACCTTTATCCGTTGTTTATAAGTAATTGTCGTTGCAGTCGATAAAACGTAACCGCATACATTTGCATTTTAAAACGAATCCCCCCCGTAGACTGACTCATTCATTGCAGCCGCACGAGTCTGATCGATCTGTCAGTCGAGCGAGGTTGTTCGCTCTGAGAGGGTTGCCGTGTCCACTCTGTTTCGATCGAATCGATTTGTCGGCAGAACAAAAAAAAAACAGATCTTAACTTAAAAGATAAAAGTATGACAGTGAAGTTTCTTCGAAGAAAGTTTGTTTGATAGATCCTTGCGCGAAGATGCGTGAAAATATGAATCGTAATCGAATATTGTTTTTATCGTGAAGATATAGGATTTTTGGAATTTCAGGGACTCGTTGCGCTAATTGAGAAATTTCTTTCGTTTGGATGACATAACACGCGGATAATAGACGATTAGCGTATCGAAGAGTAAAAATAGTGAAAAGTAAGAATTTCATACAGCGTGTGTTTTTCCGCAGTATCGTTTAAATATAAAAGCAATATAAAGTAAATAGATAAATAGTGTGGTGAAAGTAATATTTTTTATCGAACGATCTCATTGTTTAAACACTTCGACGATATTTTTCCTCTTATTGTTACTTCAGACATAGGGAAAATTATAAGACAAACAGTAAAGGATAACATAATTTCAGAAAGTAAACAGTGAAGAATATGTTGAGTGTTGATATTTTTTAACAAAACTTTTTTAACAAAATTTTTGACAAAAGAAAACAACTTTGTGAACCGCGCCATCAACATGACAGTCGTATGCAACGATGGTAAGATGCACATTTTTCTGACGCTCGTTTAACGAATGTAACGTAGAATTTTTATCTTTGCGTTAGTCGGCCATCAAAATTCTATGCTTGTTACATCGATAAATAGGCACCAATTGTTCCTAAGCAACGCTTCTTTTCACGAAGAACTAAAATATAAGAATTGCGGTCAACAGATATGTAGAAAGTTAACATCGTATCTTCACTATCGTAAAGAGTTGCTTAACTTAGTTTTCACGTTTCTTTTGAACAATATTAAATCGTAATGAATTGATATTAAGAAATCTTGTCGCTAAGCCAATTGCTATAATTATAACGTCTATTACAGAGAAATTTAACGGCACAAATCTCGTACAGTAGAAATTTCATGTAAGAACATTACAGGTTCATGAATTTGTTTGCCATTGCACTTTTATGATAAGAACAGGATGCTCTTCTGGCCTCGAGACAAAATATTTCGTCTAAAGAAGTAATTTCGTCTAACGTATGAAGAACACACATAAAAGAAATGTTTCGTCAGCTTTCGACATAACAGGCTACTAAACTCACAGGATACTGTAACTTCTCTTTACTTAAAATGTAACAAATTTTACATATCCTTCTTTTTATGCTTTGACAATTCTCATTTTTAAGCGTGTAATATAAAAATCATTTAAGCATTGTTGAGAACTTGATTTTTCATTTTTATAAGTCACGGGATATAATTTTCTTCCTCGCTATTTCAATCAGGAATATAAGTACTGTTCATTATCTCAATGAAAAAGAATCAAGAGGTAATCAAACATAAAATGCTATCTACGATGAACGTTGCCAAACTCTTGTATGGTTCAGATACTGCTAGATTTCTTCGTGTCTACATAGCAAAACATCGAGCCGCTTAATAGAAGCGTGAAAAAATAAAAATAGCACTCATTGATTCTTGGTCTAGTTGGCGAAATATGTGATATTCGAATAAACGATTCATCGAAGATATAAAAATAAATATAACTATTATCTGTTTCTGGTTACGTATCGTCGCGACATAAGCCTATCGCATATTATCGTTTTATTGAAATTCGCACCTTGAAAAGATTGTAGCTTTTGCATTCCGAATTGTATAAAATTAAGAAGGAAAAACTTGAAAACTCGTAATATTTCGAAATTTCTATGCCAAGGTTTGCTGTCGTAAAATGTTACGTCTATGAATTTATGTTGGAATTGTACTCTAATTGTTATTGTTTAAATACACACTTCGTACTCACGCGTCTTCAAACGTGTAAATAATAGGCAGTAATAATAGAAATACGTAACATTGTTAAAAAAAAAATACACCGATGTTGAAATTTCTATAAATATCAATACTAAAGAAAATTGTTCGTATTAATAATAGCGTGTATAAAATTAAACTGTTTGATATCTATTATTATAAATATTATAATATTTAACTGCACGACACAATATTACAATTATTACAATTATTATTATTACAATTATTATAATTACAATTATAGTATTTATAATATACTACATAGTATACATTACATTATTACTATTTTATAATGTTGCATAAAAAAATGTCGATCCAAACCGGTAAAGAATAAATAATAAATTTAACGATAAAATTTAATTAGAGTCTTGAACGAAATATCTATAAAATAAATACTAAAATCACACAATAATTAATGTACATAAATTCTGAGACATTTTTTATTTTCGAAAAACAATTGAAAGATTACTACTTTAGAAAACAATGCTGTACGAGTTTAAAAAAATGTTACGTAACATTTTCCTAACAAAGAATAAACATTAGTCGAACAAATTCATAGCTTCCTTTGTATTAAAAGAACATCTAAAGACCAATTGTACTTTACTACCGATATAATCTTCGCAACGTAATTCCCTGCTATACTTTCAAATATTTCAAAACAGGGAAATTAGAAATTTTAATTCAGGTTTTGCAACCTGACCCCTGGAGCATCGAGTTTCTTGTGTGTTTTGTTGCAGACGACAGCTCACGATGCGCTCGCACCGAGTCTGAAAGGACACGACAAAAGATTCAGGAGGGTGTTAGGATTCGAATCTACTCCAGGATCATAATCTTACCAGTAATCGCGTGGGATTCGTTGAAAGAACTTACGATCCTTCGAAACTCGACGGAAGACATGGCTCAAGTTCCTCTTATCAGGACCGAGGGAAATGGATCGACGGAATCTTCAATTCGTAACATGGTGATTCTTGAGGTAAAAAAAAAAAAAAAAAAAAAAAATAAAAAAGAATAAAACGAAAAAGTTCTCCATACCTTTCATGATTTCATGAATTGTGTGTATTGAATGATGTATGAATAGCGCGTATTCACATTTTCTATGCCTATGTATCCTTTTATCAACATCTTATCGATCTACTTTTTTAATCGTCTATCAAATGGCGTTTTGATTTGAATTGCATAAACTGCGGTAACCTCAGTGTAATACCTTTTGGCTTATATCGGGTTTAAACAGAAAAGAAGGCATTTTGTTTACGCGTGTACGATGTTTGTTAATCAATAGAAAAAAGGTATCGAAGAAGTCGATTCGATAACTGTTGCACTAAATGATTTCTATAACGTTATAGCTTGTTTAAGATTCTATTTTCTATTCCTTTTAGAAATTACGTTACATTCGAGAAACAGATTACGCGTGGCGTAAGTATTATACTTTTATCTAAAGGATTTTATCTATATTAAAATTGTACAGAATTTCTTATCTAAAAATTTTCTGGGTGTTTAATGTGTATATGCGTGTATAATAACCTGTTTTAATCTTTCAAAACATCTAAAGCCTCATATCGTAAAATTTCATTCGTTTTTCTCGTATTACAGAATTTTATCATTTGCACCACACTTCCATCGAATCATATACGTTACACAATAATTTAAAAGATCTGCAAAGTCGCTCAATCTTCTCGTTCTCTAATTTGAATAGAGAACCGAATATGAGACTTCAACACAGAAATTTCGTATCTGAAAGATAAAGAACGCTGTTAAGGAACCGGTCAGAAAAATCGAACGCTTATCACTATGTAATAAACATTATGAAATATTATGAAATATTATGATATTTAGTAGGTAAAACAAATTTCTCTCCAGGTTTCATCTTTTACATTCTGTTCGTAAAAATATGAATTCACGTAAATATATGCATCCTGCTTACCACGCATCTCCTAAATTCATTTCTCTCACTTACGAAACCTGTATTGGTTCGCGTGATCCTGAAACACAATGAGAAAAATTTCTTCTCTCCTTTTAAATGTCTGGTACTGTATGTGCATATTGCATTTAGGTTGGTCGACCCGGAGACACGTGGACCTACTGCGTAGGAAGGCAACGACTCGCCGAGAAATCGGAATGTTTCCGTGCTATGCTCCTCGGTCCTTTAGCGCCTGCACCAAGCGATCCTCCACCTGTGTTGAGATTACAACACGTGGACAAAAGGGCTTTCGATCATTTACTCAGGTAAACACAGTGTCGATAGTTATATTAAAGTTGGAAGTTTGTGGAGATAC
This sequence comes from Bombus huntii, assembly GCF_024542735.1. Lineage (NCBI taxonomy): Eukaryota > Metazoa > Arthropoda > Insecta > Hymenoptera > Apidae > Bombus > Bombus huntii. The sequence goes on along the minus strand of NC_066238.1, from coordinate 4,889,702 downwards.
GATTAGTTCGACTATGGTAGAGCTCGTCTAAATTACAATAAATCGGGAATTTGCATTGTAATTCCAGCGGAAAGGAGGCTGCCACGAGAATATTTTCTAGCTGCTCGATGAGGAAAAAGAATAGATCTAGCGCATAGAGGACAAGCGCATCTGAATTTAGGCGAAATAATATTACGTAACATACACTGGAGTTTAAACAAGCGTTAGCTGTATTTGATACATTTGGAAATTCAATTTTTTATTTTGTATTGCTTGAAATTCTTCGTGACTTTATAAACAATAGTAGATAACAAAACTATATCATTTCTTTCATAGCATAGTTATTTTATGTAACTTACAATGGGAGAGGGGGAGGGCTAAAGACAAAAGTGGTGATCTTCCACAGAAATCAATCATTATAAGAACATGGTTTAGAGAAGGATAACCTTTACGACGTTTTAATCAAAATCATAGAAACGTAGTAAGAAGAATTTGATAAATAATATCTCTCGTCGTTCAACATCTTAACCCTCTTTTATAAGTAAAAATAAGAATTCCTTTTATTAGAGAATCGAGTATTTTTAGAAAGAATCGCGATGCTATTATGGCAACGTCTCTGTACACATTGACGATACTTGGTACCATCGCTTACTTTTGGATTCTTATTTTAATTACATTCCCGTTGATAGTCCGTTGCAAACGAAGAATGATCACAGCTCGACGTCCGAGGAAAAGATGTAGTAGATGTAAATTTCGAAGAAAATTCTCCTAGAACTTGTCACATCCAAATTAGCCCAAATCTAAGCGAAAGGTATTTGATAAAATAATTTCTCACCTAACAGTGCCTACGATTAACTAAAGATTAGGGCAGTTTTGGAGACTTTAATATTTTAAAAATTCTTATTGGATAAAAGAGGAGGAGTTGGTATAAATCTGAACAAACATGGCTGAAAAATATGGTTAAAATCTGTAATTCAACGATACAAATCTTCAGGCAACTGTTTTCTTTCATACCAACTCGAAGTACGTTCATCTTTGTGCAGATACCTTCTCGACGAGACGATCAATTTCCATACCGTGACTATGGCTAAATCAACACTTCATGCGGCTCATCAGTATCTTTGTCCAGGATTAGTACGATTGATCGTTGAGTTTCTCGAAAAGAGCCTAACTCCGATTTCCGCGCTTGAGATCTACGAAGGCCTCACTCTTTACGCGAACCACATAAGCTGGCATCCCAACTGGTCACCTACAGCTCCTCCTGCTCCCGGTGATGACGCTGCTGAAATAGGTATCGTCACTAAATTGCCTTTTTTGGAATTTGGACAATTCTTAATTAATATTCCTCGAATAACGCTCTTGAATCGCACGAGAAAAATTACAACGGAAATTCCATGGTGAAAGTAACAATTGGCATAACACGATAAAAATTCAAGCTATCTTTAAATTTTTAATTTCGAATCGTATGGAAATTTCTACGATCGTTAAATAATGCTTTAGTCAATATTTTATTATTCTATTCATTATTCTACGTTAATAATTGTTTAAATAACTAAAGCAACCAATTAAACCATCAATGTTTAACGTTGAAATTCGTCATATTTTTTAATAATTTGGTAACTGAGAATTTGGTAATTGAGAATTTGTAAAAAGGCGACAAATCTTTCAAACAATGGTTCCACGAATAAAACTTTCAATGCCATCAAGTATATCGCTAAACGAGTGACATTACTGCCACTAATTGAATTAACCATGAAGCCACATTACTAAAACACAACCGACCTATCACACCCACAAAGTAAACACTACCGCTATTGCCACTCCTTGTAATCAACTTATCTTAACAAAATCCACAAACGCCAATTCATCCTAAAAAATATTGCGCACAACGCTAATTCACCAGAAAACATAATTCCAAAAAACATTAGTAAATTCTCAAGTTGTTCAGCAAGATGAGAAAAGTTAGACCATAGAGAGCATACTATATAACCAATTCTAATATCTACTAATTTCTCCTACCATTTCTCCTTCCTCCAGGATTAGAACCTCGATAACTAAAACCTCGTTGAAATCTTAGCCGCAGTCTGTACGCGACTTCTTCTCGCTTGTTTGGACGTGATCGACTCGAATCCGGAGACGGTTTTCTGCCAGGAATACTTCCAACAATTGAGTTCTACCGAAGTGAAAGAATTGGTGTCTCGAGACACCCTGAGATTGACCAAAGAATCGATACTGTTCGAAGCATTAGACAGATGGGCCATGTTCGAGTGTAAAAGAAACGGAGTCAAACCAACCGCTAGCAATAAGAGAGCCGCGCTCTCGGACGATGTTTGGTATAGCGTCCGATATCTTCTTATGACTGACAGAGAGTTCATCGAAGGTCCTATGGCGAGCGGAATCTTTTTTAGCGAAGAGTCGGCTTATATCGTCGCCAGAATTTTGGGACATACGGTAAAACACGAGGAAGAGAAGGTACGTTCACACTTTTTCGCACTGAACTAGTATATATCATTGGATCAAACGATATATAATTGTTTGGGTAACATTAGCATTCATTTTCACGTGATAACAATTTTTGATCAAAGTGGTTTTGAGAAAAGATGTTTTGATTTTTTGAAGGATAGGAATAAGATCATACATATGTAATTGATATTTATTTTCACCATATTTAGATACTTAGAAATGAGTTATTCTAGTTCAAACTGTTTTTGACTATTTGGGATTCGATAATATCTCTTAAGAAGATTAATTATTTTTTCTCCCCCTTCTTTTTCTAAATTTCAAAAATTAACACTTTACTTTTTAATTGTCTGTCTATAGAATGTTTAAGTAAATATTACACATATAAAACAAGATTACACGTTTGAACATTATATACTCTGATCTAGACTGTTTTTGATTATTCATGATCTAACAGTACCTGTTGAGAAGATTAAAATTCTTCTTTCCTTCTTTTCTGTTTTAGATCTCCAAAGTTTCATTTTTGGTGATATATTAAACAATAACTGATTGTACATATTATATCTGGTACTAGAAAGAAATTTTATTGTTATAATATGGAATATGATATTTAGACAGAGTAGTGAGTAAAATATAATAGTTAGGAAATGTCTGATTCAAGTGAAATTAATTAGAATTTAAAAAATTGTCAATATTTATACATGTATAACATATTACTGTGTTACTGAAGTTTTATATAATAGAATTGTTTACTAACACAATTATATACTGCGATTATCTCAATATCACTTTTATTTTCGAGCATATCTTAATTTTATAAAATACTCCCTTTCCCTACACCACCAGTGATACATATCTTATTTCAATTGTAAGTTTTTTTCTTTACAATCATTAAAGATGTAATCTATGTAATAATCATGTTTGATAAGAAGTAATTAATATTTCTTGTCCAAACTTGATAGAACTATTTCTGCTCGTTTTTCCACGTTATACGTGTATATTGTTAATTTTCCGCGATTCGATAAGAACTATATCGCTCGAGGTGAAAGTGAAACACACCTTCTTTATCAGACGTTAGTACTTATCTTGTTGCTGAAAACGATGTCCACGATCATTATCAGACAGTACTCTTTTATCTGACCATGGTTTATTGATTTAGCGGTGCCCAAATCCCATTTATACCATATTCATTTATCAAATCACCCATTTTAGTTCTCGACTATCTTTTGTGTAATATACTGACATCTAAGTGTGGTTTTATGTGAATATTTTCTTATCTCTTTGTGCGATGTTCAACTAAAAGTCGAAGAAGATAAAATAAAGATCTTCGTATATCACAAAATTTAATAAATACGAAATATTCGATAATAAGTTTCATTTTTGTGGTGTATTAACGTATCTATTCGCAAAGTGTAAAATGACGATTAGAAAATATAGGATAAATAACAAACTTGAAGATGCGAAACATAATAGCAGATATGAGAGACGTAGAAGAACGGTAAATAGATTTATATTTTCTACGTAAATTTTTTGAACAGTTTGGATAATAATAATTAGTGCTAGTGATACCCAAATATGATATCCAATAATTTCTAGTAATTTTATCTACAAACATGTGAATTTCAGAATTTATTTAGGTTATATTTATATCACTTCCTATCATCGGATAAAATGATAAACAAACGTAGCGATCATAAAGGAGCGTTCAGACGACCAACATTACATATCGTTAATATGTTTAAGATTCTCAATATCATCACATGTAAGAGACTCTCCAGGAGATCAATATATATTGTCAATACAATATTGAAAACTTTAAATATTGAAAAAAGTATCGATAATAATATTGATCATCTGAACGCTACTTTACACAATACTTCACATCATAAAAAGTCACGTTTACTTTGAAGCATGTTGGTACATATAATATTCCATCTCAATCAATTTATATTTAGATAAATAGACAGAAAAAGTTTTATTTTTTCTAAAAATACATGTAACTTTACTTTCAATAATAAAAGTAAAATAAAAGTTTCATTAATAAAATCTAAAACGAAGATTCGACTAACTTTCTGTTAAACATGTTGTGTAATTTTAATCTATTCTTTGGAATTGGAATTCAATTGAAAAATATATAACAAGTATAGAATTAATTTATAATTAATTATAAATATAATGTTTATAATAGTTATAAAAGGTTTATTATATTCTTTGTCCATAGCTCCGAAATTCCGTAACTGGAACATTACCTAAGCTGATCAGTACTCCAAGGATGGGTACGAGAATCTGCGAGGACCAAAGCTACAAAATATCGAAACCAGGGAAAAAAGAATGCCAAGACAATCGGAAGAACAGGAGAAAGGAATGTGCAAATCAGGGACAGAAGACCTGTGCGAGAATCGGTAATTGTCTCGTACGAGTTCTCGCCTGTATTTTCGACTGAACGACATTGAATACGGGGCCAAGACGAAGAGGAATCGATGACATTGACAGATTCTTGAATCTCTCACCGAAAGCTAATTTCTTTCCTACCGTTTTTCGTATCTTTGCAGCATTACGTGAAACTTTTGCGATAAAATTTTTCGAAGTTTCAATAGTATTATGATATGACACTGAGTTATGATACTGATTTAGGTACTAAGGATAACAATGTTTTGCGTTTAATCGATATTAACATTCGTCCGCTACATACTGCTGAAAAATATAGTTTATTTTACAGATTTCCTCTCGTTTTCGTGAAGTATCTTTTATTTTACTTTAGTTTCGCAAACAATGGATGCTATACGATGGCAAGAAAGCTGAAAGAGGCTGAAATCTAATTATTATACGTTTGTTAATGTCCCTTTCCGCTAGTTTATAGATACTTTCGGATATAACGTTCCTCCTCGCGAAGTGATATTCTCTGAGGATAGAAAACTGGATTTTAAACGATTCAAATATTTTTCAATTTTAAATAATCGTTTTGAAGTTTACATATTTTATTGTCTTCACATTTTTTATAGAGATATTTACTTGTTGTCTAATCACAGTAAATTTTAATTTTGAGAAAATATTGTAATGAATTTTGTACATTGGAACATTTTTATTGATTATTTGTATCTATTCTTTCTTATAAAATAATAACAATTATATTATTATTTTTTTAACCAAGTATTTATAAACCTTTTGGCAAAATTGTAAAAGTAATTGACGTAAAGCAAAGCAAAGAAAGAAACTAACTTAAAACTCCTAGCAATGGCTTTGGCAAGTACCATTTTAAAATCAATCAATTTAAAGAACATTGAAAGGAGATTGATCTTACATATTTTTAAACATCCTTTGTGTTATCTTTGATACAAAATTTTACGCGTCCTTTACAAATAAGTTCTCTAAAAATGTTTAAACAGTATTTGTAATTTTATCATAACGGAGACTAAAAATTTTATACAGGCTGAGCTACTATTTCTGTCATAATTTCTCATTTCTCTTCTACATTAATTCATATCCTGGTATCTTCTAGAATAATAAAGATAGAGGGTACCAGATATTTTTCGTACAAATGGTAGTCAACCTGTTTAGTATTTTTAGTTTTCCATCGTCGCTATTATCTGTATCCTGTTATACGTTAACGGCTACGTTCGTTGTGTTCATAATTGCTGTTCAAAGTATATAGCGTTCAAATTGTGAGTTAGAGCGTGGAACCATGGCTGGTCCGTGTAAATACGACGTTCAATTACGCAAGCTTCGTTTTTGCAACAATTTTTCTATGCTTTATACCAAATTTTTATAAACAATAACAGCGATGCATTTTTCATGATCGTCATTACCTTTGAAATTACTGACTTCGAGTGAATCATTACGTGGCTCGAAATCAACAACTCTGAATTGTCCCTTTAACAACGAAGAATTTTGGAGCTCAATTAAAGGGGGAAATCAATTTGGAGTTGGTGCATTTAACATCCGGTTCAAATCTAGACAGTTGGTTAATTTCTTTAAATGATATCGATTCTTTTCATTCTAAATATCTTAACTATTTATAAAAAGATTTAGAGGACTATTATACACTAATAGATAAGTTACAGAGAGCGTTAAATATGTTATGAAGAATGGAGAAGAAATGATACTTTATTGAAAAACACGATACAATGAAGATGTTCAGAAATATCTAGAGATACTGTTTTTATCTTTCTTTATATATACATATACATATCTTACGTTCACATACCTGAACGCTTAAATAATTTCTTTGTTAATTCACTAAATTAATGTTACATACCATACTTTAATAAGTGACCATTCAACGTATATTTGTCTATTGGTAATTAAGTCAATTAATTTCTTATTACTATAGTAATACCAAGTGTCTAGATTTAAATTGTATATAATATACCATTGTTAACATCGAATTTTATTAATAAAGGCAATGTCGTGTCGTTATAAAAAACACGAGAAAGATGACATTATTGAAACGATGTTCGTCGTTTTCATAGTAATTGTCATATTCGTTTAACAATTACTACTAGCTAATATCTTTCGCGAGCTAATGTCATAAATGGCCGCTTAGGTGTGTTCTATCGTTACCATTATACGTTAGTCATTAAATTTCGTGTTGCTATTTGATCGGTTAAATTTTATTCGCCGCGACTCGTTGTACTCAAATTATGGTAAGATCAAATGTTACTCTAACGAGTGTCGCTGAGTCTATTGTGTGTTAATGATTATTTAGAAATCGATGGAATATTGCAACCTGATTACTTGTTCGGATTGATTGCGTCAAATTGGTTGTAGAAACGACTAAATTCATTTTGAACCACTATTCGTAGTTGCTTCTTCGAGTATACACATGGTAAATCTTTCAATTTATCTTGTGCGTTTCCCATATAAAGTCTCTGTGAATGCCAAACAAGAAGTATCGAAGGCTGCAAATAAAGCTTGCAAGTGTAATGATAAATTTAGTAAAAATAAAATAAACATAAGAACTTTACTACCACTATATTAGTCCTTTTCTTGTAACAAGTTGAAAAATTGTAGAAAGATAAGTTTCAAATTGGTTAAAAATATGGAACAATTTGAGGAGATAAAGTTTATGAATTATATACAGATAAATTAGAATAAATATATAAAGGAAATCGTTAAGAAAATCTAAATATTGAATGAAAAAGACACAATATTTTTTAATATTATAGTATGTGTAAAATTTAATAAATCGTACTTTTCCTTGATAATGGATACTGAACAACAGCTTAAGTACAGCTTGGTATATGTATAAAATTGCTTATTGTAGTAGCGAATTAATGTTAACTTTACTTCTTTCACAAAAAAGACATATACTTTCTTATTTTTTCAATTTTCGATGCTTTACTTTTTGCTCTAAATGTAAGAAGTACAAAAGTGTAAAATATAGTACTTGTTAAAGATCATGTTCTATAGTAGTTGCATATCGAGTATAAAAAGTAAAATTTATTACAAAGTTGTTAATATTACAAAATGAATTTTGCAAATATTTTATTATTAAATAATTATATCATAATCTCTGCCTCCATTCATAATATATCTTGAATTTTTTAAATAAATATTACTTTGTTTATTGTTCTAAAAGTTTATATATTCAGTATACGATTTTAAATTCGATACCCATTTTCGAGATATAATGGCGTCGTACATACAACGCAGTTTAACTACTTAACGTCAATATTGTTATTGTTATTATTAAATATTAGAAATTAATAAAGGGGCGGTAAATCTATAAGCAATTTGTCGAAGACATATAAAGATCTTATCGATTTTAAATATTTAAGCAAATAACTGTTGAGTGTTCTAACCTATCTCAGTGTGTTAGTGCATCATACATATATCTCATATTCGTGATATTCATGTTTGACGTTTCTATTCAGACAATATAAATCTGTACAAAAAAAATGCATACAACTGGAGATTTTGTTTTGCACGGTGGTAGTGCAGAATTTGCAAACAGACAAAAATTATTGTTTGATAAATTGTCAGACGCAGAACAAGAATGTAGTAAAAATAAAATGGTCACTGAATCTATGGAATCTACACAGGATATTGACAGCGAATCAAACTATTCTCAAATCTTGAGAGCTGGCCGTAAAAGTCAAACAAGAAGGTTTCGTGGTAAAGAGAGTATCTTTAAAAGGCCAGAAGGCCCAGCACCACGTGCTATCAGTAGAAACATACCAGACTTTCACAAAAATCCTCATAAGTGGAAGAAATACAGTCTGGATGATGTGTCCAATGATGATATGACTGAGGAAAGTAATACAAGGGCTGCATTATCGTTTTTAAAAGAATTAAAGGCAAGAAGATCAGTGGGAAAAATAGAAGAATCCGAGGGAAAGGATGCAGATGAATCTGATTTAGCTAAGAGGAGTCAATCCAAAATAATGTTTAAATGCAAGAAACAAAAAATATCAATGGCAGAAGTTGAATTTAAAAAACCTGAAAGAAACACAAATGAAACAGACAATACACCAGTTATCATTGAAAGTGACGATAAGCCAGTCTTTAGGAGCAGTAAAATTATTATGCCAGAATACGTTGTTGGCCAGAAAAAGAAGAAAAAGAATAATAGAGAAATACATCTTATGAAAATAGATAGAACAAAACAACTTAAATTAGATCATTTACAAGAACCTGATGAAGAGGAAAATTGAATATATATGTATATCTGATATTAATATTGTAAATTTAATTATAGTTTTCAAGTTCTCTGTATAATGTGACCATTTCATATATTTTATCAGTTAATGTATTTTGAATATAGGAGTAATAAATATACTGCACATCTTCTTAGGTATAGAACATTCCATATTTTATAAGATTTTAATTTTTTTCCTATGTTGACATGTTATAGTAATCAGAACAGGCTCCTATTTTTGAAAAGTGGGAACGAAACCGCTTTGATAGGTTCTTCCGGGAACGATGCGATTGCGCACTAACCATCGCGGGTTTCGACTGTTTCCTGTCGGCTTTAGTCGTAGGCTATTCAAAAGTCGCTAGTCAGTTGTGACTATTTACGATTTTCACGCATGTGATGCCGACTAATGCACAAAATACAATCTATTGGACTTTGGTAAGTGATGTAATATATCCTTGAAAGATTACACGTTTCGCTAAATAACGGTGAATAATTTATGTATACAATTGGAGGGGGAAGAATTCATAACCTGTACATATACTATTCCGTCATCGATTCAAAATGGCGTATTACCATTGAACGAAAAAACGTAGATAAAATTTTTATTTCATGGTGCTAAATCCGTCGTTCGTGTTTTTATATTTGGTGAATTTAATATTCTTGCTAAGAGAGCAAGAAAGGAAGAGGTTATGACACAGTTCCCGTGTGTGTCGTTCTAGGAAGTCCGTTAGTATATTCATAATCGGGGTACGGAATTAATAATGCAGGAAATCGTTCTAGCAGCTTTCTCCGTAATATCGAGTCTACTCATAGTATTTGGCCTGGTGCTGCTGGGTAAGAACGATAGATAGTAACTTTTCGCTATTGCTGCGCTACAGAGTGTTTCGAAACATTGTTATCCGGCCTGTCGAATAGTCGTATAGTTCCAAAGTCGAAAATATAGTAGGAGAGTTTGACTATATACATAACTTTTATCGTCACGTGTATGTGCAATTTCGACGGCTATTCTAGGTTTCGAACAGTTAAAATTTCTTTTGTTTTGTATCTTTCCCCTATAATGTATACTATCGACAAGGTATTTACTGTAGTTATGTCGTACATCGTTTGTTGTGTGAATTATATTTTCATCATACTATGTATTTATATAGTGTATCCAAATTCGATTTGTGATTTTTATAGGATCTCTTCTTTACATGCATCTTTTGTCTGTCTTTTTTAGGTTGGTATTTAGTTTGGAAGTTTTTCCTTTCAAGGTTCAGGTTTGTCCGGGAATTATTGGGTGGAATGAGTGAATCCTCTCCTGTAAATGACTTAAAGAATGGTAGATCTCGCATGAAAAAAATTCGCAAAGATTAAGGACACGTTTTTATATTTGAGACAAGAAGATTATTAGAAAGAGAAAGATCATCAAAAGAAGAAAATTGACCAAAGCAAAATTGTTTTTTATTTATATATCTATAATATTTTAATTTATCAAAATGTCTATAAATATACGTTGTGCTACGACAGATGATTTATTAAATATACAGCATTGCAATTTACAATGCTTGCCAGAAAATTATCAAATGAAATATTATTTATACCACGCTCTTTCGTGGCCACAGTTGAGTTATGTGGCAGAAGATGAAAAAGGCAGAATAGTAGGCTATGTCCTTGCTAAAATGGAAGAAGATTGCGAAGATAATCCACATGGACACATTACTAGTTTGGCAGTAAAAAGGTCACATAGAAGACTTGGTATTGCACAGAAGCTTATGAATCAAGCTTCCAGGGCAATGGTTGAATGTTTTGGTGCAAAATATGTTTCTCTACATGTTCGTAGAAGTAATCGTGCAGCTTTGAATTTATACACAAGCAGTTTGCAATTTGAAGTATCAGAAGTTGAACCAAAATATTATGCTGACGGAGAAGATGCTTATGCTATGAAACGCGATCTTAGTAGCTTTTATTTGGAAAAGAATGCAGCAAAAGAAAAAACAAACAAAGATGGTAATACGCACATACATACTGGCAGATGCTGTGATCGTTCATAGTCAAATTGGGATGTTTACCTATAAGTCATAACTGATTCCACACGTCATTAATTCAATACTGTTTGAATTCAAATCAGTATCATATGTATGAATACATATAATATTTTTCATAAATAGATTTCCATGAAAAGTGCACGAAATAATCACGAGTCAAGCATCATGGCTTGAATGTTTGACATATTATCATTATGAAAATTTTGCAAATACTTAGAATATTAGTGTTCATTCGAGCCTTACCTGAGACATATGAAATGTTTTATATACCGCTAAAAAAGGGGTGTACTTGTTAATAATTATACAGCGGATAGGAGAGAGACGAAACTAATGTATGTAACGTATGTTCAATGCGGATTGAGTTAAAAAGTTTCTAACAAATGTATCATTGCGTGTAGCTAATCAATATATTGTGTTATTTAAGACCTACGACTCTTAATATAATAATAAAGACTATAAGCAGAGATGACAATGAAGGTTTTATCACTTTCTACCTGTGTATTCAATTAATCTTTATTGAACCATTGAAACTATAATATACAAGTAACGCGCCAGTATACAAAATTATCACCCAGATTTCACCAAGCAAATTAAGTGCAAGATGATACCAACTTTTTAAAGGAGAACACTTTTTAAATATTTATGCTCGTCATTCCATCTTTATATCTGCGTTACGTGAAACGATTTTAATTATCCCTGCTGTTTGTAAATACTTGATGCACTTCCACGAGTATGATTTTATGCTTAAAAATTAATGTTTGACGATTGCACGATTTTTAAATATTTCGTTCCTTTCTTTGTCACTGCTGCGTTGGTACATTATTGTATTTGTGTATACATTGTAATAGGAATAATTATAATATACATATATATGTATATATATATATATATATAAATATACTTATGTACACAGTAAATGTCCTTAAAGTAACATAATTGATTCAGTTCGAAGGACATGCTAATCCGATACGTCGATTAATTTTCCAATTTCATAATCGATCGATTATATATATATATAATTTATGCAAGATTAAATTTAACGTAACGGTAATCAATGAATCATCGATATTTAATGGTTAACCGAAAGTCTTCGCTGACAAAGACTCCATTGATAAAACCTTCCATAATCTTAAGAACAGTTTCCGATTGTAATATTGTTTCGGTGTAAAGAAAATTCCAGGTACGATGTACGATCAAACGAAATGACGCGAAACGATAAAGGCAATTGTGTAATCTGTGCGTTTCACATTCTTTTTTTCTGTTCGATGTAAAGAGAAAAAAAAAATTCATTTCACTTAATAGTACGTCACGATCAATCGGAATACGATTTTCAATGAGAATGTGACAAGCACCTATTGATATATCGCCTATGTATAAATTCTAAATATACAGTAAACTCTAACTGCCTGAAAAATGCGTTTTATCTTACAAAAACGTTCCACCAATAAATTATAATACAAGTCTCGTAAACGAGGTTCATGTTCACGCGATATGCTCCGATTATATAATCTCTAAAAAATAAACTATAAGCTATATCGTGGTGAATACTCCCTAATCGTAAGTGCCGGATGATCGCCTTAATTTCTTTTCTCTTTTTTGACATTTCGATTTCTCGCTCGAACGATCTTCCGTTTTCTTTTTCCCCTGTACAAAAGGAGAAAGACAAAAAGGCTGCGTCTCGAAAGGCGGAAAGTAAATACATGTTTTGAATGATACAATCGATCTTAAAGCTGCGACACAAATGTGCGGTTGTCGATTACCTTTCGTAATACCTAAGAATGTAGTTTTTCACGGTTAATCGGAGAAAATAATTAGTACAATTTATTAAATTTAAAAACAAATTCAGCAAAATCAGATATAGACGTTGCTCATATTTTTCATAAATCTATATTATCTTTTAACAAAAGAAGCAGTCCTGCCGATTATAAAAGTTATTTAATCCCTACGCCCTATGCCTCTAAAACTAATTTCTACGATAAGGGAACGATTCGATTGCTATGAAAGTTTTATAATCGGTAGGAGCGTCGTCGGCCGATGATAATCGATAAAATGACCGTGTATAAGGCGTATCGTTTCGTACTGTTTCCAAGTTATTGTTTCTGCATCGTTCCTGTAAAGGGAACACGCTTTGTAATCGAATTAGGTTATTGGAATGATTATAAACAGTCTGCAAATCCGATGCAATTTCTTTTTGTTATCATCAGTGTGTGTTTACGATTGATCGAATAATGCTGCTGGAAGAGCCTGTAAAAAGGCCTGACACGAAAAAGTCGTGACATGGCGGTAAAATGGTATAAAATTCGTTCAAAATTGGCCTCTAAAAAGATAGCGTTCCTTGCGTTCTTCGAATTTGATGTATAAACGTTAATGTCATAAATGTAGCTGTTATAAAGTATTCTCGATTAGAGAAAATTCCTTTCTTGCATCAGTGGCTCTTTCTCGCAGTATATATTAGGCTGTTGCGTTTGTTCCATTTTCTCAATGTTTTTAGTCTCCTTTCATTTAAATCCAATTAATATTTTCATCGCAGTATAATCTATTGTAAATATGCGTCCAAATGAAAATGTTTCATATTTTAATAGAGTTTTCTCTTCACATGATACACACCTAGGACGATGATTAATACGCTGGCAACGACAACTGCGTATCAAGTTCGAAATGATCCTCGTTTTCAAGCAAATAATACACCGACGTCTCGAGAATTATTTCGAACACGTTCTACACGTCGCTTAATTGATTCCACACCTCTAGCTAATGAACGACACGGTTACATGGTTTCCTAGAAAAGTCTACGTTCTCTATATTCTCGAGTACATTACAAATATACGCTCGTCTCGAAGGAGCTTTTCCCTTACGTTCTATATACCTGTGGCTTTGGCAGTTGCGTATCTCTAAGTAACGATAGGCCTCGAGAATTCTTTATTGCGTTCAAGAGGGAAGGATGTCGTTTCTAGTCGGGCGAAAAAGCAAGTTGGCGTTTCCTCTCTGGTCCAAATTCATTTTCTCGTCGATTAAACAATCAGAAATTCGTGTATCTACGATCTACTTTGCTATCATCCGAGCCAAAAGATGGATTTCTTTTGTTTATAGCTGTTCGTTAAAACAAATCTATCAATCAATAATCATATAATTTTTACCATCATTTATTTAATTTACTTCGAATTTCTCTTCGTCGTTAAAATCTCTACGTTTGACTGGACGATTAAACATCGCGATATTCTAACAGGTGAGCCGCTCTTTTCTATTAAATCGGCAGTGAATACACGCTACGACATATATTTTTATTTTCCTTCTTCCAATCGATCCTACTGTCGCATTACGTTTCTAGCGAACAGAAACTTAGGATTGTAGAAAACAATCCAAGGAACTTGATGGAGGCGTCGTGAATTTCACGTAACGTGACTTCTTCCTCGAAAGAAAAATAACAAATAGTTCTCAGCTCGCGTGTATCCAAGATATCTCTTCTTTTTCTCCTTTACCCTCTTTCGTGTCAGAGATTAGGATCTGATCTTTGGATGCTCAAGGCTGTTGCGCAGCGTGAATCATGGCGACCTTCAAGTCCTTGGCCAAGTGAGAGACGTCCACCACGCTGTCGACCATTTCCTGAACAGCGGATACGCTTGGGAAGAATTGTGCCGCCTGTTTTGTCTTCGACACGGTCTGACCCAGAGCCTCGTTTAGAGCGTTCGCGCACTGTAGAACGCGTGTTCTCACGTCGTTCCTCGTCACGTTTCTGTGCACCGTGTCACCGATGTGCACCAGTCTATGAGCACTCAGCACCACGAACTTTCCATGCGCTAGGAACACCTGCTTTTAAAAGATAGAAAACGTTTCTGTTAATTTAATTCTATCACTTGACCTCTTTTCACGGTCACAACGTTTCTTGATTTTTTAAATCATAGGTTTTCTTTTCCCTTGTCTCGTTTAATATCAATGAAGCAATGCTATCCAAAGAATTAGCGAATAGCGTATGTTGGTAAAATATTTATCCTCTTTAAAATATGTAATTATTAAAGAACTCTACTGTATTGTATTCTTTCTACATATAAATAGTAGTCAATTAATAGTTAAAAGATAAGACAAGGTGATGAACTAGGTGGAATTGAAATTTCTAAAAGATATGTATGTATGTAAGACCCAACCGGAGCCTAAATACCTGTAAACAAACGTATAACATATTTTTATCCGCTGTTTCATCGCTATTTATTTTCTCGTACTCTCTTGAACCTAATTTCCTATTTTATCGTTCATCGATTTCAAATTGAAATATACCCTCAGTTAAAACTACAATACTTTGTAGTAGAAAGAAATTCTACTTTCCCTACTACAAAGATTCTTCGAATTAAAAATCCTTTTATTTTATCATATTCTTAAATTTGACTGTTCATTTTGTTATCCCTTATTACCAATTAATCCCGTTTTATCCCGTAAAATGGAACTTTTCAACGCTTCTATCGCACCACAATCTCTGTCTTCGAATCTTAAATTCTAACTCGAGATCAAACCCTTAATCAAAATACTCCGAATACTGTAAAGTTATCTCAGTAATAATACTCCACGAGGCCTTATTTTTCCATGGCATATTTTCTTGGCTCATGGTTCATCCGAAGGACAATGGCCATTTAGATTTCCAGGTTTACGGTACTCGCCTTTGGTGGTTGGTTATGCTCGACTGTCTGCATGAAGGCGTCAATGGCGTGAGTCAGGTGATTGCCATGTGTGATCACCTGGGCGGCATAGAAAGCCAGCAATTGTTTGTCGTTGGGATCCATGGGTGTCGGTGTCGTGGGTGGCATTTGAATCGTGGCATTGTCCGACTCGGACACCAGGAGATCGTAATTACTACGTAGTTCCTGTGGCAGCGTTGCCCTCACTTCCTCGCGTTGCTTCGCGACTACCTCCCTCGAATCAAGATTTACGTAATCGTAATCCTCGCCGGCGCCGCTGTTGTTGCTGCTACCGGTTGAAATGATCGACGACCGTTTGAAGAGCAGGGTCGAGTTGCCCTGTTTTAGACAAATTTTACAGGTCCGATTATTTTAAGGAATTCGATTACGAGCTCGGTTTGTTTAGGGATGAGAAACGATGATAAGACTGTACGTGTGATTTAAAAGTAGTTGGAATTATCTTGTGCGATGAAACGTAGGATTCTAGATTGGAACACGATGGGAAAAATAATTGTCGTTGCAATGAAATTGAAATCGGAGAAGAGGCTGTTAGAAGAAAAGGGGGAGGAATTTGGTTACTGGACATTTCTGTGGAATGTCAATTAGTAAATGTTTAGCGTATGTGTTTGTGGAAAGCAATATTTGATGATGATATGTTTTCTACCAAGTAAATTAGTATGTTTATTATAAAAATAGAATAACAAATTGATAAGAAGTGGGAAGAGTGATCTCATAATTGACAAATAGCGTAGCGTGAGAAGATGATTAAAATTTTTGCAGCTACCAGATAGAACACGTGAGATTTGAAAAATTTGTCTAAATTTTTTATCAGCGTTTTTATGTTTAGAAAAATACAGACTTTCTAGGGGCCCGAGAAAGTGTAAGCCAAAATTTTGAGAATTTAGATATAACGTAGTTCCACTCTTAAAAATGTTATTCCTTCAGATTTATAATCAAGTTGCAAGCGTTACTTTCTCCGCGATATTTTTCATGACTTAGCAAAATATAATAAATATTGTAATAATAATAGACGCTATATTATGAAAAATATCAATGGACCGTCATACACCACTATGATCCTCAGTTTTCACCATATTTTCCTCGATGGTACTAAAGTTCCTGAATTTTCATACGCGTCTATGAAAAGATGAGAACGGTGTCGGCGTACCGTACGATTAAAAACAAGAGAAAGATGTTACATAAACAAAGTTCGTAAATGCCTTGCAAGAAAGACACGTAAATCATAAACGACTGGTTCCTCTTTTGATTCTACGTGGAAACGATGTGAATTTTGTATTCACGAGAACGTACGGCACTTCGAACAAGAACCTCGGTAAACATGACCAATCGATCGAACGATGATCCAGTCGCTTAAAATTTCACTATTCTTGTTAGAAGTTTGTAATAAAACATTTACAACCCTCTCTTTATACAACATCATTTTCTTATTTTCAATCATACAATATACACCGATATCGAGTTAAAACTGAAACACCCTGTGTACGACGTATCGAACCAATTATACCAGTTAACCAATTAGACGCTCAAATGGCTAATCCTGCGTGCTTTTTCGCGTCTTCTTTTTTCCCGATTCCACCAACTAGAGAGATCGTAATTTCGTTTCTATTCGATGCTCACCTGAATGAAACTGGCGACCTGACGAACGTCTTCCGTGAGTGCCTGAGCGCACGCGATCAGCTGATCGAGTGGATCCGGTTGCACCGGCGGCAACAGCGAGGAAGGTGGCCCGTTTGTAGGTGTCGGGGTATCGCCACCCCCGCGACACAGTTTACCCGCGTCCCATTCCATCGCGTCCAGTTCGGACGCGGCTTCCTGCACGAGCTTGTCAGAGTCGCGGAGAGCCTTGACCAGGGGTCGTAGCTTCGAAGCCAACCCTTTGTCCGGTGCTTTGCCCGCATTCCCCAGCGTGCCTGCGCAAGAATACAAAAATTATGTGTGTAGAGAAATCACGGCAAGTCTCTTGGGAGAATCCTTTCCGGCGTGGCGTCGTTGATTCGACGCGGACCAATTGTTCCACGTCGACAGCCACTCCGCCTCGAGATTCGCTCCGCTCTTCGTGAAACTAATTCGAGCATGGGGAGAGGAATTTTCTGTCGTCGTCAATGCGTGCATCGATGGGTTTGCAAGCGTAATTAGAAAGGGGGAGCGTTTTCTTTTTGATGGACGTTGATCGTAATTGCGATTGTTGCGTGGGCGATGATGATGTTGGGACGACGTTAAGATTGCAGACTGGTACTACAATAGTTGTATATAATGTGATTTCTTTATTTAAAAATAGACTACTACTACTACTACTATTTCAGAACTGAAGGCTATCGAAGTGTTATCACTTCCTACGTGTCGTCCGTGTTTGTTTTCAGTCGATTAAAAATATCCTGTTAACCTGCGCAGTCTCAAACGTTTGAACATACCTTGAACAATTGACAAACTCTAGGTAGAATGTTTCAACTACTCGCTTCGTGTGTTTCATATATTTTGTATACTTTGTATATTTCTTCAAAGGTACATGCATGTTTCATATTCGTATCTTATGTCCATTATACAGGGGACTGTATTCTTCGAACCATTTGTTAATCTAATTTACTGAACCATTTGGTTAAGAAAAAAAATTAATAGAAAGTTGAAACTAATAGAAGTACAATTCTCCTATTCTTCCTTAGATTCTGATAATAATATGAAAATTCAAAATTGATACGTATATATACAATGGAATGCACGTAATGAAAACAAACTCCCGTGAGAGACCAAACCAATGAATGGATCTGATTAAGAATTACGACAACGACTAGATATTTCTCTTCTCCAATCATCAGATTTTTAATTCACGTCGAAGGAGAACCGGATATATCTTCCTCGTATCAAACAAATAATAACGAATTTATGTGAAATTCCGTACAGTATGTCTATATTTCAGCAAAGTGAGAATTACCTTCGGCAAATTCAGCCAGATCGTGCAAAGACGTTCTCAGCCTGAGCGCAGCAAGCCTAAGATCCATTAGGGTGGCGTCTAATCGTTGAGGCGTTCTCCATGTGGGGCTCACGAAACCGAGTAACCTGGCTATCGCTGCGGATGCCTCGCTCTGCAGCCTTTGCAGACCTTCCAAAGCGGAGTCCAACTCCAGGGGAAGCTCCTTGCTAACTGGAACGTCGTAGATCTGCTGCATTTGCGGCGGAGGTGGAGGTGTCGGCGTTTTCGGCACGGGCGTGTTGTGTCGGGACGGTAAAGAGGATGCTGGAAGACGCGATCGAGGTACATCGTAATCCTGTGCAGCCAGACTGGATCTGAAACGAGGCAAACGTTTTGTCAGTATAATCCGTGTATACAGTCTTCGCTCGTAAATACGATTTAGCAGTATGAATTATGATTCGTTCGCTAATTAGAACTTGGACATTACGATTATTGTGATATGTATAATTTTGTGTGCTAGATTAGAAGATTGGCCGCGTAGTAGTGACACACTTATGTGAATATGAGTGTGTGGAAGTATATGTGTGCGCGACGTCTCGAAAAACAGACGAATGTAACTGTTCCGTTGGCAGTGTGGTGTGGAAGATGACGAGACAAAGAAATTGCTGAGACGCGTGCAAATGTATATCGACGAAGATCCTGTACATCGTTTATTAAATAAATCTAAAATTATTTTAATATGAATTCTAAGCGTAACCTTAGTGTTCCTTTACTTTTATTTCGGCAATTAAGATGCACAATTCTCCACAACGATAGATCTTCTATAGAGCTTGGACAAAACGTGATACACTGGAGTCTCGATTAACAGGATGTGAATTAACGAAACGATCAATCAATGGACTGGTTTTCTTCTTTAGAAAATATCGTAAAGCGGGAAAAAAGAAATTGTCACATTGTGATCGAGGATTTTCTGTTCTGTTTAATATTAATACAATAAATCCGTTTATGATATCGATATTTATAAAATAACTCGCAATAAATGAAAACAGAGTTATTCGATTATCGGAATAGCGAGTGTCATAATTGGTTCGGATAATCGAAGTTCCAGCGTAATTAACCTAACTATGGGAGAAATTAAAGTTCTTAATAGGTTTCTAACGATTTTTCAAGAGCATATCCAATCTTTGCTGTAAATATACACATTACGTTCATGAATGTGAGATTTGCGAACATATTTAGACGCAAGTGTTTGAAGATTCGAATTGAAACGTCGGAGGAAACAAGCTTGCTATTAGTTTCGTTTCGCTGTAATTAACTTTAATTCGTTATTAAAAGTTTATCGAATCAAATTTCAGCAAAGTTTCCCGAGTTTTAACTTGACGCGCAGATTTTCCATTAGCGTAGCGAGTTTCTACAACTTTTCATTCAGCGTAATTTCTATCATTTGCGGAGACAAAGCAAAACGTTTTTAAAATCGTTATATTTAATACGTTAGCGTGGAAAAAATTGATACCTACGATAAAATTTCAGATTTTAGGATCGTTTTCAATTCTTAACCAACCGTTGTACGATAAATTCCTCGTAAAACATTTTACGCTAATGCAACACCGTGTGTATTCATTCGAGCGTAAAATTTCTTGTCTCTGGTTTGTCTGCCGCTGTTTTAATTTCTCACAGAAACCAAGAAAAAGAACTAGCCTGATTTTTATCGCTGAAAACCTAGCCATTTCAAGAGCCATCTAAAGCGTATTTCCATTTGGTTTCAACTCGTTTCAGTTTCCTATTCATTTAGCCATTAGGGGCCACACTTCCATCGAGTACTATTAATCAGTGGCAACGAAAGGGATGTAGAATAGAAATAATAGTTCCAAAGGAATAGTTCCAGAAGTAAGAAGCCTGTTATCCTAAGTACTTTGTGCTATTAAGTGATTAAATACGATTGATGTTATCAGTAAAGTCGAACGATTACGAAAGTTGCAAGACATTGAAAAGTACAACTTTTTCATGGAATAATGACAGAATCACAGTTATGTGAAAACAAAAAAAAAAAAAAAAAAAAAGAAGAGAAGAAGGTAACGAGAAAGTTATTTCTGCTCGAATATTAATTTTA
Source organism: Bombus huntii (assembly GCF_024542735.1). Lineage (NCBI taxonomy): Eukaryota > Metazoa > Arthropoda > Insecta > Hymenoptera > Apidae > Bombus > Bombus huntii. The sequence goes on along the minus strand of NC_066238.1, from coordinate 4,868,893 downwards.
GGTCATAGAGTTTTATTTTTCTCACTTCTTTTATTACTAGATGCTATTAATTAAGAGTAATATTTATTGTTGACAGTTTACAACCAGAAATTACAATTATATCTGTTTAAACAATCTGGCATTGCTTTTAACAAAGGGAAATTTGTAAAATTTGGTTCTATATTTCTATAATCCAAGGGTGGATAAAAAAGGATTAATCGTCTTAAATTTGGACTTTTTAGTAAGACAAATCTCAGTGTTGGCAAAGTAGTTCCTTAAAGATATGTTTTATTTGTTATACGATCTATTACGAAAGAAATAATTTTCATAATAGAATCCACGTCCTAGACCAGTTAAAGTCTCGCTGAATTTATTAAAAAGATAATTTTCTACTGATAAAAATCGATTTAAGCTATCTAAAAACCAACGATCACTGATTTGGCAGAAAAGTTTGAAATCAGCGAAAAAATTGAGAAACAGTACGTGAGTCTTAAAAAAATATTGCGTATTGGATCCAATATCAAAAACGACATTAGTGCAAACCATTTATGTACATAAAAAGTTGTTACTAGACAAAGAACGCGTAATACACGCGTGTCTCGCAATATTTATTTAAATATTTTCAACATACTGATAAATTTTTATAAATCACTAGCATATTATGTAATACGTATATCATTCTATACTGAACGATTAACAAAATTTTATTTTTATTTCTATTCCCTCTAAATATCACGTCTAGGTCTTTTACTTCGAATATTTCACATATTTCCTCGCACGCTATATACGTTCTGTATATTTTTACACATTTCAGTTTCCCATAAATGCATAAACATACACAGTACGTATTATATCGCTTGAAAATGATCGATGTCCTTTTTTTCTCCATTCTGTACAGGTGTACAAAGCGTGTAAAGTAAAACATTTTCGACTAAAAGAAAAAAAAGAAAGAAAAAAGAATAAGTAAATTCTAACCGAAAATCGTAAAGGAGACTATGACGAGCGTCATTCTATTTTTTTTTTTTTTTTTTCTAAACCGTAAATGGAACCGATTTCTCCGAAACTGCAGTAGGAATGACCGCTGTTGGCACCGGTCCGGTATTTAAGCTCGAGCTTCTCGAAATAAATCACTTCCTAGCAGCTGTATGTCTCGTTACGCTAGCGAACGTATAAAGTTCAACGTACTCGATGTTGATGCCTCGGCATAGTCATCAGATAGCTACCGTAACGAAAAGGAAATGCTAAAACCTGGTTTAACGAAATACTAAAACTTCAAAAGCTCGAAAGGGATACGGTTTAATTTAAGGTGCACGTTCCATTAGAATGGATTAGCCACGAGTAAAGAATTTTAGGGTTTCTGGACGTTGTTCACGGTTATGCGAAGAAGTAAAATGCTAAATATAAAGATAATGGCTCGTGTCTGCTACTCACTGTTGAAACCTGTACAATGTACATAAGTTTTCTTTATTTAGACTCGTAGCGAATGTTTATGTTAGCATAATTTCTGATGATATTTGTGATCTAACGATGATTCTCCGTTATTTGTAAATTATAATTAACGATTATATTTCATATTCTCGTCATTTTGATATTTTTAAATTTATAACGAAGGAAAATTGTATTTTTATTAGAAGATAGACGATTCTGCTCGGATTATTTATTTTTGATATATCGATAAGTTTTTGTGCCATATAAATTATATTGTTAATTTTATATATTATTATCATATACGTTGAAGGAACACGAAACTTGACTTTTATTTTGCATTCAGTTTGCGAAAAAACGTTATTTTTATCTAGAACCAGTGAAAGAATTGCAAGTAGAGTGAGATTTTTGAAATATTTCAGTGAATTCTTTTCATTCGAGTTCGTATATCGAATAACACACGCTAGGAAAACTAAACAGAACTTTAATCGACAGAGTATACAAATTAAAATTCACGGTTATTAAACAACGACATTTTTTCCAAGCGAAGGGAACATATTGGAAATTTGATTTCTTTTCTGAACAAGAGGTTTTTTTCCTGACAATTTCTTTTTCACTCTGCGATATAGAAACAAGCGCATTTAGAGTTCAAAGAAATCTCTGTATTCTAAAAAATGGTAGAAATTTATGCAGAGATGAATCTCAAGTTCGTTAAAACATTATGTTTTAATTAAAAATTATTTTAACCGTTGTAACTTCGTATTTTCCAACGTTAGCGCGTTATAATTATTCTCCTCCGTTGAAATACACAATTATGCGTTCAATTCGCTTTAAACAACGAAGCAGATAATCCCCATTGATTTCAGTTTTATTTAAATGCAAATTTTCCTGCAATTATTGGCTGAAACAGTGATTTTAATGATAAATAACAGTGAAAAGAGAGGAAATAGGGTCAATTTCCTATTAAAGAACACTTTTCCGAGGGATTTTCTAATAATAAATATCATGTTAATTTATATTAAGCTAGACTACGTTGATTAAATGTTTTTTCACTTTCTCGCGGAGAATTAATAGCAGCAGAATTTAATTAGATATCTTTTAATCTTCTACGAGCTCAAAAAGGCGTATTATTCTCTTTTATAAAAGAGACAGAAAAAAAAATAAAAAGAAGAATATTAAAATAACCAGTTTCTAACATTTTATATATATGTCACCATGTAGTAAAATGCTCCTTGTCTTTCAAATATGCAAGCCATTGTAATCTAATAACTTATTAACCGACTAATCTGCAAATGTGTATTTATTTTTAATAAAAATAACCTTAAGCTTTAGTGCATTATGTTTCCCTTGCAAATACATAGAAATACACGTATTACTATTACTCAGAATTGATTAAAAAAAAAAGGGAAAAAATGAAAAGTAACATATCCATATTCTTCTCAATTTAGCTGATTATTTTATCCAATGAAGAAACTTCATGGATTCCAGTTACGATTACGATATCATGTACGACATTATCTTACAAAAGATATTATTATGCATCTATTTTCGTTTTCAAGAAAAAATTCAATTATTTTTTCCTATCCACAAATAGATGCAAAATTTACGTGTCAACGGATTAACCGAAACGTCGCCTTAACAAACGATCCCTCTAAATCTCCAATGAGACGTACATTCCATCGAACAACAACGAAAAAAAAAAAAAAAAAAGAAAAAAGACATCTTGCAAAAGATATCGTGCGTCTACTTTCACTACTGTAGCTAAGCTTTTACTATAAAAAAAAAAAAAAAAAAAATTAAAATGATCACACCTCCATGGAGTGATCCTCACTGATAACTAGAAGAGAAATTTCTTCCTGAGGAGTGAATCGAATCATCATTTACCAAACGATCGCCCTGTACTATCTATCAGACGCTAATCCTGTTAGACAACGATAAAATAAAAGATCCGCTTGTCTAGCCATCGTATATCCTCTAGAGATCACGTACCGATTCGATCCGCTGAGGGATCCATCGTTGGTGAGGCTGGAGGCCGAGCTGCTAGGGGTAAGGGGTTGCAATGGTCTGGGCACGTCGTAGCAATCGAGAGGCGTCACGCCGGATCCTCCAGAGCAGTTCGAATTCGGTGTGCAGGAGGTAGGTGGCCTGGGGATGTCGTAGCACGAGGGTGCCGGACTTGGACTGCTCGCTGGCGATGGAATCACGGGGACAGCTCGTGGTGGCACGTCGTAACATTCGCTCGCGTCGCCACCGTTGTCCACGGAACTTCTGCTGCCAGTTGTGTATCGTCCTGCACACGCATATTCGCCAGAAAATTAATTTCAAGGCAAAATAAATAGTAAAATGTTGAGAATTTGGTTTTGTGATTGTAACGCATTTTATGTCTAAGCCTGAACGATTTTGGTTCGATATAACGTTCAGGCGTTTCCCATACTCGTTTCAGTTTCAGATTTTCGTATTACAGCGCCAAGATGCTTCTAAACGAGATTTCCATCTGTCAGTAGAAATTCGTATTTCAAGTCTGACGTTTATAGGACGTCTTCTCTTCAGATCAGATGTTTGTGACGAGAGATCGCGAAGCAGTGTTGCTCCATACTCGTCGGTCTATTCTTATTATTGTACATTTGTAACTTTTGTATACAGCGGTGTGTTTATAAATAGGGAAAGTTCTTACAGCAAATTTATAAATTTTGGAATTCATTTTTCTCGAAAACGTGGCTTCAAAAGTGAAAGAAATGTTATTCTATATTTACAATTTCTTACTGCGTGTGCAGCGATCTTTGGCTAATTGTTCGTTTCTGTGCAAGAAATTAGCCAAGTTCGCGTATACTTGACGATCTTTCAAACTTGACGAGACTGGAGAAAAGAAAGGATTTTCAGTTTTTAGAGATTAATGCACGTTTTCACTCACAGACGTGTATATCCTCTCTACAATCGACTTATTTCCTTACACAAACGGTACCAGGAAATTTATTTTCTTACGCGTCGCTATATTATCTGTAGTTTTCTTATACTTCGCATGTCGAAATTACCTCCAATAGCGAGTATACACCTGCATAATTAACACTGACCTAAGACGATCGATGTGCGTACTTCCAAACCTCTTGCAAGAGGAAAGAAAAACTCAAAAAACGTCACAGATATCCAAACTTCCGATTATCTGATCTAAACTGCAATAAATAACTAATACTAATACCAATAACGATAAAAATAATACTAAATAACTGATACTATAGCACGACTAATAACGTATAATAATTATTACTTTCTGAATGCAACATAATCTATTCGCTGCTAAATTTATTGCCTATTAGAAACAGATACGATATCGTCAATTTATTTACTAAATATCCGAACAATCGAGATACCATTGTTCTCGGTAGGCGAATTTTTCAAACGGCTCGTTGCGGACGAACGAGGTTAGTCGGTCGATAGGAGAACCGTGACAGGATCAGCGATCTTTCACTCCACAGATTGGTTAAGGTCCCGCGAGATAGCTTTGTAATTTCCTACGTTAATGGCCCACGATCGCGGAATGTCCCGGATACGTTGATTCGTGAAAGGAACCAGCAGGCTATTTTTCTTCGATCATCCGAGATAAATAGCCCCGGTACCGGACACGCGAATACGCACAAATAAGATAGCACACGGTACATCTTCTTCTTCATCGTCCGTAACAAATGGAGTACAATAGCTGCGATTCCTTTCAGCGATTGTAGCAGTTTTCTTGTATCGTTCGAATACAATTACGCGACAGTTTTTGATCTTGTCTCGACAGAACTGACTTGGTTGTTGACTTCGTTTTGCTCGTAACATGAAAATTATTTGAAGATCGAAATAGTTTTTCGCGTAAGAAACGCAATTTTCTTTTAGTTTATTTTCTTTTTCCTCAAACTTTATTTCAACAACTTTATTTCTCAAAAACTACTTCTCTCAACGTAACGTAGAGAATTTTTATGATTTTGTAAAATGTCTGTTAAATATTGATAACGTAAAGTGGACTCGTATGGATTTATCGATTTATTGAAAAATTCGAAAGTCATATTTTCTGTTTTTTATGGGGCAGAAGTTTTAAAATTCAGTAGGCTACGAACCAATCGCGTATCGCGTCAAAACATTTTTCTACCTTTTTTTTTTTGCTTCTATCATTTTCGTATAACTTCGATTTTTACGATACTTCCTGGATTCATTATCTGTTCTTAAAACATCCTCGTTTTCGAAGTTGACAAACTAACAAATAATAGAAAAGCTCGCGATCTGCAATTTATCTCAGCTTTGAATAATATTCTAATAAGCGATTGTTGATCGTTTTATTTATTATTGCTACGTGACAACTACGTGAGAAAATGACGATTATATTTACGAATGTCCTGTGACATCCTTCAGTAAATATTAGAAAATGCAACGTAACAATCAATCATTTAGTACGAACAGAGAATTTCTGGCAAAAAGTATACGATACATGAAAATGTCCATCTACGAACAATAAATAAATAAACTTCTACACGTTTCTACAACTTCATAAACTCGTTTCGTATGTCTAAGGAAGTAAACGTATCGAAACATGAATTTCCTGGAGTTTCTGTAACGTTTTCCTCTTTTTAACTACAATTTCCGTACAATAAATAAATTAAAATAATTACACCCTTCGGTAAATATTAGAAAATGCAACGTAACAATCAATTATGTAGTACGAACAGAGAATTTCTGGCAAAAAGTATACGATACATGAAAATGTCCATCTACGAACAATAAATAAATAAACTTCTACACGTTTCTACAACTTCATAAACTCGTTTCGTATGTCTAAGGAAGTAAACGTATCGAAACATGAATTTCCTAGAGTTTCTGTTTTCCTCTTTTTAACTACAATTTCCGTACAATAAATAAATTAAAATAATTACACCCTTCGGTAAATATTAGAAAATGCAACGTAACAATCAATTATGTAGTACAAACAGAGAATTTCTGGCAAAAAGTATACGATACATGAAAATGTCCATCTACGAACAATAAATAAATAAACTTCTACACGTTTCTACAACTTCATAAACTCGTTTCGTATGTCTAAGGAAGTAAACGTATCGAAACATGAATTTCCTGGAGTTTCTGTAACGTTTTCCTCTTTTTAACTACAATTTCCGTACAATAAATAAATTAAAATAATTACACCCTTCGGTAAATATTAGAAAATGCAACGTAACAATCAATTATGTAGTACAAACAGAGAATTTCTGGCAAAAAGTATACGATACATGAAAATGTCCATCTACGAACAATAAATAAATAAACTTCTACACGTTTCTACAACTTCATAAACTCGTTTCGTATGTCTAAGGAAGTAAACGTATCGAAACATGAATTTCCTAGAGTTTCTGTAACGTTTTCCTCTTTTTAACTACAATTTCCGTACAATCTCTTCAAAGCTCTTTTGCTTTGTAACCGAGCGTATGCTGTCTGTGTGTGTGTGTTCCGTATCGGTGCAGTAAAAATTTTTCCAAGTATTTCTACATTATTGATCTCTCGATATAACACCGATGATACAAGCTGAAAGTTTTTATCGTAAATATTGCAACATTGCGTATACGTACATTCACGAGTCGATATGTGGTTTTTCGAATGGAGATGGAAATCGTGTTCGCAATAGCGCCGTTTAATGAAAGAAATTGGCGAATAACATCGACGTGCTATCGATTCTCAATAAACGCTCTCTATGGAAATATCTTGTTTTCAACCGAATACCCAGCAACAAAGGTATAATGGCCGATTAAACGGATTAAAAAGATCGCTTTGTCGTGATATCTGTACATATCTAAACCTTCTCGATATACAGGATGAGCCAGCTGAAGAAAACCACTTAAATATCTCCTTTGTTGCTAATGTCATGAAAAATGTTTGTAAGACGATTTGAACGATTTCCAATTCCCAGGTGAGAAAAAGTTTTCGATTGGCTCCTTTTTGTTCTAATTTTTTTTTTTTTTCAAGGTCATTGTCGTATTTTAATATAGGAAACGCGTGTCCGTTCCTGTTGCATCGTGTCACGGACGAGAAAGTACATTTGAATATGCCTGAACCATGAGCTTCGAATGACCTTAGACACCAAGAGGATGATGACATTGTACGACGATGTTAGGATCTGAACTTACGATATGCCACTCTATTTGTTCGATGCAAATTACAAGGCGTCCGCTTCTTTATCAAATACTTGGATCGCTTTTCAGCATTTTAGACCAAATACTTTGTGTTTCTCTTTTATTCTTTTTTGTTTCTTTCTTGAAATTTGCAATTTCATAGTTACACGGAAGATTATTTTCCAATTTCGAGGTCGTGGAACTTCGTTGACCCGGCAAAGAAGCAAATAAGAGTCGAGAGTTAAATAGACAACTGACGGAAAGAAATTTCAATTGTCGCGAAATTGTAAATACATTTTTATTTTATTGTTACGTACGAAGGGCCGAAAGAAAGCGCGATAAAGTGAAAACGATGAACGTTGAACTTCAATGGAGAAACGCGTATATGCTTCTACAATAAACGTTAAATAATAGGAAAGAAACATTCGCTTTTATATCTATATCGTTTTCGAAGAAAAATGCCTTTCAAACAATTTTTCACCACTTTTCCACTCCTTTGTACAGTTACTCTCTGACGCAGTATCGGAATATAAGTATAATATACCAGAATAAATGTAATAATTCTGATTGTTCTGTTAATGAAAAAAACATGCGATAAACTGCTCTATTTTTTTATAATTTTTTCCATCGGAGATGAAGCGAGAAAAGTTACTAATTTCAAAGATACTAATTGAAAAATAGATCTGCTATATTTGGCATAATTTTATATTCTCTTTGTATTTTCTGTGTTCTATTTAGCATATTTCTAAGTATGAAATGAGATTCGTACGAAAAGCATAATAGATAGATGAACAATTATTCCATTCGTTGAAATCGTTCGATACTTCCTGTTGCACACGCGTGCCAAAACAACATCCGGTGCGCAATTTTAATAAAACGCACGCGACCGTAAACGAGATTCTGTATGAAACAAGAAGAATACAAATATATGTAAATCTATTACGAAAATTATGAATAATGTTTATTCGAAACGAAATAATTAACATTATTCTCTAATATGAATTGTTTATGCAACTTTAATCATTTCATGATACTAAAATCAATATTTGTCCGTACATTTACTCGCGAAGTGATGTTAATTGAAAAGTATGCAATCGCGCTGTATCTCCAGTTTAGTTCTGTTTAACTAAAACGTTTCAATTGGAATTCACGTTAACAGAACGATCAGAATATAAAATAACAGAGTAATCTCTGTATGAATAAAACGACGAGTACACTAAAATATTATAAAAATATTATAAAATATTACAAAATGTTACAAAATATTATATTATTAAATATTACAAAATATTATAAAAATACTATAAAAGAAATAATTTTATTCGAATACAAAGTACCGTTCGCTGGAAATTTTGCAATGCCTCGTTACAGTATCAATTTATATTTTGTACAAATTTCTCACACACGAATAAAGTTAATTCTTATATTCTTATTTTTATATCAACTTTTATACTAATCATAAACAATATATACGTATACATTATTCGAATGAAAAATTAAGCAATATAATTTGAATAATTTAAATCAAAGTTACTCTTCAGCAAGTGAAATTATCTGTTTCTATCCAGCTTTTTATTTATTCATATTACATTTATTAAAAAGCCACGTCATGAATTAAAGATTAAATAGCGTGACTACATGCAAATATATACGTAAGGACGTTTCATTTGAGAAATACATTTCCACGCAATTTTCAGCGTACACTCTATGAAACTATTGAAGTTGCTACGTCGCGAACGAATCGTTGGAGAATAAAACGAAGGGTTGCTACGCACCTGAGTTGTGTAAATGCTCGTTATTCGAATTCAAGGGTGAATCGTGCCTGGAGGGTGGAGCAGGACTTCCTCGGCTCGCTGGAAGATCGTAAAGGTACACGTCGCCGCATTTCTGTGGCGTTACCACCTGCGCAAAAAATCATCAAACGCTCGTTAATAATCGTTCAAAGATCAAAAGATTATCGACATGTACGTTGGGTTTTTCCTTGACACGTCGATACCTTTGTTTAAATCTATGCAAATTTTCTCATTACGAATAATTAAGCGCTCGTTTGCCATTTTGAGAATACTTTGCAAACCTATATTTAAAATATAATATTTCTATAAAATATCTAATGTACATAATTTAATATCTAGTAATATAGGCTTTTATCTTAGTCTTAAGAAAATAGAACGTCAAAAAGCACCGAGGAAATGAAGATTTTGTATCGAAATTCTGGTTAATATATTCAGATATTTATATTTATGGAAGCTATTCTCCTTATAATTACGCGCTGAATACAAAACACGTTTCAATCGACTGCTCCTTTATTTCTTTTCGGTTTAATATTTGCGACGTTGTGAATAATAATTTGCGAAGATGTTGTTTAACGAAACCTTTATTATAGAATTAGTGTTACATATTTCGCGAATTCAACTGGTATAGATAAAAGTGGAACGTAAATCCGCTCTAATAATCCTAAATGGAAATGTAACCTCGGGTAGCACATGCATGTATTCTGATTATCAGAATGAAAATGTTTTGCTGAACGTTACGAAAATGTTGTATATCTTCCAAATCGATTCGTTACTAGTCCATTAAACCATTCGCTTAATTAAGCAATGAACTATGCACGACAGATTGATAAATGATGTCTAAATTATATGAATTCATACTGACGATTTACTTCAGAATGCATATCTTTCATCAATATCTGGAAAACATAGTAAACTGAATTGTATAATTATATTATCAACGGTAAAATGGAAAAACTACATGTGCATACATTACAGCGATAAAAAGATATACATTTTTCATCAACGGCAATGATTTATTAGGCTTTTTTTAATAGATTGCTTGAGTGGTCATTTTTACGAAAAGCCTAAAATTAGAAGAATAAAGAAAATTAGAAGATTTTTGGAATGAAGAAAAAATTAGAATTTGGAAAAATCCCTTTCAATCTGCTTATTATTATTAATTTACAGGAATACAAGAAACTCTTCTTGCGCTCAGTTTCATCGATAATTATGCTAGTTTATGTATTATTCGTTATGAAATACACCACTGTGTCGCTGATTGTTATTATACGTTAATTAATAACATCGAAAATATATCTATTCGCTAAAAAATAAAAATCCCGCTAATTTTTACAGGTTTCACGTGTTTACCATAAATAAGATGAAAAATTGCTGTTCAAGATTAAATTTCACTTCTCATTTTCTTTGTCACGCTGAACGAAGAAAAGATTCAATATTTATGCAATCTCGTAAAATCACATAAAATCCAAAATGAATCAAGGTGAGGGAGATTTGCTTCAAAAATTGAAGACGATATTATTCCAAGAAAATGTAAAGTCGTTCGAGAGAAAATTGTTGGACGGGATCAGAGCGCAGCAAGGAAGAGGAAAGTCTGGCAGGGAAAGTATCTTCGAGAAGTTTAAATCGAGATCTGTCGCGAGAACACGCGGATTATCTTCGTCAATTTAAACGGTAGACGTCTGCAGCGCGTTGTTAATGAATTTATCAAGGCGAGTGCCAATCAGCCGCTGCTCCGTTTCTCGATTTCGCAAAGTAGGCCCCGAGGAACTTCTTCAACTTTTTATCCCCGTCGAAAGCTTAATTGCAATACCCTGTTAATTGAGTTTTCTCGCAGCAATGAACGGACCCCTTCGACACTTCGATCTCCTTCGAGATACAACAATCCTCCATCAGGTTTCTATGAAACGTTGCGGAAAATTAAGCGAAGAAATTGGAAATGTAGACAATAAGGTAAAACAGGAAACAGAAAGCAAGGAAATAATTTATATGACTTGTACATTACTTTAATTAAATGTACCGTGACAGACGAAAGAAGGTTTATAAAATGAGAAGTATAAGACACCATAATTTTGCAAGATCGATTTATATCGAATAGAAGACTGCACTAGACATTTTTTATCATATTGGTTAACGAAGGTTACTAAAATTTATAGTGTGTCAATTTTGAACTTTATTTCATCCTGTATGATATATTGACGAAACTAAGTCCGGTTACAGACTTATTTAAAGAAATATTTCACACGTAACGATCTAATGAAATTCGTAAGAAATAGAACTTTGCCATTGTGTCTATATATGTATGTATGTATAGTTGTAACGAATCGGTGTATTAGGAACAGATTCTTTTTTCTCTTGATTGTCCAGATACAGATCTTGATTGTCTAGACATTAGGTTGTTCGAAAAGTTTCTTTCTTCTACGAGGAAATAATAAACGCACGACATTTTTTGTTTCATGTTATTTTATTAAATTACGATCCATTCTGTTGCAACAGAACATACATATTAATTCGATGAAATAATATAAAACAAAAAGACGTTGTGCATTTATTATTTGCCTATAAAACGAAAGAAACTTTTCGGACAATCCAACGCATAAAAATAATGGTAAAATTTGAAAAATTATCGTTGCAAAAATATTTAACAAGTGGATTGATGGGATTATCCAAGTAAAAGAACGAAATATTTACTGTTAGAAAAATTTACTCTTAGTAAAATGAAGGGAACTGAATATCTAACAGATTTATGTCGTAGTATTTTTTTTTTTACGATGTATTTATATACGATTTTTATAGATCGTTGGAAGCATCGATAAAACCTAATAAATTAAAGAGCTGTGGGTGGAATATATTCGTAAGCCTAAATTTTTACGGGCTGTCGATCCATAAAGCTGCATTTGTAAAGTTGTCGACATTAATCTGCGCAACCTATAAACCCGTGCACCGTGAAATCCTTTTAAATGTACAGAGGCCGAATGAAACGTTAATTGAAACGACCGGTAGTGTACGATTAAAATCTAGTTCGATCTGGAGAGAACAAAATTCGATTTACGCCTTGCGATTCGCGTCATGATTTCACTTCCGATAAAAATCACCACTTTGTGTCGCGTTGTCTTTTGTAAGTCATTTAATTGCGATAAGAAAAAAAGTAACGCGAAACCTTGCAGAAATTAAAAAACGTTTCCTCCTTCTTTCCTTATTTTCATTTCTGTTTTTAAGAAAAGAAAGAGATGATTAAACAACCGCAGAAATTCCAATTTTATCTACGATAAATATAATAATCAAATAAGAAGATATTTTAACCAATAAATGCAATTATTCATGTCACATGTAAAAACGTAAGAGACGCTTAAAACGGTAGATCCAAATATTCCACAATTAAACTTAAGATACAACTATATTCCAATCTAAAATCAAGCACAATTATGATAATTCTAATCAAAACTCAAGCACACACACCATAATGCTACCATATAAACAATGAAAGTTTACAGTTGACTCACAGTATCAACAAAAATCTTCAATTCCCTTAAAGAAGAAAAAAGAAAAAAAAACAAATCCTCGAAACTACTTAAATAAACTACTTAATTCCTTAAATAAAAACCCCTATGACGTATCAAAACATTTTGATTCAGCCTCAACGTATTTAGTATCCTCCCTCGGAATAATTTAAAGGCGTAGCCTGTCCCAATTACTCACAGTATCAACAAAAATCTTCAATTTCCTTAAATAAGAAAAAAAGAAGAAAAAAAAGAAAGAAACCCTCGAAACTACTTAAATAAACTACTTAATTCCTTAAATAAAAATCCCTATGACGTATCAAAACATTTTGATTCAGCCTCAACGTATTTAGCATCCTCCCTCGGAATAATTTAAAGGCGTAGCCTGTCCCAATTACTCACAGTATCAACAAAAATCTTCAATTTCCTTAAAGAAGAAAAAAAGAAACAAATCCTCGAAACTACTTAAATAAATTACTTAGTTCCTTAAATAAAAACCCCTATGACGTATCAAAACATTTTGATTCAGCCTCAACGTATTTAGTATCCTCCCTCGGAATAATTTAAAGGCGTAGCCTGTCCCAATTACGTCAAACGTTCTGTATGACAGTTGCGTTAGTTTGTATCTGTGTGCTACGTGTGTACGAGTGGATACGCGGACACACGCCTGCGTTCGTTTCGACCAGTGAACCGCGATGCTGAACCAAGAGAAAATGCAATTTCGTCGACAAAACGCGAGCGGAAAAGAGGATGAAACGAGAGGAGAGAGTATGTTGTAGAGAGACACAGAGGGTAGGGGGTGGGATAGTAGAGGGATGCATCTCTCTGGAGCGCAATCTCCGAGCTCATCGTTCGCTGCTTTACAATAATAGAGGCTCTTCAATTCTTGCGTTATACATAAGCGTGCTACAATTTTTATTCTTTCTTCTATCGTGGCTCATGGCCCACGCGACGACTAAGACTTGTCCTCGTTGAAATACGTATATACCATGGATTATTAAACTTATGAAGGTATATTAGACACAATATATTGTACGAAAGAAGAACGATGCCTTTTCTTACTGTTTCTGGTTCGCAGTGTGTTCGATCGAAGATAGTCGATAAGACAGCGCGCGAAAGCAAAATGGTAGTAGCGTTCTTTGTCGTAGATGCGATAGAAAGTGGAACAAAAGACGGTACGGTTGGCGGTTAATGCTGTGGAAACTTTGCGGACAAAAGAGAGGTGCTACTTTATACATCAAAGCTGTAGTTTTTGCAAGTTGCTAAAAAGACTCGGTTTCTTACACTTTTATATCGTCAGTTTTATATTATATTATGATAATCCCGTAATTAATAGTAAGTTTCTATATTTTTAATAGCTTCAATTTTCTACAATTCTACAATTATTTACAGAGGTAGATTGTTGAAAATTCTTCGTTCGATCTTTCGAGTGTCGAAGCTTTGTTTCTGTTTGTTACTTGTTAACTTGGAATTTTATTGGATTTCATAAATGAAATTCCCGATCAAATGAAATGATATTATTGAGAATATTTATCCTGTCAATTTAGGACTCTGCAGTTAGAAGTAGTAATAGATTCAGTTGATAAGAATCACAGCGAATATCGTAATAGCGAAAGAAAGTCAGCAATATTTTTAGCTGACCTCGGACATGCTTGCGAGTCTTTTTATCGTTCTAGCATCGATTGGCAAGGCTGCACAAAAACTCAAAGGTACAACATCTAACGAAAGCTGTAATGAACGTGGCATTACGGGCACAAAATTACAGTAGCTTTAACACGAGCGTGTCTATATCTATTTTTCTTCCTTCTACCTCTTCCAACTTTTCATTTAGCAGTTACAGATAGGATCTTGCGAAACGGATTTAGTCCTTGTATATTCACCTTACGTTTAAAAAATGAGCCATAAAATTGCTCTAGAATGTCTGAGAAAACATTTATTTAGATATAATCAACGATACGTTCCAGTTTCTACAATGTTAAATTATTTACAAGAAAAATCAATATTACGTAATATGCAATATAAAAATCACCGTTCAACTACTCGTAAGTCACACCTTCTCCTATTTGTTCGATTGATTGGAAAATGATACCTGCGATCAACTGCTTTATTTTCCAGCCAATTAAATAATTATCAACAGCAGAGCATAATTTCTGTCCAGAAACTTTACACAAAAGCCTTTGCTAAAATTCACAAAATGCTTTCTAATTGTAAATTCTAAAAGAAAACAAGTCCAAACACAAGTACGAATCAAGCAAATCCCATAGAATATTCGGAACGTTAGCTCCAACCTTTATTCCCATTTTATTCCTCTAAAAGTGAACATCAGCAAACAGAATAACATTTCAATTGCGATCCTATATTTCGTAAATCGAACGGTATCACTCTGAAGAACAGGAGAGAGATTGCCGATATTCTTTTTTTATTCAAGCTTATAAATAATCTCGTCGATTGCCCCTCGGTTTCTTCAGCTTATAACGTATGTTCGTGTTCTTCGCGTGATACTACAGTTTCCCGCATTGTATTCTTCCCGAGCGATATTAGAAACACCGACCTGATTACCATAGTATGCAATACTCTGGTCTAGTTGA
This sequence comes from Bombus huntii, assembly GCF_024542735.1. Taxonomy (NCBI): domain Eukaryota; kingdom Metazoa; phylum Arthropoda; class Insecta; order Hymenoptera; family Apidae; genus Bombus; species Bombus huntii. The sequence continues at coordinate 4,853,480 of NC_066238.1, read as the reverse complement.
TGTCTTTTCTATATCCTTTCACGACATTCGACGTCCCGTGTTTCCCATATTTAACGCTTAACGTAATATCTTTTTGTATCAGTTTATGCATTCCTGTTCTCTTCTAACTTACGTAACTTAGCTTTTACTATCGTTCAATGAGGTTAACGTCCATTAATAAATAAATAAATAAATAAATACTACTTCGTTCTCGTTCGATCGAATTATTCCAGCGGCTGTCTCAACGAGATATCAAAATCTATCGAAGCTCGTAGACGCGACGAACTGGCAATTAGCGATTTTCCAGCCGCCCGACCCCATTGTTTCAAGTAAACCAACCTCTCTTCCATCAAGAGGTAGCCCGAGAGTCTTCGATCAGTCGAAAAGGAGGACAACAACAGGCGAGAGTCGGTTGCAGGAGGCCTAATATCCTGCCAGAAGTATCCACGAGAATGTGGGTCAGTCCTTATCGTTGCGTCGGCGTGCCAACCCTCGAAATAACAGACTGCCACACCCCTTTCGCCCGGAACGTAGCTCGGTTAACTCTCCCTAGGGAGGACTCGTCATCGATAAACCGTGATCGAACCTCGACCGCAAATCATTTCGGCCCCATTTCATTCACCGATCATGCCTGATCGGTTGCTATGGCGATACGTTCCGACGTTTCTCCAAAACGACTGAAAAGAGACTGACAAAAAAACGCCTGCAGAGTTTGCGTTTCGAATTCATTTCATACATGCGTTTTTTCTCTGTTCCTCTCCTTTTTCTTTTTTTTTTTATCATTGTTTCATGCGCCAACAGCTTTGTATTTTGATCTTTTCAGCGGATATTTCGGTTGAAAGGCAAAGTGTAAGAGGATATGTGTTTCGTGCGCTATGTTGAGTGCAGCGGGTGGCTTTTTCACGAAGTTTAAAATTGTTTGATGCACGTTTGGCTCTAGAACTTTTTTGGCGAGGAGATTAAAATCCGTTCTCTTTTTCGGATATTGGTTTCGTACGAAAGAGATTGTAGTTTGGATTTAGCATGGATTTTCTATTTATAACGAGTCGGCTTTGTGACACAGGAACTAATTTAGAAGTGAAAAATTATACAAATGAGATAGAGTACGAGGACCGTATTCAGTTCTAATGACTGTTCTAACGTTTCGCATGAATTTGCTATGTTATGTGTCGATGGTTTTCTTCTTTGAGGAATTTTTTCTACGATTATCACATGTACGTATGTACGGAACATAATGTAAGACTATTAGTGAATAACTTAACATTGAAATGCCACAAAAAATATTACCTTAAATTATCTTTAAGAAGTAAAATATGTCAGTGATAGTAGTATATTTATTAATTTCAGCCGGTCGGCCTTCGAACGAACTTGGTTACATTGCTCTTTGTCCCGTTCGTGTTACATTCTTCCAACCTGCAATCCCTTCAAGAATCTTTCGTTTCATTGCTCCTATCGCTAATTACTGCTATTCTTATCGCTAATTCTCATTACGCTGAATTTGTTGATCGTTTCGTTTCTCTTGGTTTTAAAATATACTTGTTAGTATGTAGTTTGTACGAATTTTTTTCCATATTCTTTGAGATATATTCTCTCATTATCTTTTCCATTGTTGGTTTCAACAAATTCTTGAGATAAGCAAAATTTGTTCGATGTATTATGCGCCTCGTTATTTTACGTATAAATGCTTCGTAAAAAGTCTGTAAATATCTCTATCGTTTCTGATATTTCATTCACTGCCTAGTATTTAATATTCGATTGGCGTTTTACGTAGCATTTAATTACTTTCACGAGTGTATTTTTCAAATACACAGCTGCTTGGTTACGTGTGATGGCGAATTACTAATGATATTCGACTCGACGGTTTCGTTAAGTGGAAATGCTGCTGACATTAAATAAAACAGGAAACGCATGAAACTCTCGGAAACAAGTTTAATCAAATATTAATGGCTATTTGATTGTATTTTCTCCCGATAAATTTAATATTAAATTCTACCATGGCTTGATATTTATATGTCCGTAATATCATCGATGAATTTATCTTCTTGCATTTTGTTCTTCATGAAAACTACCTGAACTCAATTCTCTCTATCGGTCTTTCATCTTTCGAATTATTACTTTTGTGTTAAAATAGCGTCGAGGTCATCAACGAACTAAATCAATAAACGTTTCACAATCAAATTATCCGCCACATTCTTTCGAAAATCTAACAACGCAAAACAATTCCATTCTGTGTTAAAAGAACATCAAATTCTTGGGCTAACAGTAAGAAAGTAAAATAATAAAAATAATATTCTTCGGCTCTTATATGTTTAATAAACAACTTCTTTGTAAGTTTGCAAATAACTTCTTGCTTTTCCCGAACAACGTGTTTGAACTGTATCATACTAACGACGACAAATATTCGCACGTACTCTTTTTTCTTCAACGAATCTTTTTCCAGCTTCTATGCATGTCATTTCCGCGGTGTCCAATCGAATATTTATGTTCATCTGAAAGTACAACTAAACAATACGAAATGTAATATTCCAAGACTCGAGTAAACCGCGTGTAAACGTTACAATAAATACAATTAGCGTGCCAGTACTTTTCGCAACCGCTGTACTTTCGAAACACAACTGCGAGATGATCAAAGAGTTGCGCGCTTGACTCATCTTCGCCGAAACATCAGCACTAAAATACTAATTGAAATTTGTTCCTAAGTACCAAGGAGGATTTGTTCGGATTTAACGTTCAAAAAATATAAACTAAAAGATATTTCTCGGAACATAGAGGATACGTTCGTGTGCGTAAGCGCATCAAGAGGAACGAACATTCGAGCGAATATACAGAGTGGAATAGACTCATCCGACGTACGTACGATTTTCCTGGCCGATTGCAAATTCGATCATGCCTCGTGGCTCGATACACCGTGACTCAGAGCCTTAGCCAATCTGATTACAACCAGTTTACACGAGAATCTCCAGACGAAAATGGAGCGCAGCTTTCCGAGAGGGTGCGTGCGAACAAAGCGAACGAAACCAGATTATCTCTGATTTTCGACTGCGTCCGCGGGCGGATCCATGCGACGAGCTAATTTACGACGCGGAATTAGGTGACAGGATGCATCGTAGGGGAAGATCAATGTCCGGGAGATGCAATGTCAAGTGGAAAAGCGGAAGAGATGCGTCAGATGCGAGGGTAGATTGGATCGTTGTTGTTCGTTTGCGTCTTGTTTAGAAACGATTATAGATGTGATCGAGGGTGTCGATGATAATTGACGAATTGAGATGTGTAGTAAACGATGCTAGTAGCAAAAAAAGGACAAATTTATTATTATGGAAAATGAAGGAAATTCTGCAATGAAACATGGCGAAGAAAATTACAACGGTTACACGGTATTGGTACGCACTCTTATTTTCCAACGAAGAGCTTTTTCTACCACGCTCGACATTTCATTTTCGCAGTATCAAAGTTTCGTAGCCACGTGGGAGTGCTATTAAACGATTCGACATTTTTCATATATTTGAATTTAATTAGCGTGTGAGTACTGTAATGACTGTAACAGTGCGCGAATGTACACTATAACGAATATAATGACGTGGCTTTTTGTAGCCACTGTATAGATACTTAGAAACATAAAATGGTAATGACAAGCGTCCATTGGTACATTTAATTTAATTTCATCAACCAAGAATGTAATGTACGTCTCATGTATACTGGCAATGCTAGAAATTAAATAAATTACCACGAACCTTTTAGTTTCTAAATAATTAATAATTCAATGAACGACGACGAATGGAAATTGTCTCCGAAAAGGAAGACTTGTAATCCTCGATAAAGAACAATTAGCATCAGCATGAATCAAATGAACCGTGTTTCAGTCGGAATCGCTAGCAAAGTCGGATGCGCTCATTCGTTACAATACACGTTCCGGATATTTATTCGTCTTGATGCGTTTACGTACACACGCGTACGCGCGTGCATAAGCGTCGTAAATCTTGGTTAGGGTAGGGCCGTGGTCTCATGGGCGTTGCTCGTCATTTATCGAGCAGGATCAACGACATCGTTGGATTAGTAACTCCCCGGTGACGTAGAAGAGAGGCGGCAGCCGCGAAAGGCTTTTCAGCTTCCATTGTACGCCGAGCTTCTGACGAGCCAAGCAAACCGGGGGCCCTCGAGTGCCACTTTATCTATTTGCATGTTCAATTTCGTTCTTTGACGCGGCGACGCGAACGACAGACGCGACAGAATGCCCATTGTTCCGCCGAATGCGACGATGCGATCGTGTTCGTACGATGATCGGAAGTAGCCTGTTTTCGGAGATCGTTTCGAAAGCTTCTTCTGGGAAACGAAGTGATTTCATAGGGTTGGCACGATGATAGACAGGATGCGCGAATTCTACGGTTAATTTTAAGCGTTTCACGCTACATGTTGCTTTACGAGACGTTGCAGCTTGATAAATTATCAGCTTGTCGGAAAAGTTTCTTTCGTTTTATTATGGACGCACAATATTAATTATATAATAATAATAGAATAATAGAATATTAATTATATAATAATAGAAATATTACGAAATGGATCACACCTAATTCAATAAAATAATATAAAACAGCAAGTGCTGTTCATCTATTATCACCTTATGAAACGAAAGAAACTTTTCGGACGACCTAATAGTTGGCCTCTTACTTTAAATCGATACTTTGCCAGTTAACTAAACGATAAATGTGTTTTGTCTGATCTCGCGTTTTAGTACATTGCATCTTCTTTGCCAAACCATCCGAAAAACGTGCTTCTATTATTCATAATTAATGAAAAAAAATCTTTTTCGCAGGATAAAAAATTCGGCTCCGACAGACATAATACAGCGTGTTTTTTTTTATTTCATATGACAGATAGCTTTTGGGGAAATTGGGTACGTTTTAATTGGAACGATACTGAGTTTTTTTTTACAGCAAAAAGGGAGCGTTTTCGGCGGGGAATATTTTTTAATTGTAACGGCGGGCACTTTTTTTAATCGTCGACCTTTTCAGGGTTGAATTGCATTCGATCGCACTGAAGGGCAATTATTCTTATTAATCGTTGATAATAGAGGCACGTTTCTGCTGCTGTTTTTCTCGAAAGATAATACAGCGTTCTAAAATTTGACAAGGTTGGAAATAAAAACATTTGTCGTTTAGTTAATCGATAGCTGGTTAAGGCGTCAAGGTACAGGCTTCTTATTGCGAAGACAGAAAGTTCTAGGATAAAATATCTTGTAATTACAACGAAGAGATAGATGTTTTCAATAAGGAAAGCCATTTCTCAGGGTTAATGTATCGCAATACAGTTAGAAAAAAGTAAAATAAGAATGAAATGGCTGCGTAAATTTCTAGACGTATAATGTTATCGTCAATTACATTCTTCAATGATCTTATGCGATTCGTTTTGCTCAATTGAAATTATACGATATCAATAAGATAAATTAATAGAAAATAAATAAACCGAACGTTTCTATAGATATCAGAATATTAGATATTAAAATAAATTTGGAGAAAAGAAAAGAAGACATTTTATGTGATAGATGTAAAATATTATGGAGATGTCTGGAAGAGCGAAAAATTATATTTCGAGTATTTAAAGATTTGTCGTGGAAAAATTTCAAACCGTGATAGAAGAACCATCGATAGTCGAACGCTTTTCTAAGAGCAAAACTTTTCACGAATTACTAAATCTATTGCTCATTTTAATATTACAGTGAAAGTGCTTGGCGAATAACTCATAGCTGAGCAATGAGATGAAACCGTGAAGAATTTATCGCAACAACGCGGCGCCTGTCGGTTTCGTTATAATTGAATGCCATAATATAGAACTTCTTGACCCAGTTACGAAGTTCTATCGGAAATTCCAAAGTTTGCTCTCTGTACATATTAATATTAGATACATCGTTTCACGTGAAGTGCTTTTTCCAAGCAGCTATCTAAAAACTTTTATCCTGCCTTCCGAATTAATTACAACGAATTAAGGCACGTAAATAGATGCTTCTTTCGTCGACATTTCACTTTCATCATTTTTAAACGTGTCTTTATTAAGTTAACGTTTATCACTAAAAACTTTCGAGACTTTATGGCGGATCGATAATTTAACCTATCAGATACTCTGAATACTAGAATATGCTTTAATTAATAATTATTAATTATACACATAATTACAATATATATAATAAGCGAATTTCACTGTGAATATACAAACTAACGACTACGATACGTGAATTTTATCGAAATACTATAGCTATAAAGCCATACTTACTATCTTCTTATAAAAGTAACAAATTATACATTTAGATGATCCATTAAAAAGCTCAACGATAGCTCATCTTCTTTTTTTCCAATAAAATACACGATCATGTTAACGTACTTGTCGTATGTCAGATATCACGATTTGAAATAATGTTGGTAATCTTTCCGCCAGTTTAGGACAACTTTCTTCATCCGACTCGTAGCTTAGAAATTAGATTTCTATGATCTTTTACAATTGCCAGGTACTAATATCGTAATTGTATATCAGTACCTAGGAATTAATTCTATCGTCATAACGTTTTATTATGTATAACTTCAATTTACGAAGTATAAAATTACTGCAGATCCCTTCATTTATAATTTTGTCATTGAATTATATCCTGTCAAAGATAAATAAGTATCAGGACACTTTTGAAGGATAGTGTACGTCCAATTAATTTCCCCCTATCATTCTTGCGTATTCTGTTAATGTAGTTGCTATATCGATAACAATTTGTTTCATTTCCATCTACTCTGATGTAAAAATATCCTTTAAATTAACTTGAAATATTTAATGATTATTTACAAAATCCTCACACACGCTTCTTCACACATACAGCGATCGGAAACTTTCAGTCAATATCATATGTATACCGATTTACGTCGAATTAAATCTCGCGTAATAGTTTGAATACGAAAGATTAATTCAAGTCGAATAATTCATAACCACAGTGCCCGCAGCAATTAAAAAATTATCTACGTTTACATACTTGATCAACTTGTCCCAGTGACAACCGATTAATACAACTGTCCCCATAATTATCTCAGCTCACTTTTCATATTTTTTGACACGCCACTTTTCTCCATCCGCTATTTGCTGAATCTTACGGATCGTGACTCGATATCGATGTCATCGTTCGAGTTTTCGCCTGTTAATTAATCGAGCCCAACCTTTAATTATCGCGCGTTTCCGCGGCGACTCGTTGGATACGATTTCGAAACACTGTCTCCGTTCGATCGTCACGAGAAACAGTGCGAATCGAACGAAAGACCAAGGACGAGACCCGTATCGAGTTATTTCTCGACGAGAAACTCGTTTCCTGGCGACTAAACCGCCGTTTCATCCCTGAAACTCGCGAACGCTCAGCCAAACGTAAACGAATTTTAATTTAGATGTTGTAACTTAAAAAATAGCAGTGCAAGAGTGGACACACAACAACATAGCTGCGATCCGGTGGAACAATGAAACGACTGAAAACTTGCAGATTTTGAATCAAATATACCAATATACGAAATATACCAAATATATGAAAAATACAAAGTACCGGATCGCTCCACTATAAGAAATTTATAATTTTTCGTACGATGATGTAAAAGTCAGTTGTGTGGCTAATTCGGAGATTTATTTTACTTTGTCGATGCAACAGCGACGTAAACGTCAAATTCGTGTGCTGTCGTGCTGAAATTTTATTAATATTTCGTCGAACGTTTAATTACTCTTTAAACGTTTAATTACAAAAAAATTGTTATTTGCGTATAAAATTCGACAATATGATTTTCGACTAATTCAGTTTTAAAGGTAAGTCGAGAATGTCAACAATTGTTTCAATCCTAACGTTCTAAAATCTTTCATACAATTATTCAATTTTAACAAGTTTTATTAAATGAGATTAGTTTTCTTCGTTCGCTGAGAAATCCCTTTTCTGCAGTTATGTGAATATTCCGCAGGACCGGTGATAACGTAACACTCTACTCGAAAACTATTTTCCAAGAAATTTTAATGATTTAAGTGACAATATAACGTAACGATAGAACTTTAAAATTGGACATTTCACAGTTTAGTTACTTTTGTATTATTTTCTAAAAAAAAAAAAAAGAAAAATATTACTTGCCATGTTACTAAAATTTATTGCAATAACTTTCCATTTTCCAACTTATTTTGAACACATTCAGATTCATTAACGCAAATCTTTCAATTATATTTCAACCGATGGAAATCACGAGCCACTAAATTTAGATCTTTGCCGAGTGCGAAGCTTTTTCAAGGAAACACAGTAAATGCTAAAGAAAAGTCTTTCCCCGTGTTTCATTCGGAAGAAAATACCTAAGCTGAAAGTTTATGGAAGACTGTTTGCATTTGCTGAAACTGATAACAGCCGATAGATCGATAGACCAAAGGAAACTTCTCTGTGCAACATCCTCTCTTCTTTTTAAGAAGATAATACTTTCGCGATCCGTTTTATGGAATCGGTTGAATAGGTCCGATAGGTTCGAACTGGATTACGAACGATAAAACCAAGGATAGAAAGAAGTTTCGGATGGCAAACGGAGTGGGAAGTAGACTGGAAAAGGCGACGAAGGTTTCATTTGTCTTGCTATCGGAAGAAAATGATTGGAAGTGTTTGACGAGTGAAAAGAAGTTATTGTATTGCGTTGATTTTGTGAATATAGAAGAGAATCAATTTACTACGATATTACTGTTTTATTTAAGTAATTAACGTTCGTTGCTTCGATGCGCATAATCGTACACTCCAACGTTTTCAAGATTGACATTTTTTTAATTAAAGAAAGTTCCCTTTTGTGGTAGCTTGTCCGAAAAGTTTCTTTCGTTTTATAAGGAAATAATAGACGCATAATGCTTTTTGTTTTATATTAATTTATTGAACACATGCGCGAATATAATAATAGAAATATAACGAAACGGATCATACGTAATTCAATAAATTAATATAAAACAGAAATTGTTGTTCATCCATTATCACCTTATGAAACGAAAGAAACTTTTCGGACAACATAATAATATTCGATTTCAGGCGATGCGTTCGTGTTGCCTATTACATTTATTTCATTTATTTATAATAACTGTATAGTGGTCGAAAAAGGCGATATTTCTTTTCACGATGTTACGTTTGACGAGTAGGGAGAGCGAAAGAAATTTCAAGTAATTGCATTTACACCTTTTTAATAATAATAAATTCTAATAATAATGATCTAGTTGTCCAGAAACAAATTCTATCGTGTTCCATATTCAACTGGTAAAACTGTTGGGTCTGTTGACCAACTTGGAAATTCGGACGAGTGTTATATAAATAGCGAGCGTCACTTTGATAAAATGATTTTATTATAAACCGTGGTGTACCTGAATTATTTCGATACCCGTACAATAATTTTAAGTTGATACGATCTTTCACCTTAAAATACGAATAGCAACTTTATCTTCTTCCGAGATTAATCAGCACCAACCTTATAAAAGTGGCTGACGCGAATAACAGTGTTTCCCAATTACAAGTTTCTCATTGGGAATTCCAATGTGTTATTTGTGACGAGGTGTTGAAATTCCCACTTTTTCAATCCCAAGAATATCCAGATATATTTTTCTAAATTTCTTAAAGTAAAATGTATTCTCTGCCTTTTGAGACGATGCGTCAAATGTCGTGACTTTTTAACAACAATTCTTATGCGTGAACGTTGTGAAACCTCCTTTGTCTACTTGCGAAATGCAGTGAGAAGTAAATGTAAAGGCAGACAAGAGGAATCCATTTGCAGAAATTATAAGGAGAGAAAACGAGGAAAAATTGTTTTCACGTGAATCAGGATTTATTGGCTTAAAGTTTTCAAAATAGGATTTTTATTTGTCAAATAAATCCCGTTGAACAATTGAAGTCGACGGTAGATCACTTTTTTTTTCAAAACATAGCTGTCATTTACTGTTTCGATAGCTTGATAAACGTTCGGGGCCATGCCAGAAACGTCAAACTCCGAAATAACAGGGAAAATCAAATTTAAAGAGAAGAGAAAAAGTGTCGGAAAGAATCCACCCGTCGAATCTTCAACGATGAACCCGAACTTCCGCTCTTTCCCGAACTAACGTTCTTTCGCTTTCTAACCAAGTCTCTGGCTCTTTATCACATCATACTCGTAGTTCTATATGAACCAATCAAATATTCGTTCAACTACCTGCAGAAACATAATTTTTATAATATCACATTTGGTGACGTATTTCTAATAATAATAATAATAATAACAATATTTTAGTATTTTTCCTAAATTAGGTTTTCAAATTATGTCTAACTAAGTTATATTTTATTAGGAATTGGAAGAAATGTAATTTGAAAGTTATTCAAATCTAATAGAAAAGAGCTGAGTAATTTTTTGAATTTGCGCAGCTTCCAAAATATACAAAATCAACACAGAGTACATATGTTCGCACAGAGCATAGAGCGATAGATAAAATTAAAAGCGAAAGAACTCATCTCATCGTATACGTATACCGATGCACTAAGAAAAATTGCACAACTTTCATCGTGTGGTAAATATGCCAAATCATAACTTTCCACGATGACAGAATTACTTTCTTTACGTTTGACGTTGCCTAGAAACAACACTGTGTACTTTGAAATATTATTACCGTAAATTCATCTCCTCGTACGTATAATCAAAGAAAATGAAACTTCAGTACAAATCTGTTTTTAATTAAACGATAAACATACAAACATTTTGACTGAAAATAGTCCTATTCTCAATGGATTACGCGTGTCTTGCAAAAGGAAGAACGTATTTCTACTAAGGATAATTGAAAACAAAAAAACATGTTTTCACCACAATGCAAAACACACTCGACCATGAAAGGGTTAAAGAACCTAAGAAACATACACGAGCCATAACACACAGTGCAACGTATAAATTTATACGTATTCGCTAAAGTCGATCCTAATTTTGACCTATTCTATCATCTTTCAAAAATATAAAAAAAGTCGTCCTACTATCGACAATCGCGAAAGAAAGAACGCTTTCTATACGATCCAAGAAACGTTCGACCGTGAAATGGTTAAAAAAAAGAGGACCAAGAAACGACGAAACCGAATATCCGACGCAACACGACCCAGACCACAAACAATTTGCCTCTTCTAGCCCCAAAACCTGTCGTTTGATATCCAACTTTCGCGTGATCCCCTCGCCCACGCCCCTCTGGTTACAAAATCGCAGCACACGCGACCTCTAACAGGTTGATTCGTCGATTTGCAGGGCCGCGAGTAGCGTGAAAGAGCGTGGTTCACCGACGAATATACGCTGCTGTAGGCGTAGCAGAGAGGCCGAGAGTGACATTGACACGGGGTGATCCGATGTCCAAAAGATGGAAGTGTGGTCTATGGTCATGATACGGTTTCTGCTTTGCTGAATTAAAGCAGCACGCGATTCCGCTATTACTCTGCTTGCCGGCATGAATCGAATAGTACTATGGTAGTGGACTCGTAGTAGGGAGGACGAAGGGCGATAGTCGAGGTGGTGCAAAGGGAAGGGGGTTGGTCTCCAAGTGAAAAAGAGGGTGGACGGTTGGCCTGGCACGAGTGTACATGGAGGGAGGGATGCGTCGGTCGATACCAGCGTCGCGGCGCTAACTGTGAAAGCTCGTATTACCCCATGCACGCGAGAGAAAGAGAGAGAGAGAGAGAGAGAGAGCGCTGGGGGCGGGGAGGAGGGAGGGAAAAATGAGGGTTGGATAGAGGAGAAGGGAAGGTTGGAAGGATAGAGGTGAAAGAGGGAGAGGAATGGAACAGATGGATGGAGAAAGGAGAGGGCCAGAGAGGTGAAGGAGAAGAGAAATACAGAGGGGTTTGTGTAGGTGGAGAGAGAGAGAGAGAGAGAGAAACGGGTATGAGAAGCAGAGGAGATAGAAAGACGGTCTCCATGGAAACGCGAAAGGAGCCTCTCTAACTTCCTGCACGAACAGGACCTTCAGGCCTGTCTCAGCTAGTGATAAGGATTTTTCTATTCCGCCCTATGTGCGGTTAGAGGGTTCTGCAGCCTGTATGGAGTGAATGAAACGCGAATTTAACACTACGTATTGTTTAGGGCATGAGTGCCACTTGCTTCTCTTCGTTAGGAGGCGGTGATACGCTTTGCTGGACGGCGGGGATGTTTGGGTGTGGAATTGGGTTTTAGGAGGAAACTGCACGAGTCTTTGTTTGAAGACGATATCGTATGTAAATGTATGATAGAGGTATGCAGATTACGGTGAAGCAGATTTGGCTTGGAATAGAATTGTTTTCGTATGGTACCGTGTGGAGGATAAGGCTAGGATAGTAAGTGTTAGACGTAACTTTGTTTGTGATAGATTTGCAATTAGATTAGTAGGTGTTCGTGCATTCGTGGCAAACATCAAAATATAAAAATGTATGAAACATAATGTGTAATGTAGAAAAATATGTGAAATATTTACAGAAAAGCAGTCGCCTTATTCAGGTTCTATCTCTTTAGCTACGTCCATAAAGATATTGAAACTACACGAACATCCACATCTACGTATTTAAAAGGATTACAGTTTTGTAAAATTAAACGAGGATTAATATCGTTTGGCGGAAATCTTTTATTAAAGCTGAATAGCAGCTTAAAAATGTCTAACGAAGATCTAGAGCGATTTAAAAATATTCTAGTAGGAATAAGTACATTTTTAACGCCAATATTGAGGTAGATATTGAGAACTGATAATTTGATACCCGAATGCTCGATTATTAAAACGAAGGCTAAAAGTATCAGTATATATAACGATACTAATCAAAATATATATTACCCATAAAATGTTGATACAATTCGTTATGTGCAATAATATTCATAAATATTTCCCACTACTTCATATACCTGTATTTCTAATAATATTTATCGAAACTTATTAAACTACGTTGAACGAACAGGCACATTTTTCTGAAATATTTTTGTGAAATTACAGAAGCGACAATGATACGTTCTTCAACTATTTAAAAAGTTACTTTATACGAAACAAAGGCTCTATTCTTCGCGATGTGATAAAGATTTCGCAAACAACTATTATTTCACCCACATTTCCGAAGCGTATATCGATAATGACAGGTTTCACGTTACTCAACAAGTTCATAGCATCTAATCGCATCCAAGTTGCACGTTTTTCTGCGAAATCTAAATGCTAGGCAAATCGTGGGCACGTTAAATCGGCTGCTCGCTAAACTCCACTTGCGCGGGACTCGAAAGTCGAAAAGTTTTGGAACCGCTTCTCCCCTGCAAAAAGACACTTTCCTCTGGCTCGCTAATTTAGTTCTCGTAAAATGTAAATTAACCAAGATTTTACACGACCAACGACAAAGGAATTACCAAGACTGCCGAGCGTTAATTCCTATCTTAAAAACTTGTCGCGAGGCGCGATAAGGATACATCTAACAAAGGAAGAAAGAGAAGCTACTTTTGCGAAGTAGCTGTCGCGAGAAAGAACGTTGAAGAATTATGCAGAAGGAACGTTTAAGTTCAGTTTACCGTAAATGAGAAACTTGAGATACCGTAGTACCCTTTGAAAATAGAAGAATTTAAACGACACTTTTCCTAGTCCGCCAGTCGAAGCATACTTATTGTTCTTCGAGACGCACTTCAAACGTTTAAAGGTATCCGTGAGGCATTTTTACGTATTAAATTTGAAGACAATGTTCGGCTACGCAAGTAGTAGAAAGGAGTTAATAATATAAGAAAGTGGATGAGTCGCAGAAAGCTTCGATTCTTACCAAGATATTTCTTCAATTTTTAAAACAGATATTGAAAATTTCAAAGATATCGAAAACTCGCAAGTGAAAGAGGATATCGAAGAAATCCTACTATGAAATGTAAAATACATTTTGGATTATCAGAGTACCATTCAATACGTTCCACGAATCTTAGAATCTTATTAAAATATAAAATTCCTTTCGATCGAGAAAGATATTTTTCAATTAATCATACAATATTACTTTCCATTATTTTCATTCTCTGCAGCAACTCGTCGCAACGACTTCACACAAAATCTAACGCGTTATACGTTAGTCCTATTTCCATCGTTTATCGTTCAAACGAAACTATAACCTACGAGCCACGTACATAATGTCACAAGCGTCGCAAACGTTTTATCATCCGTCAATTTACGAAATGACCCGCTCGCCTCCTAAATCCTATCCAATCTAAGCTTCTCCCTGAAATATTTTCAGCCCTCGAAGCAGTTCATTGTCGTTGTAATTTGGTACGAAATCTAACATCGTACCCATTGATTCTATTTCCACGTATTTATCATTGAAACGGAGAAGAACCTTCGGACCATACGATATCATAGACGTCCAGATAATTCCATCAACCGTCAAATTACAAAATCTTGTTTTCACTTTCTAATTTTACGCATTAATTTCCTTTCTATTGTTTATCGTTCGAGCGAAGCTAAACCTGCAAACCATACGCAACTCTAAGCGACATTACAAATGTCCAGTTAATTTCAGCAACCGTCAAATCGCAAAATTAACTTCAGCCCCTAACTAAACCCTAGTTCATCTAAACTCGCCGCTGGAATATTTTCGTATTGCGGCAGTTCTACACGTTAATATCCATCTGCATTATGTATCATTGAAACGGAGATAAACCTTCAGACTATACGATATCACAAACATCCGGTTAATTCCATCAACCGTCAAATTACGAAATGCCCGCTCTCAGCCCTAAACCCTATCCCACCAAAATTCCCTGCTCAAATATTTTCACCCCTGGAAGCAATTTGTTGCGCCATTATCACGTCCATCGGCGGGCCGTCTCGCGGAACATTTTCCATCCCCGGCCGCAGTTTAATCATTTTCCTGGCCGATCGATAGGAAGGAAGCACGGTTCATCATAAACTGGGAACGCCATATTTTCGCGGTGCCGTAATTATCGCGCGGTCGGCGGCCATGAATGCAACAGCAAAAATCTCCTCGGCTACGAAGCACCAGCTCTTCCCTTCATCCCGTGAACATCTATCTCGAACGAGAATCTCGATCGTTCGCCATCCATCGTGATGTTATACGAGTCGAGGACATCCGTGAGTCTGGTTCGTTGATCTTCGTCGATTATCTCAGCCGTTTAATTATTACTTTTCCAACCGGTGAGCAATTTATGCGCCTCGACGAGTCGATCTCTCGAGTCTTTGTGCAAGAAAAAAAGACGAAAAGGAAGGAAAAGGAAGAACACAGGGAGAAAGAGAGAGAGAGAGAGAGAGAGAGATCTCGCGATGGATTCGAATGGGAATGCGTCGATAAGAGCGCCGACCACCGGCCTCAGATAAGAAAATTCGATTCTCCATGTAAATTGCCTCGCTGGATAATAAGATTTTCAACGCGGGTCACCGAATCCCTGCCACCTTCCTTTCCACGGATAATATCGTTTGTTATCGCTTTAATAACCGGCCCAGGCTATTTCGTAAACTCGTGTTCGATGTTTTCGTAAAGTCGATTCCGAGGAGCGATTTCGGTGCAATGAACTTGAGGATGCTTGTGCTTCTTGGTTATGGGGAATACGAGATGGTGGATAATGTGGTTTCAGATAGAATTTACTTGTTTCGAAAGAAGAAAAAGCTTTCGTATCGTTCATCTTTTAGAAGAAAGTGAATTTAACCAAGATATCGTAAATTTTTGCTTTTTAGGATTTTACGAAATAACGTCGTTCTTTATTGAGACTTTATATTGAACATAGTAATTGAAATTTGTATAAAAAATTTTATATCGCTTGTAAATATATTATTTATTTATTATTCTGACTAGGCAAGAGATAATCAGGTAATTAGATGAAAGGATAATGCTGCTAGAATTTGCAAAATAAATACAAGTATTTCTCCTATCTCAGGAAGGATAATAGAAATATCTAGATTAATTAACAGTTTTTTATTCTCGGAAATTTCAGATACTTTTATTGCTTTCAATTTAACTTTGTTTCTTGATGCTTCTTCGTAGTTTGTATGTCTTTAGATAAGGCGACAACGATGAACTGACTTTTCATTTAAGCACTGTCGCACGATAGTCGATATGATAAGAGTTGTCAATCACGCAAACATCTTTGAAACAGCACGAAAAGTAATCGTAAAAACGTGAAACACTGTACCCATTATACTCTCGTTAGCTATTAGACTGAAAGTGGAAATAGCTTTAAATTTGATTCACTCGAATGCAATGAATTAGACTAGTTATGTTTCTTTCTTCAGACAGAAAATTGGTCGGGCAGCTAATGGAAAGGTGCGAATGAATATTTAAGTATCCAACCTTTTTAAAATTAATACATACAATTGCAGCAAAATGACTATTTCAAATATTTATATTACTATAATTATTATTATATTAAATATATATTAATAAGGTTGGATCCTTGAAACGATATAAATGAAGTCTCTTGGACCAATCGTGTTTCCGTTGTTAACAAATTTTCTATTAGATTTTAAGTCAATATTAAAGAATCGTTATACGACACGTGTCATTTTTCCTTTCAATATCGTACTAACCATTCTTCCAATTCAAAATTATTTCATTCTTGGAAACGAGAGCCAAAGTGGAATACACGTATGAATTCGAATACTACAGCAGAATTTTATAATTCGTGAAATCATCGTTCAAGTACAAATTAGATAAGATAGTAACTAAACGTGTTTTCAACTATGAAAAACGTACATGGCGATGTAATGGGAAAAGCCTGTAAGAAATCTACTACAGGAAACAGATAATCAACTGTATAATTAGTCTATATTCTATTTTACTTCCTCTTACGCATATCAACCACAACTATTAAAATTTTATAATTCATCTTAATATCCTAAACTTTTGAGCAATCACATATACATACATATTGCGTTGGCAACTAAGTGATTGTGGATTTTGTCATTAGGTGGTTGTTGAGAATCGTGAATCTTAATTGGCGAAATAAAATTAAAGGAACACTAAGGTTACACTCAGAATTCATATTAAAATAGTTTTAGATTTATTTAATGAAAAAGATTTCCAGGGTCTTCGTCGATATACATTAACACGAGTCTCAGCACTTTCTTTGTCTCACCATCTTCCATACCAGACTGCCAATGGAACAGTTATAATCGTCTGTTTTTCGAGACGCCACGCACACATATACTTCCACACATTATATTCACATAAGTGTGTCACTACTACGCGGCCAATCTACCCTGCATACAAAATTATACATATCTTAATATATGGTAATGAGAAAATCCGCAATCACTTAGTTGCCAACCCAATATACAGGGTGGTTGGTAACTGGTGGTACAAGCGGAAAGGGGGTGATTTTACGCGAAAAAAGAAGTCGAAAATATAGAACAAAATTTTTTTTTAATTTTTTTTTAATTTTTCCATCGAGACAACGATCTACAGTGAGATCCGTTATAACGAGATGTGATAAAGTGCACGCGTACCGAGCGAAAATTCAAAGTCGATTTTCTCGAAAACAAAGCCTCAAACGAAAAATTTGTATTGTATATTTTCGACTTCTTTTTTCGCGTAGAATCACCCCCTTCCCGCTTGTATCGCCAGTTACCAACCACCCTGTATATATATAGTAGAAACTGCATTCAAATAAGAATTATACATGGGGGAGAAGATAATACATCTTTCTTGAAGCGAGCTATAGTTATCAGAGATATTACGTAAACGTTGTACGAGCTGTCACGCTTCTTAACTGCTTTATGGAATTATCGCTTACAACGAAACGTATATGGATAGGATATATTATACCGTCTCGGCGACGAGGGACTTTTATCCTCTACAGCGTGCTCCTCTGTCGGTTTTCCTTGCCAGCAGCCGGAAAACATGGAATATCGATTTCGAATCGTCACGTGTCAGCGTGCAATCGCATCGAAAGATTCAGGAAATTAGAATGGAGAAAAGCTAGGGTGGAGAAAGTGTCTGACTAATGCGGTTGACTTGCTCCAGTCGTGAGAAAAATGTTAAACGGAACAACCATACAATTTTTTGACAAGAGAATTGTCGATACAAGTTATCTGATATTAGGAAATTTGTCATACGTGAATGATTTTCATTCAATTTATCAAACGAAAAGAAAAAGAATATCTCAGCATTGTTCATTGTAATGTAAAATATTACGTGTGTTTTGTTCTTGTTTTATAATCACAGGCTATTAGTTAAATACGTTACTTTATCAATTCAATTATTCAGATAAAAGAGGCATTAAACATATTATTCTACGATTGTTTTTATATATCGTTTCTGTGTCTGATTTTATTTTTATATCTACGTATGTGCGAACAAATCGAGTTACAGAACAAAAGGAACAAAATTTGTGTATATTTTGTAATGTGCAATATTAAATAATTGCAATAAGTGATTAAAGGAGTAATAAATGTATTGATTTCGATGTCGTTTTTTAATAAATAATTATTTAAATTTCAGATATTTTCAAATTTTCCAACACTTTGAAAGAAACGCCATTTGGTGGATAATAAAATTACTTTCATCCATAAGTATGATTTGAATTTTATTTAAAGAGCCGGCAAATTAATTTATACACCTAGTAACAAGGACACAAAATCATAAAACTTATAAATGTTTTCGTACGAAAGTTCAATAATTCGGTGCGTCATTTATATTATTTCCAGTTATCAGCGCCGTTACTGTGTAACAGCAATAACTTGCGCAAGTCGCGTTTGCACAGATGATCGTTTCGATATTTCGTTAGCATTGCAAATAACTTCATTAACATTCTCCAATTTACATGTACATGTATCAATGCCCCTGAACGCTCTTCTATTCTAGTCTTTTTAAAAGTCAAGACAATAAAAATCCTAATAGAAAACATCCACTTTCAATATTCTATTTAAACCATTAACCCATATAATAATTTTCCAATTTCTCAATTACAAGAAAATCATTTCTATCGTATAGAAACCTTTGACTATCAACCAACTTTCACTAAAGTAACTATTAAATGATTTCTTAATCTTATTATCTTTGTCCTCCGCTATTAAACCAACATACGCAATGAATCTATCAATGAAATTTCAAGATGTTTTGCACGGCGCACGCGATATATTCGTAAAATGTAGCGTTACAATATCATCGTATAAACCTGTGTAAATTAAAAAAAAAAAAAAAAAGCCTACCCGATCAGAAACTTTTGCACAGCGCTGTAATATAAATTTAGATAACGATTCTCGATTGTAAATGCAAAATGTTACTACCGACAAGATTCCGTTTGCTTCTAAATTACGAAATTCAATAAGATCATATTGTAAGCGAAAGCAACTACTCCAGATCGGAAGATAGTGGCTGTCCAATAATTTCCTAGACAAAATGACGCAAGGAACGTGTCTAGAGAGAGAATTTATTTCAAATTTTGTTCGGATGTATCATTACAGCGAAGGGGAAAGTCGTGTTGTTCATGAAAGCTACCTGTTACGTTACAATCGTTCTTGTTGATCTGACCGACGATTTTAATACGTCGAATGACGTAATGACTCGAGATAGCTCGACAGGGATCGGTACGCGATCGCTACGCGTTCGATGAACCTCACCTGCGATCGATCCTACGCATTTCCGGAATCAACTCACCTACGTATGAAAGTCTTAGAATTTTTGCGAATAGGCATGTGCACGGTGTGTGTGTGAGCGATCGAAGAAAATGCAAAGTATGTTTCAAGATTTTACACTATCCTCGCTTCAAGCGTATAGGACAGGTCTAGTTTGATTTAGATTGGTTCGTAAAATAGTTAGAATAATCTTAATCCATGATAGATCGAATTAGATTCGCATTAGATCATTTAATTTTAATCTAGGTATAATATTTATCGATGACAAATTGAAATGAATATTGTACAACTAAGTAAGATAATTCGTTAGCGTATAATTAATATACCTAAAATTACGTAACTGACCTCAAACTCTTATAGATCACCCAAGATCCAACGATATTGAGTGGTTTAGAAAATCTACTTTCTAAGCTACATATTTCATTATTTTCAATTGCTCTAACGTATGCTCTAAAATGTATCTACTGAGATTATGTGATATTGTAATAGGATAATTTCAATAGAAGTTTAATTGTTTCAAAGTTTTAAGGCTTCTAATATTCCTCTAGAGTAATATTCTTCGATACCAATATTCTTCGATAATAGGAGAACCGAAGTTAAGACTCACTTCGTAAGTATAACGGAAAATATCTCTTGCAACAATAATCAGAGCCACGATAGTTTCGTTGCACGATCATTAAAAATTTCAGACAAGTTTTCCCTTCGAAGAGATACACTTCGTCGTAATTATGAAATATAAGATCATTCGGAAAATCCT
Organism: Bombus huntii; assembly: GCF_024542735.1. Classification (NCBI taxonomy): domain Eukaryota; kingdom Metazoa; phylum Arthropoda; class Insecta; order Hymenoptera; family Apidae; genus Bombus; species Bombus huntii. The sequence goes on along the minus strand of NC_066238.1, from coordinate 4,833,178 downwards.
TCGAAATGAAAGAAACTTGATCCACGAGCAACAAATCTGACCAAACACGAATAAAACACGTGTTCTTTTTAATTTACTGCAGAAGTATGAACAGACATATTATTCGTCAACAGAATGAAATATAAAATCACTCAGAAAGCTGTTCCAAATAGAAGAAACTTGTCGCACAAGCATCGATCCTCGCCAAACACGAATAGCATCGTGTTCCTTCTAAATTACGTGAAAACTACGAACAGATGGATTCATCAAAAAGAACGAGACACAAAATCGTTCCAGATATAAGAAACTTATCCCACAAGCATCAACCTCGACCAAACGCGAGAATACCGCGTACTTTCTAAATTATGGCAAAAATATAACAGATACATTCACCAAAAAGAACGAAGTATAAAATCATTCAACAAATGCCTCTAAATGCAAGGAGCTAATCCCACAAGCATCAACCCTAACCAAACACGAGAACACCGTGTACTTTCTAAATTACGGCAAAAGTAGGGAATATCGAGCAGCGTCGATCTAATCACCGGTTCCAGTCGCCTCTGCAGCACCGTTTCTCTCCCGGCATCGGTCTTACAGCACCACCAGCCAATTCATTCCGATCTATCCTCCGCGTCGAACATCGTGCTACTACCAAGCGAGTAGATAATCCCACGCGAACAAGTTTCGCAGTTCATTGATACTGCCCCGTTAAAGACCTCGGCCCACGCCCAGACAGCTCCTCTATCCCCTTGCTCTCTGCTCTTTCTTCCTCTTTCTTCCTCCCTAACGCCTCTCCTCCTTTCCATTCGTCCACGGATTTTCCCCTTTCTGTTCCTTTTTCCATGCCATTTTCAGCCGGTGCAACGACAGTTTGCACGCTCGCTCGGCGACGGCAGTGACGGTTTTAAGATCTTGTCACCCCGGGCGACGAATCGGTTTCTGCACGCAGCATCCTTCGTTAAATCTCGGCCGAACGTCGCGACTGGAATCGTGAAACGTGTCTCATCCGGCACACGCTCCCACTTCCGGCGATCGAGACACAGTTGTCGCTCTCTTTTTCCTTCCTATTCTTCCTCCCTTTTTTTTTCTTTTTCCTTTAGTTCTGTCGGATCTTAGCTTCGGGAAAAGGCAGAATTTTCTCGATGAATCCGCTTTCCTCGTCTCTTTCGTTTCTTTCTTCTGGATTTTTCGCTGAATATTCTCGAGAGGAGGGACGGAATAATTACGAGGATAAGGGCGAGGGTTTCGAGGGTGGATGCTACGGTGAGACGCGTCTCACGCACGTTTAGGAGCTGAATGTTTGTTGGAAGAGATTGTAGAGAAATGGTTCATGGAGATAAAGTTCTGCGGAGAAGATGGATGATTTATGGCGGGGTTTCGTGGAATATTTGGAAAATTCATGGGCGAATAAGGTATAAGATGTATGGCAGAGGATTCGCGGATGTTTTACTTATTTTGATTTTGCTGCAGATATGTGTACGAATGTTTCCCTTTAGAAGATTTTCTAAGATTTTTGCTTTGGAAAGAGACATGCTTTTAGTAAGATGGAGCTTTTGCTAATTGCCAAACTAGTTTCTTTGCTACAGTTCTACTAGCTGCAAAGCTTAAACAAATTTTTAAGTTTACAGACATGTAGCAATCTGTGAGAGAAGCGTGAAACGCCTCATTCGTAATATAATATCTAGAATCAATCTTTTTACTACTTATTTGTTGATAACATAATATGGATTTTGTGACAATAGGAAAAAATGGAAATAAGAAAGTCGGTTTGAAAGTGCACGAATCACGACCATTACAGGTAAACAATTTTACTTTATACAAATATGTATTTCTGCTTTGCTTTACAATGTCTCGCATAATCACACTTTCTACTCATTGTTGTAATATAAATGTATCGTTTATTACCGTTGATTTGATTAAACCCATAAAGAATCTTTACAATGACATATAAATATTTCGTTATAAATTTTCAAGCTTCAGTGGCTAGTACAAATTTTTCTATTAAAATTTACCACAAATATATTTGTAACATTTCCTCTATGTTCTCCAACAATTTCCGAAAAAAAGCATCACCTTCTCCACCTTCCATTTACAGTTATCCTCGAAAAATTACACGTTAAGAACAACGATTACGATCTCCGTCAAATTACCGAAGGTCTTTGCATTCTTGTAATATCCTCATTAGCAATTTATTTTACCCGTCGTTTCCATGCAGCAACGTGATTCTCATGGTTAATCGTTGGACACCGTAATTTCACGAATAAATGTTAGAAGGCACACAGACTTTTCTATTAAAATTTCATTTTGTTCACAATTCCGTCACGTTATAAAATTCTGTCACGCGTACTAATTTCCCTTCTCCGAAGCTCCTCTAACGAATTATTACTGAAAAAGATCATGGTACTTTCGTGAATAAATACTACGAAGCATATCAATTTTTCTAACAAAGATTAACACAGTTTTCCTATATTAAACATTTATACATTTTCTCTAACAACGAGTCCTTTAATTATTCGCAAAAAGTAGCCCGGTAATATCCACCTCCCATTGAGGAATCCCAGAAATTACACGCTAAAAGCCATAGCCATCGTTTCGGGCTAGAGTCAACGATAACGAAGAATGTTTGCATTCGTTCGATGTTCTCATTAGCAATTCAGTTTCCTCGTCCCTTCCACGCAGTAACATAATTTTTATAATACAAATCTTCCTATTAAAAGTTTAACTCTGTGCTCATTATTTCCTGGTATCAAACATTTTCTCACGTGTACCACAATTTTTTCCCCTAATTATCTCTGAAGAAGAAATTCCCCCAAAATTACGCATGTAAAAAAAAAAAAAAGCTGTAACCATCATTTCGGATAATGACGGATTTTTGCATTCGTTTAATATTCTCATTAGCAATTTATTTCCCTGGTGATTTTCACGGAGCAACGTGATACCGGTTGTTAACCGTCGAGCGATGTAATTTCGCGAGGCTTTTGGCCCCGGTAACGCTTGTGTGTTCGTTTGCAACAGAAGCTGCAGCTCGCGATGGAAACCGCCCAACGGAGGAACGTCAACGGCCGCGTTGTTGTTCGAAAGTGAATTTAATGCGCGAAGTTAGCGTACGTTACTGGTCGTTACTGACCGAGGGAGCCGAACCAGCCACGATCTGGTTATTCTATTTAACGTCGCCGGAGCACGAAGCCACTTTCGCCTACGTCGTGAATACTCCTGTTTCTCCTCTTGCTTCCCCATGGTTACACTCAACCAGCCACGATATCTGTCCGACACAACGAGATCTCTGCTTGATTATTTCTCTTCTTGTTTCTACCTGATTCTTATCGTACAAACCATATTCATTTTTTAATTTTGCTGTTTCAATTCATCCGTTTTAATTGGGACGAGACTTTAATTCGAACGTACAGTTAGTACTTTTTCCTTGATGTTTTTATTTTATTGCAGCTTTATGGCTACGATGAACGTTTTAGTATAAAATGTTCAAGAATGAAAAGAGTCTGTTAACCTCGAAGACATAGTTAACGAAGTTGATGTAGAAATTAAAGCAACGATATTTGTCAGGGCAAACGATTCCTTTAAAGATGATTCATAAACTTTGTGAAAGATAAGAAATCACATACTTCTCCCGTAATTTTCAAATAATAATACCATTTTACGTTGTCTTCTTTTCCTGCCCAGGATATTTGTTTGACTAAAGGAACAATTTCTATCGCATTTGTATATGTATATATAATAGATGTATATCTGAAATTGTTATATACGTGTCTCGTTCGTGGATTATCGTACACACGATTAACAATTTGGTCCTTTGGCTACACGTCACACGAGTTACAAGCCCTGTAATTGTGCAATTAATGCACCCTTTAATTCCATCTAATTGAAGCACTTTAAGCTTTAAATATTGTCCTTTCGTTTTACCTCGTGATACGAAAAGAGAAAGGGGACGAAGCATAGGGGACACGTAGGAGAATCAACAGGCAAAATGGAGAGGGAAAAAGCTGGAGAGGAAAATAGAGGGGAAGGAAAAGATCGAGCGAAAGTGAAAAGGAAAGTGTTGGGATAAAAGAAATAAGAGACCGTGAAACAGGAGGAAAAGAATAAAGAAGACGGCCAGACGGATACGCGCGCAAGTTTTGCATCTATTTTTACCAGAATACGAAGAAATGAATAGAAAAGAAACCCAAGTAGGAAGAAAAATGCAAAAAACAAGACCCTATACGCAAGTGGAAGGTTGAAAGAGAAGAATTATTTTTCTTTCGAGAAAAATAATTTCCATGCGCAGGTGCATCAAAATAATTTCACGCTTTTTCATTTTACCAAATATTTCGAACAATCTTGTTTATCAAAAATCCTTTGGAATCTGTTCTTTGAAAAAAAAAAAAAATTACTTTTAAAGAATAATTGGATCAAACAGAATTTACCGACCTTAAATCACGTATTATGTGTTTACAATGTGGAAATTTCTCATTGAAAATTATTGGGATATTTGTACAAATATTCATTAAGGGTTCATTGGAAGAGGTAATTGAGGTTTATCTAATATCAGAATTAAAGTAGAATCGAAAAAGTTGTATAAAATTGAAGTAATAGTTTGAAGAAAAAAGAATAAGCGAGCGGATCGAACGAAATTCGGACAAATCGACTTTCTTTCGAAATCTGATCATATACAAATGAATAATCTGAGAAATACCAAGAAAATCTCTTTCAATCTTATTACTTTGTATAAGCATCCAAGTGTTATAAAACCTCTTTCCAAATTTAGCAGAAACTTTATCACTGAATTATTCGCTTATCTTCGCTGAGTAATTTCCGGTTCAGTAAAATCTCATAAAATCCACTTCCTTCGAACGATTTAAAATAGAGTTACACAGAGTAAATATCACTTTAAAAGCAATCGCATACTGGTACCCGCTTAACACGCTGCTCCGAATTGCCTTCGCAAAGTTTATTCACCCAAGACGAAAAAAACGAGGAGACAAAATCCTACTCTCAAACCAGATAAGCAAGTTTCGAATGATTCATTACGATCTTCCGCGTTTCATGCGAAGAAAATCAGGAAGAAGAAGAAGAAGAAGAAGAAGATAACGAAGAAAAAGAAGAAGACTAACAGAGGAAAAAAAAGAAGATTCGAAGAAGAAGCAAAGGAAGGTTGTTTGAAGATACCTAATAGAAAACGCGAGAGACGAACCAGTGAAAGAAATAAAGCTGTGCCGGATGAACGCGCAAGAAATGGAAAAGAGGAGAAGACGGCAACATTTTGAGACAGTGATAAAAGAAGAGACATCAAGATTTTCCAAGAAGGAAGGAAGTCAATAAAGACAGATACACAGGGGGAACGAAGAGAAAAAGCGTGAGACGGAGACAGAGGCCGAGTCTGACCATGGATATGTACACGTGATGAAACGCGTCCGCCCTTCTTTGAGCTAAACCGCCCTGCGCATTCCATCGAGATGACTCCAGGGACCCCACTTTGTGTTCCCCGCACGATGGAACGTGTGCGGGTGTTTCTCCGCGCGATTATCAACCAACACCAAAAGTGACTCTGCAGAGTGGTTGGCACAGTATAGGTCGTAGGTAATAAACGAACTTCGAACAGGTACTTTGGATCGTTGGTACTTTGGTACTTTGGTACAGTAACTGCGAGTTTCTTTTTCTTTTTTTTTTTTTAACGAGTGACCACTTACGCGGGAACTTCACGAGCGACATTTTGCCGTGCGATATCGCTGCGATCGTATGTCTGTCTTTGTTGTTCTTAAATAGGAAAAGAAAGAAAGGCGTACACGGTCGCGGGCGAATCGCACGATAAAATGTCGCTCGTGTGCATTCAGCCTTAGATGGGGTTATATGTATCGAGATTGGTTGCAGCAAGAGATCGTGGTGATTTTTAGATCGATAGGACGCGATGAATTGACGTAATGTACGCGAGGTTTGGTACAAGCGACGCGTGCAATAATTAATCGCGATATCATGCTGGCAATTATCTTAAAGCTTTCCAGCTTTGAAATTTAGAGCGAGACCTTCGTAATTTATGAACTCGAACGTTTTTTAGAACTTAGATTACGCGACTTGAAATTGTGAAATCGTAGAATTTGAAGTTTCTTCAGCGTCAGAATCGGAATTAGAAGTTTTACAATTTCATGGATGTTCAAATTTGCGATTTTACTCGTAATTTATACTTTCGCGATTTTGGATTTGGAAATCTCGTAATTCTGTTGTTTCGGAATTTCAGAGTCCGCGATTCTCTAAATTCTGGAATTTCAAAGTTCGCCACTCTGTCTGTTTCAGAATTGGAAATTTTACTCAAATATCAGAATTGGTAATTTTGCAAAAATTTGGAATTGGACGTCTCACGATTGCGCTATGTTTTAATTTGGAATCCTGCGATTGAAAAATTAAGAAACTTGAAATTCTGATAATTTAGAACTTGAACTGTTGCAATTTTTAGCATTTCGAAGTTTGCAATACCGCTATTTTAGAATTTCTAGTTTTATCGTCTTAAAATCGGAAATCGTGTTATCTTGAAATCTCAGAATATGAAATTAAAGATCTGCGATTTGCGAAATGTCAAACGTTCAAGTTTCAAACTCGAATAGACTTTAAACACGTTATAAAACACCGAATTAAATAGCACGTAAAACATAAAACGAAGGTTTACTTTCATTCCTTCAAATTGTAGCTTCGATAGGTTTTCCCTTAACATTATCGATCCCTATCCGTGGTTTCAATGGTCTGCGATGAACTAAAAGGCCGATGTTCGAGCCTGAATCGACGTTCAAATTAGAATTGGCTACGTTGAATAGTTTATTTCTAATCGAGCGTCGGATCGAACACAGAACCGCTCTTTTCCAATGGAATAAGAACGAGATGGAAATAGAAATGAAAGAAAGAGGAGGTATACAAGTGGCGTCGGAGACTGGATATTGTCTGGACTTACGGACATATAAGGATACTGGTGGTCTTTGCACGCTGAGCGAGACAAGGGAAGCTCCATGTAGGGTATCCTGTAGGATCGACTTCTCGTAAATCGTTCCAGAGTGCAACGGTATGCTACCGTGAAAAAAGCAACTACTGGAAAAATGTTCGGGCTCTATTTTTACCTGGACATTTTCAAACGTGTCCCTCAGGTATACGATGTACAAAAAGAATTAAGTGTACTGCCGTTCATAAATATACAGACACTTTAGTCAACTTGTGTCAATGTCACTTGGATGTTAGTAAAATATGACAAGAACAATATTTATTGTTTTCTTACAAAATCACCAAATAATAAACTTTAATTATTTGTTTCAATATCGACCGACGTTGTATTAAATTTTTTTTAAAGAAGTTTTTATTAAAATTGTGTAAACACCACTGTTCAAACTATCGACGATGAGTTTAGGAGAATCTGTGTTATGTGATCTGTATTTTAGAAATTAGACAGTCTTTTTCAAAATAGTTTGATGTGAATGTGGCATAACTTGTGTCATTCTTGGATATACCAATATTTCATAGCACCATCTACCAGTCTTTTAAAGATTTTATCATATTGTAATAATAAAATAACAATAATAAAAAACCATTATTTATTAACATATATTTTAGTATAGCATGTGCATGCTCATATTTCAAAGGTTGGATCTATCCATTGGAAACAAGTAGAAAAATGTTGTGCAAATGTAGATTACATATGTTGGTGTTCAAGTTAAAGAAAATTGAAAAACGTTCGGTGCGTATGTTTTTCCTAGTTCCAGTGCAAGTTATTGAAACGTTTCTTCCCATTTCGTTGCTTGGAACACGGTGTTAAACTTTGAAATTACGTTATCCATAATGTGCAGCGCCGTTTACTTCCTTTAACGAATACATTCGTGCTTCGAAGTAATAACGTGTATTTATGACATCGTTTGTACAAAGTAACTTATTTGCTTCGTTATTCCTCAGATAGAATGCAGGAGCGGTAAATTCCACGATAGTCTTTAAAAACTAATATTTCTAACATTATCGCTAGATTACGTTTATACAAACTCACGCTTTTACGAACACGACTAATACAGCAGAAATAGAACCTAAGTAGAAATTTGTTGTATGCGTCACATATTGCAACGAATGTTTTTTTTTTTAACAAAGGAGTTTATTGAGCCCAGAAAATACAGATTTTAAGTACATTATTCACAATAAACATGAATTTATCGCAACGAATGTAAAACAACGCTAATGACCGACCAATGAATGCATAAATAACATATAATCTTATACAGAATAATACTAAATAAATAGAAAACTGTCCTCTCGATATTTGACAATATTTCATATACTCTGTGTATCCTTGAATTTCCCACAAATACACACAAACAGCCACAATCTCGTTCAATCATCTATCCTTTCGATATTTGACAATATTTCATATACTCTATGTATCCTTGAATTTCTCAGAAATACACACAAACAGCCACAGTCTCTTTCAATCATCGCCACTCCGTGTCTCAATTTAGTCTCGATCCAACTTCTCAACGACTCATTTATGCGCGATACTATACCCCCGTACAAACAACAATCCCGAAACGACTCGTGGAACGTCTTAATCTCGAGGAGTGAGGTTTCAAGAGAAGGAGAAAGAGAGAGAGAGAGAACGGTGGTCCTTAGGAGTAGATTTCGCGCGCGATACCAAAAGAGCGGCGCACACGCGCGCGGAGTGGTCACGCGGCCTGCTGAATAATAAAACTAAAAAATAGAAAATAAAAAAAAAGAAAAGATACCGCTAGAAGCGTTTCACGCGGTACGACCCTGAGCACCTGCGCCTCACCGGTACCTGACTGGTAATTCCGTCGTGACAGGGCAATTTCGAGGAAGCTGGACCGCGTAACGTTGACCCTTAGCTGACGCGCCGCTCGTATTTCTGTCGACGCACATGCGGGCTCGGGCCGGACGCGTCCGTCCGGATCTTTGCCGGCAAAAAGCCCAACCAAACGCAGAAAGAAGAAGAAGAAGGAGAAGGACAAGGAGAGGAGGCAAAGGAAGAGTCGAGGAAACGCCAACTCCGGCAAGAAACTCGGAATCGCGAATCTATATCTCTGTTCTGCGGTTTTTGCGCCTCAGAGAGGCAATGGGGATGAGAAGAAAGAAAGTTTCTTCCTGTCTTACTCACCCTTTTCTCTTTAGTTACGCTTTTGAGAAACTGAGAATGCAACCGCGGATCGAATGTTGCAGTAATTTTTGGCCAAAGAATGGATTTTCTGTTAGCTGGCTTTGATGTTGATTTGTGTATGGTGTTTTTTGATCGTTTGTGTTCGATGGTTGATATTAGCAATCTGTTTGGTTTATTATTAATCTTGTTAAGGTCTTGCAAGGGCTTATTATTAATTTTAAGTATTAGTTTTATTTACTATTAATTTGACATCTGTTTTTATTTATTTTTAATTTGATAATTGATACGTAATCGAAGGACATGAACAATTTTAATGTTCTTCGTTTGTTCAACGTTATTATTAGTCCTCGCTAGTCTTTAGTATTTATGTTAACATCTACTTTAATATTTCATCATCTTTATTACAATTGCTTAAATCTGAAATAAACACTAAGTTTCGAATTATTATTTCCACGATTATCTATCATTTCTATTTAACCATGATCAAACTTAATACACCACTGTAGATATTAATAATTCCATATATTCGTGTAAATTAACTATCAGTGTTACTCTTAAAAATTGTTACGATATTTATTTTATATTTACTTACTTGAAATTTAATCGGTATTTATATTGTATTGTATATAAAATTAGATAAAAATCTTATTAATTTACCAAACGAGGAATGAATTATCATATCAAATAAAATACAACCGATAAGAATAAAGGAATTGGACGTTTCGTGTTTATGTTACGCGAACCTTTTTACTTTATCAAACGTGTATCACCTAAATTGAGTCCAGACACAACAAGCTACGTAAATCCTTTTGCCCTTCAGCGATTCCAAACGTCGATGTTGCATACAGCTTTTGACATTCGCTGTGTAGCTATTTGTATCGGTATTTGAATAACAAATGTTTGTCGGTGGAGGCGTCCCTTTTGTTTCATTCTTCAGTCCTTCCACTCCCTTTCCTACCGAAATATACGACGCATAAAAGAACAAGGCTGAGTTATGGCTGTCGGTCCCGCGGATAGAGCCTTCAGGGATTACAATCGAAAATTCAGCTGGTCGAAAAACGCGAATAAACGTTAAAGGATGACGTAACCGCGATAAAAAGGACAACTATACTTCGTTGAATGAAACGTTAAGGATACTTTATTCGGAATTGTTTTGGAATCAGGAGAAGGAAATTTCTGTTGATTCGGCAAACCGTGACATAAATTGTTTCATGTTGTGAAACACCGTGATACGGCTTCAGTCAGTAACGTTTTACGCTGAAATATCATTTTAATTTTTAAACTGGTATGGTGAGATTCTATAGTCTATACTCTAGACGGTGTAAACGTTGTGATAAATTTCCTCTTTTAACTCAGCCACATGCTCTTGAATTCTTGAATCTCTATTTCTATGTTTCGTTTTTACTCTTGTTTCGACGATGAAGAGGAATTTTAATGTTTCAAGGACAACTTTGGTATAAAAGTAAAACGAGGCGTATCAATAAGGATTTCTTTATATTTTCTTCGAAGTTTTAGAAATTGTTTAACGAGAGTAGCAGAATTAAATAACACATTGAATTAAATATCCCGATAGTACTGAATTTAGTCGCTGAATTTTATTTAAAATTTTAAATCACCAATATTTTCCAGTTACGATTTAAGATTTTTAATATCTTCCAATTAGCTAGGTATGTTAATAACGGTTTCTGATTGGAAAATAAGGAGAAAAATCTTTAGACTAATCCTTAAAGTATTCGAATAAATTTCTTTTCTATAACAGTACAAAATAAATATTTTTCGCGTAAACTGTTTGTCTAAACTGACGAGGAGAAAATGTCACCATGTTATTTACAATTCATACTATGTACGCTGTTATGTTCTATGAGTCTAATCAAAACTAAAAATCCCTTTGACGTTTTTTCAGTAGCAGCTCGCTGCAGAGTTAGTTGAAATATTTGCATTTCACAAGGATTAATAATGTCCTGTGCGAGATGCTCGAAAAAAGACGAAACCGAATGATTCTCGCGTTCAAAAGCGCGAAATATGGGAAAAAATGTTTTCATTTTTCACAAAAAAAGTCTTCCAGAAAAATTATATGTAACAGAAAAGGTGAATTAATTGAGAAATAAATTATCGAAATTTTGGAAGTTGATAGGTATCGTTTAAAAAATTCCTGGATTATTAACGCTACGAAGTGATTATACTAATATAAAATTGCATTTAATGTTATAAAAATTCTGTAGAAAATTAACGATCGTGTGTTATTCTCCGTGAAACGAAACTTTACTGATAATAACTTCATTTTTGATTTGACGCGTTCGAAGAAATAATTTTTCCAATCATCCGGTGTGATAAAAAAGATCGCAATGAAACTAGTTTTTGCAAATTACGAAACGTACGAGCTATAATAATGAATAATTAAGAAAGTTAAGAGTAGCGAAATATTAAGAGTCGCGACCCTCCCTCGTGTCTAAATGCGTCTGGTATGAGAGGATAAAGTGAATTATGGCTAATGGTATGATGGATACTCGACCGGAAATTCAATAGCCAGAAAAACAACACCGACAATGGTATAACTGTAAACAGTTCGTCCATCGTATGCTGTAGGTATTAATAACCTGGAATGCAAGAGGTAAAATGTGCAGATAAAACGGATAACATACGTCGTTGTAAATTGAAAATAAAAGAAATATTTGGCGGATTATGTAAACAATGATGTATGAAATTCTAGGAATGAGAAATAAATGAAAATAAAAATCCAGTTGAATATTTCGAATATCTTTAATAAATCGAAAACACTGCAGTATTTATAAATGTTTGAAACAACTGGTAAAAAGTTAATTAGTTTCAACACTTTATGTTATAAAATTGGAGCTATTCGAATCATTTGTACACGTTGATAACTGTATAATAGAAAATAATTTTTTAAGCGCTTCTCTATTTTGTATTCGTAAAAAATTTCTTTTAACATTTCTAAAAGTTTTCGATTAATTAAAATATTCAAAACGATGACGGTTGAGCAATAAAATACATTTGTACGCTTTAAACTTAGTCTTTCATGTAAACCTTTAAAGTAATCTTTTATCTCTCATTTTACTATGTATATATTTATTGTTACAATACATATCATTGTCTTGTGTATATTATTATCGACATATTTATTCTTTTTTGCATCAGGTTCTCGGGTTTTCATTTCACTCTAATAAAACTTGATACGTGAGTTTCTTTCTTAAAAAATTAATCAATGAAATAAGTTAGAAGCAATAAGAAAGATAGATAGATGACCAAAATTTGAAAAAAGGAAATGATCGTCAACTTTAAAAATATGACAATTCCTTAAAGAAATAGGAACCTGCTTAACGTGGATGGATAAAAGCGAATTGAACTGAAAACCACTAGATGCTATTAACTCGTAATCTAAGCACGTCCAGTGTAAACCAACATTTGCTTTCAGCGCACATTTCAAAGATTTTTATTACGTAACAAACGACGGATGTTAATCAACAAGTAGAATGAAAATATGGACCGCTAATCGCGACAATTGTTGCATATTTAACGCGTCCTGCTTTACATTCGTTTCAACAAATTACACTAAATTGTGAATTTATGTTCCGCGATGAAAATTCCCAATTAAGATTTTCATGCGTTACGTATGAAAAGTGAACACTAACAAACGTAATTTACGTACAATTGACTTGCCAATTGACCGTCAATTGACGTACAACTTAGTTAATTTAATATATCGATAGTTTAATATATTTTATTCTAGTACTACACTTTAGTTGACTTAATACAACAAATATATTAAGACAGAAATTGCTAAATGTTACATGTACGAACCACAATAAAGTGAATATTGAATTTATATTAGCATTGATTTATAGAATATTTACTTATATAGAATATTTATAGAATATCTACTTTATAGAATATTAAATTTGACGTACATTTCATAAGAAAGGAAAGGGAGAATAAATGTTCGATTATTATTTTAGAATAATTTACATCACTAAAACGAAGATACACTTCAAAATACAAAAAAAAAAAAAAAAACAGAAAGAAAGAATAGCAAATAGAACAAAAGAGGAAATAAGCTAGTAAATTACCAATTACCATTCTCAATTATTTTTCTTAATGACTACAATCATATATATTCTACAAATATATAAATATTTAAATAGTATCAATGTACGTGTTTAATCTCGTACAGTTACCTTACCAAGTTAATTGGCAAATAATTAGACAATTATTAAAAGTCCGTTGCCATCGGGAAACTTAGAGCCTCTTGACATCGTGTTTTATTAATAAACCAAACCAAAAAAAGATGCACGTCAGAGAACGAAGACGTCAGAAATGGTGACAAATAAACTCTTTGCCCCTGAAATCGAAACATGTTTCTGCCAAAGCATCATATGCCGACGCGGACAATAGGAGCTTTCTTTCTGTTCTCATTTCATTTGCCTATCAACCCTTGCGACTGCACTTCCACCGTTCTATAACCGTCCCAACCATCGACCGAGTCAATCGAGATCAAACCTCGAACCTGTACGCGCCACCCACTTACGCGTACCTATACCCACTTGAAACCACACCCTCCACACGGTGTATCGAAAAAACCATGGAAAACAAAGAATTCATTTTCTATAACGTCGCGACGAGGTTTCGCCCGACAAGGCAAATCGAAGCAGATTCGACGAGGCCGATCGATCGGCTATATTCATTTCGCTAAATTGGCGCCGGTTGACAGATGCTAAACGATGCCAATGGCAGACACCGGAGCAAACGAATTGGTAGTCAGCTGATTCTGACAGATCCCCGTCTCTGGCGCGTACCAGAGACGACATAAGGGGGCACGATGGGGGTCTGCGGCGAAACACAATGGAACCGCCGCCATTGTGTGCTACGTGAAACGTAGAAGGTCGATCGATGGGACTGGGGCGCAGTGTAGGGGTGGACTTTATAAATTTCTACGTCTTTTCAGATCCACAGCAAATTAATGCAAGATGGCAGCTGCGCGACGATAAAGCACGCGGTCGAGGGGAACAACGGGTCGAACCGTTGCGCCGATCGAGGCTCAACGAGTTGGCTCGATCAAGTATTTAAATGAACAATCGAAGAAATCGCGTGGACAGATATCTAGATGACTTTCGGAACGTATTTCTAGTGCTTCGATGAGCTTTTTACGACTTGATCGCTGATTGGTTCGAAGGACGAACTTTTACTTTTGAATGAACCAAGTTGATCGACTTTGGGTAATAATATCGAAGTGATTAGATTCCTGATTTCTTGTAAAGGAAGTAATTCGTGGAAAGAAATGAACGAAGATACTTTTTGTATGAGTTATCGTTACGCTATGTGACTGTCTTCTGTGTTAAATGATTATTCAGCTGACTGTGTTTCCATAACGAGCAATGAGGCTTTATACAGTTAAGCGTTAATTTCCTCTATAAGAAAACGACTTGCTTTTCGATTGAGTTTGGTTAATATTATTCATAGAATAATTAATAATGCAGTCTCCGAGCAGAAAATTCTAGCTATATTCTATCACATAAAATTTAATAAAAAAAAAAAATTCGTACGTCGACAGTGAAACCTACGAACGTAAGTGCAATATTAAGTATCAAACGAAATAGTTATTATTATTAACGTGTATGTATAATACGGAATAACAATTATCACAAAATTAAATTTCTATTGTTCAATCGAACTTCTAAACGTCACAAATCACTATTTATTAAAAAATTCATACTCATTCGATCAGATCCGATCTCGAGCGTTAATCTCCAATTAATTCTACACCCTGTGAACTCGAATTTCTACCGTTTGATTTGTTATACGACGCTGGCGATTTCGCAGAGGAGAATTTTCATAAAATCTCCAGTGCTCGCGCATAAATATACGCACACGCGCATACTACAGAAATTCTCTGTGCCCCATGAATTTAATAATCGTATCGTATAGCAAGTAACTTACCCTGTTCGGTTGAACGTGCCAGCTACGCCGTTTTCCATGCCTCTGTATGCCGTCTTCAGAAATGGTTAGGTCAGGTCTGCTGCCAACCAAACAGCCCCCTGTATCATATTGGCCGACTAGCAGTCTCAATCGATTTCCTGGACAGATGCCCTGAGCAGCAAAAGGAAAAAAGAGAGGTATAGCAATAACATCGTACAACCGGCGGGAGTAACAACGGTTTAAAGTAATATCGTCGGACTCGCCAAACTTTGTTGCGGCGTACATCCTCGTTTCAAGAAGATACATTGCTCCATACAACTGAAACATCAGTTGTTAGAGGGAATTTATCGTTCTATGAAACGTTCAGTGTACGCGGCGAATTAAATTTTTATCTCTGACAGTCGGTGTGTTATTTTAAATCGCCCGACTATTTAGCTGACAGGTCTATTCAGGGCTATTTTCTTTGCAATTCTTTGTAAGGAATTGCTTTCTCTTAGCAGAGTGACTATTTCATCGCCGTTCCGTCGTACGTACTTATCGTTAGTTGCTTTCTCTTTATATTTGATCTGCGTTGGAACTAACTCGATCTTCTTTTTAACGTTACTTTGATCCATTCTTTAATCGATAATTCTCTTTCACTAACTTTAACCCTTCACCTGTCAATGATCGTGGAAGATATTTACACGATAGGTTATTGAAACAGTGCCGAGGCACGTAAAATGAAAATAATAATCACAGAATAAGACCCGTACAATTTATGACATCAGACGTCTAGAAGTATCTATCAAGAAAATAACAATTTGAGATTAAAAATCCTATTATTCGGGATATAATAAACGTTCGAATATCACTTGCGTAATGTCTGACTAATTCCTGACTCTATTACACCCTGAAATTCTATACAATACTTTCGTTAATTCGCTCTAACGAACAACTCTAAACATCCCAATTTGTTGGGCCAACGAGTCAACTTATCAAGCCCAGTAAATTACATTTTCTTCCATTTGACGAACCCATTATCTTTTGAAAAGCGCATTCGCGTGATAAAGCGACGGTCCGTGAAATCGATTTCGTGTATTTGCCAACGATGTTCCACGAGCCCTGCTTAAACACGAAGCAAGAGGAAACGTAGACAGGAACATTGCCTCGTTGTTGACGATTTCACCACTTTACTCAACGTTCAAAGCGTACAAGAAATACTTGTCGAATCGTCGCCAGGAAACGAAAGGAGATTTCAATTAGCAGCGTGTACGGGCGGTGACGATTCCGTGAAATCGAAACGAAAATAAACGTGTTAGCCTTGCAGCTTTCCATCGTATTACGGAAGGATCTTGCCTTCGTCACGGCGAACTGGTAGATTTTAGCCCCCTGAGGTCGTATTCAGCTTAGATAAGGGTTCTATATTGGTCCAAGTTCGTTTATTGTTGAAGCGTCATTGTGTAGATGTTAGTATAGTTAGTACTTGTTCGGTGTTATTGGACGAATAGTAACGATTACATTGGTTTGCAACTAAGTGATTGCGGATTTTGTCATTAGGTGGTATTGACAGAAGCCGCAATCAGTTGCCAATCTCAGTTGCCAACTCGATAATATGCATATTTATATTTATGCAAATTTATATCTCTATGAACGCAATTGAACAGGCTTAGACAAATTGATCAAGACTATTTTTTATTAATTATTCAATCTCGTTGATACGACGAAGATATCTCCTTGATGAAAATATATTTAAAAAAGAGTATTTGTAAAATTACCATTTTACTTTGCTTTTCAATTTATGAAGTTGATCGATGTCTCTGAACATGCAGTTAAAGAAATTAAATGCAGAAAAGAACAGGATGCAATTAAAGAAGTACAAAGTAAACAGACTCGTTTCATCTAGTAGGTTTAATTTTACGGTATACATCTTCCACTAACCTTCTTTCTGTTACTTTAAAACACTGAAATCCATCTCTTTGTATCCTTGAAAAATATTTTAAGCCGAGGTCACAAAGATTTTCATCCAGATCTCTCAACTGCTTCTCATAAAAATTTCATGTTTTTCATAAAAACTTTTAGCGATCGTTCGTAAAGATTAAATCGAGTATCTAGAAGAGTGGGACGAGCATTTTTGCGGCATTTTTGAAATTCCTTTAGACCGTTCGGACGTTCGATCTGCAATTCGACGAACAATCGCCAAACGACCAACGAATGCTCGTTCACGATTTCGATTTGCTAAATTCTACTAAAACGTGGAAAGAGCATTCGTTCGCTTGTTCTGAACGTACCTTTAGCGTACTTCAACCCGAATCGCTGATATTTCTCTCCCGTGGAGCAAACGACGCGTTTTCGAGATCTCGTGACAGCGGCGGCTGTCGAATGTCTACCTATCTGAGAGTTTCATATTCGAATATGTACGGGAAAGGTGAAACGTAACGTAATCGTAGCCCGGCGACAGTGGAAAATGGGATCGTGAAATCTGAGGGCTGTTGGGGGATTTGGTGGGTAACGGGAAATATGGTCGGAAGTGGATGGAGGTGTTTACTGAAAATGGAAATATACTGGGTTCAGTGAGTAGGGGATTAGCTGAGTAAATGAATGCTGTTGACTGGTAAAGTTTATGCTAATGGATTGGTTTGATAATTTAGCGGTGTGACTATGTTAAGTCGTGGATTTGCTTAATTGTCATAAAGATATTTGCTCGTTTAGACCGGCTATGTTTTCTTGCCCTATATTCGAGCAGGTAAAACAGGTTTTAGTCGTATAAATATGATTTCATGCGTTGAGAATGATGTCTGGTGGGTTCACAGGAAATGGGTTAGGTTTGTTTGAAAAAGGAAACAGTAATTACCGTCTTTCAGAGGCGATATTTATTAGGATTCTTTTATCTCTTTCATAATAGTTAATTGTAAAGTTGCAAGCTTCTATTTGGTAAACGTGACTTAATTCGATTAAATATGTGTTCGCACAGAGAAACTTTTCACTTGGATGATTGCCATAGACAGAGATTATAATGATTAAATGAAAAGACTTTCTTATGAGAAGATGTAAATTCCCCGTGGAATACGATGAAAAAGTTACAACCGCTTTTAGAACTTTTTTTTTTTTACATATAATGCAAAGTCAATTTTAATTAATCCGATATATCTTTTATTCTTTCTCTAAACCTATAAAGATCCTAAACTCCGAAAATCCAGATCGTTCAAGTGATAGACGATACAAATACCAATATTTTTTTTTTTATTTATTAAAATTTACAATCAATTCTCGCATTGAGAATTTTCAGTAACTTTTTCTGGCGTGGCGCAGTGACATGGCTAATTATTTATAATAAGTTAATACTTATTACTGATAAGTATAATTTATAAGTAAATATTATAAATAAGTAAATATTACTTAATTTAGATAACTAATTGAATCTAGCGTTTAGGTCTAGTGGGTACTGCTCTTCAGCCTGCGGATCTGGTCCGACGTATCCAGTAGTCCAGTAATTAGGGGGTTTCGATGTTTGTTGACTAGCAATCGCTATATCTGTCGCTATATTTTTCCTCTTTGACTGTTGGTATCTTGAAGTCGCGATGTATTAGTTCGTTGGTGACATACCAGGGTGTATTTATAATGGATTTTAGCGTTTTAGATTGGAAGCGTTCAAGTATTTCAATGTTGGAATACCAATAATTAATTAAAAGTACCAACTATTAATTTTAAATTAATAATTTATTAATAAATTAATAAAAAGTATGATACAATGTGTTTTTAATTTTTTTATGTTGTATAACTATACTAACTATATATAATATTGTATATTTAATTAACTCGAACAAGAATATGTGCGACGTGGCGACGAACGCGTTAACAAAGATATTTCTCTTGGAAATCCTCGCCTGTGGCACATATATCACCAAAAATACGCCCCTAAAGTATTTGTCATTTAAAGAAAACACGCGTCTCTTTTCATATGCGAAACGCTCGGAAATCACGTTGGTTGAAACTAAAATAAATTGAAACGTGAAGAAAAATGAGAAACACAAACATTGTTTACGCGCACTATCTGCCTGTAATAAATACAATCGTGAAAAGTCCTTTGTTTTTCGAAACGTTGAATATTAATTGTATACCTGACTACTGAAATTCAGTATTTCATGCAAAATGCAGTTGACCAATTTCACGACCTAATACGTGAAATATTCGCTTGTTCCAAACAAACGGTTTAAACGGTTCAGGGCAGAAACAGGAGCAAGCGAACGTATATGCGGCAAGTTCGCGTGTACCGGTGACGAACAACAGCGCGTTCATTTTCGAAACATCAAGTCAGTCTGTGTACCTAACTCTACAAAATTGTTCATTTGCCGTAGCATAGGAGTAGGAGGCCAAAAACGACAATATGCAGGGACAGAGGTTTGCTCCATTACGGATTCTATTGACTCTCTATCAACGGATAGAATAGAAAACAGCCTATTCCGAGCAGAAACTGTTCGTACACCCGTTATGTCGCAGGGGCGCATCTGTCGTTAATTTTCGTGCGGACGTGCGAGACAAATCGACTTCGAAGTGAATGACGTGTCCGATGTTAAGAAGACCGAAACCACTTTTGTAGGCAACTTTCGGTGCGAATGATCGTGGCCTGGTTTCGACTCATTAAATGAAACTCGAGGACTCGTAAATCGTATCGTATATCAGCGGAAACCAAATAAATTCAATTGTTCCAATGGCTTGAAATTTAACAGACGTGATATATATTGAGATTTAAGTAATATCAGGTTGTCCGAAAAGTTTCTTTCGTTTCATAAAGCGATAATAGATGAACAACAATTTCTGTTTTATATAATTTTATTGAATTATTATGAATTATTATTGAATTTCTATTATTATGTTCGTGCATAATTCAATAAACTAATATAAAACAAAAAACACGAACACAAAACGAAAGAAACTTTTCGGACAACCTAATACATTGTCTAACGATAATTTGCTACTTTGCGATGATTTTGTCATTTTGTGCATATGTATATTTCGAGGCTTAAGGTATATGTTAAGGTAATTCAAGTAATACCGATGATCAATTGATATTGGAAAAGCAATAAAATAAAACGGTGATTGTTTATAGTAAATATTTTGGAAGTATCTTCAATCATCTTATCTGTTAGATTTCAGATAATTCGAAAAAGATGTTGAAGCAATATTATTGTGTTTCTGACAGGAAAATTTAACAGAAGATGCAGTTTGTTGAAGATTCCAGCGTAATTCAGATCATCTTTACTACAGTGTTATATTTATTTTTGAACGAGTTCCACGTAATTCATCCTTATTTTCGCTCTTTAATCGCTATTTAGTCGGCTCTTATTAAGACATCGTTAAACTTAATAGTTTCAGTTCTTTATGTTAAAGACAACGGTCTTAATTGGCTCTCAGTTTCCCGTGCTAATTACTACACGAAGTTTGCAGGCCACAACAATCTTTTATAAAATTCTCAAACAGAAAAAGGAGAAGTAACGCCAAAAACGATTTCGTGTCTCATTGTTTAAGATGGATACAATGTTTAAACAAAAGAAATATTGGTAAAAAAAAAATCAGTATCTTCGACAAGATCTTCTTTAAAATCTTCGTTAAAATCTTTAAATCTCCGTTTAGAAGTTAATCATAGAAAAAGGCTTCGTTATTGTTAAATATAAAAGTTGCGACGGGGTAAAACACAACGAACGAGATTAACGTACAACTTCGAAACTAAACGTACGAATTACGCTTTACGCAGAAAGTTGATAATTCAGGCAAGTGAAAGTTGAAATTTTATAACTGCTCCACGTTGATGCATTTATCGTGTAACGCAGTGGCTTGTAAATAAAGGATGAGGCAGTCGTGCATCGGGTCGCAGCTGCAGTTACCCGTAACGCGAACGCGAGTAATTTCCTCGTAAACTTGTAGTACATCGGCGTACCCCTGTTTTCCAATTTCCAATTCGAACCACCCCCAACAGTTCCTTTTCAACGAGCACCATATGCGTTATACCGTGCCTTCTGTCTACGTTGAAGGGACTGATATGGCGAATGATAGATTCCACGCGTAAGAAGTTGCGAAACAGAATCTCCGTTAGAAGAAATACAACTGGATACAGAGATGCGTATTAATAAGTAGACTATTACGAATTTTTATGTATTTAGAGTTAATTTGGAAGGTGGAAAATAGCACAGAATGCACACATTATGAGAGAAATATATGAAATATCCAAAGTATAGTATAAGCTTTGTATAATATTTACAATTGTAAATTAATATTTACAATTAATACAAATTGTAAAGTACAAATTAAATAATAATAATAAAACAAAAAAGAAATTTAGCGAATGATATGCGATAATTAAATATACTATAAAAAATATAAAAGTGAAGAATATGAAGTATAACGAATCAATTTCTAAGTTTGAAAACACCACAGCTGTCAATCAGGAAATAAAAAAATATATAAATATACAATTTTTCAATAAAAAATTTATAGAGTAAAATGTATATACGATTCATTTTTTTATTTAATCGTAGAATACAAAAGTTCATAACCTTTATGCTGTATCTTTGAATGATGAATTCTTATGACTAATTAAGCTTTTATTTGAATTAAATATGTTTGATCGATTTAGTCGATATAGACTATTGACAAAATAACACGCGACAATATTAGCCGAAAATAAAATATGCAATATCGTGTCATAAAAAGAAAAATCAGAAAACGCTCATCGCTCGTATAAAGCGTAATTATTCAAAAACAAATATGATTCCAATAATCAGAAAGCCATGCTAAGAATGCGTCGTCGTCAAACAAGCTAAACGTCAGCAAGAAATGTACTTACTATACCTGCGTTTATGTGCAGTGAAACGTAAGAGCACTTCCAAGGATGACCAATGCGTTTTAAAAGCGAAGAATGTGAGTATAACGAATCGACAAGCTTTTAAAGTCAATGTTTGAAAACACCATAGCTGTCAGTCGAACATAAATTGTACCGCAATATACCAATATATCAATCGTTTTACTCATAGTTATACTGCTGTTATTAATCACATTACGCTTGCAATAAAATATTCGTATTATCAATAATAGATACTAACGATACTCGATTTTCTTTTTTCAAAAATAATACAATTAATAAATTTGTAAATCTATCTATCTATCTATCTATCTACCTACTTACAAAATAAACGAATTTATCTCCAAATTTAAAACAGTTCATATAGCAACACATAGAGACAATAACGCAAAACAGGGTTCGTATAACACAAATTATCGATACATTACACTGTACTACTTATTCTTATGAACGAAATGAATCGCAAAGCCTTGAAAAGCGATCGAACGAATTTCCCTGAAAAATTAACTTAAAAAGCTTCCACGAAAAAAATCACCCTCGAACCTGATCTAACTCTTTCACGAAAAAGAATACGGCGCACAAGAGAATTTAACTCGGCGCACAAAAAATTCCAGTCGAACTTCCTTCCTTCTAACAATGTTCCGATAAATCCATCTTGTGACAAGTTACGACCGGTAAGAACCGACCTCGCTTAACCATCATCGTTTCTCCGCATTCCAAGAGCATCCAGCGTGTTGTCCGAACAGACATGACGTGTACTGCTGCTACGATGTAGGGATAGGTTTCAGAATATCATAGATAAGCATGGCAAGAAGATTGCCGTAGGTCGTGGAACCGCCAGACATCGCATCGTTTCGAAATTTTTCGAACAGATGTCGAACGCGGAAACGATTCTAGTTGGATCGCACTTTCGAGCTCGTTCCTACGGCTCTCCTCTCTCTCTCTCTCTCTCTTTCTATCTCTTCTCCTAAAGTTGTAGATGAAGATCTTAGATCAGAGGCTGTAACGGTGCGGCCTAACGTCCCATTTCCGCGATAATAATGCCGTGTCATGTGCTAAGAGAAGAGGAGAGAAAGAAAGGAACAACGTCTTTGTCCAGATAAACGAGTCTAGTCGCATCGAGCGGCATAGCTCTTTCATTTGAGTTGCGACGTCGTTCATGCGACACTTGCATTGTCAATACATTGACTGCTAGGCTAATGTTATATACATTTTGTCCTGACATGGGGAGAAGGGGGCGGGGGACAATAAATTGGAGTATGTTACACCATAGTATTTAACTATTAAATTATTACAACGTATTTGCGCACCTTTTTCTGCCAATGTTATCCGTCATTTACATTCTTGAGCAGTTTTTGATCCGTGAAATTTATCTTATTTTAATCGTTTTGGAGAATTTACTAAGAAAAACGTGAGTCACCGATGACCATCGTGGTAGTCAAGTTATTAATCTGCTCGTTTAACCTGTTAATCTTCGACTGTTAAGGAGAGGAGGAGTTGACTCGTCAATTGAATTGTCCATCTCTTGAATAAACTTCTTTATTTAGGAATCTCTCGTTCTTTACGTGCTATGTCGTTCGTTTTGAAAATAAATTGTACTATATGCAAGTTTGTAGAGACTGAAACGGATCTAATCGAGGTATGTCTTTATTCATATTTAACTCTGTGATTGTGTGAAAGCTTTCGATAGGATACAAGTCGCAAGCCGAAGTGAACGATACTAAATGAAATATATAACATACTTTTAATGGATTTATTTGCTATTACGAATTGTATATGTCTTAATTATAAGCGCCTTGGAATTATAAAACACCATGATCGATCTAGATCTGAGAAAATATTGAAAGGACCAGTATATTGTGTTTGTTCAGGATATCGATCTAAAGTACAAGATAAAAATGAGCAATGGCTGTTTGTAAAGTTATAGAAAAGTAATCAATTAATAATTACGCGTTGCTATAAAATCCTGATCAGAATTGAAAAAATGTAATATCAAACTTAATACGAGAAGTCAGAATCCAAAAAGTCTGTTCACTATCTGTATTTGACTTACAATTCGTTGAAACATTTAATAACTAAATAGATAAAACAGAAATTCAATTTACATATACGTAATCAACCAGGTCACTGTTATTGAATATACAATTCTTTCGTAGCGAAACATTTGAAATGAGATGCAAAAGATCATTCTCAAAGATTTTAATGATTTCCTAACTTCTGTTAAGTGTTCTAAAGATTATACAATTTTTCCTTTTTTTTTATTATTTAATTTGTACTTTAGAATTTGTCCAGCTTTGCATTTGGCAAAGCTTATAAATTATACATATCCTTTATAAACGATATATATATTCTATTATCGTGGAGTGTATACATTTAAAATTAGATATCGCCTGGAAATTAAGTATCCACAACGTATCGTGAATGACGTTGCGTCGCCTGATATATCATCGGTGAATGCAAAGAGAATAAATAATATTCTGATGGCGCCCATACTCTGGCTTGTGTGTTTCTTGTCTAGAACAGCTGATAATGTCTGTCGGACATTGATAGAGCCACCGAGAGGCTTTCACGAGCGAACACATGTGATCTCGATGAACGCGGACGTTTACGTAAGTGGCTGTTCGATCGTCAACTAGGGCAATTGCGAAATCTTTTAAGGATCAGAGTGGGAAGCTGGTTAAAGAGAGCTTCGATGATGGACGATGGTTGAAGCTTTCTATTTAGCTATATGAGAATGTATGCTGGCTATTGTATGCAGATAGAGACTTAGGCAAATGTGGAACTTTGATGCTGTATCGATTGACAAAGAGTTGTTTTACCGAATAGCTTGCTGGGAAG
Organism: Bombus huntii; assembly: GCF_024542735.1. NCBI lineage: Eukaryota > Metazoa > Arthropoda > Insecta > Hymenoptera > Apidae > Bombus > Bombus huntii. Next base: position 4,808,471 of record NC_066238.1, on the reverse strand, counting down.
CTCGTAGGCAAAATGATAATCGAAGATTAATTAAAGATGAAATGATAATTAACTTGAAGATTTCAAGAGACGCGTGGGAATTGTTTACAAGTGAAACGTTCGCTTCTGAAGATCGATGTGTAAAAGACTGTTTTATAGATTGCAATTTCCTTCCCGAGAAAGATTATATACCTTTCGAATTAGTTTTGATACCTTTATTTGTATTAGGTTGTCTGAAAAGTTCCTTTCGTTTTATGAGGAAATAATAGACGCACAACATTTTTTGTTTTTTTGTTATTTTGTTTTTTTGTTATTTTGTCGAATTACGTACGATCCATTTTATTCTGTTGAGATAAACATTTCACAGACTTGGTTTCACGTTTGCTTGAAGGTGCATTGTTATAAAAAAACACGTTTGAGAAAGAAAAACACTTTCCGGACAACTTAATAGTTTCGTAACAACTTAATTTCTTTTGACACACAATATTCATAAAAAAAGCAATTTCGTATAGCATCAAAGATCCAACACACCCTCGCAAGAATTCTTCTTTTATAATCAAACCGTAACGTCAACGTATAATATTTAAACATTTATCCAAAATCTTAATGAACTTCCATTTCTCTAAGGAATTTCACGTTATACGAGGTAATTACACGGTTAATTAATTAATAACACTATGTTATTTACGCAACGAGACTCGACTGTAAGACTAGTCCCGCCGTATTTTTTTACGTAAAATACTGTAGCCGAGTAAAATATAATCAGCTTTCTTGTTGAAAAGTAAAAAAGACGGAAAGTTCCGTTAAAGAAGGTAATTACCTGTCTACCTCGCAGAGCGCACAGCCACCATCCCTCGAGGCCAGCGGTGTTTTGTTCCAGGACAGTAAGAACATCGCCCTTTCGAAAAGCAAGCTCGTCCGGAGCTTCCGCGATATTGTCGTACAGGGCACGCGCTTTCACACATTTTTGCTGCAAAAGAAATACAAAATTTATGCACTACCGTTCATACTGTAAATCTTCATAGTTGAGACTTATTATTATTATTATTATTGTCATTATCATTCTTATCATTGCTGTCATTGTCATTGTCATTGCCATTGTCATTGTCATTGTCATTGCCATTGTCATTGTCATTGTCATTGCCATTGTCATTCTTATCATTGGTATTATTGTTATTGTTATTGTCATTCTTATCATTGGTGTTATTGTTATTGTTATTGTTATTGTTATTGTTATTGTTATTGTTATTGTTATTGTTATTGTTATTGTTATTGTTATTGTTATCGTTATCGTTATTGTTATTGTTGTTGTTGTTGTTGTTGTTGTTGTTGTTGTTGTTGTTGTTGTTGTTATGCGAACCAAATATACATAGCTGTTCTGAGACTTTTGAGCAAAGAATGTATGCATATTTGAATCGTCAAATCGTGGCCTACAAAAAGATGATGTAATTTTACTAGAGAAATTATCTGTTGTCAAACATTTGATCGGTTAGTTGTTCCACAGTAAAGCGTATTTTATATGAGTTACATGTAAAGTTTGTAACGAAGATAGGTTTCGCATCTTCCCTTAAAGACGTGATACGTAATTTGTATAGATTGTTGCTGAACTCTTTGGCGATAAAAATGCTTCTTCCTTCGAACGAGGCTGTATATAGAAGCACTGGAAGAAGATGTTAACCTTTCACGTTCGACATACGCAACACTGTACTTTAACAAATTACTAACTAATTAAGTAATAAATGTTTTCATTTTAATCCTGATTTTAATGCACTACATATTTTTCGCTAAAGTGTCAGAAGAACTATGTTTCTATCGTTAATAACAGATCAAAAAGGAATTTCTACAGCGTTCAAACAATCATCGGTGCTGAAAGAATTAATAACAACAGTGGAACATTCAAGTGAGACAAAAAAAAAAAAAAAGAAGGAAAAGTAACATGCCAAATAGATAGAAAAAAATCAGAAGATAATAAAAAATATGTAACAATAAATTAGAGATTGATTGATACAAATTTCAGATAAAACGATCGATTTGATTTTCTTTGAAAGAATAAAAACGACGCAAACTTGCCTATCAACATTCACAGAATTAGCGACCAACAAGCCACGTTTCCTCTCAGAGATTGCAGGCACGTACAAAGCGAGCTCGTCCTTCTAATCAATTGAATCCCATAAAATCCTAGCCGTTTCTGCAACTCGAGCGGCTATTTCGGGAAGCAAAATGTCGCTACGAGATAGAACGAACGTTTCAAACGAAACGGTGGCAAACAATGAACGTGGCTCGCTTACGAGGAAAACCGCCGCCTCGTGTTTCACTGAGGCTTCAAGTGAGTTCAATTAAAGTGCCTCCGTGCTATGACAACGGGATCCTCGCCATCCATTTTTCAGGGCAAACAATGATGTCATGCCGCGACTTTGACGAATGTCGCCGAGGAAACGTGGCGCCTTGATGATCTTAGCCTAAATTAACGAGCGCGTCACACTATCGGTGTGGTTGAACCGTGAACGACCCCGTTTCCTCATCAATAAAAAAAATACGTTTTGTACGTACCGCGTGTTCTATCAAATGTTTATTGTTCTTCGTCGAACACATTGTGTATTCGCGATATGTAAAGATCTTTATAATTTTTTGAAACTAGGAATCGGAGATTTGTAACGGTAAACGTGTAAATAAGGAAACATTTGTTCGCGGGATTCAGCTACGTATATTACGAAATGAGTTTTAATTAAAACTTTCAGAATGGCCTCCAGATTTTTATTTCGAACAGTAACTGCAAATTGAAATAAATTGTATTTTTGATATAAAAACTTGTCTTTATTTATACGCTTGCCATTGGACAATAGATTTTGTACAATGGGAATAAGTTAAAACAGGCAAAAATTGTTCAACTGTATTTCGAAATTTTTTGGCTCTGAATGTAAAACACTATTTTTATCGGTAGAAAAGTTGGTTTTGCAAAATTACAAAATTTAGAATGGAATAGAGCTGTTCGATCATATCACGAAATTTTGTTCTAGATATGCAAATCTATCGATATTTTTACATTCAGATGAACGAAAAAGTGCAAAAAACTTTAAAACGAATGAGAATACTTCAGTTACACATGCAACGAAATTTCTTGCTTTATGTTATTGTATTCTACCGCAATATGATTTTTTTCCACAGAGCGTGAACGTTTCGATCATACACATATTATAAAAATTCCTTTTTTGCACCATTTTCTGCTATTTACTCTATTTTCTGCTTTTATTTATTCTGATTTTATTTATTGTTGCTTAACGTACGTGAAAAATCACTGGTAAACTCAAGTGATTATAATTAGTCGGTTAAATATTAAGAAACAATTTATTGCCAGTGATGCGAGTAACGAGTAATTGCTATCACAAAAAATTGTATAACGTATCGTTATTACGACTCAATGGAGAATTTAATAAACTGCTAATTATACGGTAAAAGCTAGAATCTACAATTTGCTGTTTCTACAAAGTAATTGGATATTATCGTGTGGCAGATAAATTAATGATACGATAACGATATGTTATAAGGAAAAATGAGCATTAAAAGCTTCAATTTTTTACGATTATCTACGTTTTCCTTTGACAATTTTTGAAACAGCAATTGAATAATGGAAGCTGAATGACAGTTTGTCGGAATGATCAAAGTTCCTTTCAACTGAATTAACGGAAACCGTTGGAACGTTTTCAAAGCTTAATCCTCAATTACCTTGAAACATTCTCGGTTGAAGTTCAGAAAGCAACCTATGACATTTTAGTGTTCAAATAATTCAATGCTTTTCCGACTATATAAAATTGAAGAAAAAAGACTTTAATTTTCCATCATTGAAATAATAAACATTCGAGTATTTATTTCCATATAACGTAAATCAAATTTTTAGAAATAAAATGAGGCAAATTAAATGAAAATATAGCTACGATATATAAAAACTATTTTCCATTATTTACTGTCAAATTTCTATTTCGTCCTCTTTGTCAACGAATACTTTGCTCGAAGGAATTTAATTCAGAGAATTTCATTATGAAACAACAATGCAATCATTCGACTGTAATTCGCCAATTCTTCAAGACGCTACCTTTTATCTTCAACAAGAGAAGTAAAAGTAAAATCCATTAATTATTGCCCGTTCTTAATTACTGCATTCTGCAGCGTACTCTTAGAGGTATGCCGATAATTAGCCCGCAGTTTCGTCACCTCAATTAATCATGAATTAAACGATGACATTTCCGCAATGTAGATCGTGCGAGCCACGAAGACGATCGAAAGCGTAGCCAAAGGTTTTAATCAAGAAGTAATTAGTAGAAACCGCTACGTGAGTAACTGCCATGCACGAGTGATCAAACGTGATTGGAAATTAATCTCGAATTAGAGAAATTAATTTCCCTTCTAATTCAGCTTTAAATGTCTCTTGATCGGTCACTTTGACATTCAATTACGAAACTAAGATTTACACCGAAATTAATATATTGGATGTCGCTATCATATTTATTGCTTTATTGTGATATAACTATATTTCAAAATCATCTCGAATTCGTTGAATTATTCGACACTTTGTATATGTATATGTGATTCTTTTTAATTCACCTTTAGATAAAATTCAAATTATTATTTTAGCTGAAATAAATTTCACTGACGAAGATACATCTTCCAGGTACACTAACACAATATAGAAATTAGCTATGAGTTTGCCAACTCTTTTTAAAACTCGTTTTAAAATCTACTAAATATTTTAAGGAAACTAAAACACCAGTAACTCACTATAAGGGAGCTAGCAAGGAAGTATGTGATAAAAAATCTCAATTTTGAATTTTTTAATGAAACATAATTGCTTCGGTAAATCTCATCGTCAAAAAAATATTAATTTCGCGAGTGTATTTCATTTATCCATGAAATTAAAGACAAGTAAATTTTAGTTCGAATCGTGCACAAATATATTACGCTATCGCATTAAGAACTGATCTCTAAATCTTTCTTCAATGTTCCAGAATCATTAAACGTTACGAAAAACAAATATACTCAGTCACTAAGTACTTTCCATACATCAACCGATAATGATATTAATATTCTCCTACATACATCATCTAAAACCAGGCTAACGATTCAATGACTCAATTTCATCAACTCTCCCCTACATTATCAATGTGCAACGCAACAAGTGACATATGACGTCCAAGTAATTGAAATTCCACTCTCACATACTCTAAAACTTTCTCTGTTAATTAATATCCTGGCGAATATTTCAAGTTCACTGTAGCCAGCGTATGATCCACACGTCGATCCTATTTTAAGGAGGATCGAGCCGTGGCGAACTCGACGTTAAGTCGCCGAAGAATGCAGTTTAGTCCCATAAAAGGATGCTGGGATGCCAACGCATGTCAGGCTAGTCTGGCAGGTACACGCAGGTACTCACGACCTTTCGAACTGACAGCTTTCGGTTCTCAACGGTTAAAACGATACAAACCGGGTCATCGAGCGACTTCCGCAATACGAATAATTATATGCGACGAGCGAGCATAATTAGGCTTTCCATGTATTTTCGCGTAATAAATTTTAGAATTTGCGTAATAAATTTGGAATTCTATTTTACAAATAATTTTTATAATCTTGTAGGTTACGAGTTAATAATTGAGGAAAAGGGATCAACAAATAGCTTTTAATTGAATCGCTTCTAAATACTTTTGAAAGTTTTTCCTCCATTTAAACACGCCGTTATCTTCTTTGTGTTTAATTTTCTTCGAAAAGTTTTCTTCATATATATACCATTGTCAGTTTTATATTAATTTTGCGAGCAAAATATACATCATCTTCAAAATAATTGAAATCTCTTTATCGTTTTTCCATCTGGTAAATATTATTCCAGATATTCCAAATGTTTGAAGAATAAATTTTCCATTATGTGCTAAAATTGTATAGGTTTTGAAATTTCACTGTCGATTCTGTTTACCACATTCTTCGATATTTCAACCCTTCGATTATACGAGCTTTCGTTTCAAGCTTTATTTCCCTGTACAGAAAACAAAATGTCAAATAATATGATTACTTTTTTGATTAAAAACAAACAAAAAAGGGTATAAAATATTCGAGATAAATTCGCCAATAATTGTACGAACAGTTTTTATTCGAAAATATAAAGACACTTTTATTGGCCGACTGCAACATCATTCGAGGTATTTGTTACATCTCGAAATTAGCATTGTTGGAAGCGGAAATGCAGTTGATGGAATTGTTAATGTTATTTGATTGTTTGAGCGGTAGCGTGAAATTAATGGTTTCGTGTAATTACATTTGAGATCTTTGTGCCGTGAACCATAGTGCGCTCATGACATCATTGCAATGGAATATTCCTTACGGGGATTCACGTTAAACCCCTTGGTAAGTGGGACTCTAACTTGACGGAGATAAGTGTAATTGGTGTAATTTAAGGTGCACGCTTAAAACGTTTCTCTCCTTTGTTATGCCAGGTCAGTTTGTGGCTATGCTTTCAACGAGGCCCCTCGTGATTGCTACGTTTATGTTAATTAAAAACAAGATATTATCTTGGCAACATCTTCGGTGGTTCATTGACATCGTTTGGGAATTGCGAGAAAGGAATGAAGAGAATCACGCGATAAAAAGCTGTTAAGTATTGTTTAAAAGTATCTTATCGATTAATACGATTTACCGTGTTACTCGGTTAATTAACAATCTCAATATATTTCGTGTCGTTCGTTTTTTTAATAGAAAGAACAAATTACGGATTTTAAAACGCATGGATATATTTTTGCGTTACAAACACTTTATAATGATCAAGTTTTGCACGTGTGAAAAGCTAACAAACGAGAATACATACATACGAGAAAATTGGGAAATAGCTGTACACGCAAGTAACATGCAAAAGAATTCAATTTCAAAAATAATTCTTTAAACTTGCTTCACGCGCACAAGCAAGTGAAAAGAGAAAAAATATCGAGTTTTGTCGCTCTATAGGTGGAATTTTATTTGTGACCTTTGGAACTCCTCGCTTTGATACGAAATGCAGAAATCAATAATCGCAATGGACAGATTGCTTCGTAGCAATACGACGATATAGCAGTGAAACGCAATAGTATAATAGTAGCAGACAGACTGGTCAACTCTGTGTATTTATAAAAGATCTAAGTACGTAAAAATATATAAAATTTCCAAAGTACAATTTTTGTTATAACATTCAGAGACCGAGACAAATCTCTGCTTATCGTTAGCAGAGACTCTACTTTTTTATTTGTTTATAAAAATATGAATTTCACAAGATTTGAGAATTTCATTTCGAACAGACGAATAAAACAAGATTTAAAAAATATATATGCGTAAAATAAATACGTTACTTTTAATAACTGTAACTTACTAATCCATTAACTCAACTAACTTAGTTAACAATAAAAATTAGAGACTATAATAAATACTTTATCTTTCATTCAGATGACACGTAAAGAAAAAAAAAAAAAAAAAAAAACAGAAAAAACAAGAATCTACAGCAACATCCGATTTTCCACGCACAAAGAATTACAATCAGAAACTGCAAGCTTCAATCAACTTCAGGTTCTGCACAAACTACATAGAGGCAGTGACGCGACAGACGAAAGTTCGTCAGTTCCATTAACGGCGTGGCGCGTGTTCCAGCGTTGGCGGAGCATTAACCCGAAATAATCCCAGCGAATCACGTCGATCGGACGATGTAATTCGATTAAAATCCGCCCCACAGCGAGCGGCCCCCTATGCAGCATCATTGTATCTTCATAATGCAGCCTTTGTTAGTGAGCATACCTGTACCCGACACGGATGCACCTGCGCAAACATTTTCACGCGAGTCCTCGTGATAGCATCCACGACTGAGTCCGTGCTCTTGTGTTTCAAACGCACGCTCTTATGCATACTAATGTTTACGATCAAATCAAATTAATCAAAAATCGAGCAAAATAATTTCATCAATTTATAGCAACAAATAGGGAAATGCTACTAGAATATAGTATGCGAGTTAATAATAAGTTAATGAGTAAAAAGTGTGTTTGCTATCTTGTTGAATTAGCTGATTATAAAGTCCAGGATCATGATTACGAACTTGACCATTTACCAATAAAATATCGACTCAAATAACTGACGTAGTTAATACGTCAGTGTATTGAGTTTGAAGAAACTAATAATCAATGGAAAATAAAATCAACGATAATATTTAATACGAAGACTAAAAGGAAAACACCCTACTGATCTCACTAAAGAAATAAAATAGTCAAACTATGGTATCGAAGATGGTATCCCGAAGATGGTATCCTGCTAGGGGTAGCCATGCACATGTTATTTAGCAATTAAGTTAGAAAAATTCACCAAATGTCCAGCTGGACAAATAGTAAAGTACAAATTAAATAATAAAAAAAAAATATTTAATACTATACGATAACGATAATATTTTAAGACTTCCACAAGCCGGATTGTCACGCTTAATAATATTAATCGTCACAGGGTTGTTCAAGGCTTTCATTCCAAACGGAATTTCTTTCCCACGTTTTGCAGCTAGTTTCTTCAGGGTCTAAAAGCACGTAACGAAAACTTTCTTTTTCAGACCTTGGATAAACTATCTGTAACGTTAACAAAACGTCGAGAAGAAATTCCAGTTGGACACGTCTTGTACCCAAAAGCCTGGCACTGCGTTCCGCACAACTATTCAATGACCATTCAATTTATGCTAAATATCCAAAAGGTATCCTAAAATCCTAATGCTTATAACCATCGGTATATACGTATATACGGATGAATGTGCACATGACGATGTATCGTTCGCTTGTATTATTGCTACATCGTTCTAACCGTTGTAGATTGCAACGTGTTATTCCAAACACGAGGTCGTCTTCCCTAACATTCCCATTAGGGGGACCACGGCCACGTCCTCCCAACGACCATTGTGCGATGGCTCCTGGACAATCTCCATGCGAAGGATGAAATTATTCGCTGCTCCATGGCGGCTGGTATGCGTCCAGGAAAATGGTTTAACCCCTCGGAGGGTCGTGTGAGCAAACACACAGTGCTTCGAAAAATTCTGCTAGTTGGAATTTTCTGTGTCTTTAGACGTTGAGTCGTGTGGGTTAAGTATGCAAGAAAGTCGTCATTCTTTACGTTCGTTTCGCTAATCTCGCTTGGTAAATGAAATTTTAATGGAGTTGTTTGATTCTGGGAAAATGAAACGAAGTTGGTGGATAAAGAACAAAGACAAAAATAAGTCATATTTTTTTTTACTGTAGTAAGTAAATTGCGAATATTTATATATAGATATGTTAATCATTTGTCTCTTTAGAATTTGTAATTTAAATTGCAGAGATAATAGTTTTGCCAATGTTACGAAGTTTAAATTGGTGTCTCTCGTGTATTAAAATTAATTTATCTCTGTCAAAGAAGCTTGTTATACGGTACATGATGTAGGAGTATAATGAAACTTGTATTGACAGCAGCATATTGCATCAATGTTTCCTGAACCTCTTGCAGTCCTTGCGAGCTCAATATGTCTAGCCTTCAGAATGTTACCAATTTCGGATAATATATTAAAAGAGACGTTCCATCGTAATACAGTCTCGAGCTTATATGCAACGCTTTGCAATATTTTGTTGTACTTCGTATCAATAATAAGATACTGCGTGAAACATTGAAATAAGCGTGAACTATGCTCTAATACAAAATGTATGCATTATGCAAAATATACAGCATAAAAATCGATTTAAGTAATCATTATAGTGTCGGAATATATTCAATTATTTTCAATATTGTTCGTCGAGATGAAACCAATCTTCTGATGGGATAATTAAAATTTGTCCTACTCGTTATGAAACAAAAATATTAGAAATTGATATTGAAAAATGATCATCATATTGGATGAAGAAAAACCAGCGATTTATTTAAATGATATTCTAGTCTGTAAATGAATATTCTAAAGTCAATTTACAAGTAGAACTCTTCATCAACTTAGATTCGTCCATGCATTATCTCCTTCTTCTTATTTCGTTTTATACTTTTCGTTAAAATTTTCGCTATAGTCTATAGATATAGCTGCGAGTTATAGTTGCTAGTTGAACTGCACCAGAATTCAATCGAGGAAATTTAATTAAATGTCGAAACGAATGTAAATGGGTGGGAAAGGCAGAAAACGATAGTACAATTTTTGTAATAAATGGAAGCAGAATATTGGAGAAATATTAGGCTGTTCTTGAAAATTACGAGGAGGAGTATAAATTATTCCATGGGCAGAATTAAAAATATGAATATTAACGAATTAAGCGAAATGAGTTTGAAGGGAAGTCTTCTGTTTTGCTTCGTGTCCTGAATTTTGATTTATTAGGTCTCGAGTATATTTGCAAAGAATTCTTTTCAACTGGATGAAATTTTATGTTTAATTACCTTGTGTCTTTGCTATTCTAACTATGCTATTTTAACATAAATTTTGAAAATAGACACTTGCACATCTGAGTGTTAATTTAACTCGTTCTTATCAAAAGAACCAACATCGGCGATTTATAGAACTCTATAAAATTAGACGAACGAGGTCATCTGAGAGATACCAGACGTTTTCTTCAAATAGCTCTATTTTATTAACAGAATGGAAGTCTCACAACAAACGATTCGAACAAATAATTAAACTTTGGTACTTTATCACAGCCTATTTACATTTGGACTACTCGTGTTCTACTTCACTCTTCGTGTATTTAGCTGTGATTAATAATAGAACTTATTCAGTATTTAGTAACAAACATTCGATATATTCTTTTAATTCAAAGTTTATTTAATCGTTGTTACTTAGTAAGTACATTAAATCTAAATTACTAGAAGATACACAAAATCATAATTTAAAGGTAAAATTAAGCAGGCAGACAGATGGGATATAAACAGCTCTTAAAATCCAGGCAAACATTTTTGATAGAATAAAATATACAAGACGTGTGTACCAGATCGATAGTTCTTGCATTACGTAATTCATTACGTTTTAATAAACCCCGATATATAGCAGGACCGTAATTCAACGCCTACTGTATGCCTAAGATATGCTGTATACCAACTTTTTATCAAATACGTATATATTCGCAACGAATATCTTATAATTTCTACATAGACTGATTTTCACATTGATTGCAAGTTTTACGATGGCCGTAGGAATTTCATTACAGCGTGAAAAAAATTTCAAAATGTTTCATATAGCGCATACGATATGCACATCAAAGTTTTCTATAATAATTGTTCAAATATTTCACGAGCCAAAGTATCGTTTATGCACGAGCCAGAAATATATTCAAAGCGACTCAAAACGTTTCACAGAGTATAACCGCTGTCCATAGAACGTTGCATGGATGACGAACTAAATATTAGGATCGAAAGGTTTAATAAACCGATCCATTTAATGGACTACGCACCTGACTAAGTCCATGCAAAACGTCCAACACCGATGGAATTTAATATCCACGAGGAGGCAGCCACTGAAATTCCAGATCGATAAGAACGGCCATATTTTCGAATTGATCTACATTCCGATCGCTCTCTGAACAAATATTTATGCGACCAGAATACGTATATAGACAGAACGATACGCGTCTACTGGTGGAAAAGGTGTTTCGGCGGCTCTTAGGTCCACTACTAACGTTACGTACTCTCGTATATCTCGAATCTAAAGCGTGGGTCGATCCTAAGCCAATATTTTGACACGGGACCACCGTCATCTTTTCTTCGAGAGCTTGTACATTGACTAGGATTCAGTCATCTCGCGGTTTATGACATTAACATAAGTAGAGTGTATATATCGAACGACATACACGTGAGATGAGAAAAGGGGATAACGGAGCGGTAACTGAGTAAGTTGAATAATAACGTTTTGGATAATTACTAGACTGCGGATTTTTATGCGTTTATGAGAAAATATGAGAGCGTAAAATTACACAAAATGCACATGATACAAAAAAGAAAAGAAAGAAAATATATAAAATATACAAAGTGTAGTGTTTTGTGTAATATTGGGTTGGCAACTAAGTGATTGCGGATTTTGTCATTAGGTGGTATTGATAAAAAAATATGACATAAAATATGAAAGCGCAAAATTACACAGGATGCTCATGATACAAAAAAAAAAAAAAAAATATATAAAATATACAAAGTGTACTGTTTTGTGTAATATTGGGTTGGCAACTAAGTGATTGCGGATTTTGTCATTAGGTGGTATTAACAAAATCCGCAATCACTTAGTTGCCAACTCAATACGTAGTAGATAAAACAATTTTCTACCGAGGTTCTAGTTTCTTCGTTATATACCCAACGACGCGAATCTGCATACAAATTCGCAGTCTAGTAATTATAGTAGAACTTCGTTTAACTAAATTTGTTAGGGGATGAACAATTTATACGTATAATTGGACTTCGTAGATTTTCCTTACCACGTATTTATTATTTTTCGTTCGTATAAGGGGAGTTCTCGTTGAGATAAGTGAATTCAATCAGCAGAAATTCATTGATAAATAATCGAGTATTAATTGGTATTTCGTTCCACTAAATGGAATGCAGATAAATGGAGTTCTACTGTATATTATGTAGAAGATGACATATGTCATGAATTTCAATGATCTTGATATATGTTATAACGTCGATACTGTCGATACACGGATGCACATTAATGCCAATTCAACGTATGGTCAGGATATCTTGTAACTAGTAACGAAGCGGAAACGGGATGATTCTACGTGATAAAATAAATTGAGGATGTAGAGAAGAATTTTTTCCTACGAGCTTTTGCTTTCCGAGAAAATTAGTTTTAAATATTTGTTCGGCTATGTTCCATCTAATTTCGTTCGATTTTTATTCGTCTTTCGAAGAAATAGGAAATATCGGATGATGTTTAAAACAAAGATTTATTTAACGTTTAATGAAACTGATTATCAGAATAAATTGTCATCGATACGAAGAACAGAATGAGAAACATTTTCGACAATTTATAAGCTAACAAACTTCACTGTATACTGTCAATATGCTATTTTACAGTGTATTCTGTTTCATCCAATGCGATAAATATAAGCAAAGATAGCGATCTATAGTCTTTAAATTGTATGAGTACCATGCAAGTATTCAAAGTCAATTTCCACGACGATACAGCCTCGTATAAAAAATGTCTGTTCTACATTTTCAATTTATTTTGTCATCATTCTCATATTTTGTCGTCATGATTCTCTTGTACGATTGAACCACGCAAAATTATTAATGAAATTTTACAAATCAGCAGAGATAGTAAATTTCTTTGAACAAGAATAACAAGCCATTTTATAAATTGAAAACTATTTGCTTCTTCGATATGAAATTGAAAAATTGTACAAGAGTAGTCTACAACCTACAATTTGTATCTTGTCAATTTGCCAATATCATCGTAAATTATTCCGCAAGTGGAACCCAATTGCATCTACCTGCCGCTAGTCACAAGTCATTCTGTGCATTGAATTGGTCCAATTATTTAGACAAATTGAAACAAAATCTCGTTATTTCTTCGACATGCCATATATATTGTTAAGAAACGAGTTTGTCGTTTGTTTTTCTTACTTTTACCTTGGTTCGATTTCATCGGCGAAATTATTTAGCGACTGTGTTCCATATGCAAATGTATCTACAGCACGGTCGTCAGATTTTGTATTTTCCTTCTCGCGGAAAAATAAATCTTGGGACTTTACGAGGATAGAGAACCATAAATACGAGACGGAAACTCAGCTAAAACTAGACCAAACAACCGTGCCCCTAGTTATTTGTTCGGCTGGCTTTATATGGTAAATCACGCGAGGCTTTACTTTCGCGCGTTGTCCCTCGTTTTATGGATCATCTTTTCTCTCTATTCCAAGCAATATAGTACAACTATCCGGAAGATTTTTGCTTCCGTGAAAACATCAGAGAAACGGGTTTATTTGTTTATCGTCCATTGGCATACATATTTACAAATTTTACGTTGTCAGCTTTTTATTACATACGAGTATATGTAGTAGTATGTATTTATGTAAAACGATACGAATTTTAAAATGTACTTTGCTTTTGACATCTTACGTATATTTTATTATTGTAGGTTTCTGCATAATCGTACTCGCCTTAAATGCACAAACATTTTCAATCTAGTTACTACCGTCGTATAAGGGCAGAATGAAAGAATTTGATTAAAATTTTTAAATTATTTCCCGATTGAATTCCTATTCTTCAATCACAAAAAAGAAACCAATAAAAAGATCGTTACATAATATCGTTAAAATTTTTTTCAAGATATTACACAACCCAGAAACTAGTATAAAAAGTCTCACGGTGGCTCGATAAATGTTTGTATTGAAATATCAATATACAAGAATAATTATTCAATTATCGTAGAAATCAATAAATAAGTAAATTCTAACAGTACCAACAACTTCATTTCCAGAAACGAGAAATCAGAGTAAAATATCGTACATATTGAAATACCAATACTCTAAAACAATTATCTAATTATCTCACAAATAAGAAACACATAAACCTCTGGATATTACAAAAAAAAATTCCTATCGTTTCGAAGACCAAAGCTGATAGAAGCTACGAGAAACGATTCTACAAGCGTTCCACGGATATTTATTTTGAAATGCCCACGCATGAAAGCAATTATTCGAGTATGTTACACATAAATTCCAAAGATGTCCACTCGAATAACCCCGACAAGTGAAACTACTTACGAAAGGAACTTACGGATGCTCGAGAAACACCAACAACGCAACGATGCGAAAAACGAGCGCGCGAGTAGCGTAACAAGTGCAAGCTAATTATTTCACGCTGTCGGCGAAAAGCGCATCGCCGGCGCGGTTCTCGAGCGCGGCACACCGGCGATAAGGCGGGTTCGCACGAGGGCGGCGCGCGATAAGCGCGCGGATTACACGCTGGATATTACGCGACGAATATTTTACCGCCGCTTTCCCGCTCGATTTCGTATGCAAAACGCCGGTTGCCCCCCGCTGTTAGAGCCGTTTGCTCGACCCATGGCAGCTCGTAGGCCAGGCAGGCTCGTCGTGACTCAGTTTCCGAAGTGTATTTGATCGAGAGGGCACACGTGCCGGATCTGGGGCTGCACAATGCTCCCGTGTCGACCGAGAAACTCGTTCAGAACCGTCCACGAGCTCGACGAACACGCGTTATTTCACCCTCCCTATAATAGGCGCAATTTCCCGTGTACAAAATACACGTGCGCGGTTTTATAAGGGGCTGCAAGAGTTTTCGCGACAAGGAGCCTGAATAAATTTGAGGGATGTAAATATTGACGCGCTCGTGCCACTGTTTTAGTCGTGTCTCTCGTCAGCTGTGCGAAAATTTTAGGATTATGCAACGGGGTTAAAGAAACGATAAAACATTGGTGGTGAGAATTGGGGTAGTTCGACGAGCAATTGGAAGAAATACAGCGATTCGTGGGCCAGAGAGTTTGATGTACCAAGTTTCTTGGGGGGTTTTTTTGAAGACGCGACAAGTTTGGAATTTGGAGATGGTCCGGCTTTGATTTAAAATTAAAATGTAAAACGTTTGCAGGAGATACTGACAGGAGTTTGATGGATCGGGGAAATTTTACTTTCATATCGCATGGCGGATACTTGTTGCGATTTGATATTTTTATTTATGTAAAGCTGATCTAGTCGATAGATAAACAGTTGTGACGTTTTTCAAATTTCTATAAGAGACTATTATATTGTACAAATTTTTTAAACACGTTCGAATACGTAATATAAAAATATTGCGAATCTTCTAAAAAGAAAGTTAAATTTTTTCAGGGATGAAGTTTGTTGAGATCGGAGAGAGATAATTTTTTATCCTGTTTCTTTTCTTCTATCCGTCAAATGTAATTATTTAAAACATATTTGTAGATATTAAACGAGACACGTGACGTTGAAAAGTATTTTAAGAAAGAAATATTGAATAACACATACGTATATGATCACTGTATTCTTGATATCTTTTAAATTCGTGCACGAACTGAACAAAATTTCATTTTCCTTAACCTGCTCTAAATTCATCAGCTACTTTTCCTTTACAAGCGAAAATCAGCAACCGATTAAGACCGACAAATCGATCTAACATCGTCAAAAACCAATCTTCATCTACATCAGCCAGAAATTCTTTAATCAATCTTTAATTAATCATACTTTAAATAATTCTTCTATACAAAATTACCCTGCCTCCACAAATAAACCAACAAACTATCTTGATACGCGTATTCCACGTTAAAACCACCCCTAAGTCACTGTTACAGCACCATAATCTCATCGAATACCCGGTATCAATATGGAAAGAAGGAAAACGAGAAGATCCCTTCGCTGCAGCCAATCCCAGGAGCCAATCGAGGGATCTTTAAACGACGTCTCATCCCAGAGTCACCCCCGTGCTCGCTAGGGTAGCGACACGGGACGCGTTTCCCTGGTAGCCGAGCGTGAGCTCGTAAAAATCTTCTCTTTTAATCTGCTTTTCGGTCCACAGCGACATCGACATCGACAAAGGTGGCCTGACGACGAAGAGCTGAGAGAGCTTGCGCACAAAGCAGGCCGCGCCGGTATCGTAATACCACAAAAGCCACACAGCCAGCTCGCGATAAGTAGCCTCATACCGATACAGATTCGTCGAGGCGTGTTTAACTACAGGGAGGGTTAAAATCGCTTTGCGACACGTGGCCGTTCACGGGGCAGAGCATCATCGCGAAACACAGCCCCTCTCGCCTTCGACTTCACCGGGCTGTTCGACCATTTTCGTTGTCATCGTGCGTCGTCTGAACGATCGGTCCTCCCCGTAATTAACGTCCCCTTCCCCATCCCTCTTTCAGCTTCCCGACAACCTCTAATTACGCTCTTCCGCGATGAGAGAGCCTTGGATAGAAGACTGATTAGAAATTGAGCCTCGAGAGCTTTTCCACCCCTTTCTTTGATAAGAGCACGGCCCAGCCACTTTCAACGCTTTACGATGGAAACTTTTTAGCATTTATTCGTCGTTATATACTTTGGTTTCCTTTTTCCAAGGGTTCGGGCAGGCGAAAGGTTTCCAGAGACGATCGAGAAGAAGATCGATGTTAACTTTTGCTGGCTATATCGGTTTTCCGAGATCGTGGAATCGAATGCTTTTTCTGATAAGGATTAAACTATTTTTAGGTACTCTATGTTGTTCTTATTTGTCTGCTTTCGTTTTATATCTATCTTATTTGTTTCTTCGGTGTTGATTCTTCAATTTTGCCGCTATTTAAATTTTGTATACGTATAAGAAAAGCGTAGAAGATTATTCGAGAGTAACGTAAAAGCTAATCAACGTATATTACACAATTTCCATCCCTTGTAGTTTGAAGTTTGAAATATCGATTTTATAGCTACGTGAAAGTAACTCTTTGTGAAACTTTTAATAGAAACTCTTTGATACAATATACTTAAAAGTGCGAAAAAGTAAGAACTTCGTACTTATCATACAGAAATATCGCAAGCTTATTCGATCTTTCTTAGTAAAACGAAAATCGCATATCGCGTCCAAAGATATAAATTACGCCATGTATAAACCCGAAGACTTCGATAAACTTTAAACTATTCGATGGAATACCACGTAAAGGAACAAAATCTGCGTGTCCAATGAACCGTGCAAACGCACATTACTATGCCACTTCAGATAGCACTTTCTAGCATCTCATCCTACACACTTAAACACGCTTATACAACGCTATTCGCGAGTGTCACTATGTCACTATTACTTTTGCATCCGCTACTCGGGCGCCGATACACGTTCGATATACAAGGTGTCCCAAGTTTTTCTGAAAATATGATACCAGACGAGGGCTAAAACCTGATCATTTTTCGCTAAAATTGTCTACAAGTGAAAATAAAATGGCGCGATATCTAATGGCCTTTCCCACCTGACATTGACGCTATAACTATCAACCTGTAATGTATATTTAATTATATTAATCACATCGGTTATAATTCAAACTATACTACGAACATAAATAACGTAGAAATCATTTGTCTGTCCCAATAAAAATTAATATTAATTCTACCACAAGCATTTGTATACTTTTAGTAAGTGTAAAAACAAAAACATCCGAAGCCGTCTCTTGGCTAGGTATACTCTTCCATATTTCATGCAATATAAATGAAACGAAAGCGAAAGGACATTATATATTTCTATCTTTTACCTATTTCTCTTAATCGTTCCCTTTCCTACTTCTGTATTAGGTTGTTTCTTCCGAAAAGTTTCTTTCGTTTCAAAAGGTGATAATAGCTGAACAACAATTTCTGTATTATATTATTTTATTGAATTACGTATGATCCGTATTACGTATGACGATAAACTAATATAAAACAAAAAGCATTGCGCGTCTATTATTTCCTTATAAGACGAAAGACGCTTCTCGGACAATCTAATATTTCTATTTTATTCGTCTTTTGGCATTTGATTCTTCAATTTCCCTCGTATTAATCGAATCACTGTATCAAACGAAAAATTCATCCAGTCCGTTGAAATTTATATCCGCTTCATTGTTGCGATAACTTTCCAACGAATCGTTAAAATCGTCAATTTCCCTCCTAATAAAATACAAGCTTACGTTTATGTGAAATCTGTTTCTTATTCTCGTTCACAGAGTACTGCTATCATATTGTGGAAACAGATTAGCTACAAGGACACCCTATAGATATATAAATTTATTTCACCGTCTTCGCATCCGTCTTCGAGCCGAGTCCCGTTACGGCGATAGTTTCAAGTGGACTCTCGCAGAAGAGTGTACACGAGTGTCTGCAAGTCTGTAATCCAATTACAAGCAGGCTCGTAAGCTGCTCCGTGTAGTCCGAGAATCGTATAAGTGCTGTTTGCGCGTAACGTTGAAGCTAACGCATCGATAGGATGAGAGAGAAAGAAAGGGAGAGAGAGAGAGAGAGAGGGCGACGAATAATAGGATCGAACTAATCACTTGTAAAGTCGTCCGGAGAGGATTTGTCATGCTTGCCGATTTTTTTCGTGATTCAAGCGCCGTAAAATCCACCATCCAGCGAAAACCAATCGAACGTCTGGATTAAGCGTACGCTCGATTAATTTAAATACCGCAAAATTGATCCACGTTTTATACTAAATCGCGTACACTGCATATGTATATAAAATAAGCAAACAGATCGTTAGAGAAGAAGATCTCATTCTGATTCGCGTGATATGTCATTTTGATCGTTGCATAAAGATAGATATTCTGTATTTGCAAAGATATTTTCGTTTTTAGCGAGAGAAATTAAAAAGCGTATTTTTCAGTCGAATGTTTTGCACGAATTGTTTCGTTAAAGACGAGTGCGTTTGTCATATCAGTAGTTCGCTGACCAGAAGCATAATTTTGAAAATAAATTCCTATACGCGTCATTCTTTAATAAATTTATATACGACCAGCCCTTTATCAATTCGTAAAATATTCAAAATCACGTGCAGATTATTAAAATCGGGAATTATTATTTTCATAAACGATAAATATTATTGCAATACTTGTTATTCGATATGAATAATAAACGATACGTAGCACGTGGTATTATTCCCATAAACTGTAAAAGGTAAAATACTTGTTATAACACGCAATAGACGCAAGAAAATTTAAGTCCTATCTTTTTCATAAAAATATCGAAATATTTCAAAGAAAACTATCTATTTACGTCTTACTTTCTTTTCACCGTCTAGCCATTACGTGTTTTGCACCTTTCCTCGCACTTTTTTTCTTCGATTAACGTTAACACCAATTACCAATCCTATGTAAAATAATCACATTGCAATGCGCAAGCATAACGTACGATGAATGTGCGTGGAAAATAATAGCACGGAATAACGTAGAGCAAAAATAGTAGAACGTACAAATAATAAACAGAGCTTCCTTGTACGTATGTTCTAAAATCCTCGTATCGATATCTCCATTAATTTAAAAGACACAATGCGGTAAATGATACAAAGAGAGACTTTGATACACTCGTTTCTCCTCCATTCCCATAAATTCCAGCCAACGGGCTCACGAGCGCGCACGCGATAATTCAATTCCACAGAAATCGAACAACGATTCACTTTGATAATTACAGACGTTACGAAAGAGCACGTCGAACATGACAGGGGAATGGAAGGTAGCAAGTCGAAAGGCTGTTCGTCAAAATGTGGCTGCACCAGGGGGCAAGCTATATTTCACGTAAAGATGCGTTTCTGACAGAATTAATTAGAGCGGGACCGCACGCTGCGTACTTTGGGAAAAAAGTAGTAAACGAAAACGAAAGAAGCAGAGAGAGAGAGAGAGGGAGGCGGAAGAATTGGAATTCCTGGTCGGGGGGTGGCGGACGTTCGAGCGACGATGGGGGGTGCTTTTCAGTCGCAGCACGACGAAACAAAAGCCCAAGCCATCGGAGAGGACTGATTAATGAGAGACGTGCGTGCAGAGAACGACGACAATTATGCGACTCGGGATACAAACTGCCCACGCGTCGTCTCATTGTCAATGGAGGAGCGTGTGTATTCTCTCCTCTCTCTTTTTCTATCTTTTAACTCTCTCACACTCATTTTTCAAGGAGAAAATAATCGTGAGACTGGCATCCATCGACGGTGGCCTGTCATTCATGAACACGCGTGACTAAACGAGACTTCCTCTGCTCGCTGCGATTTTTTAAACTCTCTGGAATGACGCATGGATTTCAGATTCTTTTATCGCCGATAAAATGTATCAAATATAGGAAATTCGTCCGTGGCTTTATCACGTAGTACGTGAATATTTGGTCCTCGTTTTTCAGAGGATAACGAGGAAGAAATTAAAGACGTTCTTGACGAGGCAGATAAGGCTTGTAACGTTTTAATATCTCTGGGATTGCAGATTGTTGTGAATTCTTTGTGCTGTTACGATCGACGAAGAAAATAATGGAAACTATTGGAGGAAATGAAGAAAAGAGATGTTACAATTTCTTGGCGACGTATGGATGATGGTGTTCTAATAAATCATGTTTCGATAAAATCTGATAGGTTTTTATGCCAAGCTTTGAAAATTTCCATTGGTCTAGTATCAACAAGTACAAAATTTGTATCGCGCGTTTATCTTCGATAAAATTATATCCTGTGTATTACAATATACCTATAAATATTAGCCGTATCTATAGTAATAAACATTGCTGACTGAATATCGATTTGACTGTAATTTATGTAAATTTCGTGTCAGATTTCTATCGTGAAATATTAGAAACGTTTATAGCTCGGCGTAGCTATAAATCATATCAATGGGAAAATAACAAAAGGTACAGATCTATTTTTTATTCGTAATTATGCACATTATCTTCGATAGAAATTCTGCATACGAGGATCGTAAAAATCCATCGAAAAGAATAAAACCTCATGAACAAAATCCACAGTCCTTTCACTAGTAGCTAGTTATGTTCAATTTCCCTTCACTCGTACAGTTGCATGTTTGAAATATCTGTTACTCTCGGCAGAAGAATTAGTAAATTTCAATATTTGGCGATTTAAACGTTTCACTTGCCATAGAGAATTGCTGGAAAATTGGAGATACAGAGATAGAAGTAACTGTTACGCGGAACACGCATCTCCTGTGTTTAAAACCATAAATACATCCTTTATAATCGATGCAAATTTAATATTAATTCGCAAGTTTCGCGAGACAGGAAAAAGATGCCATTCCACAAACAGACATTTTTTTTAATAGAAAACACTGGCCACAGAGAGATGTCTACGTTTGAAATGTATTTCTCAAAGTTTTCTTATAATCCGGACGACCGTAGTAGCGAAACCCAGGCACAGGACAATGGCGTGTCTGGTATAATACCAGACAGAGAATAATTTAAATACGTGAAACGGTATTCAGCCGGGACTCGAGGCTAGTTGCACCTTCTGTTCGCGGAAGGAGAAGAATCCGAGATTATACGGAATAGAGGGATGCTATCATCGAGAATTTCGGCCGGTGGAATGGACGTAGCTCGCTAGAATTTACATAATTCAATTCCCAACCGACGGAAGCTCGAATTGACGATCTTATCGCGTAGCTTCTCGGCCGAAGCTCGCCTTAAAGTGGCTGTCTAAGAATTATGTATCTATTCGTCTATCGAGTCAGCCGATTTCTCGTGAGAAGCTAACGTCCAGGCTTATGGCAACGTAATTTTCAACGAACCTGAAATTGTTTACTAGAAGCTATCGCGTTGTATAATTTCTTCGAAGAAATCAAATTTCCATTGGAATAGGAAATGAAAGTCGTCGTCGAAACCGCGACTAACAACAATAACAAAGGATTTTTTGAAGAAGATCGTCGTTCGTATCAAGGCACGACCAAGTTGTAATCTCAAGAATAATAGTAACAAAGAAAAATCACCTGACAAAGGAGCGCGTCATCGTTGATCGCAGAAGACAGATCATGAATAGATAACAGATAGATGAATAGATAATTCAGCATAAGAATCAACTTGAGAGACGATTTATAGGACAATGAATCGATACAAAACTTACTGCACTGCTTGAAACATATCGAATTTTACAACAAATTATAAACTTCGTCCTTGAGTCACTAGAAACTTAAAAAAAAAAAAAAATAAAAAATAAAAATGGTCCCTGTAACGTTCAAGAATCAAAATAAAGAAAAAAATTCCAGTAAATCCGAGGTAGACACCTAGTTAAATATTTGTATAAAAATTTGTCTTACATGATTTTTTCATAACAAATAATAAAGAAGAAATTTTCTTGTTACCAACGTTATATCGTTTTCTTCGTTTATTCTTAATTTGCATTTTATTGAAATCTTGCTATCTTGCAATTGATAATATTCTTATTACCGACATAATCAATTTTTATGATTCAGACTGTTTTATTTTATTTTATTAAACGAGCTCGTACAAGGTAAAACGACTGTGCGATTATATGATAAGTAGGATGAAATTATGGTACAACAAATTGCTTGATTGGAACGTTCGTCGAGGGTTAATCATAATAAGAGACTCATTTTCGAATTATGCTATTTGCACATCTCTATACGAAGTGTATCTTCTGCTCCGCTATTTCTACAACGATCAAAGGAATTTATTCAACGGGAGATAAAAGATGTAATAAATAAAAATGACAGGAATTTCTTATTTCTAATTTTGCCTTTCGCGCGACCACGAATACCGTGGATGTTGAACGATAAGTAATAAAATGTAATAAAGGAGTTTATTTCGTGCACCATACAATACAGTGCGTTACCGATCTCCGCGTGGCCACGAGCCAAATAATCAGAGCGTGACAGTTAAAACAGAAAGAAGATTAGAAGTACGTGAGTACAGGTGTCAGCACGAGACAAGCGCCAATAACCGGATACCAATACCAATAAAATAAATGTTCGATAATCCAAAATTAAAATTGGTCAGGAAATATATCGGGTTGGCAACTAGGTGATTGCGGATTTTGCCATTAGATGGTATTGACAAAGTCCGCAATCACTTAGTTGCCAGCCCAATGGAAACGTACCGAACTCTCAAATTTGAAAAGCTAGATATGAAATTTCGTATACTTTTCTAATAACAACGTAAATCTTACCTTGAGATTCATTATCATCGCATAAATTTTCAATGAGGAATGATTGTCCTATTCCTACGGTCTACATAGAAATTCTATTGGGTTGTTCGGAAAGTCGGTACGTAACGAAATTCAAGAAAAGTTTAAAAGCAATCTATACTTTCAAAGAATTAGCATTTTATTGAATGATGTATGTGCCATTTCTGTCGTGACATTTTACTATCTATCGTGAGCTTCGCGAGTTCTCCTTTAAAACACTCCTTTGGTAATAAATTATACGAAGTAGTTTCCTAGTTTAGACTCTAGCAACCGCAATTTTCTCAAATCAAAAATTTGTATCCTTGTTTCCTTGAACCTTTCACTTTGTCGTTTATTACAATTTCACGTTTCTTTACTTTTATTAAATATTTAATACGAGATATATTTTTTATGCCGACATTTCTACACAAATTTTCACACTCAGAAATGGAACAATCAACACGGCCAAAAAGTGATAATCACGCGAGATAACAACAGGTAGGAATTGGATCGTGCAATTGTCGTATGATAAATGTAGAATGGAAACATTACGGACAGGGAGCTGTCAGCATATCGTAGGTAATATATCTCGCGCAAGATAAAATGCAAACTTTCGTGGTATATTTACGTCGCCATCCTACTCTAATCTAACGTAGATATTATCGCTTAAGGAGAAATTATCCCAGAAACGCGAAGAGATACTCTCTTTAATGAGAAGGGGAAAACATGGGTGTAACAAATGCGTTTAATTTCTTGTCTGTCAAAGGACAAATCGTTTGAAATGATCAAATTCGTGCAAGACTGTAAAATGTAATAATAATTTTCAAAGAAAAAAATAATACCTTTTGTCCAAAAGAAAAAGGAAATCTATTTTTTTTTTTTTTTTTTTTTTTTTGGAAGCTTGTTACATTATAATTCTGATGAAATAATAATTAATTAACTATACCTGGATAAACGTTTAATTAGAACACGATCAATTCATTCAGTCATTATACGGACTTTCAAACAGACGCGTTTCGAGCTAAGTGTTTTACAAATTTCGATACTGATATTTTATTCAATTATACTCGTACACAGCTTGTTAAGACATTTCGATCCTGATATTCTATCAATTTCTGTACAATTCGTTTTGCCAAATGAAAAAAAAAAAAGAGAGAAAAAGAATCGTAGGATACCAATTAATAACCAGCAGGAAATTCAGCGGCATTACACACGCGTTATCTGGTGTCCAAGCACTCGTACGGTTTATTTAAGCGAAAAATGAAATGGTCTAACAATTTCGCAGAGAAATGACGAAACGATGAAGCAAAGGGAGGGAAACAGCGGGCAAAAAGGAAATGGTAGAGAAAAATTAAACTCCATGAAATGTGTGGGAAAAAATATAAAGTTACACGGTTGGTATACGCGCAGTCAGGTGTCCAGCGGCAGAAAAAGAAACAAGGGGAGGAAAAGAAAAGAAGAAAATAACATAGAAAGTAGGAAACAATGAGATAGAAAGACCCACCCTGGAATTAAAATGGCTGTATAAAATACAAGAAAAATAGCGGCCGCCTCGTGCAGAGTAAAAGTACTATCCTTTATATGCCATCCGAGTGTGACATCGGTTAAAGTACTTACATCTCCAGTTTCGTTCTGGTACTTCGTAACAGATATACATAGCCGTTCACACGCGCAAGAAGCATGTTGAGGCGAGTTGTACACCGAGTACCGTTCATCTTCTCGTCACTCTTGGAGCACCGTGCACGAAGGTTAACGACTGTCGAGATTAAGCGTGGAATATTTCCTAGCCTTCGCGCTTACAAAAATTTCCTCGATAACGAACACTATTTATACTAATGACAATTGTAGTATATCTGCTTCTACGCGAGATGTGATTTTAGGAAAATACCTATCTAATAGAGGACAGAATGTTATTTATTCGTGTCCTTTGGACCGGAATGAAATTTTGTAAAATGCATTTTTTCAAAGATTATAAAGCAGCAGTAAAGTAGATCGTGCAGTGAAATAATATTTGTAACGTTTACGAAGCAGAACAAAATGAAATAGTATTATAAATATATAATATGTATATATATATAGTATTATGAAACGTACCAGTATTGATTTAAATCGTGCTATGAATTAATGAACCGTAATAATTTTAATGTGTATATTAAAAATACAATTCTACGATTCTGTCTCTTGCACTTCTGATTTAATCCCACCTGAATAATAAACCCACCAAATTCTGTTAACAAGGCAATAAGTTGCCTTGCCGACTCTTTGTAAAATTCCTTTTATATCCTCTTTAAATCTTCCTTATAATTTTATGAAAAAAGAAATAACGATTCTCGTAACGCAAGTTGCAAGAAGTATTTTCGGGAGCACGAACAGAATTGAATGAACTTAAATGAAGTTTTGGATCTCATTTATGACATACGTATATGTATGTGAATATTATGTGGAAATCCTCTTTCTAAAAATAGCTTCTACAATACTAACTAAGTAGCCTCCGGTATGAATAGAGATTATTAACCCTTTAACCCTAACGACCATGTCTGTCGTGGGCTAAGCTAGATATACACGACGTTAATGATACAGTTATTCTAACTGGTCGAAATATATAATTTATTCGATATCTTATCAGCAAATACGTGTATATCTTGTATTATTATCGCTTACTGTAATAAGTATATGTGAATAAAAACTAATTTCATTGAAATGCTTGCATAACTGATTTAATCTATGAATGAACGTCATGTTTACTGAATGATTCCCTAATCGTACAATAATTTAACTGTAATGTGAAATTATACAATTTCATATTTATTCATAACTAAGGACTATACGAGAAGAATATAAATTCGTTTCTATCGATTTTCTTGTTAATTTCAACGTTAAAGCGAATAAAACGGAATATTTTAATAGCATACAACATCGAAGAGAGCAACAAATTATCAGATGCAAATACGTAAGAATATAATAGATGACAGGCTCATAAAGTTTTGTGGAGAATCAACAGTACAGTTATAATTATGTTATAACGATTAATATTTTTGAAACATTTAAAACCAAATTTTAGCATGTTTCATCACACTATCGAATATAAACGTAAATTTTGTTATATAAAATTAATTAATATTATAGTGAATTTTAAAACTACCATATAGGAAACGAAAAATACGACTTAGCTTCTCCTTTTAATGTCATCGATTACAAGAAGTCGCAATTAACCCAGTGATGCGTTGAAAGTCAATATAAATTTTCAATATTAAAATTTTTCTACAGAATTTCCATCCATTTACCATACGATTCTCATAAAAAAAAAAAAAAACAACGTCCTGGATCGATAGGAAATCTAAACAGCTTCGATCTAGCCGTACGCATTCTAATATCGTGCCTCCCTCGAAATTAATTCCGTGCAGGGTCCCCTAATTTTATGTAAATCGGAAAATTAGACGAGCATCTAGCCGCGTAGGAATTAGAAAGGCATCGATGATGAGTCATCATGGACGCTGAGAATGCCGTCGTAAAAGTGGCGTCGTGACGACCATACAACAAGGGTGAAATGAGTGAAATGAACAAAGACGCAGAGGATCTTAATTGATATTTCCGGCTCAACAATTAGGGCTTACAGTCATCGATACTAATCGCGCCGATTACATGCAAATTAAGATTAATTTGCCTTTTTATGGCGACTGATGATTCACGAACGATGAAAAATAAGATTTGTGAGTTAAAAATAGGATTATGTATCTTTTCCGATGGTATCTCGCTGGGAGTAGCCATCCGCATGTTATTTAGTAATTCAGTTAGGAAAATTTACCAAATGTCCAGCTGGATAAATTAAAATAAAAAAAATAAAAAAAATGTATTTCTTCTTTCTGAATTGGATTAATCGATGTAAAATAATGCCTTGATTATAATACGATTTGATATAAATAAGGTTTACGTAGATAAGTTTCGAAGCTACTTAATCGTGAATCGAAATATTAAATCAATTAGTATAAAAAAATTCTTGACAATTGGGTTATGAACGACTGCAGTGATCTAGCTTAACACGCTTTATTTTACTCTGTATATTATACTTAAATGCTAAAAACCATTAACAACCTTTATCCTGTTAAACGTAAAATACGAAATAGAAGGAATTACTGGAAGATTAAGTAACTTTTTAATTTATGATGGTTACTTATGACTCAACTATAGCAGATAATTAAGACTGTAGAATATTGATTGATCGTTAATGTAAATTTTAAGTATTAAATTATCTATCTGCACGAAAATCCTTTAGAAAGTAGAAATAAATTTTATAAACGTCGAAAGTTGGGAGAATTTTAATTAGAAGAAATAAAGTAGCTTCGTGTTATATTAGAGAATCGAAAGTATAGGAATGTGATGTTTATAACGGACATGCATAAAAAATTATTCGATTAATTCTTGCTAATAACGAGAGAATGAATTCATTATTGCCAGTAACAGAGAGAATCACAATTTCTCTAACAGAGAATAATTAAAGCTTCGCCAGTTGTCTGCTGAAACGAGACATCGAAGTTCGAATCAATACTCCTATAGCCAACTGCGTCACGCATAAATCGCCGCTTAATTTGAATTTATGACATCGCGAGGGTGAACAAGCGATCCCATAATAATGCCTTCACGCCTTATGCTCGTGGATGCATCATCGTCTATTTTTAAACGAGCTTAATTTTCTTCTTACATCAAATCAATGATCCATAATGAAGCGTATAATTGATTACACAAGATTTTTAACCTTAAGTTTGAAGAACAGAAGACGTATATAATGATATTTAACGAAGTAACTGAATCAAATATCGATTAATTGAATAATTTTCATATATATTAGGTTGTCCGAAAAGTTTATTTCGTTTCATAAGATGATAATAGATGAACAACAATTTCTGTTTCATATTATTTTATTGAATTAGGTTTGATCCATTTCGTTCTATTTCTATTATTATATTCGTGCGTAATTCAATGAACTAATAATAATTCAATAACAACTTTCAAAAAAAAATTGTGCGTCTATTATTTCCTTATAAAACGAAAGAAACATTTCGAACAATCTAATATAATAGAATTTTGTGTACACCCTTTCTTTTATAATTTAGATCGACGGTATGCGTAAGAGATAATTCTATTTTAGTACGATAAGTTAAGAACTGACAATTCTTGATTAACTAACGAAAAATTCTGATTTAATAATATTCAAAGTAGGGTTAGTTATCGCATTATTATTATTTTTATTCTATTATGTTTTTTCTATTATCTACACGGTTTACTCGCAGTTACGTTTATCTAGCAATAACCATTTCTGATATTAAACACAATAAATTAACATAATTGTTCATTAAACGCAAGACACCATCTCCCTTGCTCGTACCATAATTCAATAAAATTTCCTATCAACACTAATTAATTAAAACTACCGACAACAAACATATATTTACTACCTTGTACGAAATAATTAGACGGACAAATCTAATTTATCAAAATCACTTGAAGATATCAAAACCAATTAATCGACGTATAGAATTCTCTAAAGAGAAAAACTCCAAGTCAATTTTTTCATACCTTCTACGATTTTCGGTAAGCGGTACGAATATTATGTTAGCTACGGTGGCTAATTGCATTGGTGCACATCAAAGAAAGTCACGTGAAATCGTCTCTCTTTCTCTTGCAATTTCTCAGGATAAATTGATCGAGTCAAAGCAGCACAAAGCGGTGAAAACGGTCCAAGCGCAGCCTGGTAATTGAATATGCAGTGATTAGATCGAGGCGTTACGTTTCTAAACATAGTTTACAGAGCTCTGGGTGCATCGATATTGAAATTATCGTGCTCGTTACACGGCCCCGGTCATATCGTGTCATTAAATTATTACCGTTAACCAAGCTCGCATCAGAATGGGCTTCGACGCATGACTTTACGGACTCGTTCTCGACATCACGCTAGAATAATTGCGGTCATTTTCCGATCCTCCCGTCGACAAACATTCGCGCGCAATAACGCATAAACGCGTGATAAATTGATCCATGGTAAACAATTAATCCTTGCTGATGCTCCTAGATATCTCGTGGAAATCACAGGTTAAAGATCAAATTGTGTTTATGATAATCGTGTGTAAGTGTTTGGTGCAAATGGAGGTTCGAATTTTACGTTCGATATGAACACTTTATGAGTAGGACAGTATTTTTCATGAGTACACGACCTGCGTTACTGGAAACGTTTTCGGAAAATGAAATTATTTTTTCAAATCGTTGTATCTGAAATAGATTTGTCGAGACGGTAAGTATGAAAATTGAAGGACACTCTGAAGAGTCTTCGATTATCATTTCTGCGATATTTATGTAACATTATGTATCAAACAGCAATATCGTTGGAAATGACAACGTGAGTTCGCGCTCGCCATCCATATGCAGATGCGCTAGTTACAATAAATAGTAACTAGAAGATAGTTCTAGATATAATCGATGGATTTAATTTTTATTTTTACCCCTAGTCCATGTAAGAAAGTGCAATAAAGGTTTCTCGGCTCAGAACGATGTGATAGATTTATCCAAAGAATAAAATTGTGATCCTACATCTAAATAAAGAAATAACAACAAATATGATTCATGTAGGAGGTCAATTAACATTTTGACTGCCACGGCAAAATCACAATGTTTCGCTGAAGACGCCACGGGAGTATTTTTATTATTTAAAGCATATAATGGCAAAATAGTAATAAATTGACGATGTAAGACAACATTCTTCCCCAATGGACCGTTTATCTTATTGGTGGTCGCGAGTGACCACCGTGGCGCCTTGGTAACAGTTGATAGCGACATATTATAACAAGGTTTCGTTTATTTCAACAAATCATTCACATTTATTGTTTCGTCGTAAGCAAAACGTGCAGAATATATCGTTGAACTGTGTAGAAGATACTAGTAAACAGTATTTGCTCATTCTATATATAATAGTAAGGTATGTTCACGCTTCTAACTTCAATTATATGATTATAAAGCAGCATTTACGATTATTTTTTAATTATCCCTCAAAGATATGGATGCAAACACAGTGCACCTTTAGATGCAAGATTTGTCCTTTTTTTTTTTATTGACGTTCTAATAAAAATGTTTAATCGTTCAATAGGGCACTTTTTATTTCAAAGTATCTTCTATATATCGGTTACATTCAAAATGCCCTAACTGTCAATTTTCATTCAATTTTTACAATTGTCCAATCGAAAACGCTAAGAGCCTTAATAGACGCACCTTGGTATGTTGCCAACGAAACCATCCATCGCGACCTCAAGATACCTACAGTCAAAGAGGAAATAGCAAAATATAGCGACAGATATAGCAAAAGAGTCAACAAACACCGAAACCCCCTAATCACTGGACTACTCGATACGACGGACCAGATTCGCAGGCTGAAGAGGCACTACCCGCTAGACCTAAACGTTAGATTCATTTAATTATCCAAATTAAGCATATGCACTTACTTATAATACTTATAAATTATACCTATCTATAATAAGTATTAACTTATTGTAAATAAACAGCCATGTCACTGCGCCACGCCAGAAAAATTACTGAAAATTCTCAACGCGAGAATTGATTGTAATTTCAACAAATAAATAAAAAAAAAATTTTACAATTGTAAGAAGTTCGAGCGCTCCGGTCACCAATGACCACCGTGACAGTCAAAGTGTTAATGAGTCTCGTCGTTAGAATGGCAATATATTCGTAACGAATTAAAGAAAACTACAAGATTCTGTAGTTAAAGTAAAAAACAAGAATTTGGAAAATTTTTACTATTTTTATTATTATTCGTGTTACGTAAGAGTTTCTCTTTTCCTTACGATCGCTGATAATTGGCTTGCCTGGCTTTAAACTCGTTAGCATTTAGGTATAAAAAGATGTATTAAGATATCGGTACGGAAAATTTAATATTGTCCTTGATGCTATAAGACGTCGAAACTGAAAATTAGAATTGTAAATCTGGTATCAAAAACATCGTAATTAGGAACTAGCAAAACTATCGTAAATCTGTTACAGAAGTATCATAATCGAAAGCCAAAATATTTTAATCAACGTTGAAAATGACCTAATCAGAAATCAAAACTTGCCATTACAATATCATAATTAAAGATGACAAATATAGTAGAATTATACATTATTTATATTACCATATATATCATAATTAAACATACTACTGTTTCTTTCATCTTAGCAAACACAAATTGTTAAAGCGATCGCCTCCTAGTAACGATGAAATGATTAATGGAAACGATAAATTTCATAACAAAAGTAATCCCATTTTCTTGAGAGCGTTCAAGCATTGCAGCATAGTCGAATCTTTAAGTAATTCCACTCGCAATCTTCAGCCGCCAAGTTCCTGAAATCTCCAGAGGCGACAATTCGTTTCTTATCCAATGGGAATCGTATATCACGTGGAATCTAGAAACTCGTAATCTTACTTTTGCTCAATTCGACTTGATACATCGAGAGAATACGATCATTTAATCAAAGCGATATCTTGCCGAGCGATATTTCTTTCAAGAGATGATGTGTATATATGATCAGGATGACTAAAAAAAATCTTGCAATGTGTAAATTACATTCAGATACTTATCGTAATGCCACGTTATAAACGTCATGCGATAAGTTTATAGCACTGCCTCTGTGTGCAACCTACAATTAGGATCCGCTCATTTTCAGGCAGTCAATAAATAAATCACAGAAGCACTTTTTGACTCAACCGGTTTTTTTATATTAATAAAGAAATCTTTTTACCTTTCAAAGAAAAAAATATTGCCGTTAATATCTATTCTTTTTACTTCTGGATATTATACGTAAAAAATTCGTTTCTACTAACTCGAAGAAATTAATAATAAAATCCTTAATATTGTACAAATTTCAAACTTTAGTAAAATCCATTCGTATTTTAGCTTTTTCACCTTTCAAGATACGTCTTTTCCAAGTTTATGAAAATCCTAAATTCTTAACGAAGGTAGAACGAAAGTTGCCAACCTCTGCCACAATATACACTCAGTTTATGCAAATTTCTTAATTTTGGGAAACCCAGAAAAAAGATTCTCAACATCTGGCTTAATATACGTTCTCCGTTTTTCCCTCCCTAGAATTACGATAAAAAAATTCTCTTGCTGCTATTTAAGAAAATTCATTTTCACAAAAGTAGAAAGAGAATTCTCAGTCCTTAGCATAATGTACGCTCATCGTTTCTTTCGAATTACGAAAACTTTCGTCCCCGTGAAATCCATAAACCTTCGATTTCCTTCGAGTTGCCGCGTAAGAAACAAAGATACCGTTGGGTGAAAGAAAATTTTCAAGGCTATATCGTTGTCACAGTTAGATAATCGGCTAACAGAATTGCAAATGTCCGGTCAACCAAATAAATCCGGCCAATAAAATAAAGTGGAGCAGCCACCCAGGATTTTTTCGTCGGTGCGATCGAGCCAGAACAAAAGTTTGCCCACGAAAGAGTTTCTGAAATAGACGCGACCTGAAAGAGACCAATTTATTCATGCTCTTTGACATTACAAGTGCGCAACCCAGTTTCGGGATTGACTGTGCAAGTAGTTCAACTTAGGATATTCTATTTTTACGAAGTATCACCGTACGATCCCGTACTGGGGACGCTAATGTGTCGTCGTTAACCGCAATTATGGCCTAGTCGCTATCTGAACGATAAACGAGAATTTATATGTTAACAACGAAGATAGGTGGCGGTTTCTTTCGCGCGTGTAATATCGTTCCACTTTCGTTTGAAACGTATTGTGCGTACAGTAAAGCGTGAATTAAACGCGACCATATCTTATTAAGTTCATCGGTTGAACGAACGTTAATACGAAGTGCAAGAGTATAATAGAGAAACTCTTTCGACGATAGCTTAAAAGTTGGGTTAACTGGATATAACTCATAGTAACAGCGACGTAATTGATACGAAGGGTATGTTAATGAGCAAAGAAATATCAAACGGTTATGCCCTTGGTCGTAAATCCGAAACATAATAAAGGTACGATGATGATGATCGTCGTTTAACTACGTATATTATTTGTCACTTATTTGCATATGGAGTGACGGCTGGTGTTGGTGTTTTACGATGGTACTAAATCCTCGTAATCAGCTAACAATGAACGTTTCTCATTTAATTTAACGTAGGCAGTGAAGTTTGATTCTAAATAATTGGGTGTATTAAAGGGCAAACGGATAATAGTCGAATGATTCTGACGAGATAAATATGGTACACACACGAATATATAAAATACAATATGAGTCGGTAGCAGTGACGAATATCGTTAATTATAATCCCTAAATTCTACCTAACGTCCAAACTGAGGAAACACCCAACAGATCTCATAAAGGATATAACCTAAGAAACACGAAGATGGTATCCCGCTGGGGATAGCCACCCACATGATAATCAAATAGCCAAAATATTCTACCAAATATCCAAATTGGACAAATTGTGAATGTAAACAACTAAATAAAAAAAAACGTCCAAACTGGACAAATTGTGAATGTAAAGAATTAAATAAAAAAAAACCTGATAATCTCTAGATTTAAACATTAGATTCAGCTACATACATATAAACATACGATAATCATTTATTATTCACGTTATAGTACCACGCCAGAATAATTCTCAATGAGAATTCATTGTAAACTACTACCAAATAAAAAAAGCCTGATAATCCCTAAAAGAACAACAGCACATCCAAACCAGCTGGCTGCTGAAGCGAGCAAAACTCTCATAAAAATAAGACTAACAAGAAAACACCCCACTGACCTCGCTAAAGAAATAAAATAGTCGAACTCGAAGATGGTATCCCGCTGGGGGTAGCCATCCATACGTTAGTTAGCAATTAAGTTACAAAAATTTACCAAATGTCCGGACAAATTGTGAAGTAGAAATTTTTTTTTTTAATTTAGTTGTTTACATTCACAATTTGTCCAATTTGGACATTTGGTAGAATTTTTTAGCTGTTTGATTATCATGTGGGTGGCTACCCCCAGCGGGGTACCATCTTCGTGTTTGTTAGGTTATATCCTTTATGAGATCTGTTGGGCGTTTGCTTTTTAGGAAGTATAAATTAAATAATAAAAAAAAACCTGATATTCCTTAAATCATCGAATCACGAGTGACGACAGAGAAATTGGAGCATCGTTCGCTCGTAAACGGCGATAAATTTCTACGATTGTCAAACTGACCAACGATACTTCATAAGGATGGATTGTGCTGCAGGCTCGCATGCGCATCTTGTAAGGACTAAGGACCCTTGTGAAACAGGAAAGGGGTTGTCGAGGACGTGAAGGCTTTCAGGACGAATGGATAATCGGGAGTCTTCCCGCGTGCTATCCCCTCGCTGCCGAGTAATAAAAGACCGAGGTCCTCCCTGTTAAGAGTACCTTTTCGTGCCCACTTTTTAAACGAGGGCGTACCGCACCGTCGAATATGAAAGAAGAGAGAGAGAGAGAGAGAGAGAGAAGAGACAGTGATCTCTCCCAATGAAATATTTAACAGCTTCAATAGCACGCAAATACGTACATTTTCGTGATTCGTCACGAAAACGTTCCTCCAGTAATGATTTCGTGTACGTACATACGTATACGCTATCGTTGAAAAGTTTCCAAATGAAATATTTGTCACGCGGATAGGAATCTTGGATCTTTTTAAAGATACGAAAGTACAAATGAATGTTTGTGCGAGGTTTTACGCACAAGTGAAGCCTTTACATAAATATTTTAAATTAGTACGTAACAAATGATATACAATTATCAGATTACCATTACACGTATTACTAGACTGCGGATCTTTACGTAATGTTACATTTTTAGCGAATATATTTGGCTAGAGAAATGGGACCTAAATAGGGATTTATTTTCTCGGTAAATATTTTTAACTAGAAAAATTTACCAAACGACAAATTGTAAAGTACGAATTAAATAATAAGAAAAAAAATATTTTAACGAGTACCTTACTTTGGACATTTTCTATATTCGTTTCTATCGTATCTATGCATGAAGTATTCTGCATCTCTAAAATTCTTTTCTGTTTTTATTTATTTAATTTGTACTTTACAATTTGCCCAGCTGGACGTTTGGTAAATTCTTCTAATTTTATTGCTAAATAACATGTGGATGGCTAGCCTCAGCGGGATACCATCTTCGAGTTTGTCTATTCTATTTCCAAATTTTCTATAACAACAGAAATCTAGTTATTATATTTGATATCGATACGATCATCGACTGTGTATAATACGATAATCAAGGTGCATAATGAAACGCATAATTAAACGAACACTATGAAAAACGAATTATTCTATGAAGAGATTACAAATTATAGCGCATGTACACGTGTATCCTATGGTATCAAGACAAAATCTCAAAATTTGTGAAATCATTCGAGACGCGATGTGCGAGAAGGAACATCAAATGTGACAACGCAATAAGAAAATCTTCTAATCCGCTTACGAAAAACAAGATATTACGAAGTACATGGAATTCGTCTGAAAAGCGCGAATATGAAAAGCGAACCGAATCTTTCAAACGGTAACGTACATGCCGGACGTTAAAAACGTCTCTCGTCGAAACACACGGAGCAAGGAAACACGAGAGGAAAGAAACGAACTGTATATTTACAGGAAAAAGTGGTTAATTACGTGAATTTTTAGAACCACGCGAAAAATGACGTTACTACTTATGTAGCCGTTAAAAGTTCTCGGCAACATTATTAATTAAAGTCAACTGTGACGTTTTCGGTCCCCTCTCATTCAATCCAGCGCGCCATTAATTATTCCTCTTAGTTGCGAGCCGTGGCTCGTAATTACCATACAAATTCGAGGGATTTAATTGAGGAAAAGATATATATCCAGCGTCGGTCCAACGGTTTTGAGGTTTTTCAGACGTCGACACGAGAGGAAGCGCAACTGAAGAAGGTGGATGTAAGGAAGAAGAGAAAAGGAAGAAGATGCACACGCGTCGACGTACGAAACTCGCTCTGTCGCGTAACGCGGCGTTGAAATTGCCGATCATTAAGAACATCCGGTCGCTGAAACGGCGGCTCCAGTTTACCAGACCAGTTTCTGAGGCCCGAATCAATTTGCAGAAGCCACGTGTGTCGCTTCTTTTCCCGAACGACCGATCGCGAATCACCGATACAGTGAAAGATACACGCACGATAAATACCAATAAATGACACTCCTAATAAATTATTTTCATCCGTTGCCTGGCTTTCCTTTTCCGTCCAACGTACGATTACTTAATTCCTGTTTTTACGATCGAACATATTTTTTTAAAAGACAAGTTTCATTAGACCGTTTATGTGTGTTTATGCATTTACTTTAGGATGTTTAACAGTGTCAAAATACACCGTTCGCGATTGGAAAATTGCCTAATGAATGGAACGAAAATCTGATTGGTTTACAGCGTAGTGAGATTACCTTTTGTGAGACAATTTTTAAAATATTAGTCTTTTTTTTTCAATTTGTGCTTTAGAATTTGTCCAGGTGGACATTTGGTAAATTTTTCTAACTTTATTTAACAATATGGCAAATGTATTTTCGTTACTCGTCGAGATGACCATACCTACAAATGAATTTACCAAATGTCCAGCTGGACAAATTGTAAAGTACAAATTAAATAATAATAAAAAAAGTCTATAAATTGTTAGATCATGTATGGATCGGTGGACGTCCATGTAAGATGTTCTTTTCGTATATTGTACTATCGATGTTCTTCTTTCCAATTGTACAAAGTACTGAATACAAGTAATATATAAAAATAAATGTAAAATACACATTGTTACATTTAGTGAAATAATTCTTCATTTACATTCTTATCATCTTATCATATATTTCTTACGTTCGGAGAAATATGAATTTGCATAGATATTCGCGATATATTATCTCACTATTGTCTTATTATTCTGCCAACAATTGTGCTATTTTTTTTTTACTTTTTGTTCCTGCTACGTAAGCTTATTTTCGGTATATTTAAATGCGTATCGTTTACAGGTGAGCGTGTACTAATTGCTGAACGAAGAAAAAATTTGGGTGATTAGCATTGAATCGGAGTTCTACCTTTTGCGTCTTTGTGCGGTCGGAATGAGAATTACCTACATACGCATGGAATTCTGGATATGTGAGAAATCTTTCGATGTATATTTTGATGTGACTATTTTTGTATTACTGAAAATTCTCAATGCGAGAATTGATTGTAAATTTTAATAAATAAAACAAAAACTTTTTTGTAACTTTAAAAACCGTATTTTTTATAAATAGAACACTTTTCAGAATTGTTGTCTCATCTTTCCATGGCAAGATATTGAACGACAAAATACCTAATATTAGCTATACTAGAATCGCTAGATACGTAAATTATCAACAATATTAATCGAAAATTCAAAACTTTGAAAGACTGTAATCGAATTTGATGCATTAACAAATATTGCCATAGTGAACGAACAGAGGAATGAAACAATTTGTACCAGTAACTAATAACGAAAATCGCTAAAATTGGCAATAAATTAAATTTCTTTTTTTCCTTTTTATTATTTAATTTGTACTGTACAATTTGTCCAGCTGGACATTTGGTAAATTTTTCTAACTGAAATATGTAAATTAAACGTACGCTTTTAGAAAATAGTCCATTGATTTTTCCCAATTGTTATCTTTGTATCAGAAACGTCCAATATAAATCTCGAAACTTTCCAGTCAACAAATGTTCTTCGACCGATCCTTCTCAAACACCCACACAGTTGAAAAACAACTCTGAGAATGGTCGGATCGTGACGTCATCCTGGTCTCGCTTGGTACTCATCCTCGCATCTCTGCTGCAACTAGTCTTTCTCTAAATCGATTCCAGATGTTACCCCTAATTCTATCGAAGCCACAACCGGAAAAAAGAAAATACGTGCCGCAGGGAAATTCTAGGACGGTCAGCACGTGTTGCAGAGTGAATTTCGACAAGGTGGACGAAGAATAATGCAGAGAAAATCGTTCTCACAACACTTAATGTACCCAGTATAGCGCGTATATAAGTAGCCGGCTTGAATGGACCCAAGTTCTTCAAAGTTTTTGCAACCGATACCACGTGCAGCACAAATGTTGCGTTCAGCCCGGTTTACCTTCTAATGTTTCCGTTTCTGTGTTTAGAAAGATATTAAGAGCACCGGACGCTAGTATATGATTTTACGTTACCGAGCCATTAGATTCAGCTAAAATCAAACATACGATAATCACTTATTATTCACGTTATAGTAACACGCCAGAATAATTTACTTATAATTCTCAATGAGAATTCATTGTAAACTACTTTCAAATACAAAAAAAAAATGTTACCGAGCGATATGCCTGTACGACTGATATTACAGCTTAGAAACCAACGTGAAAGTTATTTTTCTTTTTGTTTTTTAATTTACTTATAATTTTCAATGAGAATTGATTATAAACTACTTCCAAATAAAAAAAAAATGTTACCGAACGATATGCCTGTACGACTGATATTACAGCTTGGAAACGAACGTGAAAGTTATTTTTTTGTTTTTTTTTATTTTTTAAATTTACTTATAATTCTCAATGTGAATTAATTGTAAAAATTCTACCGAATAAAAAAATTTTTTTTTTATTTAGTTTGTACTTTACAATTTGTCCAGCTGGACATTTGGTAAAGACGTGAAAGTTATCATACTTTTAGTGAATGGTTTAGCGAACTTCGGATTTTAAGCTTTCACGATAGTTGGATGACATATTTGCGATTCTTAGGGTTTCGATCGTGTTTTCAGTAGCGCGTCGTGCTGTGTTTCGATGTTTCGTAAATATTCCAGGTCAGTAAAAGGACGATTGAAAGCCGAAGAGTCGACAAATATTTTTCAGTGAATGTTTGAAAAAGTGTGAATAAATGTTAGGTTTTAATTCGTAAGAAGTAATGTTTCTTCTTACGATATTTTTTTTTTTTTTTTTATTTAGTTTTTTACATTCACAATTTGTCCGATTTGGACATTTGGTAGAATTTTTTGGCTGTTTGACTTCTTACGATATGAATAGAAAATATATGTAACCTTATTTATAAACATCGTATCGTGAAACGATGAATTTCGTTCGAAACGAGTGATTGAACGTTCACGTAAATTGAAAGTCCGATGCATTGTAGTCATCATTCATTATACAAATTACTAATCTTTGTCTTATTCGATGTACAGTTATTTGCGCGACGGAAGTCTATAACTTACAACTTGACTCTTGTGTCCATACAGTTCCAACACTTGACAAATTATTATACAAAAGTCCTCTGTATAGTCATTTTTCCACTCAACTCATTTCTTCCATTATTTAACTTCCCGATTAACTTCTAACAATTCTAAACAAGCTATACAGCTGCTCCTTATTTCCACACAAATCACAAACTGTCGAAGCAGAAAAATTGAGAAAAAAAAGAGGAAAAATCTTTTAACCAACCCTTCAACTCCAGTAATTTTGTTCGTTCTTTGAAATTAAGTGAAAATACGCGATCCAGTTCACGAAAGCACCCTCTCTCTCTCTCTTTCTCTCCAGTAAAAGAGCCCTTGACCACGCAACAAGCAGTCGGTGGACGACGAAAAGGGCTTAACAAGTTAAAACCTCTCGTGGGAAGCAACTTCCCAGTAATTGCGTACGATTCGTCATTATTCTTCGTGGAAGGTCTCCGAGCGTTTAAGGGACCGCCTTTAAGGACTTCTGTAGAACACTGCGACAGAAGACCACCTACGCGCGTCTCGTGTTACGTGTATTGTGGCGTAGGACGACGGTTCTCTGGCCTATCCTGGTCTATGTCGGCCGTGTGACTCGGTCGGACCAGAAGGAAAAAGAATGCCAGGACGCAATACCTGCGAAGACCAAGGACAATACGCCTGCGAATTTCTTCAAGACCTCGCCCTTTAGTCACGCCGTGAAACTGGACACTTTTTCGTCAACTCCAAGAAGTCACGAATATTTTTTTTTTTTCTTTCATTATTATTTAATTTATACTTTACAATTTGTCTAGCTGGACATTTGATAAATTTTTTAACTTAATTGCAAAATTACGTGTGGGTGGCTGATCCCAGTGGGATACCATCTTCGAGTTTGACTATTTTATTTCTTTAGTGAGGGTCATTTCTTCAGTGGGGTGTTTTCTTTTTAGTCTTCTTTCTACGAGAGTTTTGCTCGTTTCAGCAGCCAGCTGGTTTGGATGTGTTGCCGTTCTTTTAGGGATTATCAGGTTCTTTTTTTTATTTGGTAGTAGTTTACAATGAATTCTCATTGAGAATTATAAGTAAATTATTCTGGCGTGGTATGGTTTTTTTATTTTTTTTTTTTATTTAGTTGTTTACATTCACAATTTGTCCGATTTGGACATCTGGTAGAATTTTTTGGCTGTTTGATTATCATGTGGGTGGCTACTTCCAGCGGGGTACCATCTTCGTGTTAAGAATCATGATATTCAAAAATCAAATAGTTCGCAACGTCATGTGAAATACTATTTTCAAACAGGAAACTAACACGGTAAATAGCTGTGTATTACGCGCGACTAAAAAATTCATACGATGAATTCTTCAAGAGGAAATCTGTCGATAAAGAACGGCCATAAGTCACACATAAATACGAACCATGAAGCATTGGACCGATAGTCGAAGAGCGAATCGAGGATTTCACCGGCCAACATTTTCTTCCGGTTTTACTTCGATTCCGCTAGAAATCTCCCATTCGTTTTATCGCGGTACTAAATATACGACGAGAGCGATGCTTTTTTCCTCGTCAACGTCTCGATAGCGCGCTAAAGTTTGAAAATATTTCTGGAAAATGCCAAGCCCTCGCTGAGTTATCGACACGTGGTTTTTCTTCGCCGATAAAAGTTTGCGGGTAATCGAGATTTCAGGGACGATGCAGGCTACTTTACGAGCGAATAAAAATTTAAATTCGTCATTTAAAATGATTGTGAGAAGAAAATAAATAATATATAAATTATATAAATATCCCACTCTTGCGTTGAAAATCACGCAACTTACAAACATTCCGGTTATGAAAAAAATACAAAAGAACTGCTATCGAATGCAATGAGGTAAAATTTTATTTATCAAATTCATCAGACAAGAATAAAAATACTCGTAAAATAGAATCAAGCGTGATTTTTATCACTTGCAGTTTATAGCCTTAAGAAATCCTCAAGAACTTTCTTCTGCTGATAACTCTGAGAATATATTTTTTATTTGTATAAAACCAAACAG
This sequence comes from Bombus huntii, assembly GCF_024542735.1. Lineage (NCBI taxonomy): Eukaryota > Metazoa > Arthropoda > Insecta > Hymenoptera > Apidae > Bombus > Bombus huntii. The sequence continues at coordinate 4,766,674 of NC_066238.1, read as the reverse complement.
TTAGCGAGAGATTGTTAATGAAATATTTCACGTATTTTGATCAACCAAATCAATTTTTATAGAATTACACATATTACAAGATTTATCTGTCAAACGATCTTTTTATGAAAGGACAAGCTTTTCTACACCACAGAAAGAACAAAATTGAAAGTTCGGATAAATCCTCGATCCATCATTTTAATAGACGTGTAAAGCGATTTATTGCAACGTTCATTTCCCAATGAACAGTCCGAAAAAGATTGATACGCGTAGATCCAAACCAGCCCTTCGTGCAACGTAATTCATTTCCATTCTCCGAACGACGTAACGGAAGAATTTCAACAAACAGAAAACGCCATCCGAATAATAAAGGCAGCTACCTATATCTGCAAAGATTTATTTGAAAGACCCAGATCTTCCTGAACAAAATTACACAGCGCTTACAATACGAATTCCAAACACGCATCTTCGACGCACGCTAAATCGGTAAAAAATGATCATCTGTCATTACACTCGATCATAAAACTAATCTGGACGTACGGAATACCACTATGGGGAACAGCAGCAATGAGCCACATAAACAAAATAGAGACAGTACAAGCTACAATTCTTAGAACAATAGCAAACGCCCCAAGGTACGTTAGAAACGAGGATATACGGAAGGACCTGGGAATACCAACGATCAAAGAGGAAATTAGAAGACACGCAGGAAAATATAAAGAAAGAATAGGAACACCCAAACCGGCTAGCTGTGGAAAAGATCAACGCCTCAAACATGGATAGAAGACTGAAAGGGAAACACCCGACCTCACAAAGGACACAACCTGACAAACACGAAGATGGTATCCCACTGGGGATAGCCACCCACATGATAATCTTCTTTTTTCTTTTTTTTTTATTTATTTGTTAAAATTACAATCAATTCTCGCGTTGAGAATTTTCAGTAATGCATGATAATCTAACAGCTAAAAAATTCTACCAAATGTCCGAACTGGACAAATTGTGAATGTAAACAACTAAATAAAAACAAAAAAATCTGTCATTACACGATTTAAAATTTCAGCAGCAAGTTTACACGACATTGCTGATAATAATAACCGTACGCCGAATCAACTAATAAATTTTTAATCATCCCTGGTGTATCAGCCTGTAGGTAGACGCGTTTCGTGTTTTATTTGCCCCTGCTCGTCGCTCTGTCAAATTACCGGGGCAAACATTCGTCTGCATAAACATTACGTCAGTCGTTAAAATGCATATGACTCCTTGGCGGGGCCCGTAATGCATAGGTGGAACGTCGAGCCCCGTAACAGATCGTGACAATGGCCAAGCCGCGACTACACGCCGTCATTTCACCGCGAAAATCACACACCATTATCGGGTATCACCGTCGGTTCTGGGCCGTGCCGTTTCAATAATATCAATTTGTAACGCGTTACGGTAGAGGCGTGTGATCAATCCTGGACACGTCGATTTATAGACCGTCTAATCACGGCAGAGAATTTAAAACCCTTTATTTGCTGGTCGCCAGAGAGATACAGGTTACATTCTTCCACGCCTTTTCGTGGCTGTTCGATTGTTAATTCGCGGTTGGCGCAACAGAAATAAAAGCGACCGCGTCGATTGCAGAAAAAGATCGCCAGCGATATATATCGTCAGCGGTAGAAAGGCTTGGTTTAATGTTTCAGAGGCATATACTTTTTGTCCGCGGTTTTTATTCCACCATGAAGTAGATTTGAAGTGGCTCGGATGATAAGGCAAGCGATTGAATGAAATCACTTGTTTCGGCTAGTTGTTTGGGTACGAAGTTTTTAAGAGATCGTTAATTAGCTGGCTGATGATAAATGGATTTTCATGTAGAGAAAGAGAGCGAGAAGAGACGAGAAGAAGGTGAGAAGAAGATCGAAGCAAAGCATGAAAAGGGATATTTTGTGTACCATCTTTTACTCGTTACGGTAACACCCAATGAAGTTCAATTTATTGCGTAGCTTGCGTTTTCTTTCATTTTTTTCTTGCGTAATCCCTTCACGTATATTACGATGTGAGTAGAAGTTTTTCAAGTAAATACAGTTTCGTTTCACTTAACATATTTTTGTAAAATCAATGATCTTACTTGGAAACGTTCGAGCACGTCATTATATTGGGTTGGCAACTAAATGATTGCGGATTTTGTCAATACCTCCTAATGACAAAATCCGCAATCACTTAGTTGCCAGCCCAATACATTTTAGCATAGAAGTATAGAAAAGATATGGAACATGTGTAGTTCCAGAAACATATTTTTTTATCAACAATCGTTTGCATCGAAAAACGGAAACAAAATCTTAAAGTTGAAGTTTAAAATGTATTTCTTGGAATATCTTCGTAACTATTATGAAAGGATAATACGTAAGCATATTGTCAAATATGAAATTCAAGCGTAAGATATCAAGGTTATAATATCGGTATAGAATCTGTTAAAATAAATATTTTTAATAGCCGTGAAAACACTTTAAGAAATTGGCGAGGATACAGCAATGATTATCTAACAAGGCATAGCTGTTCTGCACTTTAAGTACTTAAAGCGACTTTAGTTTTATTAAGGTAATGGTTTTTATTAAGGTTTAACACATGCTTTTACATGTCTTAAAGTTTACAACGACATCCTTCACACACATAATCTACACAAATGTGCACAATGTACAAAATAAATACCAATCATTTCGAGTATTAACCAATTTAGGCTGATAAGAAAAACTACGCGATAATATTACAAAAAATGTTAAACAAGAAAAAAACCCGTATAGAAACTTTTATAACTATGTATCTTCTCTACATCGAGGATAATCCACAATAAAAACATTGGATCGTTGACAACTCAAGTAAACTTTTATCCTTGAATATCCTTTCTTGGTGTTTCTATTGTTCTTGAAAAAAGTTCAACATCGTCAACCATCGCATAATATAGTAGAAATGATATCTACGTATAGATCAATTTTTACAATTTTACGAAAGTTTTTGAAAGCCCAAAATAGCAAAAAGATCAAATCTGGATATATAAGCGATCGGATTTGTCTGAAAAAAAGATGTGAAAAGAAGCTTCCCTTACGAAACGTCGATCGTTCAAAGATCTCTCTCATGCACAAGGCTTTCAAACTGTATAAATCAATTCGAAAACAACTTTAATCGATATTAAATGAAAACCAAAGGAATAGCACGTTAAAAGGCATAAAATGATTGACAAAAACAAAAGGCGATATTATCGATATAAAAAAAAGGTGCACGAGCAAAGATGTTCGAACAAAGACAAACAAGCTATATTTACGTACATATTTATTGGCGTTTTCCTGTTTTTAAAGGATCCGTCGGGCACTTACGCAGCGTTAAAAGGGTTGCATTCTGACAGCGTACATGATGCGCGTAGCAAAGTATTACGTTACAAGGAGGAATGCACCGGGAAGGAATAAGAGAAAAACAGCGATGAAAGGGGAGAAGATGCACGCGATGATAAAAAGTCGATGGTAACCACTCGGAATCAATACTTCGCGATGCAACAACGCTGTATACGCATGTACGTTCGAACGGTTCTATCGCGACGCACGGTATCGATGTAATCGTTACCCTTCTTTTGGTTTGACAGCTGACTGCTAACTATCGTGTACCTTTCTGTCAGCCGGATAATATTTTTTTAATCGAACCACGTTTATTATGTGTTCAAGCATGCTGAAAATTCGTTTGAATACGTTTGATTTTCGGACAATTACACGATGCTACTGATAACAAGCGTTTCTCGATTTTCATGGTTTTAAAATCGTATCTACGTATTTTGACATATTGACGAAACATTCGTTTCCTATAGAATTTGCTAATTGTTATATTTTTTTTAGAATGGAAGATGCGTTAGATATAATGTTACAAAAATATAACGGGAGAGAATAGGCACGAGAAGGCAGAAATAAATTTATAGAGAAAAAAAAGAATATGGAGTTCCTTTAAAAACAGCTGATACGACGATTTAGGATATTAATTCAGTAAAAGTAATTTGATCTTCCGAAATAATTTTGGATCTATGCGAGCAGAAGCGAAATTTCGCTTTTGAATAGCTTTAAAATATTTCAACCTTTAACAACAACATCTATATTTAGCTTGGAAATTGATTAGATAGCGAAGCGAAAATGCTAATAGGTTTGTCCGAAAAGTTTCTTCGGTTTTATGAGGAAATAATAAACGCACAACGTTTTTTGGTTTCGCGTTTGTATGAAGGTGCATTGTTGTAAAAAACACGTTTGCGAAAGAAAGACATTTTTCGGACAACCTAATACCAAATACATAAGCCTTTTGTAGCTAAGAAAATTTACAAAATTTGAGATGAACAAATAATTTACTACGGAAAATTAAATAATATACTACAATTTGACATAAGTTACGCGTTTTAAGTAACTCGCTTTATGAAAATGCTTTCCTTTTAATTTTGAATCTGATTACTAATCCTAAACTAATTGTGGAAGTGAAGTTACCAAGACCAATTACTGAAACGTATATTCCATGCATTTTTAATCGGAGCAAAACCTTAAATTTCATTCCGTTAATCATATTACAAATAGTAGCATCTTATCAGAGGAAAGTAAGAGTAAGGAATGGTAATGATTAAGTGGTTCAAAGTAAAAGAGGCTTGCCAAGCAGCTTCGTGAAAGCGACTTCATTTACCCAACGCTGCAACTATAAATTCACCATTGAATACTCATAACTTAAAATTAGTCACAACCACACTGGCAATCCTAAAATATTAGCTATTCGAAGGATTAACGTGATTAATATGTACTCTGTTGTAACTAATTCCCGTTACTCGACGACAAAACATGGGTCTGCCACAAACTTACGTGGCTCTTGAGATATTTATTTACCTTGCATCAAACGCAAATGTGCCTAATAAAGACGTATATTCCAAATATACAAAGAAAGAAGGGACTGCTACCGAGAAGCGAGCCCTTGAAACTTTCCAAGAAACAAACGCAAGTCCTACAACTCCTCTCATACTACCGTTCATAAATACGAGTAAATCGGACTTGCATTTGCGGGCAAACTGCGCTTTAATTACAAAATTACGATAACTAACTGTAACGATTTTATCCTTTATAATTATCGTAGGTTACGTATAATGGAATATTATCGATCGAATTGGTCGTTAAAAGCCAAGTCCTGCAGAGCTATTTTGATATTTGATAAATTTCTAATCTCTTTCATCTCTGAATTACAAATTAGATTAAGAACGAAAGAAGCAGAGAAATTTACGATGTTAAAATATTCAAACGATATACAATAATAATACAATAAATATTGCGAAATACACATATGTAGATTACTACAGATATTATTCCTGTATCTTCTGATAATTACATAATTTAAATATTCAGTCCGTTGATTCGATGACAAGCTATTAAGTACTGCTTCTAATTATTAATTCGTCGTTGATTTGTACACTCTGGTTAAGTTCAAATATCGTTAACACGAATGGATGAAAAGGTCTAATGGTCTTGTTCGACGAAAGATATTTTCCCTCTAAACCCTCGAAACTAAAAACAAATGAACAGTTTGTCCAGATTTCTGTCACAGGTTTCCATCGGGGTTCCAGGCATCGTAAAACGAAGCACCATGGTCTTCAACGTCGTTAAATCGAGCTAATGTGTTTCTAAGCCTAGACATCTCCGATTTCAAAGCGAAAGCAACGCGAGAGTTTTACTCCTTGTTGTTTCTCTAATTTTGAAGCAGCGCCGTAATCGTGTGTAAACACAAGGGGCTGTGCTACTGGGTTTCATTCATGCACTTGCCGTGACTCTGCCCCCCCTTTTTTTCTCCTCGGCGGACAAGTGTTCGTGGGAATCGAAGTAGGGGGTTGCACCTCTGTTTCTTCCCTTAAAAAAAAGCAGGCTCACGAATAACCGAGCAACGAAACTGAGACGCTGCGTAATTTTTTTGATACGTGCGCCTATAGCAAACAGGTGGACATTAATTGGACTGATATGTGGATGTCGGTGGGTTGTGGGTCGATTTAGATTGTTTCAGATGGCGACAGATGTCTCCAATTAGTTTGAAACGTAAGATAATAACATTTTGATTTTTATTTCGTATTTTAGTTAATTTTTTTGATATTTGTTAATTGTCGCTTGTACTTTGTATGTTTATAATATTAATGACAATTGGAATTTCAAGTTTTCATATTTCAAACTTTTAAACTTTCAAACGCTTACATCTGAAATTTTCAGATTTAAAGATCCGCGAGTCTTCCATTTTAAACACTTGAGACATATCAGACATTCTAATTCTTTTTTGCATTTATAGCGAAGTATAGAACAAACATTTACTGATCCAGTTGTTTACCCCCTGCGATATAATATATCGTGTAATTTATCAGAGGCGAAAGCCAACGCCATCGCATTAATAGTGTTCCGTGGCCTGTAATAAAGTTTAAACAAGCTTCTCGTGTAAAACGTTCGGTGATTTTCAATTGCGGTCGCATCGAAATTAATATCATTATTGCGAATTTCACGGTGCTATCGAGGCCAGAATTAAGCGAACCACAGGCATTTCTGGTAACGCAGAAACAGGTATCCACCGTGTGACGAACCGGATCTCCCTCGATAGGACTTCCGGTTAACCGAGCCCTCTAGCTTCCGGCGAGGAGACCGATGACTCGTGAAATCGAAGGGTACTAACGGGTAATTCGATAGAATCCATTCCCCTCGAAAGCGAGAATAATCGACAACTTGACTTTTTTTCCTCCCGCACGAACACACCCTTCTACCATTTCAAGATTTTTGCAACACATATACGGCTAATAGTTCCGATGAATGATTCGATGCTACGAACACTATGAAACTACGCAAACTTAAAAACCTATCCATCTCTATGTTTCACCAGTTAGAAAATATTTCCAACAGTTTTACGGTTACCACGTAGATGTAATAAAAATAATACTTCGTGAAATGACCATGCAAATTACTATCCACGGCATCATACCCATAACAATTTCATCGAGAATTGGATAAAATAGCCGCCAGCCATAAAGCCAATCATAATATTGCCACGTTATAATTCAACCGTTCTATCATTAAACCATTAAAACCATATTATAATTGCCAGGCATAAAGAACAAATCCTACGACGAAGCTCATTACTTTTCCCCGTTTAACCTAACAGACAGAAACACGAAGAAAACGGTATCTGAACAACATCAACAAGAACGACAACAAGATTCATTGAGCAGCAACGACATTCGTCGTAAAGAAGAATTCCGCGTTCCCACAGATTTCGTTCGCGGGTCCATAAATAAGAGCAACCAGCCGGTTCGCGAGTGAGAGCAAGATCCAGTATCCAGGTTACACCTTGAAAAGTAGCAAGCGCGCGTTGCTTATGCGCGGGGCAATAAATTCTTTCGAGCTTCGGCAGAGGGAAAGAGATTGCGGTCTGGTAAACGTCCGGCGGCGGCTGGTCGGCTGAGGCCAGCTTGTAAGTCGGTGAAAGAGTTAAGATTTTACGACTTGTTCGGAGCTGGCCGCGCGCGAACTTCCAAGCCGCACGCGTGTGTGCGCCGCGGCGATTACCATAGTCAAGCTCGTAATTTCTTTCGTCTATCGTGTAAAGGCTTGTTCCTGAGTCGACTCGAAATTAGAATCGATACGGGAACACGTGTAAACTCGGATCTACGCCAACATTGTCTCATCGGGGTCGTGTGAAAGTACGTTGATTTAATTTTTCTTTGTACGTCTGTGTACTTTTGAAGTATGATATTTTCACTTGATGTTTCGGAAGGTTTAAGTTACAAAGCACATAAAGTTTATGTGCTTTCTATGTATACACAGGCGTACATTTATAAAATAAAATATTTGTAGATACATATATTCCTAATGTGGACATTTCGGTTTCTAAGAAATTTCTCAATTTCGCTATTTTTCACAGATCATCATTTTTCTTTTTGATACTTTTACGTCAAAACGTATGGAAATATTTTGAATATCGAAATTTATTTCATGTACAAATTTTTAGTTACTCGTTGAATAATTGCCATTTTGGTTGCCTGGATGAAAACTGTACGTATGTAGATACATAAAATACTAACGTGTAATTAATATTTTCAGTGGCTAATATTTTATATTTCATAGCTAGTATTGTAAATATATATATATTAATTTCCCTATAAACAAACGCATGTACAATGTAGTATATTGTTTTTACGTCAACTTCGAAGCACTATTTGTAAATAATTAGACCTTTTTATGCTACAAAAAAAACAACGAATATGATGTGTTTTTTTATAAGGTACGTATCATATGTACATATTAATCGAAAATTAATTGGATACAACAACTGCAATTACAATATCGTAGTTTGCATTCATAAAGATCAATTACTAAATTACTATAACTGTCAAGCAGCCATACGTATTAGTAATATCTATAAAAATACACGTTCAGCGATCATATCTGTCAAATGTTAATTTTGTTAAGAAGCCAGGATGATAATAGTGAGCTCGCAGAGGTTAGAATAATTAATTACAATTATCCTGCTGCTCTCTGTAAAACGAGATTGTCTGCAGAATACTTATCTCTTCCTAAGTGGAAGCTAACTCGAACTAAATTTGATATAATCGAATGAAAGTAAATTAAGGTGAAACTGTGTTTTTTCGTGTTACCGTTTCACACGGTAACTAAATTTTGTTTAGATTCGCACGAACGTAATTTGCAACTTAACTTTCATTATCGAACAGTTCATTTCATCGACGACGATGTTCCAGTTAAAAAGGACACAAACATAAAATTACTATCTTTCTCGAAATTTATTTAACGATTCCAAAAAACTCGATGCGCACTAATTATAAAATACCCGAAATCTATATCCTTCATACGACTTTCCACTTTACATTAACGTAGAAAATTTCTGAAATTAAACATCAAAAACTTTCTTAAGAAGTTAAGAAAAAAATATCGGTTTTAATCGATCGAATTCCGATATGAAATCCCAAGACCGCCAAAGAGTCGGAAATTTATGAGTTCATTAAACAGCAAATATTTGTTTCGCAACTTTCTTCCCTAAAGAGAAACCGATACCAGACGTACGATCGAATGAGTCACGATCCCCGGAGCGTACATACATCCGAGAATCTTAATTCACCGGTTTTTCTTCGTTGCATAACGTTCTCGTCTAAAATAATCACAGCTAAAAATAAATCTGACGATCACGCCTGCTCCATTCGCGATAGATTTTTATTCGCGAGCAAACAAGAAAAAAGAAAAAGAAAAGAAAAATCAATTCCGCAAAAATCCTATCCCGTCTAGACAACCTTCCCTCCCGCTGGCCGCTTATTAATATTCATCTCACTCGCGGCGTTCTCGCGCGCGCGATCCAATCGATCGAATTCTTCTCCTTCGGCAGCCCCATCGAATATCAATGAGATCTGTATCGATAAGCAAAGGAACGCGACACTGTGAAATCGACCACGTAATCTTCCCACTGGAATTATGCTGGAAACGCGACATCGCGGTGCCTATTGGACCTAACCTAAACGAGGAATGCCTTCGACGAATATCATTAAGTCTAGGGGATCGTATGGCAGCCATGTGAACTTTAAAAAGCAAGTGTTGCCTTTCCTTGCATAATGTAGTTCTCTTAAGCGAAACAGAAAGGGTCTCGTCGCGCGTCTCATGAAAAACGTTTTGACGTTCTTTACGTATATTGTAGGAGTTTTCAAAAAGATATTATTTTGTTGTAGATTATTGGAGAATATTATGCGTGAGAATTTAATTATATTACATTGCATTAATAATTATATTATACGTGCATTGTATCAAATTCTAAATAAATTAATCAGACGTTAATAATAATAATTCTAAGTAACAGAATATTAATAATCTTGACAGAGTACAAATTTTATTACAATTTTCGGATACCACCAGCATCAGCATGTATCTACGACGTAACATATTTTATTCTGATATTTAATAAATTTTACTTTAACATTATCGATAGCGTACGATTACACGATACAACTGGAAATGAGTATCTTTTGGAAAGATGCGATTAAATTTAATTATTACAAAAATAGAATTATATTAGGTTGTCCGAAAAGTTTCTTTCGTTTTATGAGGAAATAATAGACATATAACGATTTCTGTTTTAATTATGTAATTTTATCAAATTACGTACGATCCATCTTGTTCTGTTGAGATAAACACATTGTGACATTTCCCACACTTGGTTTGTACGAAGGTGGATTGTTGTAAAAAACACGTTTGAGAGAGAAAGACACTTTCCGGACAACCTAATACATCGTGATTAACTTTGGAGAACACATTAAATAAATACCATTAATATTGTCGATATTGATATCGTCGAAAGTGTATAATTTATTATTGTTAGTTTGTTATATAGTTATATATCTTGATCATTTTTTAGAAATACATCAAAGAATTATTAATATCATTAACGATATGAATGTTATCAAAAGCACGCGCTATAATATCCGAAACTGTAAGGGATTTAAAAAATTAGTTGCAAGTTTAGTCCCAGACAAAATGTCTCGGCAATCTTATCGTTCGAATTCGTGCGACTGCATCGCGGAGGACGTAAAATCGGAGTTATAAAGCGACAGTCAAAGTTTAGAGGAGCGTCAGAGTTAAGTGCATTCCTGGATATCGCGCTTCCTTGCCGGTATCAAGCGTAACCATTGTAAGAGATTTACGTGAAACTTCCGAACAGTAGGTTCGATTCTCTGGAAACTCAGGAAACGTCGCATCTTTTCGTCTTCGAGTTATTCAACTTATTGGATTTTCGCGTTTATCTCACTGATTCTACAAACGATGAACGAACAACTCGGCACTTCTGTCACCTAAACTAACGATGCATAGAAGGTATTTTAGGGATGAACGAACGAGGATAAAATTAAGATTGATAGAGATAAAAGAAATATAAAAGGAAGACAATGTAAGTTTGTTATATAACGTAATTAAATCATGAATTATCAGTATCAAAGAATTATCATAATTGCAAGTTTCTACGCTTTAAGATGTTCAATTATCATTCTAAGGTATTCAAGTGTTATCTCATCGAAGTATTCATAAAAATTTCATTTCCATTTTACTTCGTCTCCGTGATATTAATTTTTACGAATGAGAAATTCTACAAGACGACAGAGCATCCGCGTTGACTGTCATTCCATAAAGTTCTTCTACCAAAGATTCTCATTGCCAGGAATCTAACAAATAGTACGAAGTCTAGTGATTTTACAGGAACCGAGAACACAGTTCTTCATATTTAAACTGCGAATGTTTATGCAATTAGTTATGGAATTGAAATTCAAAGGTGCAAAAATTCACACGATGAATTTTTAGAACACGGTATTCGGCATTACAGTGCCTCGTAGGTGAAAGAAATTTAAAAATACCTTCCATCTTTTTAACTATGTTCGTATCTGCATAAAAATCTAATTAATCTTAAAAATAATAATTTTTCCTCTACAAGCGATACATAAAAATCAGCGGTGGATCCCTTCCTTCATTATCGAAATATCTTCCTCATAATTGTTAAAAATAACCTCGCTGAACATCGTTTAGCTTCCAATACCTTCTCCCCCATCCCTTATCGATCCAACTTCTCCTTTCGCACGAAAACTTAGACACAAGTATCAAAGATGTTGCTGGCTAGAAGCGCGGAAAACTTTCGAAAGCGAAGTAGCAACGCGTACCGGAGGCTCAGACACAAGGATCGATAAGTTTGTTCCTACCAACGACGTTTAAAACAGCCCTTCAGCCCTTCCCTTCGCAGCTTCATCATCTCCTCGTCTTTCTTAATCTCTGCTCAGGAACGAAACGCTTCTTGTCGTTGCCTCTTTAGCCGCGACCACAATGGAACAAGCTAATGACAAAGTCTCGAAAAAAAAAAAAAAAAAAAAAAAAAAGAAGGAAAGAAGAGAGGTAAGGGAGGTAGAGCGAAAGAACTAATCCGTCAGTCGTAAAATCGATATCGACGTCGTTTCGTGTTCGCTGTTCCACGTCGTGAAACGACCACTCTGGTAAGCCAGGCTGAATCAACAGAAAAGAACGGGCACGGACTTATATATGTGCGTACACGCGTGGCTTAATCCACCCCTTCGGTCTTCTACTTTCTTCATTTCTCCAGTTACTCTGCCTTTCACTTTTCTGCCTTTCTTTTTCCACTCGTTTAACTTTTTTGACAATTTTTTACTTCCCCGTATTTACTTATCGATCGTTTCTTCGGTTTCTTCTGCACTCTATTTTCGTACAACGAGTTTTATCGACTTGGTAAATGGGAGGATAAAATACTTGTTAGTGACTAATTTTTTAATTTTGTATATTATAAATAAGAAACATTGTTTTTAAATCAGTTACTTCGAGTCAGTAACTAGAATGGATCATGAATGATTTAGTTAGTGATTGGTCATAGTCGTTATTTAAATGTTTAGTTTCTAAGAAAATGTAATTTCTACAAATTCTAGGAAGTATAATTGGTATATCATAAATGTTTCTAATTGAATGTTTGAGCGAATTATTCAAAGATACACGTGGTTGTAAATATGAAATTTATATCTCATTTTCTTCTACAAATTTAATACCAACAAACTCTTACAGTTTAGATAGAACTCTTGATGCAAAATTAACCGAAGTGACCAAACTATTTATTTTCGACTGAAATATCACCTAGTAAATCACACAAGTAAATTTTCGTACATTTCAAAGAAATGATCACAGAACGAACAGAACTTGGAGCTAATAAACTAATAAAAATATAAAATAAATCAAATGTATACCAACAGACAAATCTTGTGTTTTTGTTTTACCCGTAAAAACACAAATATTCGCTTATTAAACCCAATATCTTTTCCCTTTCATCGTCCTGTTTTCTGCTTCCTCGAGTGTTCCACCCTTTTTTTCATGAACGCGCGGTTCATTGTTCAAGCCAACAGAATTATTCCCATCCATTTTACCGTTCGCCTCGATCGGTGATAGCTTGAAACGAACGCTTGCCTACCGATCGAGCTGATCGAACATGATTGGCGAACATGGAACAAATGCTTTCTTCGATATTTGTTCTGTCACGGCTCGACGTTTCGATTTGTAGTTACAGCATGATGGTAATTGCGCCGTTAATCGACGACAACGGTATCGAGAGAAGCTTATGAGAGAAACCTCTTTGTTTTTGAGACAACTGGTGATGAGATCCAGCTCTCGTAATTTAAATTCTATTGTTTACACAGTGACCTATATTATTGGAGTTAATTAAATTTTTTACAAATTGTAACAGCTTTAAAATTGTTTGGTCAAGAAATTGGAATCTTTCTTAAATAGAGAAAAAATTAAGAATGATATATACATAGTGCGGGAAAGAAATAATATAAATCAAGGGAGCAGAATAAAATATTTCCAGTCGAGACCTAGTTTTCTATGAAAATAGTCTTCAAAAATTTGCTGCGTATGTAACTAAGTTACGATTCGTCGAGATAACATCCATTTCCTTTGTACGTAATTCTTACACAATTTAAAAAAATTTTTATTTTATTATATATTTTATTTTATCGTTATTCTTATTTTATCTAATTGTGAACTGTATAAGTACGTATATATACAGTGGATTTTTAGAATCGGCTTTCTCGGAAACTAAAGCTTCGGCGAACGTATTTTATTCTGCGCTTTAAGTTTATCATTGTGCAAGGAATCATCTTCTTGTTCGTTTGTACGATACTTTTAACTGCACCTCGTATAATACAAACTATCGTGGACTATATTAAATTCTCCCTAATGGTTGGTTTCTATCTTCTACTATCGATATTACTTGCGAATGTCCACCATCCCGAAGTTCCATTAAAATATTTCAAACCCGTCAGATTTACTGTGCATCAAAATATCTCGTCCATTTGTCCAACTAAAAATGTCCAATTTTTTTTCAAATTTATTGAAACTCCGGATTTATTATAAGAACAAAAGCAAATTCATGTTCAGCCCTGTATTAAATTTTACATATCAGTTATAATCCCTTGATAAATACAACATATCCACATATAACACGTTTCGATAACCATGTAACAGGAAATATGCGGACGAAAAATCTCAACGCCTCGTGTGCACGTGTCATGGATTAATCTCGCGAAACTCGTTACCGAAAATAGAAAATATTACATAGATAATAATCGAAACGATTGGAACAAAGGATACGCGAAATAAACGAATGCTGACAAATAACCAATAGAAAGATGGTACGCGCTGCCCACGTGCTTCATGTATTTAAATTGCGTTTAATTGAACGTCATTCAAGCTTCAATAAGGTGAATTATCTATCGGTATCCTGCAGCAATTCCCAGGAATACCATTCGTAATTTATTCTCCTTTCCTGTCGTGGCTTAATTGGACGAGCAATGACGTCCAGGCTAAAACCAAAGGTCGAGACTACCCATACCAGTCGACCTAATGACAAGCGATAAGTGCGCGCTCGCTGTTCGTCTCAAATTGAATTGCATCCCATTGCTGACGAGCATTCTCGGAATTATGTGCTTTCGCGAAATAGAACTGCAAACGCCACTCGCCAACTGTTACACGCACGGTTCGTGTTTCGCGTAACCCCGAAACCCGTTCAATTAAACGAATTGCTGGCGACGAATGGCGAGAATGAATGGAAAAACGTTCACGTTCGGTTGAATAACGTCAGCGAAACATGTTCATTCAATTGGGAAATTTCTGGCTTTTATTTGTTGTTCTGAATTTGAAATTCTAAATACTTCTAAGAGGGGAAAGGGCAGTATTTTTTATCTCGTTCTCTTAAAAGAGACCCAAGAGCGAAATTCCTTGCGGTCGACGTATTGCGGGTATTCGATCCCGCGAGTATATGTTAAAGTTGACACGGTAATTTTATCGATTCCGTGGCTCCCTGTAGCGAGTGATGCAGCCAGGATTAGATAAAAATTGATTAAAGCGGTGTATGTCCCTTCTCGAGGTACCAGCTTCGGACTCTGGTTCCGATCTCAACTATACTTGTTGTTTCGATTCGAATTTTAATTTGATATCACGTAGAGTTATAATCGTACCTCGAGAAACAATCTGATATATTTCGCAGTTTTGATATTGGAAGTATTTGGTAGAATCTATTTTTCGAGAGAGGGGGGGCGGGTTCTTCTGTGTGAGGGCTTTTTCTTATACTTTACCTAGTACTTCACTTTTAGACTTTAAATAGATGTTCGTAGTTCTTTAACACGTTGACTGCCACGCGTGTTTTCAAAGAAATCTCGTCAGGTCACGCGTACAGCAGTACGTTCTCTGCTAGGTGCTTCCATCGATATTTTAGTAATGCAAATCGCTCAAGTGGTGGTCTCAAGAATGATCTTTCGTTTCATTTGTTCGCAACATTAAAACTACTAGCTGTTGTCGAATATAAGGAAAGAAAGTGTGGTATAGATTATTCCGATCAAATGATTTCTTACGCCACCACAATTAGAAAAGGAATCAAATGGTACGGAAAACTTGGCGTTCGATTCTTTCTGGGAATTTCTGTTGCAAACGCTTTGACGGTTTACAAAATTGCAACAAGAAAAAATATAAATATTAGAATATTTAGAATTATTAGTTGCAAAATTATTAGGGTTGTCTGAAAATACAAAAAATCCTTGTCTTCGACGGAGTCAGCATAATATCTCCATCGGAAAAATGATTCCGGAAGAAGCATTAGACGCGCATGCAAACTACGTTATGCAAATACAAGACGTCGAATGGGCCGAACAAAGGCACAAAAGAATTTAAAGAAAACAACAACTTATTGTCCAAATTGACCCGACCAACCTCAGCTATGTATAATTAAAATTTTACATTCTAAATAATTTTTTTAATAAACCATTTTCGTATTTTTATTTTATAACAATTCAACTATTATTACAATTAATTGTTAATTAACAATTTATTATTATGGAATATCTTTTCAAATACCTACGACGATCCTTCGCAAGTAGTCAAATAAGCCACACCCGAATATGGGTTACGTGGCCTGACCAGAAACTTTGCTGACACCCGAATACGGGTGTCGTGGCGGTCAACGTGTTAAAGTCGAGGAATTACAATTACTTATATTTATTAGCGAGAACGACTATTTTTATCGATTTGGGCTATCTCGATTCGATTAGTCTTTTTCAGTATTGGTAATACTGTAATATCATAATAGGAATGATATATTTTGAATGTCATACTACGATAAGAGGAGATTCGTATCGCTTAGATTATAATTTCTAGATTTTAGATAGAATACAAATTTCAAGAACGACCTTTAAAATTTAGTCGAGGAAATCGAAAGATAAATACAAAAAATACTAGAATATTTCATAAGCCTGAAATTCAGCTGTGCTTAATCAAACGAAACATTTTGTAGACAGTAGCTTAAATTTAAATTTAATTAATTAATTTAACTTTATTTATTGTTTAATTTATTAATAAATTTAGTAGCTTAGAAACACCAGGCAATCGCAATAAAATTTAGAGTTCTAGAAATTTGTATCTCATTTATATTTTCGATTATATCTTACGTATAATAAAAATTAAGCTTTTATTAAAAGATATTTATTCGTTTTTAATTTTGATATTCTAGAATATTCATTCTACTGTAAAACAAAGCTGAAAATATTTTTAAAATTCTTTACTATACTTCGCACGAATGTCACGAATTCTTAATTACATATAACGCAGCGCATCTACGTGACCAACTTACACGGTTCTCTCTTATTAAATCTGTCAGAGTTAACGAAACGAGAAGAATTAGACGATCCCTGACAGTAGTGAATGAAATTTCTTAATGAGTTATCGTCCCACGGCTGTGAAGCTTCGTAACAACGATAGGTCGTAAAGTCCGATACCGAAATATTCGTTGGGAAATGTGGGTGAGACGAATCTGACCTTCGTCAGCCATCACGAAAGATCAATGCGTCTTAACCCTTGTCGAGAAACTGATCCCCATGAAAATCTCATAAAATTGCTGTTTTCTTCGAACGATTCATTCGTTTCAGCTGCTTGATGAAGTGATTGGACGTTGAAAGCAGTTAATTAACTCACCGATTAAGTAATCAACTTCAAAGCATAAATCTTACGATTTATCTTACGATTTATATTTATTATTGAAATTATTTTTATATAATTTCTCATAATATTGTTTCTCATTAATACTCGTGACAATTTTCTTAGAAAATATCAATTTTGTTACATCTATGTTTCGAGTGTTTAAATTGATCGTAGGAATCATTTACAATTTTGATAATAATTCATACTTTATCTTGTATAAGTAATGATTCGAATCTTTTACGTCTCATTGAACGGAGTAATACAAATTTTAATTTGTTTATTTAACAAATCGCAAATAATTGTATACAAACCTAATGTACGTAAAGAACGAACACCTCGACTCTTGGGAAAATACAGATTTCTAGAGAAATATAGGTAGGAAACACTTACTCGGAAGAACGTTATATTAACACCTTTCGTGTTAACATTCATTATCATCCTAAGACAAAGATTTTATGTTTCTCTTCTTGCTCTGCCTTCGTTTCTCTACCCAAAACCCGTAATTTAAAAAATTCGTGAGAAAGTAGAAAGTTTAGATAAACAATGCTCATTTGTACAAATGCGTCAATATCCGCACCTTCGAACTTTCTAATTACCCCGTTTCCCTTCTTAAAATAATCAGAAATTAAAATGTTAAAAAAATGCAGTTATATACTTCCTAAGCTAAGCTGTTTATGCTTACGTATTTTGCTGAAAATTTAACTATTCAAAAATATTCAAAACATAATAGTTAACGGGCAAAAATATGCAAAACAACCACAGTAAAATACTCGTTATAGTATTTATGCGAGGAAACAAATCTCTACTCGGCTTTCTCTTCTTTAATTACGTTTTTATAAATTTAAATTTGCATGAATATCGACAGTGCACTAATCTTTTGAAAAAACATTTCTTTTCGCTTTTCATTTTCTTCGTAAAGTAAATAATCACGCCGAGAAAATGACGCAAGAAACACCAGATGTTCCTAACCGCTGTTTCTAACCGCTGTTTAAGGGTTGGCACCATATCCTCCCCTAAATATTACCTCGCGATGACTCGAACAATTTCGCCAGCTCACAGACGATACCCAAACGACGATAGAGCGTGTCGACTGTTTCGAAAGTTCGCGAGATTGTAGCAAAGGGAAATGATATTTTTCCTTAGAGTCAAATGGGGTGGCGCGGAGGAAGGCAATATTTCTCGGTTCGTATGCCAGCAGAAGGGACCAACATGGAACCCATCGGTGAACTGCGTGCACCTCACCCTTGAGAGAATCTAATCTTTCACAGAGAAGGGAGGACAGTCACGCCAAGGGGCGATGGATGTCTCCCGACCCTCTTATATAGAGTTTTAAACTTCGTAAAAGGGAAAGCAGAGACTCGAGGAACTCGCGTGCAAACAACGTCAGTTTATTTGACTGCTCTTCCTGTCGAATCTCGCGTGGTAACTACGATTTCCAAGAATTTAAACTTACCAAGCCCTTTGGGCCATTTAAAAAAGAAGAGGAAGAAAAATGACAGATACAATCGTGTTTCTTCATCGTCGAAGAATTTCTCAATCTCGAAGTAGGAAAGAATCAGTTACTGGTGTAACGTCGTACGTCGTTTCTTGGTTTGATCATACGTTAAATACTTTCTTAGTATGTTAAAAACAAACCAAAATGTTATCCCTTTACTTCGCTTGTTTGTAAAAATATTCTGTCTTACAATATTTATATATATATGTGTGTGTGTGTGTGTGTGTGTTGGATAAGATAGCAGCTGCACAGACTGGTAAGTAGAATATCCTGAAGCTTGGAAGAACCTTAGAAACGAGATTCGTCTCTTCTGGAATTACCCCAAATCCGGACAGGGAAAATCGTAAATTTTTCGGGATTATTCAGGTGGAAACACCGTTAAGCAGTTCCGACTGGGACACCAAATCGAAACACGTAAGGAGAGAGTGTGTGTTTTTGTTTCTCGCGCGGGTGAAGAATTAACGAGGCAGGCGTGAATGAATAGCGAAGACAGGGGGAAATCTTTCAGCGTGCCTAAGAAAATAGTCGGACTATACGGATAAATAAATGCGTTGCTTTGAGCAACAAGCTTGCGGCAACTTCCGCTTTAAGAAGATACAGATTTGAATTTCGAGCCAGTTTATCCCTGTCCGCATTGCGACGCGACTTTTCTCTTTCTTCTACGTAAATACGCGTATGAAATTATTCAAAAATTCCTCTGGAATCTCGCAGTGACAAAATTGAGTCGGTATACTCGGCCACGTTACCGAAACAGCTCAAAATCTCCCCTGATGTACGTTAGTGAGAAGTAACCTCAGTTTCCTCGTATGGGATTACGTTAAAATTTTATGCGCTGCGTGTGCATGCTTCCTTCTTTTCAGGCGTGATACAGTGCAATTCAATTTCATGCAAGCTACTAGCAGGGAAGTTCTAAACTCGTTTATTGTTAAGGCGCTAGAAAATTCTGCGCATCTCGCAGTAAATTCTACTCTGCAGATTAAGACATAGTACTTTCTGTCTCGTGACTACTTTTGGTTTTAATTCTTTTAAAATTCAAAGTGCAAAGTGCAAAATTCTAATTCGTATTCAAATTCAATAATGCGACCCTTATTTACGAATGAAAAGACGCAAAAACTGTTGGATTTTACTTGCTAGAAAGGTCAATTTCATTCATTTGCGTATTCTATTATTTATAGGAAAAATTGAATAGTCCAGGACTTTGCAAGATCTGCACGAAAGAACTTATTGATGAGAAGAGCAAAAGTTTTTCAGAAAAGGATTCGCGAAGCTATTCGGCTATTGCCAATTCTATGAAAACACACTGGCTTTAAATTTTTCATAAATTTTGCTATAAACTTTCGCGAACGACGTAATATTTGACCAACTCGAATACTCGACTCATGCGCGTACCTTCGACTAAAATTGGGAAGATTCTCAGAGAATCCCATACACGTAATAAAAATTAATATGCAACACGAGATACAAAAACAAAATTCATTGTAATCTCTGCGAGGCAAATATTATATGACAAAACAAAATTTCTCGTAACGAGATACGAGAACGAGGCATTCGTTTTAAAAACATGTTGGAAAATGTCAGATTTACATGGAGTACTTTTACACTGTCTTTCTCTCTGCCTTTTCTCTCAATACCACATTTTTCATGCGCTTAGCGAATGTAATCATCGCGTGTGCCAAGTCCAATAGAGGTAGCCAAATTAGCAAATGTAAATTAGACAAAGTCGAGCGGCTCTGCTCCATCCATTCTCTCGTCGACCGGTACTAGGTTAATTTTCTTTCCTGGCCCGCTGACCGTGGCAGTGCAGCTAATTTAAAAAACGAGGGCACTAGGAACGTTTTCAACCGTGGTACTGTCGTTGCTCCGCTCTTGGCCGAAGGTGGTCCGTATGTTCCAGCGATCCGGCAAGTCCATCGAGGCTAACTGCACTTCGCGGAGAGGAGCACACTTGGAGTGACGTGCTTGCAGCGAATGTTCGCGACGACCTCGTTCCTTTTCATCTCGGTCTTTCTTTCTCCTAGATCCCCTCGTCTTTTTCTTTCTGCTTCCACGTTCACCTGGACACTTTTTTCTCTTTAATTCGCTGCACGGTTTTGCCCTGCTGTTACACTTTCGAGGACCGTCGAGGAAGCTAGTTTATTACGTATAAAGAAGACCGGTATCGCGGTGCCATTTCCTTTCCACGATTTTTCCATGATTTTTCCACGCGCGCGATTATTTTCGTTGGAATACGCTGATGTATATAAAAGGATAGCAACTTTTTCAATGCTATTAACCTACATATGTCATGTTCGCAAAATCATTTATCATGAGCTACGAACGTATATGTATGTTCTGACAAAACCATTCGATACAATCTATTTTAATATCCGATAATTATTGTATTTTTGGTACGCGAGGGCGGAGGTCCTTCGTTTCGATCGCCTGCACTTTATTGCGCTGGCTTAAGGATACCGAGAGGACACAGGAACCAAATCTGTTCGGAGATAGCCGCTAAGACCATAATAGTTTTAGCGACGGTCAAGTGCCAAGACTGATATTACAGTTCTTAAAGATAGCATAAATTCGCTTACATATAGTTTCGCTTTATAGGTTCACTTTATCGTCTATGCACTCTTACTTAAATGTAATATACTAAAGAGACCCAAACACTGGACTACATTCAAGTAAAGTATATTCGAGTAAAAGCTTCAAATTTATTCAACGCGGTATATCCTCTGTCGTGAGAAATCGGCAGTCCACAGCACACGCTGAACGTCGCACGATTCAGCACCGGAAGAGTTAATATGATAATGAAGGAATGAGAAAAAAATATCGTGTACTTCAGGTCCAGCAAGCTTTCACTGATACGTGTTGCGTTATCATGTCCTTGTTTCGTTTTCTCTTCTGTCATATGCCTGCCTCTTTTCATCTTTTTCCTCTCCACTCTCTGTATATATGCGCGGGTCGAAAAGAGCGGCTGATGAGAGAGAGGAGAATCGGAGCGTGTAGAGAGGACATCAAACGGACGAAAAGAGAGGAAGAAAAGGGATGGAGGAAACAGTGCGGGTTAAATGCGAAGCATCGTAGGGGTTAATGGTTCCAGGGATGCTGGTGAAACGATTGTCCACCCTCTCTCTCTCTCTCTCTCTTTTCTATCTATTTTTGCTTCTTCTTTTCTCTGAAGCTCGTTGGCTCTCGGTCGACGACCGTGAGACACGTTTGTCATGCTTGAGAACGAGCTAATCTGGGAAACGAGGAATTGAACTATCGGACGAAAAAATGGGGCGAATTTAACCTGTCTTTCTTCTGCCGCTTTCTCGCACGAGGATACATGGACGTGAGGATTTTCTGCTTGAAAAAGTACTCGAGTGATATTTAGAATCGAAAGGATCTCCTAATATGCTGGTTGACAAAAGATTGAACGATGTTCGAGTTCGATAAAATCTTTTGTATACTGGATATATTATATAAAATAGTAACAGCACGAACAAAGTCAAATCTCTCAGGAATGTAAGGTAAGTTTCAGGATGAATTTACCTCGGTACTTTTTATACTCGCAATTCCCTATTCTATCGCAATCCTGCGTAAATAATCGAGGATTATATTTAAAGAAAGAAAACCCTAAAAAAAGTATCGTATTATTTCTTTCTATCCTACAAATTTTATATGTAACATTTTTATTTAGGTATTGCTTGAAATAGCAATTATAATATAAAATTATATTATATAATAAAAAAATTATATAATAAAAATTATAATATAAAAATAATATATTGTAGATGGACAAACTTTATAAGACAATCCGTGTATTAATTTTTAACTTTTGTATAATGACCGATGTGCAATATGGATTGAATATGATCGGCTCGATTTCGTATCGAGCTTACAAAGTTTTCGTAGTATCGATTGGAAACTGAATAAATGTTTCTTGTTCGTTTATCTAATCTTATCGTCGATGCTTGCTTACCATATCGAGTTTATTGTAACAATCTTCTGGATCTACAACGTTAACCCGTTATATGATTTAGAAAATAAATGTTCTTCATTTTTTACTTTTTTCGACTAATGTTATTGAAATAGTAACGGCCAGTGTACGATAACAATGGATGGCACTGTTTAATTGAGATACATCGTACGGAAGAGATAAAAAAAATATATTACACTATGATGAAACGATATCGCTATTTTTCATTGTATTTTCTAAAGGAAATAAATTTTCCAAGAAAAAAAATTTATTTGAACATCGTTAATCCTTTTATGCTCAACGTTGCATAGGAAACGATTAACTATTCAACGCGATAAAGCTATCTATTCTCAATAAAACTGGCCTCAAATTCTAGTGCATTATGTTCTTTTTACAAAACCGTGTTTATTTATATATTTTTATTATTAATAATGGATAAAGGAGAATTTTTGTTATAACCAAGAAGAATCGAGATCAATTTACCTATGGAGGTTAATTAAGAAAAGAATTAAAAAGACAGTTTATAAATAGTTCGGGAAAATTTTTCAAAAATTGGTTCATACTTCGGCTCTTATATTTCTCGTTACCATATTTATGCTTTCATGTATTCATCTCATTATCATGAGCCTCTGCTATGCTTTTATGTAATCGCATTATCGAAAGTCGGATAAACTGTTAAATTTTAAGCAATATATAACATAAAAATCAGTGTTTGAGGCAAAACTTTATCACGGCAATTGAATCTCACTAAGAGGCAGGAATTTAAAGAGAAAAACATTGCATTCAAGATTAAAAGATTCCGCCACTGATGATCAAAGACAGAAAGTAAGCTCCGATGTAAGCTAATGTGGATTTACCACGGTATAATTAAGAACCTAACGTAGAAGATCGTTCCCCTAAACGCAAAATGTAGAGCTACTCGCGAGTTCGAAATTCTCTGAATCGTATCCGACTTTGTGATCATTTCAAAGCCCCCGGAGCACACAGAAAAGGAATTAATAAAACGCGGGGCGAATTTCCACGTCGTATTTTCGGCCCAATGCTCTCGCGAAGTGGTAGGAAAAAGGAGCAAAGGCAGGTGCTGGCCAGTTGCCTGACCTGCTTGGACAGCATATCGAATGGCGGGCCAACGTAAAAGGATGAGAAATTGAAATGTCCTCGAGATAGGACCGCGACTGAAACTCGCCGATCTTCTACAAAAGAAAAAGAAAAGAAGCACGAAAGAGAAAAAAAAAAAAAATAAAAAGGATTTGACTGTTGAAGATTTGCTACAAAGAGAAACTTGACTCTCATTAACGATCACTCGCCATTCACGTATATCTTTCGTGACTTTTTTCGAATTCGAGCTTTCACATAGCGATCGTCCTTCGATCGATTAAACTGGTTTATGGTCATTTCAAAGTTCATGGCCGCGAGTGTCGCTCGAAGGTCTCCAAAAGCCATCGAACGATACCGTAGCTTGCAGATTTATCTTACGATCGGCCGCGCGCCATGTTATTGAAAGCGCTTGTCAGGGAAGCTCTCTCGAGTTCAATTAGTCCAACATTTTGAAACGTTGCCCGTGGGGTGAGTCCCGATCGTTCGATACGATAGACCTGATTAAAAATCATATTTTCTGGCGAGGAAATTGCGAATGAAAAATTGATTGGCAAGTTGCTGAGAGATAATGGTGGGAGATAGTATTTCATGGAAATTGGAGCTTCAATAAATAGAAGCAAGGTTATTTTAAAATTTGTCGAGCGTTTTACAGAAAATTGTACTTCTTTACTTCTCCATAACTACTTTCAACGTGTTTGATAGCTTATCTATATATTTATTATTTCATTTTCTTCCGATTTTTGTCAGCTGCTTCTTCTAAATCTCGTCCATCTTCAATCCTTCTATAGTTAATCGTAGATCTGAATGACAGTTATCACTAATCAAACCATTATTCAATACTTAATTATTAATACCAAAACTTCGATGCAACAATGTCAAGAATTTTTCACATTTATCATATCTACACGATAAAACACGTAGAAATGGCATTGTTCAAGAGCGATTAAAGCTTAATTGCTTAACATGAAACACCAGACAAATTCCATTTACCGGTCATAAGTAAATAAAATTCGCAATTATTCCCAATTATCCTCAATTTCTCCTTTTATTCTACTAATTCTATTAGCCTGTACTTTCTCCGCTTTAAAGCGATGAGCGCAAATTTTTCCCATTACGATCGAATCAAAACTCATTAACATAAATTATATATTCGCCGAGTCGGGTAGGATAGAAACGCGTGAGGCTTGACAAGAAAAATTGAATCAGTTTTTCAGGGACAGGATCATTGACCTAAGAATAACAGAGACTATCCTCGGTTAAGACAGATATGAGTTACGCGTACGAACCGTCCATGATTTATTTCTTCCGACTGCGCATGTTCAACAAGAAAGATGTTCCTGTTAGAATCCTTTTTCGAGGCAGACGCGCTATTGGTGGCCCGGAATCGAGGATAAATTCGGATTCTCAAATGCGGCACTGTTTTATCTGGAAGCGTGGAGAGGCCGTTAGCTCTGTTGCTTTCAACAAGTTCAAAGACATCGAAAACGCGAAACTCATTTTTCTCGAGTGCAAGTGCAGTGACCTCCGCTAAGATTTTCACCAGATAATTTTTATTCGTGCGTGGAAGTGCTGCCTTTCTGTTCGAGAATGGGTCAACTACTATTGTCCGCCTTTGTTTCACGACTCTACCTATCACAGATCCACTTTTGACAAATTTCTCAATTCTAGTGCCAGAATTACAGGTATACTTTGATACTCGACTTTTTAGAAACTTGATATTTATTTAGTATCGATTAATCTGAACGAAGAAATTCTTAGTACGATGTCTAATGTATCGAATTCGTGTTTTTCTTTTTTCAACGTTTCAAAAATTTACGTATTAGTCACAAATCGTCATTCTTTTTTCATCAAGGAGATCTCGGAACGGAATGCATGGGACGTGAGTCCCGAGTGGGCCTGCAGCCTCATTTGAAACATCAGTCCTAATGATTATTACGATGATCGGTCCTAATCAACTCAATAATTTAATTTACGACTTCGTTATATTCTGACCTGCACTTCAGATAAATATTTCAATTATTTCCATGTGCGCGTTTACGTATATTATTTTATTGTATTACTTATACTATAAATAAAAATAGATAAAGAAAAACTCATTAATTTGATCGTTTCTGTGAAGGAATCGTTAATCGGCAACCTTTGTACGAGTCGAACGGAAATGTTTAAAGATATTTTCGTTACCTGCGATTAATTTCACCGAAATTTCACGTATCTCGATTTAAACGAAAACTGATTTCAATGAAAGAGTATTTTATTTTAATACCAAATTGAGATAACGATATATGGAACCAGGATGCGATAACACACCGTCTATATACTGCTGGCAAAATATTCAAGCACTACCTTTATTGTTTAATATCTTTAGATTGTCAAACGGTTCTGCTCGTTACATTCTCACCACGAGCCATGCCCACACACGGCTTATCGTGTTTTCACAAAAGAAATACCGCAATGTTTCGCCAATAAAACAGATAATAACGCAAGTAAAAGAATGTTCAACTAAACTGGTCGTGGAAGACGCCAACGTCTTGCGATACATATGAAACTTCTTGAAAATTCAGTTGCTATAGTGAAACATATGTAGACGTTATTTATTGCAACTATACACTTAATGAAAAATTAGTATTCAGCGTAAATAGGAATCTTAAACAATTAATGCAACACATGATCTTACTAAATATTGTAGCTTATTGATATAACGAATAATTGACTGTGATCAAATACTTTCGCTTGTACGTTTGCGATAAATATTTTCCAGCGTCTAAATACATTTTCAGACTCGTTCAAATTCTACGAATATAATAACCGAGACTGTCTTACAAATAAAATTTCGACGTGTTTCGTGTTGTACACCTGATACGTTTATACAAATTTTCTACAAGTGTTCAAATATTTTGATAACATTTGCGAGATGTATGTCTTTCGCAAGAAACATCTTCTAACTTCTAAATACATTTTCAGAATCGTTCGGAATTTACTGACATAACAACGACTGTCGTGGCTGGTTGCAGCGCCAATGAAATATCATAATGTTTCGCATTATACACGTAATATATATTTACAGAAGATTTCTACGAGTTTTTAAATACTTTCGCAAGACCACTGGTACATCGATTTAGAAAAGATCTTCGGAATTCAATGATCGTGCCAGCTGATACACCCGAGATATAGAGAAAAAGGTTGTCTTGTTTTAGCCTGCAGCTAAAACTCGTATCGTAATCACGAGACTTCACGACATCGCGTGTAAACGTTCTATTTATATGCGCCGCTAATTCGCGTCGAACGAATCGAGAATATGGAGAAGGAAACGTGAGAAAGAGAAGAAAGCAGATAGAGGGAGAGCGGCGGCAGAAAACGAAAGAAAAGGGGAGCAGGATGATGGTGGAGGACGTTGGAGGCAGCAAAGTGAAGAAGAATGAAAAAGTAGGACCGCCTACGGCAGGTAACCGTGCACCTGCTCCATATACGCAGGGTGCGTCAGCTTCGAGATGAAATCTCGACTTTCGAGCTGATCACGCGAAACAGATTACATGTAGCGGATGGTAACACGCAAAATCATTGAGTCTCTAGACCGGAATAAAGAAGTTTATTAATCAACGCGTTCAGATTTCGTATCGGTTACATTGCCATCTTGCGTGATTACACGTACGATACGATGCATCCTGTTTAAATATTTGAAGGAATCCGAGCGTGGACGGAGAAACTGCGATGTTTGATATACCGCTCGCGACTAAAACTAGGAACGAGTGTTTTTGCGTTCGATATATCCTGTGTCTTAATAATTAGCGTTACAATGATTCATCCACTGGTGTATAATAATTTTCTGTAACAATATATGAACATCTAAAGAGAATAGAGGGAAATAGAAAAAGATTCTTTAATTATTTAACAACGTACTGCTTTGATAATGTACCTATCTATCATAACACTTAATATTCTATATTTTATATACAGGGTGGTTGGTAACTGGTGGTACAAGCGGAAAGGGGGTGATTCTACGCGAAAAAAGAAGTCGAAAATAGAGACAACGATCTACAGCGAGATACGTTATAACGAGACGTGATAAAGTGCGCGCGTACCGAGCGAAAATTCAAAGTCGATTTTCTCGAAAACAAAGCCTCAAACGAAAAATTTTTATTCTATATTTTCCACTTCTTTTTTCGCGTAGAATCGCCCCCTTTCCGCTTGTACCACCGGTTACCAACCAGCCTGTATAATGATTTACTATATAAATTATGTATTGGGTTGGCAACTAAGCTTTGTCGTTAGGTGGTAATGATAAAATTTGCAATCACTTAGTTGCCAACCCGATAGCAAGTATACTATAGTAATCTCCCAAGTATTTAAAAACATTCTACATTTTCCACGGATAAAAAAGTATCGTTTGAAAAGAACATTCTGCGAACGAAATATGTTTGTCGAATAGCTCTATCATCGTAAAAATACTACAGCTGGATAGAGAACCAGGGAATAACATAAAATCAACGAAAATAGAGGAAGCATTCTGTGAATGCTGAATATCACGCGGCATTCGAGCCGGGCACCCGGTCGATTTTTAATTTGATATTTAATTGGACACGCAGATATACTCGTCGCAAAATGTCTTTTTCACAGTACGTCGACGGTACTTGTCGAATAATCCTATTGTGCACGAGCTGTACCGACAGCTGTCAGCTTTTATCAGAGCGGTGTTTATGCCTCCTGGAATATTTTATCGTAATTTAAATTTACTGTAAGCCTGTGTATTCAGCGGGAATCGTCTGCTGCCAACATCCAGCGGCATTTACATATCGCGGAAAATATTTATAACAAAAAAAACTCGCATCGAATTTCTATTGGAATCGTTGAAAGCGATGAACGTTCGGATGAAAAGGATAATTGCGAAAAAGAAAGATATTTCAGATCGAGAACTGTAAAAAAGAAACGTACGAGACTGAAAATAGCGTAAACGAGATGGAACGTTCGAAATGAAAGATTCTCCGCAAAAATATTCTGGATGAAAAATTACAAAATAAAACAGAGATTCAAGATGGAAAATTGAAAACATATATTTAGAATGGAAAATTTAGAAAGGAAATATTCAGATTCAGCGAGATTCATCTCTCGAGATGCTTTTTAAGTATCACGCTGACGCACCCTGTATATCCTCTGACAAGTCCTGAACACCTTGAAATCGTAGCGTGTCAGCCGAAGGTGGAGAGAAACACTCGCGTGTACGAAGAATCTTGAAGACCGTGGGAACATCGTCGGAGATTACGTCGTATCCTATGTCCTCGATCTTCTAAATTACAACGCTCTCTATCCCTCGGCCCTACCTCTAGCGAAAACGACTTGAAATGGAAACAAAGATCTTAAATGATCTTGATAATTGTTCTTGCACTGTACAAGATAATTACTGTGAGCTTTCTAAGACAGTTAATCGTTTCAAGGCGACTTACATTTTGTCTAAATTAGAATTATTAGAATTAGAATTAGAATTAGAATTTGTATAAATTAGAATTATAAGCATTTCTATTATTGAATTCAGCTAACATAATTCGAGCTTTAATTGAATTCGATCGAAATTGAATATTTGCAACCGTTTGGTTTCTTAGACGAGTGTAACGATGTTTCGAATTCTTTTAATCCTCTATTCGTATCAAAGTTTTATTCAACTTTATTTTTCTACGTTCATGCATATTTGAAATTAATATCGCAATATACAGGTCTAGAATTTTGTTATCGTTTATATAAATACGGACTAATTAAATAAATAAGAGACGTGACTGTAACAAAAATCGGAAATAAATAGCGGTAGATACTTGTATGAAATTTTGTATATTTTTCTTCTAAACAAATTTCCTACGCATAAAACCCTTACTACAAATCTGTTACACAATGCCAAAAATATTCAAACTTTTGTTATAAGACACACCGAAAGCCAACCAACCAAACTTCTTAAAACTTTCTCACAAAGTATCCACCCTAAAATTTCTGGCAAGCGAACCAACGATTTACATGCAAAATCTTCTGAATTTTCTTTCACGGTATTCCCCGCAACAATTCGAATTTCCCTAAAAATCACCAACGTGCTCGTTCGAGAAACTCGTCTATTTACATTCGGCTTATAGACGATGTCGTAGAAAATACACTTGTTCCCGTCATACTGTTCCAACCTTTTCGTAAAGCCCGTTACAAGCATCGATTGGCAACTGTCGAGAGACCAAGAAACTTCGTTCGTCGCATCGTCGAAAAACTTGGAAAGAAGATACAAGACCATGGGTGAAGAAGGGCAGGAGAGCAAGCTCGAGTAATCGAGATCGAAACGGAGAAATAGGAAAGGAAAGAGACAGAAAGAGGAGCGACTGCTTCTTGGCAGCAGTGTGTCTTGGGCCGGAAGTTCTGTCCAAATATTTTATACGGGGGTGCCAAGGGGGTGGCACAATGGACAGGTCAGTGGCCTCGCTTTAAGAAGATTCTGTCGTGTAGGATCTTGCCACAAAGAAAGGAAGCTGCTTTTGTCAACCGAGAAAGGGACGAAGATTCACGGGTAACTTTCTTTACCGAATCGCACCTATTTCTATATGTCACCGCTTCAAATGCCTGGGAACCAACGATTCACGAGTGTAACATTCGATAAGGTGGGTGTATTTCGTACAGGTATAGTATCTGTATCGATGTTTGGGGATTTGAGGAAATATGCTTACTTTGGAAGAGAAATCTTTGTCGTTTCTGTGGTTTTATAGACGACGATAAATAACGAGGGTATTTCGTGACGTTTAGCTATATAACTTGTCATCCGAATCATTCTACAAGCAGAAATTTCTATAATCGTAAGATTAAAGATCGGAAGAGACGAATCAATTTCAAATTCGATGTTGGTTCTCTCAAATATAAATGTGATATCATCCAACTTCGATCGAGACGAAATATTACATTAAGAAATATAGGATGCATAAATAAAGAAATTATTATCGGTTAGAATTTAATTTGTATGCCAAGTCAATGAATATTTTGATAAATGAATCGGTATAGAAAAGAAACACATATTGAGGCACTAAAATTGATGTATAGTTAACTAGGCGCATGTATACTCGTGTTTATACATTCATCAATTACTATCAAAGTATAGAATCATGCAGACTATGATTACAACCTGTTTATTGCATTAGACAAATTCATTGAATCTGACTCGTTCTTTTTAAACGTATCGATTAAGAATCATATATTTATTTGTCGTTATTTATTATTCTTTTTATTATAATATATTTGAATATATTCAAATAATACGAAGCTTAATACAAAGTTTATATTATCGAATCTCGCTTCCGAATTCCTAAAAATATATATCTTAGCAGGTAAGGTATCAATTTCACGGGATATAGTCTCACGTCAAGGTAGCAAGATTTAAAAGCACAGCGAGCAACTCATCTCATCGCTCACGACGCAACGCAAGGGTTTGCTTGCTATCCGGATATCCAAGCTGCGTTTACGCGGCCATAAACGAGCCCGGAAAAAAACGTATAAAAATTTTTTAACTACGCTGCAAGTCGCGTATCTGTCAAATACGCGTAGTACGATCGATATATCTCTTGACGATGACAGATAATATATCTTCCAATGCCAGTAATCGTTCGTTTCACGCGTTTGATACGACACGGCTTAAAGTGTTCACCGAACACAAACCAACACACAGCTTATCGCTAATGTCGCAATAAAATTGATAGAAGCCCTACCTCCACCCCCTTCTCTGTTCTACATTTTTTGTATACCTTGCTCGATATCCTCCTTCGAGGAAGGAAACATCGGTATTTCTACTGCTAACAGTTAAATCGCCGTGTCAATACAGTCCCCTTCAAACCTTTCCTCGAATCACTCAAAGTTATTATTTAATATTAGTTCTAGCACATTCGTGATTTGATAACACTCGTGGTTTTCCTTTCGTTCCGCAATTTTGCGATACGAGCGTTTCGAGGATTGCGTCTCGCTTGATGTAATAGAATGTGACTGAAATAATGAAAAGCTGCTTCCTACGTGGCCCTTTGAAATTTAAATTCGTTCTTTATATTCCCTTTACACACGGTGATTTGTGTGGAATCTGGCAACATTATTCATTGTAGAACATGGTATGCAAATTTGGAGGCATCGTATACTCTAACAATGACATATAACTTCTGACAGCTTCGATGTTTCAAACGTTACAACAAGTAAAAACATCTATTTATGTATACCAATCATTAATTGCTACTTCTCATTAGAATGATAATCCCTATAAGGATATCGCACATTTGACGCATTTATTAATTATTTTACTTATTATTAATCCTGTCATCGAACAGTTTATACCAATTGTCTAATACCATAACTGAACGATGTTTCTTTAGTCGTGAACAACTTAATTGTAAGATTCAGTCGTAGAAAGTCTCGTTAAAATAACTTTTTGTAATAAGACCAAATTGCAGAATGTTGCAAAATATGGCAAATTGCCCTGTTATTGAATAATCTATACCAATTATCAATTTCTATTTCTTCCTACAGTACAAAACTATTCGATCGTTACTTTATTATTTCTGAACAAGTTGGAAAGCAATTGTGAAAAGTTACGTCGAAATACCATTCGTCTTGACCTTAAATCGCGAGATATCGCAAATTGATTCGAACGTGCGATGGCTCGCCAAGTATTCCCTGTTTTGGAGTACAAGAAATGTTTACAGCGTACGTCCACGCATTTGCGTGTGTGGAATATTACACCTGTAATAACAGGAAACGAAACGAATTATCAGAATCGTGATGTATGCGTGACTCCATTCGACTCTCATTCATAATAATAATCACATGTTAAATTCCGCGGCACCACTTTATCTGCTTTTCGTCTTGCTTCTTTGTGCCCACACAGTGCCCCTTCATGCATCATTCATTTGTTCACCCACACTAGCCGCGAGCACGGTATTACGCACGATGAATGACAAAACGAAGGGCAACGATAATGACAGTACACACGGGACTAATAACTTTTACCGGTCACTTGCTTTATCGCGATATTTTTATTTTGCAATCTAGACGCAATCGAGACTCGCACGAGTCTAGCGCATGCACCATGAAACGTGATTTCACGTAAGAATAGATGAGATTCTCCGGAAAATAAGATGATATCGCGTTCATGACATTAGAAACACTAGACAAATCTCTTGGGAAATAATTATCGTATTTGTCAATTGAACAATGAGTAACCCTAGATGGGATTTCTTGGAAACTAACGGAAGATAAGAATGAAAGTATATTTCTGTTTTTATAGGTGTACTATCTTGTCATGATTATGTGATTAATTAGTTTTTATCCACGAGTCGTATTGTACATGGTTACAAAAATGTTATAGATTACGATATGATCGAAGTAACGCGTTTATGTTAAGAAGCTTTCAGACCATTTAAGTAGCTATCGTATTGGAATTAATTGAAAGAGGATGAAAGGAAAATGCAGATATATTACGGTGTAAAGAGGAATGGCAGTCTCTAATTTTGACTATCGTGGCTCTACTTAGTATAAATAAAATTACATAGAATTGTAACAATTTTCACGTATGATTATTTCAACATTTGAATTATTCGAAATAAAATATCTGTATATTTGTTAGTTATAAGTAAAACGAAAGACGGATTACTAAAACTGTTTTACAATAATCTCACGATATTAATCTGACATTTCTTCGTTTTAGCAGTGTACCGAGCGATTTTATATACGCGAATCTTTCCTTTCGTGATCGTAGGTCATATTTAAAGCGCTCGGTACACGTACAAACATTTCCTAACGCGATTATTTTCCTAACATAAATCATGATCTACGAAGTCGTGTAACTGCAATGAATTATAAATACGAATAAGGTAAAATTCTTGCAAAAAGTTGTATTCTTTTTTCCTGTATAATTGCGCACAATATATTAATATATTCCGATAAGAATATGTCGTAAAAAAATATCAACGAATTATCGCTAAATTTATGAACCGCGCAATATAAAATGAGCGCATTAAACAAATATTTACGTTTTGATAAATTGTCTCGACTCCATTCCTCCATTTAACTGCAGCTTTTATTCGAAGAATTTCTTTCGTAATTTCCATTTCAGAGATAATATATGTAGAAGCTACGTAGATAATTGGCAATTATAAATAAATAAAAAATCATAAATTTCCACTTCAATTGGAAAATGAGCTGTTTATTCATTTTTAATTTCATTTCGTTTCGACATGTTCAATATCGACCACGCTACACGATGATGCACTTACGTCATGTCGTACGTATGTGCAAGTAGCGCATCTCGATGCTTCGCTATGCGCTGCTTGAAATTTCATTCCACGAATGACTTTTGCTTTCGCAACAGATTACTTACGTTAAACGTAAACGTGCGTTCTATAATCGGAGCGGAATTCACATTTTTTAACCTTCCTGTATATCCACGTGAAACCAAGGTCTGAGGAAAGTATTGAAATATTCGTAAAAAATTAATCTAGGAGAGGGAAATTAAGAAAATTTCCCCGGTATAAAATCATACAATTTTCTTTGCAAAATGCTACATTTTTTTATCGTTCAACTAATCTTTCGATCAATTGACCAATTTTTATAGTAAATATCTAATAATTTGCTCTAAACGATATTCATACGCCGATTTCTACTTTCAACTATCTCATTAGAAAAGTTTTTTACTCAATACCCAATTTTATTGGAAAAGATCCTTTTGAAGTATTAAAATTTCATTATTCAAAAAACGAGTCACATTTGTCGTTTTATATGACTTTAATTTAGACAAATAACATATTGCTCCCGTTCGCTTCATCTACTTTAATCCACATCGCTTGGAGCTTTTTAAAACACTAATTTTTTCGAACGAAAATCTCGTGTCAGTTCGAAAGTTGAGCGATAAATAAATAAATTTACGACCTGTCAAACAGGAAATCGCGAGATTACAAATTTTTCAATTTGCCGGCCTTATATGATCATCGTAATGTTCCGGTTGGAAAATTAATGGCTAAATCCTCCTGGAAAATACAGCTTCCTGACGTTTACGACTCAACTACGCCAATGTTCGCATGAAGAAGACGAGCTTGTATAGGTATAGATCGTAACGCTGGAAGCACGCAGGAAATTGTCGCAGAGGTTAAGTGTCAATAAATAAAGCGAGCCGTCACGAGGCAATCAGGCTAAACTTTACGTTCTATTCTTCTTGATAGCGTTTGTCTTTCTAGATGCCGAAATCAATTGTGACGATACGTCGAATATTTCCACACGCGAAGCTCTTCTCAATTTCTTCAGTGATAGCGGTAAGAACAAGCGTACAGCAAATTGTGGAAGATCTTTGGTTGAATTGAAACAAGTGAAGAGTAGATTCAAAAAGCAAAATTATGGAAGAATGTGTGAAAAATAATGATTACATAATATTTAACGAAAGATATAAAAGTAGGAAAATATTATATGAAAAGCACGATGTATTTTTATTGTTATTGTAAGCTACAGATATATTATAAATTATAAGCATGATTGTTCAGATTAATTGATATATTTTATTTGTTAGAATGTTGTAAGAATTAATCTAATATTTCCACAATTAAAGATAATCAAACACTGAGGCTTTTAAAATTCTCTACTAGATTGCAATAAAATAAAATTCGGACTTCTTTCAGGAACGAGATTTCCACAGCTAAGGGTTAATGTTCCTGAAAAACAGATCACACGCATCTGTAGAACATAGCAAAGAACTGTAAATTTCTAAATTAGCAGCTCGTATAAATTTATCTAGAAAATCCTAACTTGACTTAAATATTGCAAAAAAGATAAAGAAAGTAAGTCTAGAGTAAGGACAAGAAAGGATGTTCTATTTGAAGTGAAGTTTAGTTTTATTTTAACAAGCAATACCCAATGCAAAAACTGACTACACAACGTCTGCCTTACCAGATCAAAAGATGCTGACCCTCAACCCTCGCACCCTTCTCCCACTCCTTTACTCATTTAGCTTTGACGTGACCAAGGCATACACTCTTACTTACACTCTCTCTCTCTCCCTCTTTCTCTCTTCCCCAGCACTCTTACGATTCTTAGTTTATACCTTAAATTTACAACTTATACTATCCCGAGAAAACTCGAACTTAAATATATGATAGACCAAGCGTATACCCCCCCCCCCCCTTCTTTGATATTACATATATATATATATATTAGATCGTTCGAAAAGTTTCTCTCGTTTTATATGGAAATAATGAATGCACAACATTTTTCGTTTTATATTATTTTATCGAATTACGTATGATCCATTTTGTTCTATCAAGACAAAGATTACAACAGATTATGTCCGATAGATTAGGTTTCATGTTTGTATAAAGATGCGTCGTTGTAAAAGACGTGTCTCTAAAAGAAAGACACTTTTCGGACAACCTAATATATATATATATATTAAAAATCTATATAATTAGTGCAAAAAAGGCGAAGATTGTTTTCAATTATTATCAATATAAAATTGCAAGTATAAGATTATGGCTAAATCCATTAAAATGCAAGTAGAAATTGCTCATTTAGACAGGCTATTCTTCGTTGTCAGAACAATGAAAGGTAAGGCAATCTTTTCTGAACGTGAAGCGAACTGTATCACGATTTCTTTTCGAACAGAGGCATTCAAATGATCTTGTTACTCAAGATCGATCAATTACGATTACGCTTTGCCGCTTTCAAGCGGCAGGATAATACGATCTGTTCAGGGACAGTATTACTACCTGGTGAAGTATAAAGTTACCAGATCCATCAATCGTTCTTTACAATATCGTTACTCGTGTTACACTTCGTAAGGCAAAATTCTGCTTAGCCATGAGACTCGAAGCAATTTCAGTTATGCGCCGTGAAATTACGGTACTTCTCCATTTATCTAGTACAGTACGATCATGGAATTCCATCTATTATTTACAGTATTGGTATATTGAAAAGGTATACATGCTTGGAAAATAATGAATTGTTCAAACAATATATAAGTTCAAGGTTTTGAAGAAATTCTTTAGCTATGTTACAATAGCCAATTTAAATGTAATTTAATATTAAATTAATTTAATTTAATATTAAACTTTAAGAGTAATGCGGCTTTCCTCGACGTAGAGTATCTAAAATACTGGAATTAATTATAAGAGGGGTTTTACAAAAGAAGAATGAAAAAGTAGAAAGATAACAATTATAGTAAACAATGGAAAATACACCCAATATAGGCAAGTACATACGTATAAAAGAAAGAAATATATTCCTTCTTTTTATATATCTTTTTTCCTTACGTAGATTAAACCTATTCTTAATCTTCTATCAACGAAAAATTTCCTAATAAATCTTACTAAACGTTGTAGAAGTGAAAAATAATTAAGATTGAAAGGCTGCCAGTGAAGGAACTTATAAATTAAAATAAGATCCTAAGAAAAAAGTTAAACGTGATTTAGTCGTATCACGTGCCGCTCTTATATGTCAATTTCAAGTGGGTGCCCGCAGAATCGCATTGATAATTATCGAGCATCTCGAATTTCCTGCTAACCCCTATAAACCCACTCCATATTAACGAGAAATTAATTTCAGTAGTTATACGTATAGTACTGATCGATACAGATTAAGCATATATCCAATATACTTTCTAAACTCTCTCTTGCGTGTTACACCTACCACTAAAGTATCAATTTCTTCGAGTACCAAGTCTCTGGGTTGTTAAACAAATAAAATATTAAATCATCGTAAAAATACACATCGATTTCTATAGTACATTTTCACGACGAATAAACCGGTTATTTGTCTACACAAGCTTTTTAAGGGACAGAAAGAGAAATAGAGACAGAACTCTTCTATAAAATATAACTAACATAGAAACATAATAAAACTAAATTCAATCGAGATCATCGCTAGCGATACAACGTAAAACCTAAACTTGAAACAAATTCTGTAGCTATGATTTTTCTAAAGTATTATGATGTCGTATTCGAGAGGGGAAGAAACAGTTCGTTTAGTTTTTTTTTTTAATTTAATTGTTTACATTTACAATTTGTCCAGTTTGGACGTTTGGTAGAATTTTTTAGCTGTTAGATTATCATGTGGGTGGCTACCCCCCGGTGGGATACCATCTTCGTGTGTTCGTTTAGTTGTATATTTCACACTTTGTACGTCACACGTCTGTGTCGCTCGACTGTCGAAACGAGAACAGTTGTTACAACCCGTCCGGTTAGTAGGATTTCGTATCTATTCTAACATATAGCACAATCCCAAAAAAGGCTCCATTTAGAAAAGAAAATTTTAGCGACATAATCACGATAAACGTACGTCAGTACAGTATCAATTAAAATTCCAAAAGATTACGTACAATACATACTATGCAAGCATGTTTCTAAACATCTTCTACGATAAGCACTCGAATGCTGCATGAGTCACGATATATCGTCAGCGTTTCTAACGCGACATCAGTGCGATGCAGGTGGTTAAACATCTCACAAAGTTCCAATCGCTTAAGCGACTGCCAACCTAACTCTTATCATCCTTTGGTCCAGCATATACCTGCCATATCTTGCATTTAACACCCACGATGGCGAACAAACTATTGAACTAACAGCAACCGAAAGTTCGCTAGATTGCACGCGAAGTTTGGATAAACGCGATTCTTGAGACCGCCTTTAAATCGAAGAAACTTCCTTCCGCCGGCAAAGATTCGCGAACGAGGAATTCTATTAAAACTTTTTCATACATCCGCGGCACGGTTGGCGAAAACAAGTTTCACGCGTATAGGTGTACCTGGACCGGAAGTAATCGGGAAGAGGCACGAGCATCGAGAAGAATGATCACGGAGAACGCCACGAGATTCGGCAATTTCGAGCAATGCATCGATCTCGCGTGCTCGGTTTCGCTTTCGCCACAGCCTTTCGTTGTTCCGTGTGCTACGTGTGTATACTTGAAACGGAGCAGAGCACGTAGGTCTGTGACTACTTGTTGCTAACTAAACGCTCGGCCTAGAGAGCGAAAACAATCGCGCCGCCATAAAGATTTCTCGCGGAGCAATGGCGCAACAAGCCTTCCTATGTCCTAGAGCTCGTATACGCCGCGATACCGACGTTACCTTTGTTCTCTTATCGCCGTGACACGGTAATGCATGCCGGTGATAAATAAAAAGAGCTTAAAGCGGTGTGTACCTCTGCCAGGGGAGCAACGCGATTCTAATTGCAGCCGAAGCTTTCGGTGTCCCCTCGAGAAGAATTAATTGTAGACTTTGGGAAATGACACCTTCTTGGTGGTAACCACTGCTGCCACGGTCTTGCTACGGCGTTTTTATACGCAAGAATTTATTGCAAGAATTATTGTCTTTTCCTCTTTGCTCTCTCCTTGCTTTATCGAATTTTCTTCGTAGCTTGTGTTTTGTAGGAAAGAGAATTTAAGGTAGTTCGAATGTAATTGGAAACACGTTGAGAAGAGGGTGAATTATTCTTAATAGCATCGTAATTATGCAGTTGAGGATGTAAGGTGATGTAGAACGAAGTTCCATTGCAAGTCACATGAAATTACTCTCCTTTAGGTTATTATATTTTGTACAGAGAATTTTCAATCCTGTATTTTTGCTTTGGGAAGAATTTGTATGTCTATCGAAGAATGTTTCAGATGAGCAATTCGATGAACTTTTGTACGATACAGAAGCGTTGATAAGTATCATAGAATCTTTTCGCATTTCTTGAAAGTGTAGGACAATAAAGAGATTAGACTTCGATACGAGCGACTCAATGTGCTTACGAAGTATCAAAAGCTATATTTATCTACGAAGGGTTAATGCTCTAAAAAGCCAGTATTCGAGTAATGGAAAACGTTAAAGTTTTTAAAGGTCTGATACTGACAACAATTTGCCTCGTAATTCACATTGAATGATTCAAAATTATCGCTCGGAACAAATACTGTGGTTTTTAACATAGTACTGTTTAAAAAATAACTACATTTACGTAACATTGTACGAAAAATTTTTGTAAAAATATTGAACACTGTAAATAGAAAATATTTGTGCTTAGACAAATTGTTGTTTTCGTTTAAACTGAATACAGCCCTACGCGTTTTTATGAACCAACGCGTAAATATTTGCCGGTTCAGTATGTTTCCCAGAAAGTATGAAACATGATTGGAAATTAAAAAAGAGGGAGAACGAAGGGTGCGTTTGAAAGATGTCTACGGTGGTGGCATATAGGGGTTGCTTGCCTGGAGACCGATCGATTCCGGGCTTCTCCAGCCACCCCAACCTGGGGGGTCCTTTCTACCCTGGTCAATGTCACGTTAGATTAGAAATCCACCCGCGCTTTTGCTCCAATAGCGAAGTTACGCTATTCCGCAAAAATCTTTCGAAATACATTTCATTCATACACCGTCAACTACCTTTTGCCACCAATTTTCTTTTCAATGAAACTAAAAGATGATAAGAATTACTTAAAACATAGGAATATATTATTATCAATTTAAATACTGCTTTAAAATTCTTAAAATAAAATTTGACTCCGCTAATTTTTAATTCTCTGATCCTTAAAAGTAAGAAATTTATTTAAATTTTATTTTATTTTTATTTATATTATTTCTAATGTGCAAAAAAATACGTACTATAATATTGTTATTAAAGAATTCCAAATATGAAAAATAATAACAATAACAATAATGCTACAATTTTTTATGTATTGGGTTTTAACAAATACTACTTACGCGAAAGTTACAACAAATAATAAAATAGACACCGGGTGTCAATAAGAAAGAACTGTCCTGGAGATAAACAAAATTGTACGAAGTTTTCTCGATCTTGGAATTGAAGAAGAAATAAATAAGAAAGCATTTAAAGTTTGCGACATAAGCGAAATTTACGCAAATCCTACTTACGTTTCGAGAAAATTGTTACCAATCTAATTTCTGCAAACTTATGACCAATAATTCTACTGAGAAAACATAGAAGCTGCCTTAAATTGAATCGCAACGAATTCAAATTACCTCGATCAATTCTTTCGAGAACTAGGACGGACGTTCAATCGACTCAAGACTTTCCAACTCTAAATTGATGATTTATGCGATTTGCATCAAGGTCTATAACCATACCAATTGACCGTATAATTTCGTGAACATGTGCTATGGAAATGTTCTCGAATCAAATTACACTACTACACGATTCATGCAATTCGACAAATACCAAAGCTTATATTACGGCTTATATTAAGCTAATATTACAAATGTTCCTTAGATATTCAAGTTTTTCTTTAGAATCTTTAAATTAAAAACGTATTTTGAATCGACATTTTTTATATTAATATATCTACTTTAATCGTATCAACAAAATTTCATCAGTCTTTCGTGATTACCTCCACAACACGAATGAGTTTCTAATATAATAATTCTGCCGTCTTAATAACATTTGAATACTATGCATATCTGAAAAGAAACTCTACAATAGTGCGATTCATTTCCTGTTAAAACCTCGAACAAAGTAGATTATGAGAAACTCGGACGTGCATCAAAAATTTTAGATCCTAAATGTCATCATGCGTAATTCAATTGTTTCCTAG
This sequence comes from Bombus huntii, assembly GCF_024542735.1. Lineage (NCBI taxonomy): Eukaryota > Metazoa > Arthropoda > Insecta > Hymenoptera > Apidae > Bombus > Bombus huntii. The sequence goes on along the minus strand of NC_066238.1, from coordinate 4,725,535 downwards.
AAAAAGCTGAAAGTATATACCTACCATATTTAATATAAAAAATACAGAAATTCTTAAAAAACAATTATTTCCTAAATCGTTTATCCTCGATTCGTTAAATCGCACTACCAAAGGACTGTTAACTCGACTGCGGATTTTTATGAGAAATTCGACGGTGAAAAAATGCATAGATAACACGTAATATGAAGAAGCATAGAAAATATCGAAAGTATAACACTCGTCACGACATTTAGCAGGCAAAACAATTCTCCGCTTAGATTTCATTTTTTAACTGATATTCACAAAGATATGAATATCTATATAAAACATGCGCAATCTCGTAGATCCATTGGAACATCCTCCTATCAGGATCGAAAGCTACACCAAGCCCCGGAAACCACGTTTTCGTGTCACATGCTTCCATGTGACCGGTAGTGTGTCCATAAAACGAGGAAAGGGCAGTTCGTTCCCCTTCCATTTCGCAATGGCCATTCTCTGGACGAGTAGCCGGCGTATAATCAGGAGTGCAGCTAACGGTGAATTAAAACACATTAAGACAACGCGATTAAGACACTCAGCGGGGGCTGAAGAGGAAGCGAGGGTGCGTTTAAAGCTGAAAACCATCACACGCCACGACCACCCCTAATTACGCTATCGTTGGCGAAATCTCATTAGGAAGTGGACCTTGCCTTTTAGAAGTTAGATCGGTCGGTCGTGTTCGCAACGTTAGACCGTCTCACTGTAACGCGATACTCTCTCTTAATGAGAACGTAATGGAATTCTTTCGATGAAACGACTGGATAATGATAACCATTTAAGTTTAAAGAAAAAAAGATTTACCTGGTAACGATAAAATATTACGTACCGGGCGTGATAAAAGCGATAGTGCGACGTTAAGATAAAGTAGATGGTAGAGGACGTTAAGGAAGAAGCATTTACGAGTTGAACGGTATATAGGTCACTAAAAAGTGGTTGTTGAGAGAGTAAAGATACTGTAGCACCGGTACATAGTCGTTGAGCAAAGTAAAAATGTCATATAAACGGGTGGAAAGAGAACACTCGACGAAAAGAAATACTTCTTACGTGAAACGTAATTTTCCGTCCCTGTCGTGTATGCAAATTACTTCTCTGGCAGATTTTGCGCTTTGAAGCTATGAGAAACTAAGTCTGCAATATATTTTACGGTCGTGGAGATTATATAATTTTCTGACACAAGGTTCGGGCAATTCTTTCTGTAGAAAGTTTTGTTAAAAGGTAATTATTTTTGAAACTGCGCTAAATAGAATAGCATATTCGATACAAATAAACAATGAAGCATAAATTGCCAGAAACTTGACTGAAAAAATGATATTTTTGGAACTATGTAACTTCGAATACTTTCTTTAGAAAAGTGTTTCAATTGAACGATATTGGAATTGAGGACAATTATTACGATTCTAAATTAGTGTAAATATAAAACACGAGGAATTTTGCAATAAATAATACAATAATTAATTAATGAATTAATGCTTTTTGCGTCTCGAAATGAACACACGTAAATTAATTTAAACTTATAAAAAGGAAGATATTGCAGAAAAAAGTTAGTAAAGTAACACATCAAAGAAACATATTTTTATAAAGCCTGATTTCCCCTCAACTTAATAATTTAACGAAACGTCAGATCCTAACATTGTATCGATCAACCAAGTTCTTGTCTCGAAATAATTATCGTTCGTTAAAGTACTTTAAAATGTATGGGAAGATCTTCCTAGATTATAATCAACTCTTCAATGTCAACCCGGATTACTATTAATCATTCGATCAACTATTAGTAGTTAGACGTTCTAATTCTAAGGCGAATATATTATGCTGACATAATGATAGAGTGACCCACCGTATATTTAATTCATTCCCTATTACTTTCACCTATCATAAAAATCCGTCATTATTATACAATTAAAAAAATTTTCTAATGAAGATCTTAATTAAAAATTGAAAATTACTACATTCTTTCTTATCCGTCTTTCAATTTTATATTGAATAATTCTTTTAAGTTAATTAGATAATCCTAGCAATAATTAACAGACTTTTAATCTACTAATAATCTATCTTCATTTAAAGCAGAGGATCTATGTATATACATTATCTGATAAGAAATGAAACCTTCTATTTCCAGCACTTCGTTAGGACCGATTTCTTCATTCTGATGATCAGAAGGCTCTAGTTAATTAGCACGTAACTTATAATTAATCAAATGCATACAATTGGAATTCCTTAATTATTATAGCTAATTCAACGAAACCATTGTGCAGAAACAGTTCACGAACAAAGGTATCGAGCAAAAGGTAAACGTGAGCGATAACTGACTCCATGGATTATTTCTTATATTTTCCCGCAAGAACGTCGTTTATAATTTCTTCCCACAACGAGACGGGGGAAAAAGTCGATGAGGAATCCGTGAAGCGCGTGAGGATTTCCAATTTTTTCGGATTACACCGTAAAAGAGCCCGAGTATCGGCTTCTTCACAAAATTACTCGGACAAGCGGGACGAATGAACGAAATATTAATACTGACCCGAAAGTGGGTCGAGCACCGGTGCTTATTCACCAACATACACGTCGAATCTATCAAAATTAATTGGAGAAATTTTACGATTCGTAAAACCGTATCTTCGTTCATACAGGTTGAGAAACATACATCGAGAGAAACATACATGAGAAACATCGACCAATAACATTTACTCTGTTAAAACTTATAAAAAATATACAATTAATCCCTGCGTGTATTTATACGAGTTTTATATATCGTGAATTAATCTTAATGAGAATTTTTTCAATTCATTTTATCATAAAAGGAGAAATTTTCAAAATTGTATAATTTCTTTGTGTATTTATTCAACCTTAGTTTTTATTATATCATACTCTCTTGTTGCAATAATTCTATCGTAGAAATTACATATTAGAAATATCAAGTTTTTGTGAAAGATATTTGGACCGGGAAGAGGTTAATGTACTTAGATTTGTAAAAGTGCGTGTTTCGAGTCAGGTTTTTGACCCAGCTTTTTCTTAGACACATTTTTATGTTTCTCCCGTCTATTTCATAAGTCGATGATAAATCCGTAGTAATTATCATCTATCTTATCTCAAGAAAAATGCGTTTATGGCGCCAATAGTATAGATTACGAAAAGAATTTAAGACAGACATTTGACCGTGAGCTGAATGTTAATATCAACACTTTGACCATTCAAGTTTAATCAGATAAACGCACGTTCTATTTAGTTTCATATTAGAACATGTTCTTACAGTTTTTAAAAATTGAATCTTTTATAATAATAGATACATAACAGTATCTTATAAAAAATAACAGTGAATTGACTTTCACAATCATGATTCACAACTCACTGTACATGTAATATATACAGCAACGGTCTCTACAATATTTGCTCCAAAATACTATTGGGTTGGCAACTAAGTGATTGCGGATTTTCTCTATACCACCTAATGACAAAATCCGCAATCACTTAATTGCCAATCCAATACATACTCCGTTTGATACCATTCGACGTTATTACAAACTTAAGGCGGCTATTCATACCGTATACTAATTTTCTTACTAAATATAAGTTTGTAACAAATATCTTGTAACTTCTACTATATTTTCCGATCGATTAAACATTTTTTTCAATATACGTAATCATAGCAATTTTGCGTCTCGTTACAGTGTTACCGAAATTTCAAACCGTGCCATATCATATTTTATATAATTTTATACAATATACGTACAAGATACGTATGAAAGTCTTTTATAGTAAATTTACGAGTACTTTCGTGAGCCACTATACGTTTGAGCATCGTTTCAACACAAATCGAATGAAGTATCTCGAATTCCATAATTTCTCTCCTCTGGTTGATACGCCAACAATTAGAGGCATTTCTGTTAGGACAAACGCGCAGGAACGAGGAATTTAAATCACAGTGTACATATATTCAGCTGTCGAGCAGCGGCTAGTAATACGTTTTCGTCGTCAAAGAACGCAAAAGCCGGCACACAAAGCTCGATGCCACAGAAGTCACAGTGTTCGTGACGAGGAGGTCGAGAGCGCCGTCGTTAACACATAACGTGATCGTTAACCACAAAGCAAGCGCTCGAAGAATAGTAAATCTACATCATTAAAGTCCTCTGTTCTTTTCCATCGTAGAAATAATCGCGTTCATTTCTTTTGCGTAGAACTGCTCTTCGAGATGATTCGTTATTAAATTTTGTATTTCTATAATTCTTCGTAACGTGGAACGTGGATTTGCTCGTTTCGATGAAGTCGCAGCTGAGACAACTATCGATGAAGCGTATAGTATTTTGGAGAACATTATATTTGACTGAGATTTAAATTTTAAACGAATACCGTGGAGAATCTAAACTTAATCTAAATTCAAGTAGCTATATGTTGATATGTGAATCATGTTGGTGTAAGTCAAGTCAATGTTGTGATACATCCGAGGAACGTTCTTATACTTGGAACAAATCGAAGTATACGAGAAAAATGAAATACTAAAATAACATTTTCTCTTTTTTATTTTTTGAAAAGTCTGCGTTCGTTGAAAGTGACAAGTGCAGCTCCTTTTGTGTCAATATCGTGGAATTGAAAAGTTTGTTTGTTCAATTGCAACGAAAGGATAACATTTTTCAATATCGAAATAATATTTTCACGGCCGATTATATTTTATTTGAAACAAATACACGTTTAAATCTTACGTAAACTTTACGCTATTCTATTTGTTACGTTGTCTAAAATTAAAACGAACTCATAAGATCCAATATCGATTTCTATTTAAGATAAAGATGAAAGTTACTAATAGCTAAAACCAAAGTTTGTTTTATATTCAAAAAGATTGATCAAACGATTAATTAAAAACCCTTATACTAAATATCTATATTATTAGTAAAGATTTATAATAAATTATTATTATCTAGTGTTTGAAACAAAACTGCACTTCATCTTTCATAGCGCAGTTATTGTTAATATCAAACTAATTTTACTTACTTCAAAACTTTTATCGGATATACACACGTATATATTCCATTATCGACCGATTGTATTCGAGCTTCCTCAAAATTACCAAACTGACCCCATTCTCCTTTTAATGCGATCTCATGGCCCTTTAACGTGCCTCAGACATGCGACATTAATATCTTAACGTTGCGAATACTTTCCTTCATTTATCATACTATCGACGTTTCATCTTAATCTTCCCTTTTTACACCGCGATCACGTCATTTTCATTCTTGCGAAATCTGCTGTGATCGTTTTGCGTGGTGTTTGCATGAAACAAGCCTGATAAAACAATTGTAATAACCAAACTATAATTCGATAATATGCGCAGGCGTTATTTACCACATTATTTATCACCAGATTTATTTATCACATTATTACCTAGTACTAAACTTGCCCTTATATAAATCATATTTTTCTAAGAAATAGAATCGTACGAAATAATTTTTGAAATTTACAGTGGAAACAATCTTTAAATAATCTTATTAAAAATTAATTAATTAAACCTTAGGAATAATCTTAAGCCTTAAACTACTGAACGAACGCGACTGACTTTGCGTGTTATAATGTACATATTTCTTCATCTATATAATTGAATATAAAGATTTCTTTTTTATTTATAATTCTTTTAATTTTCTCGTACGTGTCATTGCGGTTCGAACGTATCGTTCCCGTTTTACATAATATTAGGTTGTCCGAAAAGTTTCTTTCGTTTCATGAGGAAATGATAGATGCACAGTGTTTTTCCTTTTATATTGTTTTATCGAATTGTACATGACCCACTTCTATTACTTCAAAATAATTCAATAAAATAATATAAAGCAAAACATGTTGTGCACCTACTAATTCCGTATAAAAAGAAAGAAACTTCTGGGGCAACCTAATAGTTTACAGTTAACAATATAAGTATATGTTCTTTTTATCGGAGAGTGACTTTTTATCAGAAGCTTCATGTTTGTATTAGTGTTTAAAAATATCTAACGGAAATTTATAGTTATCTTTTCATTCTATAACATTAGTCACTGTTTATTTAGTTACCTAATTATTCTCTATGGTTATGCGTATGGTTAGATCTATCATCGCATTAGACCCATGACAAAAGATATTGACCAAGCATCTCGTATCAGGTAACCTTTTCATTACCATTTTGTTTAACTCGATGTTTTCGTATAATAATAATTAACCTTCCACGTACGTTCATATCGGTATCCACCCACACGAAACCACCAATTAGCAATAATATAGCCATACATGTACGTACAATACATATACATAATCATATCGAACGCTGTAAGTAGTTGTGTAAGCACGCTTAATCGATACGCAAATAAACATATGAATGATTAAGAAATTTCTGCGAATCACTTCAACGTATTTATTATACTCTGGATCATTGAGCAACCAACCGTATACATTATACATACTCGTACGTTTCCGTAAATGGCAACGAATGTGTGCCAATGTATCTTTCCTACGTACGCTTTCGCCGTTATCTTAAATAGCAATTAATATCAAGGCCGCAAATAGAACAGCAATAGTTTGTTGCTGAGTTAAGAGCCAGTTCCTTTCAGACTCCAGACGTTGGTCTAAAACTGGAGGGTGATTCAGTGAAAAGATCTCTTTCTCATTGTTCTCTGCGGCTGATGGGAAGTAAGAAGGTTTAAAACAGTTATTTAAATATCAAGGATGAGAGTAGAGAGTTTTGTACTCGATGTAACAATAGTTTTACTGAATGGAATTTCGAAGTTCAAGGTTCACTCTGACAATGAAGACATCTCGATAAATAATTCCTCGACTACTCGGCGCGGTTTGCATTAATAACAAGATTGAACTTATCGTCCCTCGAAGCCATCACCGGTTAATACAAAATTCAGAATGGTTATTTAAATATTAATTCTTGCGCTCGATGAAACTTTTTCGTAAGTACAAAATACTACCTAGACAAAGTCTTTTCAATAATGTTCTTTTGATGCTTTCGAGATACAATCGAGAAAATGCGAAAACAAAAGTTAATAAAGTAATTTAATAAAAATATTCTTGTATTTACGCGACTAGTTCTCCGAAAATAGTGGAAAGGTCTCCTAACAAGTTTCGTGAGAAAGTTTCAATGGCACCGCTGGTGCTCGCGAGTTTGTCGTCGTCTCCAGTGCCAAAGGTTCGGATAAAAGTATTTTATTGGATTTAGTTTTATTATATGGAATTTCAAGAATAAAAATTTTGGTGATCGATAACAAGGTTTTAATGGATTCTTAACAACAGAACTATCAAACCTGTCAATATGATTTTTATTATATTTTTATAATCATGAGAAGTACATATACGGGTCCTTTTGGCAAATTTAATTTTAGTTCTTATTGATATGAAAACATGATTATAATGTAGCTATTTTTCTTCGTCATAGCATTTTAATTATAATTATTTAAATATACTGTATATGAATAAACATTTTTCAAGTTCGTAATTTTATTTAGCTATCTCTAGAATTTTCTGAAGAATTTCTCAACAGAGAATTAGCCTAACGAAGTATAAGGTAAAAAATTCACATTTATATTCACAAATGCAAATAAAATCGTACTATGAAATTTGTAATTTCATAGTTGGAATTGCTGAAGCATGTCAAACTGCTAATAATTGAAAGTTACAGAATCGATAGTGTAGATCGATATATACCGTGATTACAACATTAATTCGAAGCATTACTCTGCGCGAATATTTGTTATGAAAACCACGATCGTGTTTTACAGGGACTGCAATGTCATTCAAATATCCTTCTTGTGCGTGTTCATCAGAAACAGGTCATCTTTTAATATTTTTCTAGCAGATAAAGACTACGAGGCAGACGCGTTTAGACGATTTCAATGGGTGAGTATGACACGGCAAAAATTATGTTTCATTTTTTCGAAGTTGCTGAGTCATTAGCATTTTTACGACCGAATGATAAACAGTTTAAAACACTTTTATGGCTCCTTAGTGTATCCTAAGTACCCTCCAGTTTCTTCGAAGTTAAAAAATAAAAAGTTATTAATAACTATCTTTTAAATTTAAGATAAGGATAAAATAGAAGTAGATAAAATTTATCCCTAGAATAAACGAATGAGTAAAGAAGATATGAAATTCATCTGTATCTAACTTTTGTTTATGTATTCTGTATTCGTTTGCACTATTTAAGCTTATTTTTAATAAAATTAAATAGAATCTATTCATAGAATAAATTCGCATTCGTTATAATAATTAAAAATATAATTATATAGATATAATTTTTAAACATATAAATGTAATTTATTTTTTAATTAAAGTCAGCTTATTAGCATGCTAATTACTTCAACAAAAATATTTTAAACTCTACAAAATGGAACTCCTCTGTCTCAAACAAATTTTCTACATAGAAAACGTCAGTAACAAGTACCAAACAAGTTACATAATTAAAACACCTGTTTAACTCTTCAGAGACGTAACTACGAAACAAAAATCTCGCTTCCATAGTACAAATGTGAAATACTAATGTGACTGTACGAGATCAAATTTATAAAATCGTATTATCGATTTTATTTGGAAAAGTACGAATTCTGTTCGTAGCCATGCAGAGCGAGCAACGCGGTGTCGACTTTCGAAACAATCGATAAGAGTCTGCCTCAAGAATTCTCTGGCCACGTACGTCACGCACCTTTCCACGAACGATAAACCTGAAACGAGCGTGCCGTTCAAGTTCGACGAAATCCGCGACAGTGAAACCTGTCGAGGAGAGAGGCAGTAGTGGGCGTGTTTCCAGTCATCCAGAGTACCCGGAAAATAGGATGACATCGGCAAACGGAACCACTTCCGCTCCGCTACAGAAATCCGGCGAGATTAAAATCAATGAGTCAAATATAGAGTTCTGAAAATTTTTGTCACTGCATTCATATTTCCAATGCGTGGGAATCTTAGTAATAATATTTACATTCTAAGTTGATAAAAATCTTTGACTAAATGATATTGTACATTTATCAGAGATTTCAATCAGCGAGTTGATAATATACCAGTCGAAAATTGTAATCAGCATATTTGTAACTAAATTGGCGGATATTTAAATAATTAAATAATTGATATTCTGGGTTCGTTACAATTATTTTGCCCTATACTTTATATTTATTATACATTAGGTTGTCCGAAAAGTTTCTTTCGTTTTATAAGGTGATAATAAGTGAACAACAATTTCTGTTTTATATTATTTTATTGAATTAGGCCTGATCCATTTCGTTCTATTTCTATTTACTATATTCGTGCATAATTTAATAAACTAATATAAAACAAAAAACATTGTGCGTCTATTATTTCCTTATAAAACGAAAGAAACATTTCGGACAACCTAATATATTCTGATATTCCAGATAATCAGAAATTTTGACGAATTACTTTGTCCTGTATTCTTCTACGTTACTGAATGATATTAATCAAAAAGTCGATATTTCAGGCCGATAAAGATTTTAATTAACGAGGCAACGAAGGATTTTACGAAGCCTAAAATCTAAAAGGGCGGATATTCTAGATTAATCAATATTTCAAATTAGTCGACGAATTTAGTATATTATTTCTTTCTATGTCTTTCATCTTTCCAGGAAATTAATAATTTTAATCGAAAGATCGAACCAATATATCAAACGGGTCAATGATTCGAAACAAAATTTTTTTTTCTGCGTTCGTCTATCTTACGAAAAGAAAGTCGGAAAATGTAATATTTTATAATTGGTTAGCCACTTTGACCAGAGAATCACAAAACTCTTTTTATTATTTCAAGCTATTTAGAACCGCGAATAAGTAGATCCATGTGGGCAATCGATGCCAATAAAGCCAATGATCGTGGTTTGCAGTGATTACGCTTTTCTAATTGGAGCGGAATCGCGCGAAGAGGGGCGTTTGCTATCAATGCGATGATGCTGTTGATGGAATTTATGGTAACGTAAGCGTGGTTGCGGTTAGACCGAAATACACCTGAATTATTTTCCATTAATTGAGAATATTCTATTATTTTGATAAAAGAGACAAACAAATGTAGGTAATATTAACTATCTAGCACAGCAGGATCTTTGAAATTTTTTACGAATGATTAATATAATCGAAAAATGTAAATGGTCGCTTTCGAACACAATACGTATATATGTTTCCATTATGTATTATAGACATAGCCACTAAGTGTTTTATCTTGTGTTTGATGAAAAAGAGAAACACACGTAGCTTATATTGATCTTAATGTTAATTGCACTGGTAACATCGATAATTGTTACAATTGTAGTGTTCACTTATACGATTGTTATGCTAATAGACTGGAGCTCAATTGTTTGAAATAACAAACATAATATCTAATAAGCAAGTAACAGAATAGTGGACCAGAATATTATAAAAAAAATATGAAATAAAATTAATAGTATAATATTAACCCTCCCTCCATAGGCAAATCGTCGATCGTTTATGTTTAAGTCTATTCTTATTTTTCTAAACTTACAAAAGAACTTTATAAAATATAGATAAAAATTTAGAAAAAAAAAAATAAGTGTGTAGTACCGCAGTTTGCCAAAGAAGAGTTAATATGTGGAAAAAAAAGATCATCAACAAAATTGAAATTACTAAACATAATCAAAATTTTTCATATAATAATAAAATTTGCCACGCTCATCATGGTTATCACGAAATGATAAAAAGTAAATGATTTCTGCCAAAAAAAAGACTATTTAATCAAATAAACATCTGTTACCTAGAATGACGCCTTAAATAATTTTGTTGGCTGCAAGGTGCGATAACTTCTTTTTTCCTTCGTTTAATATTCTTTAACCGAGAGTTTCTTTGCTGTGTATTAGCAATAAAAAGCGATACACAGACGAAGCTATTGTATGCTCAATGTCATTCTCTATCTTTCTATCTTTTTCCTATGATTACAAAATATTACTTGTACCTATTTGCCTGAAAACGCTCGTTTGCTTTTATAACCATTGTGAACAAGTACTACTAAAAACTACTAGTACTACTCGCTTTTTTAAGCTACCCAATTTGCACTATCATTCCAATCGTTTATTTAAGTCATATTCTCCACCATATAAATTTACTACCATCATTTCTATATATATATTTTTACTACTACATACTGCTTAGTTAAAAATTATTTAAAATCATGGAATTATTAAATATTCATTTTTATTCTAAAAGAAGACTTTTAGAATAGAATAAAAGTGGAGTTAAATTACATATTAAATACGGAATGTCAGCAGAGTCCATATATATAACCTCAAATATGTATAATATATCAAACTTTCTGACGTTATAAATTAGATAATAATTTCTATTTAGAAAAAAAGATCTGGAGAGATCTAATTTTCATTAAACTAGAAATTAAGATCGATATAGGATGTAGATCGTCGATAAAATCTAACCTCAACTGTATATAACATATAAAACTTGTACGTAAATATCAAAGAGTATAGAACCTGAAATATAATTTTCTAGGTACAACTATTACTACATACTATACATACGTAGCTTCCTACGAAAATGAAGAAACGTTATATGTACCTGTTGGCAGCTTTCAAGGTCAATAACCATTTTAATTAAATATCACATGCCGCTTAACTTAACCTTAGCTTAAATTGCAACCAGTTGCAAGAAACGGAATTCTAAGTACATTCTATGAAATAAATACGATGGCTCGCGAGGCAAGGAACTTGAAACCCGTTTACGATACGCCAGTTACGTATAAACGACACACAGCGGGTTCGCACGTTTAAAATAATCCAATGGAATTCGATTAATCGGTTCCCGAGACATTATCGATGAACTAACCTGTCGTCCAGCGCTAATTACCACTGACGTTTATTACATTGGGAAGGACCATAGACGCGAACGTGTAATATTGACACAACGTGATGTGCGATATAAGGAACTTTTTGTTCTCGCAAGACGATGTTCTTGAACCGGCAACTACGAACCGCAAATATTTGTCTTTTCCACGCCATCTTGACAGGAATGGCGCGTTGCCCCAACCTGTGATATAGTACTGTTATAATAAGCACCAATAATACCGATCATTTCGAACATTTTCCATTCGATTAATCGATATTGTCAAGGGAATTAAATATGAATGTTAGACTGAACACTACTAATATCGATAATTTTCATTTGATTAATCGATATGTAAACTGATATACGTATTTCGAATAATCGATATTACAAAAAAGATTCATATACTTAAAATAATTGCAAAATATTGTACTGTAATCGTATAATTTTATCTCAAACAGTATATTGATATTGGTAATTTCTAACAATTTTCGATAGATCAATGAATTTCCCAAAGAAAACTTTTATATTTTGAATAATCGTGGAAATTATACAGTGAACTTGAATTCGTTAAAATAAGCACTATTAATATCGATCATTTCTGACAGTTTGTATTCGTTTAATCAATATCTCAAATATTTCGACCAATCGTCGAGTCTTATACAATAATTATTGTATTCCTGTCTTCACGTAACGAAGAGTACATAAGGTTATTCAACACAGAATCTCGCAATCGGTATTTGGCGGTTACTACTACTTTTGACTTCGCACGTTAGCAAATCGATATAATCGAACATTCGTTATGTATCGTGTTTGTGGTATATTAATGCACATCTACGCGAAATTTTCGATAAAAACTGACGAGTCACGTCAAAGGCGTTTCACAAATTTCTCCACGCTGACGAAACAAGTTTACGTTACGAAACGAAAGAGACACAGAAAAAAGGTAGTAGAGCAAAAATTCGAATGTATTTCACGCGTAAGAAAATTCCTGGAACAGGCATAAATACAACGTCTCTCGCGTGTCACGGAAACAAAACGTTCACGTTTCGCCATCGTCAGTAAAAACACACTGACCGTATCGAAACTGGCAGAGACTTTCAGGTTGAAGGTCACTACGCGGAACGAGTAAAATAAACCAAGAGTAATATTCGAATCGTTTTCGCTTACCTGATTCAAAGTCGTAGGAATAATGTCAGGGGTCTGTGGTAACATTTTGCCAGTGATCTGTAGTCGACTGCCCCTCGAGTCAAAACGATCTTACAGCACACGCGATCGGTAGCATAATATCCTGACCAGAGAACGGTAGAAAACACCTTGACAGGATACACACAAGGATCGATCACGAGCGACTCAACACTAATCGTTTATCACTGACCGATCGTCTTGACACACTACTTGTTTATCACCCGATGGTCCTTTTACGTCTTTTTTAATATAGTAAACTAATCGTTTTAGCGTTGGTCGTTTATGAAAATATGATTGATTTTTTCCGCGTCGAAGAATAAGCAACGAAACGAAGGAACGCTTCCTCTCACTACGAAATCATGCGCGAGACTGACGGGTCCGGGCGGTGTAGCTAAAGCCGAGCGTAACCGAGCGATCACGGGAACAGCCGAATAGCTATCATCCCCCCGAACACGGCATACACCGACACTATGGTATTTCTGAAATTTAATCGCTATCGACTACCGATGAAGGAATTGTCATGGGAATGATGGCCTCAATTCGTAATAGATATTGATATTAATCAAGTTTTTCATGAGTGGGAAAAGTATTTTCTTTTCAATGAAGGTTTGTTTATGCTTTAGGGTTAATTAATTTGAAAGTTCTACGTATAATGATGGCGCCCCGTTTTAATCTATGTTAATGGAATTAATAGTATAGAAGGTTGAAGATGTTTATACTAAAAATCTTTTACTATAGTAATAAATAAAAATTACAGTTTATATACAGTAAATTACAGTTAAATAAAATTACATACGATGTACTGTAACTCTTATCTTCGATATGCTATAAAACATAATTCAGTTAATTATTCAATACAAAAAGCAGTATGATGATTTCATACTTGCTTATATAATTTGTTCATATTTTATATAATGTTTACATTGTTATATAATTTTTTCATATCATGAGATAATAAACATGAGATAATAAAATATTTAAATGTCTCCAGATCATAATGTGTACGCGTTAAAATCTAATAATTAAATCGTTTCATCACAACACTTACTGTCAGTGAAATTAGACACCGTAATGTAATTCTGTACTTTTTAATTTCTACTATTTCGCTTTATTCATTTTACCATAATACTCTACTAATTCACAAGCTGTAAGTCTGTCGTATAATTCTTCGTCTTTGTAGGCTCTATTATTTTTTCTGTTCCTCCATTATTTCATTGTTCTCCAACATCCCGCTCGGGTTAAGGACGAGAAACTGTGTCACATCGTTATTACATTATCGCACATACGTTTTAGCAGGTTGGTACGGGAATACAGGAGGTTCGCGAATTAAAACCTGTCCGATACAGCGACCGCTACTGTACGCGTACAGGTACGGTTCGTTCTACGAAATACGACTTCATTTCTGAAGGGGGGAAGACTGGTCCGCCATCAGAAGCTCGTTTGTATTCACTCTGTAATGGTTGCCTCGCAGGACGCATAATAGTCGTATCTAAAGAGTTGCCTTGCAGACGACAAATTCCTTTCTCCGGCTGCTTCGGCCATACATGGAATTTAAACGCCGCCTCCGCGAGACGAACCTTTGAAATTCACGGAAACCTCGTTGAAAGATCAAACACTCTCGTGGCTGACATTACGAGGGGTCGACGTGAAAGCGGCGAATGGAGCAAACTGGAAGGACGAACGTAAAACAGGACCACGAATCGGCGAAACAAAAGGGCTCAGTTAAAAATATCGGTTACGTCAGCTGGACTCTTCTAACGTGGGGACCATTAAGTAGGTTCTCTACTGAATCGCTTTTAAAGAAGTATGTATACTATTGTCGTGATTAAGGGTATTTATGTTGAGCTAGTATTTCGTTTTTTCATGACTTTGTGCATTTTTGAAGGCAATTTCGAATTCTTATAAATGTATATAAATATTGATAAAGCGTACATAACAACAAAGGTTTTAATTAAAAAGCGGTTAATTAAAACCGGTTACCAACTGGGCTCCTAAATGAGAACTATTAAATTAATCCTCTATTAGATTGTGCTTAAAGAGATGTATATGCTGATACAACATACATGAAGCGCATTTATGAATTAGTAATGAGTTGTTTCATAAATTTAGGTATTTTTAAGTCAGTCTATTATTACTATAAGTATATAATAAGGACACAATAGTTTCTGATTCTTGAATAACTTTCAATATCAATTGCAACATAAATATTGTGATTTATCAATAATTTAAAGAAATTCTTTTAGAAAAAATTTGTGGGATATTTCAATAAATAGCAATTTTGAGTTATAATCTAATAAATTGTTTAATTCTAGCTCATCTTACATACACTCCCCTCTCTTTAAATACATCCTTTTTATATTTGTCAGACATTAAAAATATTTAATTGGAAAAAAGAAAACAGTAGAAGTTAAAACAAATTGATACATTCACCTGATTAAATACACGATACTTTTTGAATAATGTATTTCATGATAAAGTTTGTTATTTTGAGAAGGGATTAACAAAGAACACTTTTTCCCTCTTCGTTCGTTATACAGAGATGCAGAAATTTAAAATAAATGTAAAATGTCATTAAAATTAAAAATCTTTCATACGAAACGAAGTAGGACGTAAAAGCTCCAATATTATTTTACGTTATATTTCTTTCATTTGTCCTCCTTTCAAGTAAATTTTTGCACTACCGAATGGAAAGTCCATGAATCTTTTTAAATCCTGACACACCTGTTTAAAGTACCATAAGAACGAAGGTTACATCACGAGGTATGAGTCAGACAAGTAATTCTCATTAGTGTCGACGAATTTCGTTGTCACAAAATGAGTCCTCCACTATGGTTAATGTATCGGAAATGAGCACAGCTTTTACCAAACATGGTCTGACTAAATTTTGTTTCAGATTCCATTCAATTATCTCAACTTGTTTGAAGTTTCATTCATCTATGTCATTAAATGAACTCTTGACAATATCTCTTGTCAAATCTCGAGATATACGTCGCACTTGAAGAAATTTCTTGTATTCACGTATGATAACGTTATATTAAGAAAGGTGACAATAACTAAACTAATTAGGAGAAACTTTATTATATACTTTATTAAATATCTGGGTATGTAATTACTAATTAATAATAACGGAATATCTGTAATACTTCTTTCTTTCTAATATGAGATTGTTATTCAATCTTCAAAATTACTCTGATGTTATTACGAATGCTTCAGGAAAATATAATTTCTACTTTTACAGTTATTCCATCCAGTTACTCCACTGTATTTCACTCCATCCTTACATATGTTCCTTTTTACTTGTTCAATTTTTATAATCACAAACCATCTCCTCTCTCCTTCCATTAATGTATACATTCTATAAAATCTTTACTATTCTATAAAACATAAGATATGCTAAGTAATATTTTAACACGATGTAAATGAGGAATTTAATAAACGAGATAGTATCTATAATATTCGTGTTTCTAATTTTTATAATTTCATCTTTCCTTGTACATTCTCTGTTTCATATCAATATATAAATCATATCAATATTGATATAATAAATAATCTTTGTTATATTGTAAAATGAAAAACATTCAGATTTTGATAAAACTTTCTCTGATGAATCTAGAACGAAAGTAAACATTAACATAAATAATATTAAATCATCATGGAATTCATGCCCAGTATCATTAGAGAGATTCTATAAATATCAGTATTTGATAAGTATCTGATTAACTTCGATTTCTCAAAGAGCGTTCGTATATCATGGCTTTTCTCTACTTTTCAATTGATGCAATTGGCCAATGTGGATTCTCAGTGGCTCAATTATATTTTAATAAATCCTAAATCCAAAAACCAATTAAACTTTATCTACGTGTTCCTTTCTATTCACGCAATATCCACGATCGATCAAAGTTCAGAAATTTCACTTTCTTTCACAGATCCCATTTTCTATTAGCAAACAATCGTTCCCAGATTATCTGCTTTACGTAACCAAGACAAAAGATAAATTAATTACAGAATCTTCTACAGAATCTTCATACAAATTCACTTCCTACTGACTTTCTACGTCCTACGTTAATCCGCCATAGAAGAATGGTATTATCCGCCGATCATTTTCAAAATAATTCATCGTCAAATTTCACGACATTGTGGAGACCGGGCACTCGCTATTAATTCCAATGTCTCATTTACGTTTACGTTCCTGGCTCGCTCGTGATAGCAGTAGATACAACGACCGGTCGATGTATCTATGGAAGAGCTGGCGCCGCGAAAGCTCTAGAAGGCTATCCATAAAACATGCTCACTCGAACGAGGAGAAAGGAGCGAGCGAAAGAGCGAGCGAGATGAAAAGGGTAGCTCTGACGAGAGAAAAGAAACCGAACGTCTTCTCGACACGCTTGTCTTCTGTGGCCACCAAGAAGCGTTTAGCCAAAGGGAGTTCGTTTACACGGAGGGTGTAACGGAGGGACGTTAAGACAGAAAGAAAGATGGGAAAAGAAGCTGTTGAACAGTAACGGTCCATCGTCAAGGGAATATCCACTTAAACGATCGATCATATGGTATAATGTAGTTTAATCGTGTAGCTCTTTGGTTGTTTTGATATCGCATCGTCCGTTCTCGAACCTTTTTAATTTCCGATTATGTTCATATTTTCTAGTGAAGTTCTAGCTTCGGTAAATATTTGTGTACTGACGAATAATAACATCGAGGTGCGTTAAATTTTAATTAGGACATAAATTTTTGTAGAAATACTTTGTTTGATAGGAATATGTTTTTTGGCATAGTTAGAACATTACTTATCTGATTCGAAGTACAATATAATGTAGTATAAAGAATAGTTGAGAAATAGTTACATAGTGTGACACACGTTACACGAAGGTTCGATTCTTTAGTAATATGTAACTTGAAATATATGTAATGCAAGTGCTATGAAGCAGATCTTTGTAATTCAGCATCGCAGTTTTAGAAACTTTAATGCTTTGCGTAGTTCGAAAAGTAAATTTTAATAACGTGGAACGACGTTAAAAATTAGTTTACTCAATCGTTTGTCAGAGTAAAATTCTTCACTGGGAAAGTGAAGAAATAATTATAATTATAACATCGGTGTTTGTATTGAAATTAAAAATACGAAGTACCTTCCCACAGAGCGAGAAGTTTGAATATTCACACGCGTGTGTAATATACTATTTTTAAGTGATTTTAAGTGATAAGTTTAAAATAACTTTAAGGAAATCTACATTCACATTCTGTCGGTACCAATTATACAAATCTTCCCATAAAAATCGTAAAACTTACAGGAAAAGAACGAACATCGCTAATCGTAAGAATTTATGTACATTGAGCAATGTCCTTAGATAATACGGTCAACATCGATACAGGAACTTATCAATTTCCACATTATCAAAGAAAAACGGAGCACTTTCATAGAATTTTAATGCTCTTTCATTAACTAGAAGCGATCAAAGGGGACGCCTTTGCGGGAAGCAGCGTCAAACGCACAAAGATGCAAACAGACACAAATTACGCGGTGCTACGCTAGCTACGGCAATTTCAGCTTGTTTCCTTTTAAAGTCCCCCGCTCGACGGCTTTTTGCGTGCCCTTTGCGCCGCGGAATAGATCCGCGAACCGACTCGATCTTCCTATCTCTCTCCATTCATAAAACATAACGTTTTAAACGAGAACGAAGGGCATACCCATCGGTGACAGAAAGACTGGCCGGGGAAAAAAAAAGGAGCGAAACGGAAAATCGAAGAGGAGAAAGAGAACGATAATGAGTACAAAACGGAAATACGGTTCCTCGATGATGAGAGGGAGCGAGTTTTCTTAGCGTTCGTTTTATGCGAAGATCGAGGGACGTCAGACAAGAGGTTAATTTTACCGTAAGACAGAAGAAAACAAAAAGATAAAGAGAACGAAGGAGAAGGAGAGTAATAGGAAAGAGCAAAAAAGATGTACTGAGAAATATACCGCGCGAGAGGTACATTTCCGTGAGTTAATTGAAAGTTAGATACATGCGAAATACAAGTTGCTCGAGCATCGAACGGTGTCAGGGGTCGTTAGTCGATGAAATTATTTCATCTCGATGGCTCGTTAAAACAAACATGGCAACGGCGATGCACGCTTTGTGCCGTTGGATTGGAGGAGAATTAAGTACGAAAGGACATGACAAAAAGGAGTCGAATGGTTCCACTTCGAGCCCGAGTCTTTCCTTTCTTACGCCCTGTGTCTTGGCACGCATTAATTCGTACCACGTTTCTTTGGTATAATTGATCCACATACCGATCCAAGTGCTTTTAGGCACGAGTGGTCTCTGCGTTTTCGAGTGGACGTCTTCTTTTTTACTTTAGCCCCCCCCCCCCCCCACAGGAACGAGCCGGCCTTATCCGTGCTCCGATTCTACGCTCAACGCTAGGCTATTCGTCTGGCGAAAAAATTTCTAGCCAGATAAACGGACAGCGCGTCCACGGACGCTTTTAGCATTATGATTTTTACCAGGTTGAAATGTTACACTTTGATAAATGAACTAGATAGTCGAGTTTCGGTCTGACTTCGCGTTACTGCCTCGATATTGAAGTGTTTCTTTAGTACAAGTTCGTTGTTGATGCAAGATGATGTATAGGAGGAATATACTCGACCTATGATTTAATGCGTGATTTGAATAAATGAGATTTACAGGCTATATATTCATGAAATATAACATAAGTTATGATTTTTTTGTAATAGTATATGTTTGAGAATTCCTTGAATATAAATGCGCCTAAACTTCTAAACGTCCGTGTAACACTATCAATAAACCATTGTCAGTTAAAAATGAGAAGAAAGATGAATAAAAACGATAAGTGGTTACCTTTTTACTCTTAGAGAAGTCTAATAACGATAGAAAGTTTCGTACAATTAAAATTTAGATATCCGTATGTCGAGACATTTTTCAAGCTTAATTTTCTAGAAAAAGAAAAGAAAATCTTGCATTAGAAAACTTCGTTCTACATATTCGATCATATTTTCTATGTAAAATCATTCTATTTCCATACTAATGTAGCATAAACATAAACTTTCATATTTGATCAATTTTATTTGTTTTAAGAAAGGTATAGAAGATATCGCATCTCTGGAAATAGACTTTCCCGAAATTTCAGCTTGACAGGAACTGGAACGCTTGTTAGTAGAATTTCAAGTAACAAGTTCATGTGTAGTGGCGAAAATAAAAGTGGAGGATAAACTTTAATTCCGAGCTGCTTGGTTGGCACGCAAGGTAAAACCAGACGCTGGAATCTTGGTACTGCAAATCAATCTTATTGCTAGTCTCGTCTAGTTTGTTTCTGGCAAAAGGAATTCCTGGAATTTTATCAGTGGCGTATTCAGAAGGTATGCCAGCTTGTAACAGCACCCCGGAAATTTTCCAGTATCGGAATATCCATTTACGTCTGTGCTTAATGTTTCTTTCCTTTATCATTGCACGAATCAGAAGTTTCACAGGCAACTAAAGAACACGATCTCACTTCGATGTTTTAACTTCAACTTAATTTTAACGATTCGATAATGAACAAATAGTTTTGTGATACGAATAAGAAATCCTTATCAAAATTCTAATTTATTCGATTAGATTTCAATTCGACTTTTATTCCAATAGTTTTTATTTAATTTAGTGTAGCTTTTTCTCGTCATTTTCACACGAAGCTCCTTTCTCTCGACTATCTTTATTCGCTGTTATGTCCCCGAATAGCAAAATGAAATGCACCGTAAAATTGTTCTAAAAAATAAGGTGAACTGAGAAAATTTAAAACGAAACATGCAGTAATTAACAAGTATGAATAGTACTGTGTATTGCCTAAGTACGTTACTGCATTTTATTCGCGACCTCCTCGAAAAAAATCGTCGAAACCGAAGTGAATTCCCGATCGTGAAAGAGGGACGGTGATGAAAATAGATCTTCTGGTTTTGCCTTGCAGATTCCTTCAGGTGCACCGAAATTACATTTACCGAGGGAAACGTACCGAGCAGAGATAGCATTGATTATCCTCCGTTTGTCGCGTTGCTGGACAGCTTCTGTTCACTTGACGAGAGAAAAAAGAGGCACGTACTTCCAATTATGTAAATTAACAGCGGGTATATAACGAAGTCATCTTTTGCATATGTATGATCGAATAGAAATAAGAAGAATCGAAGGTCCGGTAAAGAAAGATTTGACTAATCGTGGGTGTCACGTTTATTTTTTCCTTACTTTTAACAAACAAGTAAAATCTATTGTTAGGACAATTTTAGACAAAGGTATTGATCATTTGAATATAGGAAATATTATAGAAATGTTCCAAGATCATAGGTACAGTTAATTACAGTACCGAAAATACATATATAGAACGTGAAATATAGAAAAAAATACGTATTTAAACGTGAAAACTTCAGGAACGTGAAGGGGAACGATAAACTAAGAAAAATGTCCTGCAGAGATTTGCTTGCTTTCGCTTCATTTTGAAGAAGATCGCGAAGAAAGAAACAAAAACGTTTTCGTTTTCTCACTTATTTATTTACACTTGTTTATTTATGTTATCATCTATTCAACGAAGATGAGATCGAATCGTAGCTGCGGTCCGTCAAATTCCTTATTTCCTTATTCCAATTCCTTATTCCAATTATAACTGTCACTGTTAAATGTAATGCTTGCGTTACCACAAGGGGCCAGCATTTTAAACAATGTCTTCATTAAATCTTATCTCAATAGATATTAATCAGTAGCATAAAATTCTCTCTAATTTACAAATTAAAAATTCTAGTTCCTCATATATATTTCTTATAATTGCAATACTAAACTCGTTCGTCTCTATCTCTTTATCGTGCATAACAATTCTTTATCGCAACGTTATTAATTATAAGATCAAACGTATAACCGTATACAATTCCTGCGACGATCCATCGGCTTATCCTTCCTTCGTGAGAAAAGAATTACGAGCTATTTTCCGGAGCCGGAACAGAATTAAACGACCTTAACAAAACACGTAACGAAGAGCCGCGTTTTCCCTCTATGCATTTATTATAATTTCTTTGCTGAATGTGTAATGTCCCGATCTTTTATACGAAATAACAGCTCTTCCCCCGATCCGTTCCCGTAAATTTCCTCTTAGATCATCCGTGCAATCAACCGTGTGTAATTTACTTTGGACTCGCCGTGCACGGTTTTATTATCAACCGTCCCTTTGTAATTTGTTATTCGATAAAACACAGGATGGGAGGAGCTTTTCCTTTTTCTTCGTGTCCATCGCGCTCTTACCGCCACGAAAACTGCAGAAATTCCCTTTTACCGTAATTATCATCCGCGAAACCTCGGGGCTCAAAGTTCTCTTTCTAGTCGTCGAAAAAACGCGAAGACGGTTTTCACAATGCGTTATAAAGCGCGCGTAACATGTCCGCCGCTCGTTACAGTTTGCCCAATAAAGAGCACAAAGAATATCCTTTCACGCGGATCCATTATGGCGTTCGTGAACGCATTGAAGCCTCGTTTCGCGACGCTTAAAAATAGACGGTAATGGTTTTTGCGTAAAGCCCAGCCGACTCTTAATTATTAACACTTCATAACAATACCCGTAATAAAGTACGTTGGCGTGTACGTGTCTATATGTTGATTATCGCAATACGCGCGTTGCGACGAAATGTCCTGAAGGAATTGTTAGGGAGCGTTTGGAACGAGTTTAAATTTAAACGTAGACGCCTGGAACGTCTCGTTTCGCGCGGATTTTAGCAACACTACCATTGAATTCCGCCAGAAGACTTTTAGGCAACTAATAATAGTATTCGGACGCTTATGAAGATCTTTTCTTTAGGTGTTTAAGGGCTTGGTTATTTTAAGTTACTGTCTACAGGGTTGGAGTCCTCAGACTTGAGACAATGTTAGAAGTTACCGCGAAGTAACTGTATTTTTTCTTTACATTGGTACAGCAAAGTCGATATAAAAATTCTCCTTTGAGAAACAATTAATTGTAGCAGTATTTTACTGTCTATCGATTACGATATGTAGTAGAAATACAAACAGTTTCAATTACCAAAAGCAAGAGGTGTTGCCTACATTTGAAATGTTCGAAAACTCGTTTCTAATTAAGTCTTGCTGTATTAATTTTACTAAAAAATTTATGGCTCGCTGCCAAGCCCAACTTATTCTTTTATTGATTAGCCTCGTTAAACTGCAAATGCTTAATAGAATTATCAAATATTTACTAAGCATCGTATATATTTATCGACCTACGATAAACCTAATTTTTGTTACTGTTTAAATTAATCAAATTCTATATCCTCCATTGTTAAATATATTAAATACGGCTATCAATATCTAAATCAGTACACTTCCATTTCAATATCTTCGGACTATCCGTATTCCGAATATGTAGCCAATTATAATCTACGCCACAAAATAAATCAAATTCTACTTTATCGTACAAAATAACACTTTTAATAACATTTCTTATCTTCTTCAAATATAAATAATTGGTTCAACGGTCGTGCTAATCTTACCACGTATGCACGTATATTGACACGACAAACAAGCAAGAAAATAACGAATATAATTCACATTTACTACATCAAATTATTTTTCATCGATATGATATATTCAAATAATTTCCTTTCAGATCGCAATTATAACCAAGCGTATGATTAACGTTTTATTGATGGACACGTTTATGATGAATAACGACCTATTATCATTTATTGCCACGGGCATTTAAACAAAAATGAGGAAGAAGGTCGATCGCTTCCCTCAAATTGTTTAATGAGAAACAAACCACTCTCGATATCTACGTACCATAATACAATAATTTTTTATAAGACCCTAATGGACGTTCCTCGTCGTTGGTATAGTATTAACATTATCTTCCGATATTCAGTCTTCTATCAGAGTTTTATAAAACAAAATTTAACAAATGTAAAAATGAAGCGAAATAGAACTCTACCTTGTTCTACATTTGTTTTCTATTAGTGTGATGACAGTTTTATGGTAACAATCGTGTAGTACATACCATCGAATTTTATCGTACAATATTCGATGCCTCAATAACTTGTTATGGTAATAAAAACTTATCGTTAAACAATTTATTAAAAAATTAATTATTCGCTGTGCAAACAGAAGGAAAATTACAACAAGTTTTATTATCGTTCGACCATTGTTGTTCGAACAATGACAAATTTCGGAAATTTCTTTATTGTCGACAGAAAAATGAAAACAAATAACACAGGAATTACGTGAAAATGTTATAAAAATTGTCACTGAAAGAGCACGCATTTGTAAAGCAGCTAGAGATGGCCGTTTCGTCATTATCGTATTTCACAGATAATTGTAATGAAACGATAAATTATTGATAAACAACATGTCTATCTTATTTCGTTTAAAAATTCTTTAAAAACAGGGTGACAAAACTTCGTTCATATCGCCATGCATATATACAACTATCATCAAAAACATCAACGAAACTATCACCAGACCGGCTCTATCTATTCTACAAAGACGAGTTTCGCAGCAGCATGGTACTTAATCCGTCGATCGAAATAATCTCGTCGTGTATGCACATGCATCGTTTCGTCAAGGAATCGGGAAAGTAACGAGTGCACTCTCTCTCCGCAAAAGAAGAGAGGCTCGCTCGAGGTGTTTTGAAACGTATGGAGGTTGGCGAAGGAACGGTCGAACAGATATTCCGGTTCGTGAATAAACTGCCGATGGCAAGGCCACAACTAACGGCCGCCAGACTGGCGTCGATAATCCTGCTGCCGTTTTGCACACACGTTCAACAATCCACGCACCGTTCCACCTCCGCTTCGCGCGGCTTCCTCTTTCGCCCTCTTCTTTTATCTTCATCGCACGGTGTATCATAATTCGGTTTTACGACGTCGGCGACACCTTCGAGATCGCGGCTGCGATCCGCTCGAGAAAAAGCAACGTGCCCTCCGGTACTTAAAAATTTGTGACTCGCGTTTCACGGACATCTTCATTCAAAACCGATTACCTACTCAACTTGTCGGTTAATTAATTCGACCCGCAGCGAGTATTTGGTTGCTTCCGCCATGATTCCGGCATCGTGATAAGTCACAAAGTGGATTTTAATTCAATTTTACTGTCAGAGACGTTTTCATGGCCACGTTTAACGCATCGATAAAAGAAACCCTTTTTTGGAGAAGCTCGCGACTCGAACAAGTTCCTTCGTGCTCTTTCGTTTCTCCTTTTTCTTTCGGTCGTTTTTTCGGCAGATTTCTTGCTGGTTTTTTTTAGCAGGTTGCAAGAACAACTTCATTTTGTTAGCGTGATATTCTTGTTCCAGTGTTCGAGTTATTGGTATACTTATACCGATCATCATACATTTTGTATTTTCGGTCGATTTAATTAATTTGGTTAAAGATAAAAAATTGATTTATCTGTAAAAAGATATGTAAACTTTTTTCTAGAAGATAAAGGTAGGATGTAATTAATTTGTGAAATTAATACGAAGGAAATATTGAGAAATTATTTGCGAAATCGGCAGCTGTGTAGTTATCGGAAAAATGATATCTAGTGAAATTCTAAAAATCAGCTGCAATGATTGCATCGGCAAATTTTTAATCATTTGTATTGTCACCGCTATCGTATTTCTCAATATTCGATATTGCGGATAAGATATTTGACCGAGCAATTAGCTAATGTTGAAACGTCAAGATAACCATACTGACTCAGATCACACAAATATATCACGTGAATGAGATATGATTGAATCCGCTTTCGCGATAATTGCACTCGAAACGCTCAAACATACTCTCGACAAGATCACCTGTCAGAGCAACTCGTGAAATCATAGGTTACATGAAATTTATGTTTTAAAATACAAAAAAAATGAAGATGATAAATTATAACGAAAGAAAGTTACCATTGGATATGATCGCTATTAATTATTAAGATGAATAAATGGTTTCAAGAAAATGTACGATATAATAAAAAGAGAAGAAAACGCTGAGTCCTCCGTGAAATCAGGAGGTTAATGAAAAATAGATACGAGCGTTTAAAATAAGATTTTTTAAATAAACCGTACTATCGATACAGATTTTATTTGAAATATGCAATAATAATAGAACAAAATTAATACTACATACTTCATTTGAATATTTATCAAATCCAGATACAAATTTGACAGAAACTAACGAAAGATGAGAAAGAAAAATTGTAAAGATCCTGTATGTCCAACAAATCGACACCCTCCAAGGTACTTGAAAATAATTGTAAAAGTGGTATGAATATTTTTCATGCAAAGATTGTATCGTTTAAGGCATCGCACTACGAGTAACAGCAAATCAAAGGATCGAACAACTACATCAAGAAAACGCAGTCGCGCAACGAGTTGTAGAAAGTACTTTAGATAATCTTTGCGTTGCATTTTTTTTTTTTTTTTATGATTTTGCAACTTCAACAATTATTTTCTTATGGTTATGCGACGAAGATATAAACTACATGATTTATAAATAAAAAGGTATGTTCTACGAATAAAGATTTTCATTTGATTTCCAGCAAAATGTGCCAAGCTTCGAGATCGACCGTAGAAAGTTCAACATCGATGTCGAGGACACGGTGAGAGGGTGATAAATAAATTATAGTCTTTGTTGCAGCCACCTGCATATTTTGCATGGAGCATCGTAGCGACAGATCCTTTACGATCTTGCATTGTTTAAGATCCTCATTCCCATGCCATTTCAGTGATTCACAGAATACCTACTACAGTCGTTAAAATTAACACGTTACTTAATATAATGAACACGCATGGATTTCGAAATACAATTAAATGTACTTAGAATCGCTCGTAATTATTCTATATCAACATGTCGAATAATATTATACTCATCGTGCATTTTAATAACATTATATAACACCCGTTTTAAGATGTTGGAGAAGTAAATGTAGGAAGAACTAATGGTTCGCTTGGAAAATATTTTTTCATGTACCGTTTAAGTGAAATAAGTGTAAGAGAAGGTCAAAGTGTAAAATTTAGTACAATTGGTATTTTCTGATTCTACTATAATTTCTTTATTCGAATACTAGTCAATATAAAACATATGTAGAAGAAGATATTAACTTCTATGATTTTAAACACTAAATACCTAATAAAATCGCAATTATCAATTTTTACATAAAATTCGAGTAAAACTTGTCTTAAACTATAAAGTTTGTCTGTGTTAGAATAATTATGAGCGTTATTGTGCATGCGTCGAACTAGAAAGGACTTTCTTCCTAATTCATAAGCATTTAACTTTTGAACCACAGTACAAGAAGCAGAGAATCGATAAAATCATGCAGATCGAGGTCGATCTGTTGTAGATCGCGCAAAAAAAGAGTCTGCCACTGTCGCAGAATACGAGAAGCTCGCAAGCAAGCAAGTCCGCCAAGAAAGAAAAAGCGCATAAGATCTCGATGTAAAACGTTGAAAAAGAACCAAACGCCTCTCTGTATATGCGTCAAAGGATCCAGTTCGCAAGATCTAAGGAAGAATTGCAAATGTCCATCGACGACGTGCCCAATGCTTTCAAAATATGATGATTGTTGCTGTATAAGAAAGAAGGTATGCAAAGCAACCAACTTTAATCAACAAAAGAAAGGCAGTATAGTCATCCATTATTTCTTATAAAAATAGTAACTTCGTATTATAATTCAAGAGAAAAATAATCCTCATACTAATAACATAATTATAAGAGATTAAGTTTCTATTTTAGAGAAATAGAAGCAAGAAAGGAAACAATCCAAAAAATAATCCAAGAAACAATCCAAAAAACGATCCAAAAACTAATGCAAATTCAAATCCTGGAAGAGGAAGATCGGCACGACAATGTCACTGCGAATCACCTACATCAAAGTTAGGATCAATTAAATAACATATATATACATATATAAATCCTCCTTTATATCGCAAATAGAATAATATTTTTATAATTGACATTTAGTCCAAAGAGAAACATATTTGCAAGAGGACTATCCAATTTACGTAGGAAGCTACAACAATTTGAACTTCCTTTCCGTCGGTATGAAAAACTAATATGCAATGGTAATAATCGAACAAATATGTCTATTAATATTTTGGTTTCAAACCTAGACATAATAGGAAACAAACATGCAGAACATGCACCGACCGATGCAACTCGAGAGTTTCTTCAAAGAACCGAAGTCAAAACGCGCCAGTAAGCATTTGCAAAACAAATGAGTAAGCAGACGGTATTATATTATTGAAGTAAACTTATATTTTTTTTTTTCTTTTTTTTTTTTAGGAGAGGAGGAAAGTGAAATTCTGCAAATAAGGGTAACAATGAATTGGTATTTCTGATAAATGTTTCGTTTGTATTTGCTTACAAAATCAATGTAAGTGCTCGAAGACTCGATGAACAAGCGAATGGATTTTGTCGTGCTGGATATCTCTCGCGTGTTTCAGAAACACGCTGAATTATACATACAAGAAGGCGTAGACGAACGAGCTGACCCACAGTTATGATTCGTAGGCTCGAGGCGAGAGAAAATTGTTCGTCACGAGTCTTTTGCATGTTGCCAGAACATTCGCCAGCATTGTAACGTATACAGTTACAGACAAGTGATTAATAGTGATCGAAAAACGCCTGCGTAGTATCGCACGACAAAAACCACTCGTTTGCATCGGGACTGAGAGATATCTTCGATTTACGAGCTAATGGCTTGTACGCTTAATAATTAAGTAATGCGAATATAAATTATAAATCGATAAATCATACGAAGGTATTAAGCAGCGTCCAGTGAGAATCATTTTTTGCAAGACCTTTGACGAACTAAGAATCTGCTTTATGCTAAGAAAAAAGAAAAAAGAAGTACATCGCCAAGCGGAGCATATAATATGAACGACAAGAACAATGAACAATCTATTCGATACTTTTAATTACGTCAACCAATACTATTCAATCCAAGATACGATACACAAAAATATAAAAATGAAATGAGTGTTTAAATATTAACATATATCTTTTATTTTTACGATATTAAATAGTCCATATGCATAAAGAAGTTTCGTACATATCCGTAAGATACTGTTTTATAAGTATTCTAAAATCTATAAACCTGAGCTTTGAGAATTTCAAGATCGTTTTTTTTTTTCAAATTAATATTCTTCTAACAATTAAATCTATAATCTGACACACTACATCTTCGCAGATATATCATGCCGCAATTCTGCAAATAAGTATCATAAATAGGTACAGCTGAAAAAATATAAAACTGTAATATCTGTAACAACAATCTACGTTTTTTATATCGTGTGTATTTCGTCTATAAATATAGTAAAATGTTCCATGTGACTCGCCCAAGGCAGTGATCGTAAATGAAGAAGAAAAATGTCATGATTATTTCTCATACATACTCGAATACATATTGTATTCATTCATCATACAAACGACATTTTATTAAATACCTACACTATTTATACTGCATCAATCATCCTTTCTCCATTGAAACGAAATAAAAAACATCTCTGGAGCTTGTTTATTGTTAAAATATATGTATATCGTCGGTCTCTGAAGCACCAAGCTTCAAACATCCTGCTTCGATGCGAAGTTCTGTGATATAATGAATCGAGACGAAGCTCGCGGATGGTAAATTAAACTATTACGTAAGATACTATGTTATCTTCAATACATTGGAATGATCAGTCTCTTCTCACAGAATTGGCTCTCAACCGCTTCTTAAACAGATTCAGCTGATTGTCAAGCCAAGCGAGGCAATCACATTTTTACATATGGCATGAGATATTTAATAAGAGTTTAAACAATTCGATTAAATAGGTGCTATAAACGCCGATAATTGGCAAGTCTAATAAGGTATTTATCTCGATACCATCCCTGGTTCTCATTGTTAGGGAAACAAGATACGTATACAAGGGAAAAGATACGTATACATGAAAATATAAATTCACCGTGTACTGCGTCTGTTCGCATTACGTAACTGCTTTTCAATTTCAAACTGTCTCAAATCTGCTCTCTGTAAGAAATCTTGACGTTCTAAATATCCGTCTTTACCTTTGTTGTGAGTACTAATTTCTTCCTCTAAATTTTCTTGTTTCTTATAATTGTCCCAATCCAACTTGGACTTTTCTAAAGTACTAATTTTCGCCTTTTTTCCTAATTGACCAAGGACAGAAGAAATACCTCCCAAACCAGCCCGTTTAAAACCTTTACCCTTTCCGGATCCTCTTCCTGCAGGAGGACCAGGGTTTCCTGTTTTCTCAGAATTTTCAGCAGAGGATAAAGATAGTCTTGCTTCCGCAGAGTCTATCGAGACTTCTTTCTCAACCTTCACTTCTTCACCAGCAAATTCAAATACCTTAGTTATCTTTACTTTTTCTTCAACTTTTGGCTTTTCTATGGGTGGTGATTTCTCTTTTGGTTTATTTGTCGCGCTTTGTGGCTTAGATTTAGGTACAGTCGCTTTAGAAATTAAAAATACAATAATGGGTAAAATAACAGCAATGTACGTATAATTCAGCAATGCTAATCAATTTATGGCTTAAATTATTTACCTGTATCCTTCATAAAGTCAGCCCAAAGAGAGTCAGCTCTCTTTTTCTCTTCTTCTTCTGTAAGTTCCTTTTTCTCTTTTGATCCTTCTTCTTCCTCTTCCTCCTCTAGCTTTTCATCAACCTCATCTTCTACTTTTTTTCTTGTCCTTCTCTGCTTCTTAATTTTAGACTTTACGACTTTGTTCTTTTTTCTTCCTCTTCTCTTTGTTGTTTCTCTTTTGTTTTCATCATTTTCATCCTCAGGACCACTTTCTGCATCACCTTCAGATTCTACTTCAGACACAGGCTCACTGTCTGCACCATCAGGAACATAATCTTCATCATCTTCATCAGAGTCAGAAGGCAATTGATGTTCCTCAGTCATACTTATATAATTAAAACTTTACTTTTATGATAACTATAAAGAAAGCATATTATATATTTATCGAATCCAATCTAAATTAATTAACACAGTGTCATTGTTTGATGTTCCATTATATTAACAAAGAGTTATTGAAAAATTTAAATCTATATTATTTGTAAAATAAAATTTTAGATATACACTTACTTTAAAAGCTTTCACAAGAATTTATACAGCATTTGTTAATAAAAAAAAGATAAACTTTTGGACTCAAATAATACACAAACAATTGTTTTCACAAAATAAACTTCATCGCGTTTCGTATACAAATATACAACCTAACCTCTCTAAAGTACGCAATTCCATTAATAATCGGAAGTCAATAACTTAGTTATTGATTATGGATATTTTAGTACTTACTTATTTTCTCAAAAACACGACCGATCGTGCTAAAAATTCAGTTATACGACGAGCTACCTTCCGGAACGTTCGTTACAATATTCGGAACGTTATCTTTATTTCGTCGTTCGTCACTTAATCGTTGTATATTAAGAAACTTTGAATGAAATTTAGAACTATTTTAGAAACACACAAATGAAACATTACCACACGTGAGAAAGTCATGAAAAATTAACAACCGAAGAGTACGAATCGACTCACGATTCGCAAATGCGTTCGATGCATCTTGCCAGCCATATTTACTTGCTCATCGAGCGCCTTCTTTCGTGAAACTCTAAACTACAATATCCTGCGTGAATCTGCAAAAGTATATGTACTTATAAACAAATTACGCTCGCATTAGGCAAAATAATATAATTTAATAAGAAATAAACAATTCGACTTTATTATAAATAAAGTATCTTTTAAAAATTTTGCAAGCAACTTATATTTCACTCGGGGACAAATGCAATGTCGACATCTATGTGAAACTATGTCGATAACTGTAGGATACAACAGAAAATCAACGAATAATTTCGACTTATCTATCTATGTAATATTTTTACTTTTCATGTCTAGTTTCCACCTTTCTTTATTACAAATGATTCTTCATGTAAACTTAATAAGTATCCAAAGAAAAATGTTTATTAAATCTTCCATAATTTCTATCAAAGGCATAATTTCACTTCAATATTATTTACTTGTAACCATTCTTCGAAAAATAATAATTTAATAACAATTTAGTGGAATATTAATAATATTTATTTACGTATAATTATTTTTAATCATACAAACGTAAAAAATATTTGTCGATACAATTATTATATTGAAATTAATGATATTGTAATCTCTTAAAAGTATTTTTAAAGTATTTTTAATTTATAATATTTATTATGATATATTTGTATCTTTAAATATTATCATATACCTACAGTATATTGTTTCAGAATTAATTATTAAAATTATATCTGAGAACTAGTTTAATATTTTAGTGAATAAGAGTACCAATAAATCAATGTATCTTCATGAAATCTGAGATCACAGTAATTTTCACACTTTTGAAATTCCGTCCTATACAAATGTTTAGTTACAAATATCTTGAGAAGTGAACATGGTCAATTACACGGAAAGGAGTCAAATTGCGAAGGAACTTTCACGAATCTGTCGAGCAATAAGTCAACTCCTGCTTTAGGATAAGTAGGATCAACTGGGTCACCGCAAACCTCGTATTACAGGATCCATTTCGAATCCTCCTTTCAACGAAATGGTCGACAGCCCGTTCACGAGGATTTAAACCGGATTAATAGATCAATCGGCCCTTACCTCCTACACGAAATCTTTGCAAGAGGAAAAAAAATAGTAACACTGAGTAGAAAAGAGGAATAGAAAATTAATCTCATCATGAGACAAATACCTTTAATTTAATTCGATGATATAATTAAGATATGTATCTAGGATACTCACAAAAATTTGAAAGGAAATCTTTTTTTAAAGTAATTTCCAATTAGGAAAAAATTCGAAGCGAAATTAAGATTATGATAATAAAGAATATAGGAGATGATTAGAGATAGTTTTATGCAAAGAGAAATCCATCGTGAAGAATTAACGAATTTTTCTCACTAAATGATTGCGGTTAATGAATTCTGTTAAGTAAATACTTTACTAAATTTTGTTACGATATAAAAAACTAATAGTAAAAATCGAAGGATATAAAATAAGTTTTATATCATTATCTTCAAATCTTTCGTTCAATGTATAAAATTGGCTTTATTCTATACCATTCATAAACAATGAAATCATTGTACAGTGGCTGACGAAAATTTGATAAAAATTAAACTATACGTATTGCAAAGATTATCAAATTTTTACCAAAGAATTATCTTCTAATGAAATAAAAAAACTTTCACAAAATATTCATTTCTGAAATCAGTCTCAATTACATCTAACTTTCAATTCATGCATTTAATTATATTAAATAGGATTTTAGGGGACAATAACTGCTTAAAAAAACGAGACGGATATCCGGAAGAAAAACATTCGGAGCAAAGGTCAATTCCATACGAAAAAAGCGCTATTCGTGGATATGCGCTTCAAAAGAGGATAGAAGAGGAAAGGATGGACCAGGTGGCTGCAGATGACGCAGAACTAGACGATTGGGCGAGAACTTTGAGGAAAAGCAAAAGAGGAGGCCGTGGCCAAGCCGAAGGAAGATGCTTTTACTGTTCAGAAAGCTCCGCCCGATTTTCAGAGGCGTCTCAAATCTCCCTCTTCCCTGTCAATGTTCCTTTTCTTTTCTCTTTCTTACGTTTCCTCTCAGCATCCTTCTCTTCGTCCTCCTCTTCGTCCTCCTCTTCTTGGCTAACAGTTTTGACGTACAATTAGTTTCGCGCGAGCGTCGCGAGCTATCGTGGCATTCCAATAATACAGATCGAAGAAAAAATCGAACTCGTCGGAAGAAAGACAAAGGTGAGGTGTCCCATCTTCAACCCTTGCAAAGTTTCAACGCTCGAAAAGGAATTGGTGCTCCGAAATTCTGCTTCGATCTCGTTATTATTTTTCCTTTTCATTTGTTTTTTACGAAACAGTGAAGAAAATTACAACATATTCTTTGCCAAGGATTTCTTTACGTTCTATGTGTGCCGAATCTTCTATTGTCTGAATCTTAAGAAATCATCGCAAAGTTTCACACGCGAAAGGAATTTCTGTTGAAATTGACTCTGAACTTCTGCTTCGATCCCGTTAACATTTTACATCAATGAAGATTTTACATGATTTTAAACGAGTGAAGATAGTTCGTAACTCAAGAGTAATATCTTCTTTCCCGAACAAGGCTGTCTTTAATTCCGTGTATTTACGTGAATAAGTTAGAATCTTCTTTTGCTCTTTTTCTTTTTTTTTTTTTTTAATCTTAAGAAACTCGTTTGTTAAGAAACTTGTTCCCTGCAGATGCTGCTAAATGATTAAAATAGCTCGTTACGACGTTGTAAATGCAAGGTTCGAAGGAAATTAATATGCAAGGATTTGCATAGTAAAATGAAGCAATTAATAATTGCAGAAAATGCCACGCAAGCGACGTGCTTCGACGCCGACGTTGGAAGTCGACGAAGAGGAATTCGTTTCGGAAGAAAAGTATAGTAAAGACGATTTGGACAGTCGTGCGCCAAGAAACGCGGCGAATGCGAGGGAACGGGCTCGGATGAGAGTACTCAGCAAGGCGTTTTGTAGATTAAAGACAACTTTACCTTGGGTACCAGCTGATACGAAGCTCAGCAAATTGGATACCCTTCGTTTAGCAGCTACTTACATTGCTCATCTTCGAGCGGTTCTGCGAGACGACGGGGATGCGCACTCGGAGACAACCAGATCCTTATCTTTGGCATTGGTAAGTTTTATTTGTGCAATTTGGTTTAATTGTTTTGATAAACGACTGAACAGATGTCTATGTTAATCGAAATGCGTGTGATAGAATTTGATGTAACGTAACCTAGTATGGTTTTTAACTTATTACTTAATGTGTTCTGAAAGTTCTCCACTGTAATTGTTTTTTTTTTTTATTTTTTTAATTTTAATGTAAGTTATTATTGGCTTTCTGCTTTTTCGCGTGTATTATCTTATCCACTGTCTTCTTTTTCTTTCGTGTATTCTTCACGATTGCTTCGCAATTCAGGAAACAGTCGTTTCTTTTTTACTTTGTAATTTTCTTTATTTGCTTACTGTGTTTCTCCTGCTTCTTTCGATACGTACGATCAATGTCTCTTTATCTTGTCTGATCAGCTTCTAAAAATTAGTTTTCCACCGACTATCGCCCTTTTGGGTGTCCTAAATAGATCGTAGTCATTAATGTGGATATTTTTACTTCTTATGATTGAAGAGTTTCAGTCGTAAAAGAGGATGATCTGTACAAGTAAACATACAAACCGAAGGATTTTCGAAGCTCCGAAGTATTTTAGACAATACGAAATTGTCATTATTTCAGAATGGGTTTTACAAGCGAATGTACTAGAAGATACGCGTAAGATGACGCGTAACACGCGAATATGTCGATGTTGATAAAAATATGAAGATTTTTATTTGACTATGTGATCATTCGCATTGTATACATAGCATACATAGTATTGTAAAAATTAACAGGTTCTTTTTTTCTTTTAATGTTCAAAGTTACTTGCCTTAAACATTGTTATTATACAAATTTTGGAACTACATTAACCATCTAAAAATAAGCGGAGCAAATTGTCGAGTTTTCTGCATAATTGCGATTTTCAGTGTCACGATTACGAGTTCGTAAAATAACAGAGAATCCAGGTGGATCCAGTCGGCGTCACAACGCGTCGTCTTCGCAGACACGTTCTCTGTTTACGTCTCTCCAGGTGGATCGAATCACCCTCAAAGCTTCTACCCGTCTTTAGTTAGTTCCATTATTTGGAGAACAACCGTTTATTCCTTTTGCATTACGGGCCAATCGAATTTACATCCTTCTTCTTGTTTTTACGACCGACCAAAATTGTTCTTTAATAAAAGAAAGATTGAAAATAATTTAAGGTAGCATAAAAAAAAATTATAGTAAAAAATTGTTTAACTCCAAATTGAACGTTCGTTTTATTAGAAAATCGTCAGATAAAATTTGTAACGCGCAGAAGGAGAACGTTTTTCGACGATACGAGCTTCACGAGTTCGCTTTAACGTTTCTTCGATCGAAAGAATGGACAATTTCAAAGGAAGCTTTGACTAAATTTTTTCTCAATATTTTTTATAGTCTTGGCCGTTTGCTCTTCAAGGTGGGAACGCTTCTATGTTGATGAACAACAGTTGCAACGTATCATCGTCAACGTCATCTAGTTCTAATCAGTACCGTGGTCAGCAGGGAAACCATGAGATCCAGAATTTCCATCATTCTGGACATCAGAGCGTGTCACTGCGTCACAATCACGAGCCACAACTTTCCTATTTCTAATACATCTGTCAGTGAAGACATTAAAGAGAATATCGTGAGAAATAAAAGAAGAACGTTTTGCTCGCCAACGAGAAGTTTCTTCGTTCACAAAAGTACTAATAATCGAGAAAATCTATTTATTGCAGGGTGCCTTATTATTCTGCTATTTATTTATCTACTCATTTATGTTTGAAAATCGATTATTATAATATATAGATATCGTAAATATCATTGTAACCAAAGCATAAGTGCTAGTCCAATAAAGTATTTCTATAAATTATAAACTACGATGGTTATATATTTTCAAACTTCTTCTCCCGTAATTAATTTATTTAACTTGGAAATGAAAATCTGAGACGTAATTTTATTAATAAATACGTTATTATGATGATATTTTACGATCAACTTAACAAACGTGTAAAAGTTGGAGAATTTTTATGCCAGTTTAAATAAAAGTTTTAATATGTATTTCGAATAATAAAAAAAAGGATAGGAAAATATTAAAATTAATCGATTGATATTGAAATTAATTTTCATTTAATTGAACTTTATCTAAAAAGTTTAAATGACACGATAATATAGGAATAATATGATAACTTATTCGAGAAGATAGCGCGATAATGTTTCATCTATAATTACTTTCATATACTATATTACTTTAACGTAATTAATAATTTAATATCGCGAAGCCGAGATTTCGTTTAATCTCGAAAATTCAAAAAATTATCATTAAAATAGCATTCCGTGTAATTCCGAAGATATTGATTCCGCGGAAATTTCGAACTGTGGTTGGAAAAATTTATGCTGCTTCCGGAATGGAAACAGAGGAAGGACGTGGTAAGAAAAGAAGGATAAAGAACGTTAAGTTAAATAAACAGCCCGAAGGGCTTTTTGTATAAACCCAAAACTAAAATAATATATCTCGTTCCATCTACAAATCGACCGAGGTTGGGCGTATCGTTTAGGTCCCTCATATGTCAATACAAACCATCTCTCGAACTTTGTGAATCATATGTTCCTTTCCATACTCGCGTGAACGTTCTCAAAGATGTTTTGCGCATTGTACTATTAATGTCCGTGAAAAATGTATCAACTTTCCCGTTTCGCTTCAACATTTATTTCATTGAGGACATAAAACATTACAGAGTTTATGAATTTCATTCTACGCAGCTTTGCTTCTTTCTTTAAGAAAAGCTAATAAGTACTACGGAGAATGTGCGAGAATGTTACTTAAAATTATTAAAAATTCTAGTAAACTTGTAATGGACCTACCAATACATTTACGACGTATCTATGTCATAAATTTAACGTTTCATAGGTAAAGAAGAATAAGGTAAAGAATTTTAAAAAACTGCCATGACGCTATTTCAGCACGTGCATATTAGTTTGAATCTTATTTCCAAAACGAATAACTTTAAACGCTATTTATTAATAGTGTCGTTACCTTATTTTGTGTTGAATTAATAATGATGATCGAATATGATGTGAAAATAATAAAAGAATTTAATACAGAACTTCGTTGAATATTATGTATGCTATGTATCGTCTATGTTAATATTCTATTTTTTCAGTTCCTGATACACCTACGTAATAATAAAAAGTATTGTAGCATAAACGAGAAATAATACAGATTTGGCACTTTATTAAACCTCCAGGTTAATATTCTGGAATGCCGACCACCAAAAATTCAGTGTTTCTTACGTCCTCTACGATACTCGCCGTCTCAATCGTCGATTACTCAATCGTCGATAAGGATGGCATCTACAATGTACACCTCGTCTATACTATGGAACGTCACGTTACATGCTCTGCAATACCGATCATTCAAAAGGTTTTTATTACGCCCCCTGCAATTTATAATTTTGCGTCGAGTGCAATTACTAGTTCGTTTGAACACGGTCCGTTTATTTAAACAAAATTTTAGTTGGTGTTTGATTAAATAAACTTCTGGATCGAACTCCTTTATCTGAACGTGAACTACTATTATGTGAACGAGAAATCGTAAATAGTAAGGGAGACCAGTAAGTTCTTATCGTATAAATTTTAGTTATACGAAGTATTTATGATTGCCTCGTGACAGGTTCGAATAAACGAAATCCACTGTATATTCGATTCAAACACGGAAGTTGGTGAAGTTAGAAACAAAAGTACTGTAATTGCGACGAAGAACAGAATAGACGTGACATGAAGTACACCTGCGTGTCCCACGATCTAAAGGTTTGTGTATATATTTATGATCATGAAATCAAAAATTATTATACTTCGTTGTTACGAGGAAATAAAAATTTCTTCGCATCTAGTATATTACGTGCCGATTAATGATTGATTAAAACAATAATTTTGACTAAGAGCTACTACGCTCTTACCTTTCTAACCACGTAATCAGAATCATCGAAATTATTAATCGCATAAACTATTTCTTTATTTCTACTCTGATTACCACGAACAGATGTGCTACGAATAATGATCGGATTCCATCACTCCATTTTCTACCCATTTTCTAACTAATTGAATAATTGAACTAAAACGATACTTTAACATAATCTTATATTAGAAAATAAAACAAGGTCGTGTGTAAACATATTAGACTTGTATATTTAGTAAGTAATCGTCGAGTAACGTTTTATGCTTGAAATGAAATTAAGAAAATTTATAAGTTATAAAATATAAGGATATATAAGGATTAAAGTAAAGATTAAAAGACGATTTCTGAGAAATCTGCAATTATTATCATTGGCTTAGCTATTGTAGTATAACTATTTTTCTCATAAACTGGAGCTTAATACATGTAAATTAACACGGTTCTCGAACAAAAACTAATACCAAGAAAGCGTAAACATTGTTTTAGCTTATAAAAAATATAAAAGCTAGAATAATGACTATCGTCATTGACTAGTGCTATTGCAGTAAATTAGTGAATGCGTCGCGTCTATTCCGTCTTATTTCATACTAAATTAATACCGTTGGCAATAACACTAAAACAGTGAAGAAGAGTAGAGCAGACTCTGAAGCACGTCTAAATTTTAGAGCTTCCGGAACGGAATTATACGTTTAAGGATCTATTCATTCCGTTCTTTGTTCGTGATTTTAGATTTTGTAAAAATGACATTTTACCCTACTATGTTTTTACTAACAATTTATTCTGTGTTCAATTCACGAAAAAATGTTGAGGTTAACAGTATCACGTTTTCTATTTTTTCAATCGAATGTCAGTATCTCACGTGAGATAGCGCTAGTTCCTTGGTCCGTAGCAGAAGTGGACTTTTCTGAAATTTTTCAGAAGATGGCGCTCGCTACAAGTTTTCTCCGTAAAAGATTTCGAATATAAAAACCATACTTATATCAAATGTTAAGGAGATAATTATAAACGATCGTAAGCGCAAACGTAACTCTTTTAGTCGATCCTTTTCTGAAAATTTCGTTCTCCTTGGGAACGATTACAAACACGAGTGTTCAATTAAACGATTCTTAAATTACGTAAGGTAAATTGGTAGTGTAGTAACTGCACTTTATCCTTTAAGCATTCAATCGATTATTCTGTTACGAAAAACATAATCGAGTAGCAAAAGGAAAAAGGTTCGCGGAACGGAAATTCCTTCTGTCACGGCACGGAAATCGCGTTTCAAATCCTCAAGGTAAATCGCAAACATTACGACACGATGCGTATGTGAATCCTGAGGCGGATTCCTATCGACGATTCAAAAAAAAAAAAAAAAAAAGAAAAGAATGCATACACGCATCTTTCTTGATTGCGATCAAGGCCTCGAAAAGTCCTCGTCGCTCGTTTCTCGGAAATTCTAATATTCCCTCCTTAAGAGTTTCTTCACTTATATATGTATATATCGATAATAGATAAAATTGTTTCACAATCACTTTAGAATGAACCTAATTTAACGATAATACTATTTAATAATATCAAAGGTACTCTAACTTCAAATAATAACATCTAATAATACTCAACATGAATTTGTTCGTATTAAGTAACTACTAATTTTGTATTTTTAATTTTTCAAAATTTGTATTATTAAATAAGTTACCATTCTATCAATGATATCCCATTCCCTGTATCACATTACACAGATATAATCATACTCTGATCAATATAGTAACTAGCAATAGTTACTAACTAATTTAGCTGAATTTAGCTATTTTGTTGATAGAAATTTTTTAACATTAGAAATTATCTATTTCGTCGAATCTTATTATGCAACGTTATAAAAATACCGTAACAAATATTATTTTTATTTTTCATTCAAGTAATAGCCGATGTGTTACATCTGATTTTGCTTCGATAAGTAGACCCAAGCACATTAGACAGGTGTGACTTCGCACGTAGTAATTAGTGTCGCGTTAATGATGGTCGCGCCTTCTCTCGTTAGAAATTCAAATGGCTTAACACGCAGATATTTCTCTAAACTCATCTTACGTAAACCGTTTAGAAAATCCTCGTTTCGATCCATTTGAATAACGCGACTCGCAATAACCGCAGGATACTCTTGACATCGTTCTAATTGGCGCCACGTGACAATACCTATGCCTTCGAAATCTGCTCTTCAACTAGCTTTAAAAATTAGCTCGAATCGATTCAACCAATCGATGTCCTTCTTCTTGTCTCTTTTTTTTTTTTTTTTTTGCTGTGACTAATTACATCATGGTCATAATACCAATTTAAACATCATGCATCGAAGCGTACGTGCCAACTGTCGAAGGCTAATTTACGTATTCGTCATTTACTCCTTTTTTTTAATAGCCTGAAACAGGAAGAGAAGACTATTTTTCTTTCCTCTTCTTCTTCTATAAAAAAATGTTTGCATATTCATAAATACAGATTGCAGGAAATATGATGAGTCACATTGTTCATCTTTTACGTGCGAGTAATTATAAAATCCATCGATTTCCATCGATTCACTCACGAGGATATAACAGCTGTATATGTAACATTTTTTTGACATTGTATTTTACATATATATACAGGGTGGTTGGTAACTGGTGGTGCAAGCGGAAAGGGGGTGATTCTACGCGAAAAAAGAAGTCGAAAATATAGAATAACAATTTTTTTTTTTAATTTTTCCATCGAGACAACGATCTACTGTGAGGTCCGTTATAAGACGCGAGACGAGACGTGACAAAGTGCACGCGTACCGAGCGAAAATTCAAAGTGGATTTTCTCGAAAACAAAGCCTCAAACGAAAAATTGTTATTCTATATTTTCGACTTCTTTTTTCGCGTAGAATCACCCCCTTTCCGTTTGTACCACCAGTTACCCACTACCCTGTATGTTATATTACATTCAAATTGTTTCGGCACATAAAGACAAATATTGTTAAGATGTAACTGTAACGTAATTGCAATTTACTCATGTTCATTCTTATTAAGGAAAAGATATATATATATATGTATATGTATATTTTCACTGTACTCTCTTTCCTTAATAAACATGAAAATGAGTAAATTGCGTTACATTTTCACGGTATTTGTATTCACGTGCCGAAACAATTATGAGAGTTGTAATATTCGATACTTCAGTTGGTGTATGTAGACTTTTGCTACTGACCACGTAATATAATAATAACATTTGTAACAAATGTTATTATTATATTAGAAGTATCCGCTAGGAGGCATTTCGTTCGGATAATAAAATATTTAGATAGCAGAACGTTCAGAACGTACGGACGTTTTGATATGAACTCCGCTGTAATTCCCCTGCTTCAAACTTTTTACCTATAACGTCATTATAATTGTGAATACAAACGTGAACGACAAGTTTCTTAAACGATCGCGCGTGGTAGATGGTCCTTTAGAGACGGGAATACGCGTTACGCGCACAGTTCTTTATGCGGATAGCCGCGCATACAGGCGGCGCGTTTAAATTCAAACCGTTCAATGGTCAATAAAAGTTTATTCCTACACGCGTGGCAATGAAAATTTATCGCATGGCTGTGATATCATGCGAAACGAAACGCAGGTGCGCCGGATCGTTGCCGCGAATTCACTTGCGGTTTCTACAAAAACACAGAAACGCGTAGCCCCTTTCACGCCGGCACACCGCCGTTAAATTGTGTTCTTCGGCATTTCTTTCTTCCTTTTTTTTTTATTCTTTTTCTCTTTTAACTTAAAAACGATATTTTCACTGTTATTACATAACGATTCAATCTCGATTGTCACAATTCAGCGGTTCGTACTATTGTTGAAATATCTTGGAACGAGTCTGTATGTTGGCCAAAACGCAGAGAAAACGACGCCAGAAATAAAAGATAAGAAAGAACCTTACGTATCGTGGAAGTTTACGACCATTCGTTATTCCTGGCTTTATTCATAGCCGAATCATTTTCCAATGAACATTTTACTGTTACTGCTCGTCGTTTCTCCGGTTTCACGTATGCTGGAAATTTTGTATCCGCGTGAGCTCGCGTTACGAAAGAATTAAATTGGAAAATGGTACTTTCGATTCCTTTTCTTCGTATTTCGTAGTTTCGTGAAATTTCGCGACGTTCCTTCTCTTTTTACTTTTCGATTTATTTCTTTCTCTTTCGCCACCGTTTTTTACATTTTATTATTCGATTTTCATCGAAGGCGTATGGAAAATCGTTTGGAAGATTGACATTTTTATAAAAATGAAAATAAACGTTTTTAAATTTGCTCTGCACCAAGTTTCGTCAGGCACACTGCCGTCCATAAGTCATCAAACATTTGCCTACTCCGTGCAAACTGATTTTTACAACGTAGATACTTTTAACATTGCGTAATCTTAATATTTGAAACGTAAATACTAACTTTATTTTCTAATATAGGCTATTTCGTAATATAAAATGTGTACTTTAATTGTAACCGTGAATAACTTAAGGATAACTAATAAAATTAATGGAAAAAGTCGTATCTGTATTTTAATAATAATCGTCTTGCTCAAGATAAGCGTATGTCCAGCGATTTATAAGACAGAAGCGTTCTCGCTATGAAAATGTAATTACATCGGACGATGATAGAATACGAATAAAAATAGTAAACACTTGTCGGAAGAATTTCCTAATATTACGATAA
Organism: Bombus huntii; assembly: GCF_024542735.1. Taxonomy (NCBI): domain Eukaryota; kingdom Metazoa; phylum Arthropoda; class Insecta; order Hymenoptera; family Apidae; genus Bombus; species Bombus huntii. The sequence goes on along the minus strand of NC_066238.1, from coordinate 4,682,279 downwards.
AATTTAGATGACAAAACTTTTGCGCAGTATCGAGATTCGTAATGGTAAATTTACAAATAATTATCAGGTCTGAGGAAAGTAACGGAATTACAAGTTTCACTGTGAAAGTACGTCATCGTGAATAATATATTTTCACAAGGCGAAGTTTCCTCGAAAAGCAACGAACGGAAATTACGCTTTGCAAGTACACTGTTATCGTGTCCTGAGAAAAAAATGACCACTGATAAGAACACACGTGTTCGAAAGACGAAACGATCGCTCCCTCGAGTCGTATTAACTGCACACAATCGAGGAATGTCGCCTTCGAGTGCAGAAGCACCTAAAATCGCGAATATATTTCAAAACTCGTGAAATACGATTCTACGTGGCTTCCGTACGCTCCAATGGTAGAATTCTTAGCGTAACGAATTAGAAATGAAACAACGAAACAAGCTCGTACCTGGTGCAAGATTAACGTTAACTTAAACAAACAAAAAAAAAAAAAAAGAAAAAAAGACGCAGATACGTTGAAATGGAAAATATCGTGAAACTTCGAAAAAGATTAAATCGAGGATAGAAGTTGATTGAAAATTATCAAAAGGCAGATATATCAGGTCGTCCGAAAAGATTCTTTCGTTCTATAAGGAAATAGTGGATGCACAACATTTTCCGTTTTATATTGTTTTATCAAATTACGTGTGATACATTTTGTTCTATCAAGATAAGGATTACAACGTTCGACAGATTAGCTTTCATGTTTGTACGAAGATGCGTCGTTGTAGAAGACGGGTCTGTAAAAGAAAGATACTTTTCGGACAACCTAATATTTATAGAAACATAAATTTCTCGAAGTTTAATTATGATTATCGTAAAGATAAACGAAATTAATAACAGAGTACGAAAGTTTATTTTCGTATCTTTGGTTCTTATTCTACTATCGTTATTGGAAAATTCATTTTTCTACGAGAGACTGTGTACAAGCTGAAGCTCGTTACGTCGATTCCGATATGCGTATGTACGTTTACGAGAAAGGCTTAACATGCAGTTGCATTCGATTGAATCGAAAATCAATTCCCGTGTATCGTCGTCGTTTTGTCGACGAGGCACGTCCCGATGCTCTACGATACATCCAATCGACTCTTTGCAATTTAATTACCAATAAAACTAAAAGATTAATGATTTTGATAATGGTGAATTGGTTGCGGGAAAAATGAATTAAACGATAGGTTCATCGGCAATCTGTAAAATGAATCGGTTCGTATTAGTCGAATATAAATCAATTCTCCGATATAGCTGCGTTTAAAAATATTTAATTTCCCAATAAATAACCGAATCACGTTTCGAAATTTAATCAAGCCAAATAAAGATACAATATTATTTTAGGAATTTGTGATTTAGATTTGCGATGTGAAGCGTACATAGGCGAAATTAAATTCCAAGCATTTATTAGATAATGTTAATCAATAGCCGTGTTAGTAATTATTTAATACATATTATTACGTTCCTTATCGATTGTAAGAATTATTTACGCAAAGAGCGTAAACCTAAATTCTTGTGATTAAAAAAAAGGTAATTACGAAAAATCGATAAAAGTTTGTTCCAAGTAGTATGCAAAATTACTGTAATTAACGCAGGAAGACAAATTTTAAGAATCAGCCCAATACATTATTATAATCTACGTCAGATGCGATGTTCGAAAAATTTGTAAATATAATAGCGGTGTAGATGGAAATTTGAGAATTTCTTACTTGTAAAATAGAAAATTCGAAACAGATATTTGCACAGAACTAATATGGGGTAATTCCAGAACATTGTCTGGCTGAGTAAGTACATTAGTACTTAAATTATCCGACCTTATCAGGTTTACACGCCATTATCGTTGTCTGATCTTTCAATTTCTTCTTTGTCTAAACACGAGTCGTGTGTTATCCATACTGTATTTGAACAACGAAACGATATTAGTGCACAAACATAAATACAGAGTATTCTCGAGAATAGGCTGACTAGGCGTACATAACCAGAAATTAATAAAATAATCATGTTTATTTTGAAAATTATTCAATTGAAAAATGATTAAACGTTCGATTTATAATTTTCGTAGTAGATATAACAGCGTACGTACGTACGTAAAATTAACCGGATTTCCTACTGCGTAGTTGAGTTTTCCAAGAACAACATATGCTAAAAATTTCTTGAACACAAATGGAAAAAACAAGCCTTACCGTTCCGTAATGAAAAGGAGAAGAAAACGTATCGCAATTGGAAATAACTTGTAAAAGATGTTATTAAAAGTTATCCACAGATTTGTTAATATTATTATTCGTAAAATCCGTATTTCATAATATGTTGGTAATGATGCAATAAGTATAATCTTAAAATGTCATTTCTTACGTCTCATACTTGAACAGGAAAGATAAAAAGATACGGAATTATCAGCGTGAAGTGCGTATGTGCCACATATTATTGGATTTACATTAACTATCCGATTCGTACATAATTATCAGCATCAGGCATCGAAATTTAGTAATTCTTTTTATGGTCCTAATGACTCGTACCGGTCATAAGAGGGCGATAATCGAAAACGATCGTTTATTTTTGCTCGGTAATGTCCACGTGTTGATAAATGATATCAAAATACATCTAATACTACATGTTTGCGTGCATGTGTACTCGATGATTTTGATTTCTAGAACGTAAATTATCCTGTTGGGAATTATCAGAAATATACTATCAGTGTAAGAATTTTGAATTATTGTAACTCGCTTAATTACGATTTTTTAGCAGCTTCCTATTGCGAAAAATGGAATATTCTTCATTTACACTTCGATAGAATATTTTCAGAGTATTGAAAATTTGTCGACAAAAACGATTGAAAATATTCAAATGGCGTTTACAATTTTTTAATTATTTAGCACAATAAAACACGGACATTACATTTTGCTCGTAATAATTAACAATACTCGTAATAAATTTTCCAATATTGAATATCAAAGTAAAAACTTGTGGCGAGAAAATAATCTAAATCGGATTAAGTACCTAAATATTATACATGAGTACATGAATACATTAAATACATAAAAAAAATAAAAATAAAACATACATAAACATAAAACAAAAATAAAACAAATAAATACATTAGTATATACAGAGAATCGTGAAATTTGCAAAAATGCATTACCAGCACGGAATAAGAATTGTTTCAAATACATCTGCAATTTTTTTATTACATTCAATACGACAAACAAGGTAGCCATACGTGTAAATAACTACGAAGCAATTTTAAAATGCAAACATTTTCCTGTTCAGTTTATTTATAGTTATCGTACGAATATGTAAGTCGCATGAAACTATGTGTCGAATGTCAAGCGAATTTTAGTCGCAGCTTTTAAGTACGCTTATTGTGAAGTACGATTAAGATATCACGTCGACCCAGTATGCAAATCCAAGTCACTGTACCACAAATCTTATAAGCGTACTGTTATCGTTCTTGTTAAACGCGTGACAATTCTGTGCCAAGAATAAATTAAATCGGCCGAATGGTTGTATCAATAGACTATCAGAAAATTTATCAAATGTTGTATATTTCGACACGTTAACACATTAAACGATATAATTATACGCTTTTACGCGCGTTTAATCGTGTCTTAATTTCTAATCATTTCTCTTAACCGATCGAGTAATTCAACGAATAAATCAAAACATATTGATATAACTCGTCAGTATGTTATTAAATGAAACTTAATCTCAAAACGAACTTCGTTGATATTTTAAATAAAATCAGCAGTATCTGGCTATAAAAGTCGTTCGGTAGAATAATTATCTTCGAATTGGCAATTTATTATGATATTTACGATTTTCATAGTACCGAAAGATATTAAAGCCAACATTTAATTATTGTAATGAATAAACATTACATTTAAATAGAATAAATATTTCAAATAAATCAAACATTTCACGATAGCATAAAGAAATTATAATCTGTTTGAATCTATTTCTTTTTTTTTTTACTCAAGTAAGATTTTAATTAGAAATATAAAATTACTATAATGTTAGAGGCGAACAGGTGTTTTAACTTGGGCAAGTAACAGTTATAAAAATGGTTTCAAGTACGGTTATTTCCATTGTGAAAAATAATTCTCAAGCTAACAATTGTGCGATTAGGTTTTTTTTTTCATTAAATAATTTTCACGTCGTAATTACGTCAAATAGAAGAGAGACCACTTCTTTTATGCTGAACGTTAGCTTTGCTCTTATTTCGGAGCTCAGCTTTTCCTATCGCAGTTAGAAATACGAGTGCTTCCTTCCTGTTTGTCTAAAAACTTTCCTGCCAACGTGATAAAAATTTCAATCGCGTATTCGTTATTTATTCGTTATTATATCGTTATTTGAACTTTATTCAGAGAGTTTAAGTTAAATTCGGAACAAAATTATCGATCGTAATGGCTTAATAATAAACGATAATATAAATCGCACGTTAATCGACGATCGATTTTCAAATAGAAGAAATTTCTTCCATTTTGCTTTTAATCGTCGATGAACAAATTTTTGAAACTTCTTCGTGCACAATCTTTATCACAGTTAAGCTAGATGAACATAAAATATTGTCAAAAGTTCCTTCGATTCTTTCAACTTACAGTACACGAATTTTGTCATTACGTGGTATCGACAAAATCCACAATCACTTAGTTGCCAACACAATTGCTTGTCTGTATCTGTTCTTAAGTTCAGTCAACTGACATTTCCCACAATATCTCTCTGCAAGAATTATTAGACACTAGCGGATTATAATTGGAATTATTTTTTCTTCTATCAAACGACCGTATAAATTGCTTAAAATTCGCTTGTCGAAAGTACCCTGTAATCTACTTAAATTGTCTACAAAATTATTCGTCTCTTAAATAATTCTAATTAAGCCCGTTCTCAAAATAGTTGCCAAATAAAATCCTATTAAAAGTAAGCGCTCTGTAAGCTACTTAAATCGCTCGTCGTATAATTTTACTCGATTCAGAAATTCTTGAAATATCTTTCGAATAAAATATTGTACAAAATACCCTTTAACGCTTACCTTCTTCCGATATATATTTTTCACCAATTTTCATCTTTAGTCAAATAACATTTGATAATAATATATGATAATATTGTTTATGCGTGTTACAAACAATGAAATATTATTTTTCAAATAGTATTCGCTCTAACGTAAACTGTTCGCTATTTTATTGCCCTATCGTCGAAACGTCTAAATTTCGAAACATAGTAACTACGTCGACGTTATTAGGTATTTAAAATTAAAATGCAACAATAATTAAGATAAAATTGAATCAGCACGTCGTACGCGTCACTAGCAGAAAGCGATAACTTGCCTGAAGCTCTAGCAAAATCGTTGGCTCGTTCGATAATTCTGATCAATCTGAAAATTCCAAAAATAATTAAAAACGTTCAAACAACAAAATAAAAGAGACTTCAAACAACGTAATACATTTTCTAAAATCTCATTCGACGTTCGTACTTACTTAGCAGGTATAATAAATGTAAGGACGCGTAATTTGCATAACGACCTCACCTAAAGTCACGGTCGTCTCGTGCAGCAAATCTTATAAATATCATGTGCAAAAGGTCAGACATCGGTAGAGTCGTGAACAATCGTGTTGCATTGGTCGACAATGCCGCGTACAATCGGTGTAAAGGTAGAAAGTGAAGGCATTCATTGGTCACAATCTGCTCCCCGAATCATTATACCTGGATAAACCGCTTACATCATAATCAGCATCTCATTATACCTTCCCTATTACTCATTTCGCTTCTTGAGTTTTCGTCGTGCATATTCATGAACGACCTTTTATGACTGTCACCCGCGTGTTTTGCTTCCTCTGTCGTCCCAAGGTTCGAAAACCAACGCGCTACTATGTCGGCCAGGTTTCTTCATTTCCACGCGTTTACCATCTTAGAAATGATAAATTATAACAGTTTTATATTAGAGATTGATTGTTTGTAACTTTGGAATTTCACTTGCTTGCAAGAGGCAAATTATGATTCATTACGGTCTCTCACTTTGATCTGAAAATCAAAGACTAATAATTACGATGTAGATCGCTCGCTATCAGTGTAATGATATAGCAATATGTAAAATGTAAGTAATGATATACAGCTACATATGAGCATAATAAAATATGATTTAGGAAATATGGATGTATGATCTATGTCGCGCGAAATTATAGACGCTTAATAACGCAATTGAGATATTATTATGGGAAAAAATGGAGAAACTTGAGGCGTAATTTTTAAATCATAGCGTTTCCTTAAACATCTGGCAAATAACAAATTCGATGCTCGTAAAGATCTGTGATCTAGCAAAGTGAGGGAAATATTTAAAAGTACTCGCTATACTATATAATTTAATTACGTAGAATGAATTTTGAGCGGAATAGAGTGGAAAAGTTTCGAAGGTCAAGATTTTCAAGTCAACAACTAGCGTGCGTCTACAAATAGCACTGAAATTACAATTGCAAATTAACGTTATTATATTATTACGTTTGCAAAATTATATACTGTACTTGAGTTACGTTTACAATTTACGAAATGTTTGCAAAAGGACTGTTGCATACGTTTTCGAAAATGATAAATTTCTCTGTACGAAGAGATAAAAAAATTTAATATGCTCAGAAAACATTGAGTTTTATCTGTATAAATAAATACGATGATCTACGATGCGGATTCAAAAGCGAAACATAAAATCAAATTGTCGTAACTCAAAAACAAACGTTTATCCCATTTATAAGCTCGTGTCATCAGACATCGTAACAAACTGTTCATCGATTCGCAGACAGAAATTAACGTCTACTTACAAGGTTTACTGCAACTCGTTTTCATTCGATTTTAATTATCCGACATAAATAATTTTTAAGGCTCGATCCGCTAACTACCAGGAGGCGAACAAAAAGTGCTTTACCGCTTCATCGAAGTACTATCTTTATCACGATCTTAAAATTCGTTCCTTTCTCGACACTTCCATCGTACGTAATAATTCCTAATAAGCTATTAATTATAGGCTCGATGACTCGACAAATCTTCTCCGTATCGTATAATCACGATCATCCTCCAACTCTTGCTCATCTATCGATAAAAAGGAAACTAATTATTTATTTTTCATCTATAAATACACACGATGTTCGCTAATTAACGCTAATAACACTGTGTAGTAATGTAAAGAGAGAATTATAGCTACCAGTTGATCACTGCTATGGTCTTCGAATTTTTATGTCCTCGCGTTCAACGAGTAAGAAGACATTCGATAACTTAAAAAAAAAACTTTAGCATGACGTTGAAAAGAAATACATATATATTAAGTATTACGTTAATTATTATATCAAATATACATATACATATCAATTATACATATATGTCAATGATTCTTTCATATTCTCCTCAAACGTAAATAATTTTATAACGCTAGAGAAATAGTTGGTAAAGTCGTAAACAGCGTAAAACTCATAATAGAAATCGTAATATTCGTAGCCTCGTTATCACGCAAAAGTCGCGATAAATGTTTAAAAGGTCTGTTTGTCGCATTTCGAAATAGCAAGCCTTTATCCTCTTCTGTGTTTTTCACAAATGTTTTTCTACCACTTAGAAAAAGTACGCTGACGATTAACAGCGTGAACGATAATAAGCACCTTGTATGTATTTATAATCTCCATAACGATTAATGCACTTCTTGCAATCGCATAATTAAAGCCTATAAACAATTTTCGTAATAAATTCGCGTTAACGAACTCTCATTCCGGTTCTTACCGGTGAGGCGGAGTAAAACATGCCCTAGCCGCGCTCGTAAACCATGCTCTTGTACCATGATCGGTATGGGAAAGTACGAGTGTATACGGACAAATCACATTTTCAAGAATCCTTGCCAGCTCGAGTTACAGGCGCGGGCAGTTTGCATGAAAATTTAACGCTCGAAAGCGTTGAAATGTCGTCGGAAAACGCGGGTACCGCGATCGTAAGACAGAAAATCGACGCCGATAGACGGGCTAGGCTTGGCTTGGAACAGCGGCGAGCGCCGCTCTGAATCGCAATTACAGCAAATGCAAATTACCGTGCGGCTCATGGCCTGACATGAACTGGTTCAACGTGTCATTATTGTTTATTAACGCGAACGCTCGCCGTTTTTATCGCCAACGAGATGCAACGTCGTATTAAGAATAACAGCGAGGCCATATAAGTACGTCCACTCGAACAATAATCCCACGCTCTAGACTATAACGGTTTCCGTGCAGCCGATAACTAGAAAATTCATTTGCAACTTTTAACGTGGAACGACGAATAGAACGACACCTGTGAGGATGCCACGTGTTGGCGAAATTCGAACTGAAAATGTACACGGGTTGCTTCTGTTTCTGTGTTCATAAGCGTCTCACGGCGATGTTTCTGCGATGGGATTGGAATTCTTGACGATGGGGCTTGGGACGGAGTTTGTGATTTTTCTTCCTTTTTTTCTTTTTTTTTTTTTTTTTTTTTTTAGGGGTATTTTAAGTTCTATGTTAATGAGTTCGAAATTTGGACAATATTTTTAGAAATCTTTGAATTAATTGTCACTTGTCAGTGGAATGTAAAGCGGCTGATAGATTTAAGTTTCGTTAAACTTTTTCTTGGACTACTTTCACGATCGCTTTCTCAAAGTGATTGTGAAAATAGTCTGATATAGTCTTCAAACCTCGGGAAATTAGCTTTAAATTATGTATATTACTTTCTAAGTCAGTCAGTAAAAGCGAATCCACTGACAAAGATTCTGTCGAGACTTTAATATTCCGTTTCGCTTTCTAAGATTCTGACTGCTTAAGAGATTTCAACAGATCGATAAGTCACAGAGTAATACTCAATCGATAGTATCAATAGATACTGTACAACGTGTTACATCGGTATGTATATATGTTATTCAGTAACCACCTGTTTCATCGGAAAGTCATCAAGAGAAGAAAGATAACCGAATAGTTGAAATTCGGACCGAAAGTGTTAAAAGATTTAAAAAATATTTTCATTTGGAAGAAGGTCGTAAAAAGTAGCGTAGAAGACTTAGATTACGTCCGATTTATTCGAATTACCGATCCTTCTCATTTAGAAATGAATTTTTTTTCAAACAATTTCTATTTGAACCTCACAGAAGCCAAGTTAGTTGATTTTATCGAGGTTAATCGCGTGTTAACGTTAACCCAGATGTGTCTATCATGCTTAATTTACTTGTAATTTTATTTTGCGATTTCTCAACACTATTCGCTGTCCAACATCATTCTAGAAAGATAGCCATCTTTTAAGAAACAAGCTAATACAGAATTTAATCAGTAAATTGGTAGATTTTCAGCTTACACGAAAGAAAAACTACGTTATTTCAAAAATACCAGATAAATTTGAACATGCCTGAATTAATCGTGTATCCTTATACGAAAGTTAAGAGATGTTCAGAAAATTAAATTAATTAATTTCCAAGTGACTTATTTATTTTCTATCAAAAAATTACTTCTCCCACGCTATATTAAAGAAGAACAACGTTAACGATTGATAGGGACGTTTGTATGTTCATAATAAGAACATAATTGAACGAGTTAAGAACGAATTTCACCGATTTCTCACGCTAGCACCGTAACTATTTCACAGTCTCCGAAGTTTCCCTTCTGCTGGGAATGGCGCTCGTGCAATCGGACCGAAAGAAACGCGAGACTGAAAGTCAACAACAGCTTGTAATCGCGCGAATTAACGCGTGTGAGTGCCGGCTGAATGCGACACGCGAGTGTCTATTCTTAAGAACTCCCATTGATATGCAAACTCAGCTACGGCGTGGCGCGCGCTAGATAAGCCTTATCAGCGCGGCCTACCTACTTACACGCGTAGGAGCTGCTGGTTCATGTATTCGTGGCGATTCAAACAACTTCGTAAAGCTTCGATTACGTTAATTAAGTATCATAATTTACGATCATTTTCTCTGTTCTCGTCGTAGTAACGACCCTGTTGTCCTCTATGTCGATGATCCTTCGTACGAACCTTATTAATAGACTGCGGAATTTTATGCATTTATACGTAGGAAATTTGAAAGTGCAAAATTCCACGGAATGCGCATAATATGAAAAAATAAATAAGATATACAAAATATGAAGCGTCCATGAAATATCCTTCTCTGTGACGCGATGGGTAAAGCTTGCCGTGAATTTTCCCGAAGTTCTATCTTTTTAATTATATGTTCAAAGATATGAATTCGCATAGAAATACGCGGTATACTTATTGGCAAGTCGTTAGTAAACTATGAGCTTATTGTCTTTCTCGTTTCGTAGAAACTTTTATATTGCTGTTTGAAAAACTCTCTGTTCTCTATTATCTTTGTTGGTTTGGGATTTTGGAATGGCTTTCATCAGGTTATTATCAGATACTAGTTATCATGATGTACTTCAAGTATTATTTGGGATTAATCGAATAAATCAGTGTTTTTTTTTCTTTTGTTGGTTACTGTAACAAAGAATTAAACGAATCAGAATATGTTTTCCTTATTATAATTATGTGAAAATCTTTCTTTGTGCTCATAACTCGCGATAATTACACGTAGACATTCTGAGGCAGTCCTCAGACTTGTTTTTTAATATATTGAATACCGCAAGAGAATCGAAAAAAAGAAAACCGAAAGAAAAGAATGTTGGATGTCGCATTTAAATATATGTCACGTTCCAAACCGTATTATAGTGTAATATATGTACGTTAATTATTATGATTTATTTCCTTTCATATGTTTCATACTACATGGTTTACGATAGCCAATAAAAATAAAATTTATGGTAGGAATAAAGATATCGGTTCTAAGGAAACGTGTGTACAAACAAAGTTTTCAGGAAGGACCAAGAAGAATATTATTCGTACTATCTTGAGCTTTCCGCGACGAACAAAGTCTACGCAGTAAAAGTGATGACATATGCCAAACATCACGTGCTGTGTTTGCTTTTATATTAACTTGTAAATAAAATTTACTATTTTTCTATAATGTTCAAGAGAGATACCAGAAAGGATCATGAAGTGTCAGAAGCTATTAAAACAAAAATGAAATATTCTTTATTTCGTGAGAACGCTTCCTTCTCATTTGTAATTGTAGAGAGATAGTACTATGGAAAAGTAATGATAGTGCTGCATTCTTAACGCGCATTCATCCGAAGAAAGTTGCGCATATTTTTGTTATCTATTGTTAGATAACCAGCCTTTTACCATAACCGAATCAGCAAGCTGTCCTAACTACTTTCGAAAACGTGTTACTCGTCGCTCCATTAATTATCCTCTCAAACATCAAATTCCCATCCTCGATTAATCAATTACACATTCCAAATATTCGTCTCTCACTAAAGGTACGTATGTTCACGCGAGTTACGGAATAAAGAGGGATGTTTTATTTTGACTTTTATTAATATTTAACGCGCTTTTAAAGAATTCATACCGTATCATTGATAACGCGGCAATTAGGAATTTATTCCATCCGACATATTCTAATAAGTACACTGCTTTGAATATTTTATATACGTATTTGTGTATTACGCGCATTCTATAGATTTCTGCACTTTTAAACTTCCCTAAGACGCATAAACATCCGCGATGTAAGTATCAAAATAACCTGTTTCCCAGCCGGATCTCGACACGTGAATACCGGTAATCCAGAAAATAGAGAACGTGTTAATTTACCCAGGAGAATTCGCTAAACACGTGGAATTTCTCCGTCGACTGTAATGTTTCACGCGCCAGTTGCCAAAGAGGAACGGAAATAGGGAACATAATCAGCGATTAGTAATTACTTTAACGGCACTTTCTCGTCCGGTTGTCCTCTCTCGTTCCGCAAGAGACAACACGGGTTCCTCGTCCAGAAGCAGCTTCACGTTCCGTCAGACTGGAAATGCGAGGCTGTTGGCGAACGAAGGAAAGATACAAAATCGACGAAGGAGAAAACGAGATACGTGGAAACGAGGTGACGTAAAATCAAACATCGAGCCAAGCCACGGGGTTCGTAGCGTTCCGGCTCGTAAAGTAGCGGAAGAAACAGGGAATTCGTTTGATTTCTTCGTGCGGCAAAAAGAGCGGGAGTGCGTTGCACGTGCACCAACGCAAGTGGAAATTTAGAAAAATTGTTACTAATCGTTGCAAACAGCGGAACTTATAGATATTTATGGGAAACTTAACCCGTTGGGCGGTGAAGGCTCAACTCGGTTTCCCAATCTTTAAGTAAGTTTCTTTATTTAGAAATTCTGTAGTTTTTAAAATTATTCTTTCGTTCCAGTGGAAAGTAACTTGTATCATATTTTCATGCGCAAGCTAATCTGATTCTACGTGATTCGACTTTGTTAGTTATTTGTGAATCTCTTTGACGTAATAATTCCTTTGTTTAGGAATCCCTTATTTTTTATGCATTTTCTATTTATGTTAAGATCAAACGATGTTACAACTAAAGACGCAGAGACCAAAAGTAACTTGGTCGAAATTTATTTGTTTTTGTCGATTATGTGATTATGTTGCTGGTTAATAGATCTCAAAAAATGTGTAGGATATACATAATTGCAAAAATATTAAGTTAGTCGGAAGTTCTGTCGTTTTCGATCTTTTAATGGAAGGAAATCGATTGTTTTGCCTGGGATTTCTATTAATTTAATCTTGAATATAGTTACGACTATTGTCGGCTTATCTGGAAATTTATTTATTCCATTGATATTGAAAATGTTTCATTTCCCTTATTAATTAATTTTGTAATTAATTAAATTTTCTTATTAAATTTCATTGTTGTTCCTCCAGAGCCTCTACAGCCTGATTCCCAGTACTGAAAACTTTTTCTTTCCCAAGAGTTTTATAAATATTCAACAAACAGCCAATCTACTTAAAAATGTCTGTGAAAGTTGCTTTCGTTAGAAATTCTTTCTCCTTGATATTCCTATAAAATAAGACGACTAATTTTCTCATAGAATTATTTATTGAGCTTTTCAACAATTTTTAATATCACTTTTTATGTCACCTACATCTCATACGTTTCAACTATCTCTGATTTCCCTGATATCTCCGATTGATGAGAGTTATCATTGTAGAAAATTGTATATATTGTGTATAATTGTAAAATCTGGCCTTTCAGAACTTTCAGAAAAATACACAGTACATCTAGTCGTTATAATATTTAGCGAGTTATATAAATCATTATTTTTATATAATAATACGAAATTGCATAAACATCCACGGTTTAATTTATCGTGTCTCACAGCGGGATTGTGTAACGAAGAACACGAACGAGTGGTTAAACTTCAAAAGAGAAGCAACCAAAAAAATAAAGAGAAGAAGGAACTTGAACGTGAACTTCTGGCGAGGATTTATTTATCGTTCGAACAGCGACGTTCGATCTGAAATATATGAAATTTAATATCCTTAACCTGCGTGCAGGTAGCACCGATATTACGTGTTGCAATAGATCGGTATCATCTGTTAACAAGTTGAATCACCGGCGAGAAAATAAATCTCGAGGTCTTGATTTATTCTTGTTCTTTTTTTCATTGTAAAGGATTTGTTTCTGGTTATCGACGAAGGTATGTAATTGATAAATTGGCTTTTCAGTCGGGTCGCTCGATGTATCGTTGCGCTCACGAATGAAGCTCGTTTCTTTGTCGCTTCGATACACTTTATTCAACTAGAAAATGATAGTATCGGCGATTAAACTCGGAATAACACCGGATGTTTTCAAGATAACGCGCCTCGAACATGTGGAACAACTAATGGCTTGAAAACAAGTCGTTCAACAATAGGGTTTTTTAAAGCTGATATCGATGTTCGATTGCATTCAATGACGTTTTAAATACCAAACATTATTTCGTGCTAATTCATTGGATTGAAAATAAACTCATTTACATTTTCTTTTGTCGTATCGTATGCAAAAGGATTGTGTTTTAAATCTTATGAAATCTTTTAGCAATTTACGACATGCTCTTGTTTAAAATTATATTTTATTATAGTAAAATATTAATGATTATGTTTCAATGAAATACAAATAACAAGTAACACAGTAATATAAATATCGAAATTGAAGCAAAAGTATTAAATCTAGATGTAAATACGTTTCTTTATGTGTATATATATAAATATTAAATCGATCGCCTGTTTGAAATTTTTTTAATTGATTTTACGTACCTTGCAAGGACTTTGACATAATTTAAGTAAATGAAGTCTGCTATTATACTTCTTTTTTCTCTCCATTTTAATTTAATGCTTATTCGTAATCGAAATAAGTTTATCCCGTTCTTTATGTAACAAGTATGTTACTCCATCGCTCGAAGAACGAGTACCCGCAAAGTACTCAAAATTATTGTAATTTCTTGATCACCTTACAATCTCGGAGCATCGTTCGACTACTTCATTTATAAGAAAACTATAGAGTCGGTGATCCGCAAAAATAACATGTATCTAAATTATAGTAATCTTTAGTCCATTTTCATTAAAAAAAAAAAGAGAAACAAAATAATCGTAGCAAAGAGTAACGAGCGAAAAACCTTCGAAAAAAGAAATATAATTTTCAACACAAATTGCTTTTAAAAATTATTATATCCTTGCCTCGGTATCGCGTACAACCACAATACATATTCATTAAAATTGCAGTATCGATAATTTCCAAGAATGAGGATAGCTTAAAATATGTATTTCTAAAGTAAATTACTTATAAGAATCATTATACTTTAACTGCAGTACTTCTATATGCTCCTGATAAACCTTCCCTTCTCTACCTATTTTCTACAATTGAATATTGCTCGCTCTTTTCTCCAAAATCTCTCTACCAAAATTTGTCAAATACAGCAACTCTTATGCATTAATATTCAGATTCCGCAGTGTTTGAGAGAATATTGCTTCATACGTTTGTTTCTAATAGCGTTATTAAATTGATCGTTTCTTTAACAAATTACAACACTTATTGTAATTAATAGAGACATAAAGTTTATTTACTTAATGCACGTAGTTTTCGCAGAATAAACGATAAACTAAATAAAGGCAGAATTTAAAATTGCGAAAATATCCGAACAAGCAAGATACATTGACATTATATAAAATATACGCACGCATGTACAATTTATATATTTGAGATATATAAAATTAACATAGAGATTTAACTTATCCATTATCCGATTATTTCTGCGATGCTGTTTACTATGTGCGTTAAATCAAATTTATCTTTCAACTAACTACGATGATACAACAATTAATTCAATAATATACTGTAATAAACAAATATATTACAAACCAGTAACCTCTCAAACAGCGTGAAATCGTAACATTGATACAAATCATTGATACAAATCATACCCCAACGAAATAAAAAAATTCTGAAGCTACAATCCGGCAATCTCAAAATCACTCTATCAGAGCCAAAGGTATTCTATTGGCTACCTAAACGAATCTACAACCCTTCCAAACACCGTGACGAAACAGCAATCAAATCGTCGCTGAAACAGGCGTAAAAATCCGGAGAAATAAACAAACGATGCTGGAAGAAAAAAAGGGAAAAATGTTAATATAATCCAATGAAATCGGATGCATGACCTTTTCGGTGTGGGCTCCGTGGGAGATAAGGACACGAAGAATGCACTCGGCCGATTTGTGTCTCGGGGCCGATGGCGGAAGGGGAGCTGAGTCCTGGTAGGTGCGGCCCTGACTGTCGGCTCTCTCAGCGAGCGAGTGCAGGTGCGCGGCCGCCAGTCTGTCGCCAGGGCCCCCACCAGATCTCCGTGGACCCTTCTTCGGTCCCACTGCTCTCCTTGCCCCTGCTGGAGGACCCAGAGATCGCGGACCCTTCCGACTGCCCCCCGCCCCCCCGTCGCTGCTCTCCAGCCGAGGGAAGAACGAACGGGGACCCTGCGGCACCTTCTCTCTCGCTTTTTTACAAGTCAGGCCCCGTTCGCCTCTCGTCTCTCTGTCCGTTGTTCGTCCGCGTTCGCAACAGGTAGTGCGTACACGAGGGCCGCCTGTGAAACGAAACCGCTCACGCCTACCGCGCGCCTCGCGGATTTGCTTTTTTTAATGAAAATTCGGACTTGGCTAACCGCTAACGCGTTCTCTCCGCCTCTGTAACCGGTAACCCTTGCATCTCGCTAAAGACGGAATGTCGATGTGCCTGATCACTAAGATGGTGTTTAGGTCGCGGAGTTGGCGCCTGGTAATAGCTTCAGGTGGATTCTCGAGCTTGATGGATTTATGAGGGAAAGTTGGGTCGACCCCGCATTTTTGGAGAACAGGAATGATAAGATGCAGTTGAGATGTTACCTTTTTTTTCTTTTTTTTTTTTTTTTTTTTGAGGATGATGCAAATATAAGGTGTAATGTATAGGATAGGTTGTTGGATATTAATCGACGAATATTCATGTTGGATACATTTGGAAGGAAACGCGTGACATTTCGTGCACCGTGTTTCTTTCACTTTTCGTGCTAGGCTACTGGGATTTCGTAAGCTGTTTGGGTATATTTAATAAGGATATGATGCATGATGTTTTAAGCAATTTGGCGGGGGAAGTGTTACTGCTGGCAATGGCTGCTGTTTGTTAGAATTGTTGGGCAATTCCTGTTTCGATGAAATCAAAGCCTTCCATGTCATTGATGTATTATGTGGCTCTTATATGTGAAAATATTCAGCGGTAATATTTGTCAATGGAATTAATGTTAATCGTCGTGAGATTCCAATTGGCTCTTTGACATCCTACAATTTATATCGTTTCATAAAGGCACTTTAAATATGAATCAAGTATATAATCGATTGTCGACATTCTTTCGATGTCTACGATGATAATTACAATCCCATACAGGAAGGTTATGATAGATTCATTTTTATTGACTATTAATTTTTATATTACTCGATAGCTAGATAGTATCTATTCAAATCGAAGAATCTTTTAATACGCGACAAGTAATAAATCCAGAAAGTCTTTTAACAAACCAACGACATAATTCATTCTATGACTATTAATATTTTCGAAACCTTTAGAAGAATGAAAATATCATGTACGTATATGATTTAAAAATCAGTAAAAAGAAGTTACGGAATTCAGATTAATTTTGGATTGATGTAGAATTCATCAACAACGATCATTACTAATTAATACAGGATCAAACGGTATGGTATTAATTATGATGGAGTCATTATTAACACAAAATGAAAATTGATGTCTATTCGATTTCAAACTTATTCCTCTGTAAAATAAGAAAAATACGACCTGTGTGGTTTTTAATTGCGTCTTAGCAAATATCTTTCGCTATTCGGCGCATTTTTCCCAATTCTTTCCATCGATAGACGCGATAACGCATAATATATACGTTCAACCTTAGGATATCTCTACATCAGATATTAGAGCGAACGAGTAACTTTGTAGGCATGTCGTTATCAACAGGTAGCGGGACTACAGTCTATAGCAAAATAATAAGACTTCCAACAGGTGGTAGAGGCTTGGTTAAAACTGCGACTAAACCGAATAGATTAATGGCGCGACGGTTCGCGCGCTGACGACGATAAATCGAGGAGGACTCGTAAAGGTAAAACGTTGGAAGACGTTGGGTGGCCATGTGGCAAGGTAAGAGCCAGGACACATCTGAACTCGTCATGACCTGTGCGTGAGCTGAAGAAAAGGAACTGAAAGAAAATACTGGATTCTCCTACGCTTGAAAGCGGACCGAGTTTCGGCCATTTGAAATTCCTCGGTGGCTTAAGCCGCTACCTTATATTACCTGGCGCTCGTTCGAAGCCAGATTTCTGGATAAGGAAAACAAAACACACCGCTGTTTTGATGTTCACAGACACTGATGCTACGAAATATTCGCGCGAAATATTCCGAAGGCGAGAGATGATTCATATTGTTTAAAAAAAACGTAAAGACTAATTTTATTATATTTAATTTTGACTGAAGCGATAAAACGACTGCTCGATAACAGTTTTAAGCAATATTTACGATTAATATCTTCGCTTGTAATTATCGAACCAAGCGCGTGGATTATAATTCAAAGAAATGTGAATCACAAATGGAAAGATATCAAAGGTGGATAAAAATTATTTTCATGTTCCGTATCTAGAGCAAATACTTTTTTTTTTATTTAGTTGTTTACATTCACAATTTGTCCGATTTGAACATTTGGTAGAAATTTTTGGCAGAGCAAATACTTAGCATACACTTTTTTGCGCGGTATGTTAAAGAAAAGGATTTAAGACTTTAAAAGTCTTCGGTACTCGTAAAATATTGACACGAAACAATAAATATATCAATCAATGAGGAATACAGCAGAATTATTAAAGAACACGTTTATAATTTATCATTTACAATTTATAATGTAAACATTATATGCAAATAGGAGTAAGACACATTTCAAACCTTCTATAAACAGGAAATAAAATGTTATTTATGTCGTAATTTCTCATTAATATCGGTGATGACTTTTTCATTACAACATTTTCCTTGACATTTCCTTAATCAGTTTACATATTTCCCGATCAATTTTTTTATTCGTATTTATAGCACGTTACGCGATAATGGTTGAACCATTCGCAAAGTTACATTTTATCTCGAAGGGATTGATGTTGCGGTTCTTCATCCGAAGAAAAATTTTTTACTCTTATACACAACATCCTGTATATAAATATACACGCGTAAACGTATGATTACTTAACACTAACCTAAATAATATACCACAAAGATCATAAGATAAAATAATAAAAGGTTCAGCGTTGCAAGTTTATTATTAAATATAATTAAAAACCATGAACCAACTGTTCAGCGTTTAAAAAGATTTCAGTATACACATTATCTAAGACGATTATCATAACGGTACGCACAATTTCTAAATCGCTCCTAGCAATTTCACACACAAAAGTTACGATACTTCAAACTTCCTCAAACATCGGTCTATCAATCAGAAAGAAAAAAGAAATCTTTGATACATCCTCGATAACCTGTATTAAATTCTAACCATCCAATCTTAACTAAACCCTACATCCTCCTAAACAAAATTCAATCAGCCTTTTAAAATTCAACACCTGTACGAGCTTGACCATCATTACGGTTCCATCGAATTTTCCCGCGAAACCGTAAAGCCCTGATTATTTCCAGTAACGTGTCTTCTTATGATGCTACAGTATCCCGTTCCTCCCGTATCGAATCGATAATTTTTGCGTCGTTTTTTTCCTCTCCACTTGAAGTCATTTGGAGCAGACCTCGCTTCCACACGTGAAACAGGGTGTCCTTCGAGAACGCAACAAGAGCGCCACGCGATGAAAATCACGGACCGCGAGCTTGGTTCCCTTTTTTCCATCGGTTCTGGCACACGGGAAACCGGCAGGTGTCAGTCGTCAACACTTTTTGCGCCGGTCCAGCTGTCAACGATCATTTTCTCTCCTG
This sequence comes from Bombus huntii, assembly GCF_024542735.1. Classification (NCBI taxonomy): domain Eukaryota; kingdom Metazoa; phylum Arthropoda; class Insecta; order Hymenoptera; family Apidae; genus Bombus; species Bombus huntii. Next base: position 4,662,895 of record NC_066238.1, on the reverse strand, counting down.
GGCGAATTTTCCGGCTCGGGTGTGCGCCACTGATATACAATACTATACAACGGGGTGAAACGCGTTTGTCTGAGAAGATGACACGCAAAGAGGACGTGACTCAACGTCCACTTTTACAGCCGGTTGCTCATTTCGGTCGGTGAAACGGGTCGTCCTTCGAGGAGGTCGGACTGGCCAGAGCAGAGAAGAAAAAAACGGCTCGTTGCCTTATGCAGTGTCAGAAACAATGGGGGTATCTATGGCGTGACGAAAAGATATCGGTTGATCTTCGCCAACCGTACATAATGACATTGTCATGCAAAAATAAACGAGCCGAGAAAAGTTCGATGAAAACGAAACGGACTATCCGTCGTTTATGGCAGTCCATGGACAATGATGTTTACAATGCGACACTATCGAATGTCCCAGCTGGGTGACAGCACTCGAGAATTTTCTGTTACCTGGCCTGCTCATTCATCGAATTGTGTTCCGAGTAATTGTAAAGAACTTCCGGTGAGAGTTTTCGACTGTTCCATAAATCATTTATCAAGAATGTCGACAGGAATTGTCTGACAAACCAAATTGTAGGTGTATCTGAGTTTACGACACGAGATACACGTGGTTTATACTATAAGTCTTTACGAAAGATAAAAATGTGCGGTCATTTGAGGCAAGCTTCTCAACGCGAGAATTGATTGTAATTTTAATAAAAAAAAAAAAAAAATAAAAAATTTGAGGCAAGTTATGCACACATGGCGTTTAACGGAATCGAAGGATCCAGGTTTTCGAATAATTTGGAAGGGCTATGAAAGGAATGAAAAGGGCAGAGCCTACAGAAATGCCTGTTATGGTGATATTTCCCCAGGCGATGTAATTTACGTGGCGTATTCAAGGTTTTAATATACGAGTGTCTCGCAGATGTGCAAAACCATTTGAGCAAACGATTCTACCTAATTGCCCGATGTGTTATTTATGATATTGTCATTATTATATTGGTATTGATTTGAAGTTCAGATGAACGATGAGGCTTGTTATCGCAAAATGAGATCCAAATTGCGCGTTATAAATATTTGTGAATGCGGTAGACACAGCTCAGATGCAGCTATGTTAATACTGTTTTGAGAAACAAGCTCTGTCTGCCGATAAATTTAACAGGCTTGTAATAATTGGAACGATAAATAAAGCACATTTGTACAGAATGTATGCACTTCCATTTGAAAGATATTTTTTCAATCTTTATGTTACATCACAAATGTAGTATAATAATATTATCAGTATTTTTTAAGAATGAACAAATTTTAAACACGAAAGCTTAAGACGAAAGAAAACGAACTAGAGACCGATGAATAATTTTAGCATTAAAAAGCCAAACAATTCGCTAACATTATTATAGCGAGGCAATAATTTATCGAATACTATACACCTATGAAATTTAATACGAATCATATGTAATGTATCATTGTCTAATGTATTTAAAATTTGTTGTCCTATTCTTATCACTAAAAACATCAGAGCTTTATCTTCCTGATACTAATCTTAAACAGATATACTTCTATTAATAAATCTTAGCAATGAAAAATAATTAAAAAATATTATTACTTTAAATAAGACAGGTTAAATAACACTCTTAGCCTATTTCGCACGATATAAAACAAATAAAATCCATTAAGTGTTTACAATAAATATTTTCCGTTTTAATACCTACATAATAATTGGCAAGCTGGCAATTAGTAAACTCGAAATATATTATACCCACAAATTGATAACCTTCAAACATCAACCTTTTTCTTCTATCTACAAGTACCTTAATCTGAGAGGATCTTAGTCTCGTAAAGAAGAAATAATGATACATAAATCACCAAATAAAAGATCTACTTAGAGACAGAATATACGAATAAACACGTTTCTCCATCCATAAATACGATCTACCATAAACACATCGGAGTAGAATTTCGAAGCCAAATGAAATAATTGCCCGCAATTATGCTAGCTCATGTGAAAGGATGGATCGATCCCGTTGCAAACGCAAACAAGATCGAGCTCGAAGGTTTCCAACAGCTTTGGCTACTGTTTAATTAAACGTTGCCGGTTGTACGGCGTTTTCAGCGAATTCGTCTTTTTCAACTGGCCGTGCAGTGGCAAGCCCGTATAATCTTTAACGAGCGATAAGTCTCGGCCGTGGATGGCGTGTAATCACCAAAACGGTCATCGTTGTCGCTTGTGACGGGGTTTCACTGCACCGCTAGTTCCCGATTCAGAGTGCTGGTGTACCTGTGCCGCGCACCTGTACAAGCCCAGCTTTATCGCCGTATAACCAGCCTGCCACCTGTGCGGCAGAGATGGTCGCACAGGTGTCTTTTAAAGCATTTCATTAATTACAAATAGGAAAGCCGCGTGCAATCCTCGTCGAGAGCCCCAGTGTGTCTCCGCTTGGGCAAACCGGCAATTCGCAGGACACCTGGCCGAAACATCACGGATTTTCTGCTGACGACCTCGACGGTCCCCCGAAACCTGCTCGTTTCCTGGTAGACTTGATCGAAAGGTTGCAATAAAACAACTACTGCCAGAAAGGGGGAGCGCGCGTTTAACTGCTGACGAACCAGCAGAATTACCTTGGTACGTTATTACCAAAAAAAAAAAAAAAAAAAAAAAAGGAAAAATAGAGAGGAGAGAAAAGGAGAAGGAGATACAAATTGGCAAAGCATGATTCGAATCGAATTAAGCGAAGAGAATTTCTGCTGGAACGAATTGGAATTATTTCGAGGAAGAGGAATCTTGTTGTTGGTTTCTTTGTGAGAATTTTGGCAGTCAGGTTGGCCACGAGATTCCAATGTCGACTACTATTCGCGTATAATCGATCTAACACGTAGCTACGTGTTTTAGGTAACAATTTACGCAAGGGCATCTATACAAATATAACGGTACACTCGAGAATCTCCAGGTGCTGCGGCAGCCTTAACACCTGGTCGAATATTCGAATTTTCTCAGGGACCCCTACCTCACCGAAAGTCCAAGGTTTCCAGGACCCCACTGAGTGCAGATGTAGATCAAAAATGTACCTTTAAATCCGCGTAAGGACAACGATGTTGCAAGAACATCTGCAGCCAGAGCGTCTCGGACTTTGAACGTTTTGTCGAGTTATATAACAGAGCTGCAAACGCGTCTGACGACACTTTACCGCCACGTGTGTAGTAAATTACGCTTGTGCACGTAAGTATGTGACATTAGGTTCGGTTTGGAGAACGCTATATAAACCTGATCGTCTTATTGATCGGTGTCTGGACGAACGAAGCATCGCTTGTCACGTGTCGTGCCAATGCGTCTTTCTTTCACCGGAACGTATTAACGCAGCTGTGCCTCGGAGTAGAGAAAGCTGAACGCGCCAACTCGCACGGAAATCTCCCGAGAGCCTATTCGAAAACAATTTAGATTACTTGCTTTCATATTGACTGTTCCCTGCATGTTTAAGAAAAGTAATTCTGTCGTAACTTTGAAATTTCGGTCGTATAATTACCGTGTACTTTTAAATGGCAGAAAATTAATTAAGGTCAGACACTTTATTAATCACATCCGGTAAACTGTTATTTTCGTTGCGTTAAATATTTTTAATTCTTAAACTCTGATTTTTCAATTCTTTTTACCTTTAAAATTTTCCAAGCTCGTTTGATCGTCTTCTAGTTACTTTATCACAAGCACGATCAACGCCAGTGTCATTTGGAAAATCGTAAACTTCATATTTTCATTTTCACTGTCACTTGTTGTCACTTATCACTGACCATATTTAAACGGCTTAAGAAATTAATTCACGTAACAAAACACTGAACACTTTTACAACTGTTACAACTTGCAACTGAGATATAATTGCTCTTGATTGATAATATAAAATACGAGATATCTCGTCAGCGATATTTTACCGCCCCTAGCGGAAAGATACGAAAGACGAGATATTTCGTCATCCGTCTGCAACGTGTTAAGGATTTGACAAAAGAATTTTTGATTCTTTGAATCGATTTTACGCCTTGTAACTACGTAATTAATTACTTTACCTTTTTCATTAACTTGGTTTATGTATTTATTAATCCTGTTTAAATGGAAATTATCGAGTTCGACATTTTAACCCTCCGCGACCAAAATTTTGTTTGCTTATGAAAACAAAGAATTCTCTCCTTGAATCTTAAATTTGCCAGTTAATAATTGCCATAAATAGAAAATGTTTATGGTAACACAATAACGTATTAGTAAAATACATTAATACAACAATAAATAAATTAAATTAAATTAGAAAAGAATAAACGCAAAGGTATATCATTTTTATTGCACACGACATTATAGGTAATTAATATTAAAAGCATTATACAACTTTCCGACTTTCCTATTTAACAAATCATAAATATTGTATAAAACTTCTTTTGTGGCGTAACAAGGAACAAAAAATAACTAGTCAGAGATAAACGGATTAAATGAATGTGACATAATTCCATACTTAATCTACAACGTTAAACGTGTGACCAAGAATCGTGAGAAACGTGACAAATACATAGATTATGGCTTGTATTAATCAATACCAATCATTTTTCCACCGACAAGAAACTCCAGTACAAATCGACACCTGCGATCTCACTAAAAACAGAATATTACGTTTTTTGAAGCAGCACAATTACTCGCATTGTTAATGTATCGTGCACATTTTGTTCACATTTTTTCCCGAAGTCGAAATTAAGTCTACTTATCGATTAAGTAACATATTTTTCTGCATAGCTATCGAGGATAAAAAAGAATGACAGACCACTTTGCAGAAAATTGCGTAAAAACTCGTCGAGAATGTTCTTATCAAATTGAATGGAAACCTCGAATAACACATTTAACATTCATGAGAAAGAACAGCTTTTAAATCGCACTATTTCATAAGTTTCAAACGTTCGACGTTTCTTAAAACGCTTGTTTCTTAAAACGAACATAGAATCCTACTTTACAGTTAACTCAACTTTGACCAAAAATTCGAGATCTCCATTCGATAGTTATTGACCTCGTAAAATTACGATCGAAAAATCCCTATCTTGATATTCCATACAAAGAGGAAGACACAGATAAAGACCGCTTGGAGATAGTTTCCAAGAACGTTTCGAGGCCTCTGCACACCTGAGGAGGACTTACGAACGGTGTCGCCTAAGGCGTGTTCTCCAATCTTAGCAGAAATTCGAGCTCTCCCTCGCGGTCGTTCAACAATAAAACAACGGCGTGGGGTCCGTTCAAATGTACAGGTCGCGATGGAACAAGGCAGGAACGGAAAACAGGCTCCCACGAATCCCACGACACTCGTTTTGAGCCGTGAAGGAAAGGCTGCGGGTGTCCTGGTGGCTCTTTCGACTCAGCCAAGTGACAGTTTCGAGTTGTTATTGTGCGCGATCAAACGTTACAAAGAAAAGATCGATTCGAATGGATAATACGCGAAATAATCGTAATCTTGAGATAAATGGCGAATACTTAAATTATTTTGTACCCCATAACGGTAGGGTGACTGGAATTGCCATCGCGTACAATCATGTGTTTTAGAGAAATAGTCAACTCGAATCACAACACGCGAAATAATCATAACTTTGGGACTAATGGCAGAGATATAAATTATTCTGTAGCCCATAAGAGTTAGGTGCAATAAAAGAGAAATAATATAAGCCATACCTTTTCTAGAGTGTAGTACAGTTTGTAACTGTTAACCATAATACTGGAATTCGTAATTGGTACAATATGGATGCGGGCAGATTTATGACCACCTGGCCATCACACGTGTGCAACAACGGTGACGACTGTGCGCATTCGTCAAACTTCTACCGTTATCATGTATGTAGTTTAGGTTCGGTTCTCTGGGTTCGATAAAAACTAAGAGTTACTTTTTACAACGTTTCTTATAATTTTATTTTAAAATTCAACAGGCCGCTGGCAATATACAGGCATACGGATTAACATTATCCGCCACCTGATTATTCAGTTATTGGTGATTTATTTTTGCAATGTATGCAGACACATGTCCGCAGGGAACATGTATACGGATTAAGATAAAATCGTTGCCGTGCTAGAACTTGCTCTGTATCTTACAACGTCGATTCGTTCTCCAGCGAATGATTAATAAGTCGATCCATTTTTCTTTTATTGCAATTCGATAGAAAAAGCAAATAATCGTTTCAGTTGAAATTCCGTTTCGTTACGTTGATCTTCACTTATAAATAATTGTTCGCGCGGATAATTCTTATTGAGAATATCTCAAATTCATAAAAGAAAGTAATGAAAAAACCATTTGTAATCTTTAATAATTTTAGCGTTGCTCTCGATAATTTATATGCTTTTAAGATAAAATATCACTTTTCGTGGTCGGACTATTTTAAAACATTGCGATGCGTCACGAAACTACAACGTGACACGCTATTATTAATTATTCGTAGACTGCGGATATGTAGCCACGTATTTATGAAAAATTTAGAGCCGAGAAAATGTACAGAATGCATATATAGTACTCGATATAATATTATATGAGGTAAGACAAATCTCCATTTATATTATTCCATTCCTTTAATTGCACCGATAAAAAAGCAAATAAAGATTGTAGCTAATTTCCTGATCTTGTAGGTAAAAAATATGCATAAACATCTGCGATCTAATCGTTAGTCTTGCGTAAGCAACGCCACATAGATCCCAATGACTATCCTTCATGCTGATAGTGCAACATTATCAAGAGCAACCAGGCTTCCCGTGCAATTTATTAACCGGCAACGAAAAACGAAAATAACAACTTCTCTGCCATCTCCATGAAACTCTCGCGACACAAATTGAGACAAACAACTGGAGTGCGCGCTCGTGTGCGCGCTTCTATGGCTTCTAGATCGCACGCACACATTCAGCCGGCCTGTCTCATACACAGCACCGGCCGACTTATGAATGGTATCTGCACACGTTCCCACGTCACTGAATGAGTCTCAGGTCTCTCACGTCCGGCAGGATTATCGTGCCCGGTCGCGTTCTTCGCGTAAACCGTGCGAGTCTCCTTTCACGTTTCCTCCCTGTTCTCTCGTGTCTGCTTCTGCTCTAGTTCTGCTTCGTAGGAAGAAAAAAGAGATTTCGACGGCGCTGTAGAACGACAGCTTCAGGGAAGAGAGCAGAGAAGGAAGAAGAAAGAAAAAAGCGTGCGTTGCTCTCCTAACTCTCGCTAGGTGCATGGCGCACGGTAGCAATTCTAGTTGCATAACAAGTCACATTCCGCGAGTAAGACAATGCCAGTTTGCTTCCCGGAAGTTGGTACACGTTCAGAGACCTGAGAAAAAATACATGTTTATTGCCGGTTTTTCGATACTGTAATTATACGGTCTGATGTAAGGCGCCGCTTTTCATTTGAGATTGTGTTGATTAGGCTAAGACTTGTTAGGAAACTCTAGCAGCTTGTTTTATGATTTTATAATAAAATGGTAACTGAATATACTATTTTATTAAGCTTTTCTCCCCGTTAACTTATTTTACCAAGTTGAGAAAATACGTATATATATTCGTGATGTGTGTATTTGTAGTTTATAGTTATACGTAATTTGATGCAAGTCGACTCTTTTTAGGTATTTGTATTTATTTCTGTCGATTAGACTGATCCTATTGGAAAGCTTCAGGGGTTTGTTTGAAGATTTCGTAGAATAAACGTCGATCGTGTATATTATTTTACGAAGTTGAGAAGATATGAATACGTAATGTTTGTATTTTTATCCTATAATTCGACGTAAGGTGTCAGATTTGAATTAATATTTAAGATTAATTGAGATTAACTATTAACGTTAATATTGATATTGATATTAACCGTAGGAGTAATATACTATGTACATATATTAATTCACAAGGCTGAGAGTCTCTCGATCTCACAACTAACGTGATGCAAGATGCTATTTTTCATTTGCGTTAGTCGATATTGATCAGGCTTATCCTAATAACAATCTTCAGAAGTTTGTTCGAAGATTTCATAGAATGAATATTGATCGAACATATTGTTTTACAAAGATGAGAAAGTACGTATTCGCGGTGTTCGCATCTTTATTCTGTAATTAATTAATTAATTTAATACAGACGGCCAAATTTAGTTGAATTTACATTTAATGTTAGGATAGACTTCAGACACTTGAGACGTTTGTTTTATGATACAGGAATGCTAAATGAGTAGACGTATTAATTTATAAAGATGGGAAAACACGCGTTTGTAGTTAGGTTTATAATCTTGTAATAATTAATTTGATGCAAGGCGCCAGTTTTATTTGAATTAATATTAGTTAGGTTAGAAAGATGGGAAGTTTGTTTTACGAGATAGTAATATTAAATGAGTACATACATTAATTGCAAAGCTGAGAAAGAATGAATTTTACGTGTTGTTTCATTATATAATTAGTCTGATACACAATGTTATTTGAATTAATTGTTGATTCGCTTAAAATTCTGAATTATTAGTCGATTCAATGGTTAATAATGTTATCACAATAATGCATTAAAGATAAAGCGATAATCGTACTTTAAATATCTATAGGATACTAATTAGATGGAAAGAAACTCGTCTGAGAGGAAAGTATCAAAACCAAACTACTGTAAAACAGTTTTATTTATTCCATATAGAATGGTTGAAACAAATGTAATTTTCTTTCACCTATCTTATCATACAATTATCTGCATCAACGTAAATCAAGTCTAGAATAATTTCATATTCGCATATAGACCGATAACTGTTACTTCTATAACTTGCAGCAACTTGATAGCAGCAGTTTATAACTTATCGCGTTCTTCAAAAAAATAAACCTATAAAAATATATTTTGCGGCTGCGTACAACAAAGATTCGCTTTCCAAAAAATTGCTGTTCCGTCTCTTATCAACGACATTTCACGCTGAAAGAATATCCCACATAATATCTAAAAATACCACATTCTAAAGGAATACTATATGATAAAGCGACACGTACTTAAAAGACTTATTCTATAATCTACAATGAGCAATCGTTTTCCACAAAGATCGATCTTTTGAAACTTCTCTTTTTTCTTATCACCGTGATAATTCGCAAGGGTGACTAGAACCATACGAAGACATCCCGTTTAATACCATTATCGCGGACAATGAAAACGCATTTGAATAATAGCTTCTTTCACAATAAAGGCGCCTTTCTTACAGCTCAGGGTCTAATCCTGCAGCTTTGCTGGATGACCACGCGTCGATGCAAACATTATCGATTATACCGTAAACCAGGTAGGAGGGGGAGAGGGACGTTGCGGAAAGAAAATACGGATTCCTGTCACGTTCTCCTGTTCGGCGAAAAAAGAAGTTCGCGCGGGGCCTGTCGGTCGGCCGGGCGGTTCCGCAGGGCCGTAGCACAAAACAGGTGCTTCCAAGAAAAACAGGTGTCCGCTCGTAGCCGTCGCTAGTCCCGGAGCTCGGCTTAGATTGCGGCACTGACAGACGTGCCGACCGTCGGACGAACGACGGACACCTGCACGCCTCCGATTGTACGTAAGATCGGTCCTTCGGAGTCTCCTTTTTCCCCTGTCTCTTTCGTTCTTTCACGGTCTCCGGTACCTATCTCAGGTCCCTTTCTCAGATTCTCGTTGGTCCTTCCGTGGCTATTCGAACAGCACGGAGGTGGCCAGAGGACGGTGGTAAGGGGAAGTAGAAGAACGAGGTACAGAAATCGTAGGAAAATCTACGCGGAGACGTGGTAGAAGAGGGACAGAGTCGAAGCTCTCGAGGAGTCAACGAGACTCGAACGAAGACGAAGAGAGAGAGCGCGTGATTACCATAAGCGGGACGGAGACGCTTGCTTTGGCGCGAGCAAGCGACGAACGAAGAGAGAGATTTCTGAAAGAAGGAAGAGGAGGAGAACGGGCCTGTCGTTGAACGAGGATAGCTTACGTCGGCGCGTTAAAGACGGAGAAAGGCGCTTCGTGGGACGAAACAGAAGGAACAGGCAGACGAGGCATGCGAGCCAAACGAAGATAGAACGACTGGCTCGGACGAACCGACCAGCTGAAGAAGGACGAAGAGATTGGGTTATGTCGGAGGCGCCGTGATTCAACCGAACGCGCAGGTGTGCCGCAGACTGGCCGGCGCCTCTCTGGAATGCGCGACCCCTCTCCGCGACTCCCCTTGCCATGCCGCTCGCCTCGTCGGCCTCCACCCCACTGCCTCGCTCGAACCACCACTACCGACCCTCGCGGCTTACCCTCCTCCGCGACCATCCGCGCGCTAGCCAACAACACACCGCTTCACCACTACCAGTCGCGACACACGATCGAGACCGCGAATTGCTAGCGATGGAACCGATTCTCTCGCGATCTTCCAGTTTATTAGAGGGCAACTAGAGGTTTTTACAGGTTCTTTTTACCGCGTTGAGTCTGATGGATGATTGGATGTTTTCTGCCCTTGGATGATCCCTCGAAAGACTAGATCTGGTTGGCTAGATTGGAAGATGGATAGTCGAGGATGTTGCGAATGTTTGTAGGTTATTCGTTGTGTTCGGGTAGAGATAGAGATGTTTTAGTTTTACGCAGCTTCTTCGAAATTTTTAGGGTTAATTGCACTTTGAGAAACGTCGCACTGCCGATAAAACTATTTTTCTTTCGTTGGAGAGCAGTAGAAATATTTTTGATAATAGGTCTGCCCGAAAGCAATCATTCGCGATGCAATATTTCGCTTAGCTGTAGAAATTTTCCATTTTATCTTTATACGGTTTACTTCATTCGAGTATGGTAACGTCCAGCCCGAGCATGAATGTATTCGACATTCTTTGAAAATAGGGACTTGGGAAAAAATGTAGGGCAAGCTTAAACGATTGATTGATAGATTTAGAACGTGCACTTGAAACAATAGACGTTACAATAGGTGAATTGAATATAATGCGCGGTGATCAACAGCTCGTTGGCGTTTGACTACGTAATTAGGATGATGCTTATATGCAAATTTTTTATTACTCGAATTCACTCGTAATAATAGCTAGATGAGAGATTCTGAACATCTTGGTGAGTCATAGTTTTGAGTCACAGCTTTTAAGACGAATTCCAAAACCATAAACGCTTAGTCAATCTTTGCGCAACTACCAAACAGTTATTATTAAGGTCAAACAGCGAAAATGATATCTCCTAGTAAATTGTTATCGATCTGCTAATATTATCGTTTTGCGTCCATTTTTCCAAAATTTTTCGAAACTGTCTGTTTGAGATCAACGGTGATTAACGTACCACAAAATATTTTCCACAAAAATATTTGTATCCTTTGCCTCATCTTCTATATAATCCCCGTACCAATTCCATATATGTATACTCTTGCAGTTTACGATGAATCAAGTTCGTACCAATTTTCGTATCTTAATCGAACGGATAGTACAAATTATAAACGGTGTTTTCAAAAAGGAATTCCACTAATTCCAATACAACCGCGACGTAAAACAGCAAAACCGCGTTGTAGAATTTTCTTGAAAATACAGAAATACAGGAAGGATCACCCCTCTAATTCCCATTTCGAGTGAATCGAAACCAGCTGCATAATCGCAAACTTTCATCTCCCTGGATGCACCTATTTTCCTTGAAGAGCACGGCGCACCTTTATTCGTGTGTTGGTTCCTTGAATGAAGGTTCGTGGAGTGCTCGGCTCGGTCCCATCGCTAGAGCTGCGGGTCCACACAAGAGTAAAAGACACGTTCGTGTTGCATGCGCGGCTGTGTGGCTTCGACGACGACTACGTCACGTCCTCTCATGGCAATCAGTGCAGCTGGCCACCAACGCGTTCCCACGGGGCCAAACCGACCAGGCCGGCCAGCTTCGGTCGCCTTTGCGAACGCGCCTTTTACCTCTTTCTCTTTCTCCGTTTCGCCCCTTGGGCTGTCTCCCTTCCACTCGCCTCCTATCACGCTCGTCTTCTCTCCTTTTCTCCCTATTTCCCTCCCTGTCTTACTTTTCCTCCTTCTCTCTTCCCTTTCTGTCTGTTCCTTTTCACCTCCGCTTCATACCTTTCCACGTTGTTTCGCGAAGATTACTCACGCTGGTGCAACAACGTTTTTACGCGGCGCACTTGCCGTGTAATTCCAACGGTTCTACCGGATAGAACGAAGCTCTCGAATGCGATTTGATGGCTTTTTGCATGACACGGAGATTCGTTTTCGAAACGTGCTGCCCGATGATGATTTATGAAAGGATCGTTAGGATTTTATTGCTACTTACGGGACGGTGCCCAAGCATAAGCAACGAGCGGAGCTTAATGGACTGCCGCGCGTAACTGACTGTTCCTCCTCGACCAGATAGTCATTAATTAAATATCTATCGTAAACGATAGCCGCTGATTAAGAACCCGCTAAAAGGCTGATTCTTCTCCGAATACCTGACTTCTGGAATATTATTCGATAGACACGCGACGATTATGAAAATTTTAACCTGTCAACCGGGCCGTTTCTTAATTATAGGATCAAAAGTTAGAGAAGACAAATCAATTTTGGTTCAGGTTGGTTTTCAATTTTGGCGACGTAAATACGATTATTTTGGGAAAAATACGATTCACGAAAAGCTAGAGCTAAATGAAGAAATTATTGTGTCTTGCGTTCGAGAGATTGACTACAAGTTATAATGAAATCATTGAGCAATACTATTATCATGTACGCGCTTTGATGGGCAATATACCGAGCAAGTTGATAGAAATCAAGGGTTAATTGCATTCTTTTATTCATTCAAGAGAGACTCACTTATGTTTTTTCGTTGTTGAAATAGTTTTCTAAGTAAGATAAGTAATATGCAGGATATCCTGTGTAATTGTTGGTACTACGTAAAAATGTAGATTGAAAATACGAAATGAAACTTTTCTATATAAATATCTTCTTAATTATCTAATACAATAAAGACGAACATAAATAGATACAATTAATTAATCTACCGCGAGAACCATTATCACGCGGATATTGAAGGAAATTTTCCTGGGAAACAAAATCTTGTACGAAAAGATTTTATTCCATACCTTCAATTTCCTCTCTCTAATAGAACTAATAGAACTTCCTTCTCAATTGTACTATCAATTACGAAACACCCTCATATAACTATAAATACCCGCGTATAACGATGATTACAATTCTTTCACTTTTATAATTATAATTCTTGCTATTAACTAGGTATACATTTTTTATTAATAATATGACGAATTTATTTTTCAATCGAGGCATCGTATTTGCACGTGCTTCGGTTCCCACGAACGGTTAATTTAATTTGAAAGGAGTTTCATGGAAAATATTGTTTTTCCAGCGTTTCTTCACGTGTTGCAGCCCATCGCTCAAAGAGCCGCATTGCTCGTTTCAATGGAACGCGTACATGCATTTTAAATTTAACTCGGTAAAGTCTTTAGCGGGCACGCGTATCATTAAAATGTTCCGCATGCGCTAATCACCAGACACACGAACGATTGACGTTTCATTAAAAATATCCGCACGCACGATTCCTCTTTGCTTCGTTGCAACTCTATTCCCGTTGCCGCATAGAAATGTATATTCAGCATGAACTTTCATTTCCATAAAGGTTACACGATTCCGTAGAAAATTTTTAACGTAGACAGTTAGACATGTGCGTGCTTCCGCTGAAATTAGTCCGCTTCAGAAAATTAGAGATTTTAAGATTAAACTCATTGTTTCCCCACTTGTAATTGAACATTCTCCAAACTCTTTTCTATTTCCGATGAATTTTATTATTCCGATGTGTTTCTATTTTGTCGAATGACAACTTCGTAATTTAAACTGCAATATGCAGACAAAGATATCTGAAACGTATGAAATTTCTGATCAATATATTGGATACATTAGAAATTGATGCTTTTTAAAAAAAATAGAACAAAGTATGAAAAATATCACATATAAAAATGTGGCGGAAAAAACACGGATAATAAATCACGCGACAACGAAACCTCGTACAAAAGACAAAAGCAAATTATCTTGACGCGTATACACTTGTCCTCGAACGGTACAATTAACGTTTCATTGAAAAAGCTTCTTCGCTTCGCAACTCTATTCTCGTGGCGCACTGAAAGAAACAGCACGGAGAAACGAACACGGGGGTCCTTCCTCGTTCTTTTTTCCTTCCTTTCTTATCGCCTTCCTCTTCTTTTTACCTTCTCCCCTCTCTTTCCCATTTTCTTTCTTTTTGTTTCTCTCGCATTTCCTTTATTTCTACCGACGTACCTGCTAGCTAATGCAAGAACATGTTGCATACGTATGCGAGAAGCTCGCTTTCGAGGCTTTCTTCTTACAGAATTCGTCGCCACGGGCGTGCTCGTGGTAGGCTTTATACGATGTTCGAGATGGAGATGATCAAATGAATTTATCGTCGTTGTTATATTCCCCTATGTAGTATCGCCAGGCTCATATAATCACCATACAGGACCGCCATGGTGGCTCTGTTCGATGGACAACGACGCTGAATGAAAAACATCCGTTTTTGGTTGACTTATTTCATTGCGAGAAGCAATTGATGTTTCAATCGAGATGATTCCTATAAGGACTTTATACGAATTACAATGTTCACTTGGTAACCGATAGATTTAATTTTGCGAGATTGGAATACAATTTTTAATTGGCTATCGTTTAAGAAAAGCAAATAGTTAATAGGTCATGTTTGTCTTTATGTTAATTCTGATTCAGTTGATATTTTTAATAAGATCAAATGATAGTCTTGCAAGGAAAGTAAAATAGTTTGTTAAATGAAATTGATATATGTAATTTGATAGGAGCATTTTTAATTAAAATTTAATTTTTTGTAAACTGCATAGATAGATGTACATGTCTGAATTTTCGACTAACAAAAGGCTATATGAAAATATTAGTAAGATGAAATTAATGCTTAGATTATACATAGTCGCTTATACATTTGTCGCTTATTGTTAAATATTATTTAATATAAGAATTCTATGAGATTCTAACATTCATCTATAGTTTTATTGTTTCGGTATTAATATCACGATAAGGTCACTTTGCATTATATTCATCTGATTAATCGTTACGCGTTTTACACAAAAAGCTGTTCTGTATAGCCGAGAGGAAAATGTAGAGTTGAGAACAGAGGTGGTCCTTGTGATATACACCGTTATCGATCCGAAGTGAAGTAACGTTGAGTGATGTTACGAGGGTGGCCGACGTACTTTTGGGCTTTTCATGACTCGTATCCAAATTTTGATACGCGAGTCGTGCCTCGTTTTCAAGAAATATGATGACAAGGGTAGAAGGGTTACCGTGGTTAATGGAAATCTATGCTTACCGTACTCGTTCGTTTTATCTTGTTTTTCTTCTCACTTGGATTTACGAGATAACGATGCTTCAAAGAGCAACAAAATGAACTTTCTTTTACAATTTTTCGACACAACGGTATAATAATAATAATATACGATGTTTATTTAAATCGATTTAACCGAGTTTCTAGTCAACTGCAATAATATTGCAATTTAAAAAAATTATTTCAATTATCAAATTGACTATATGAGTACGATGTTAACAAATATTTATTTAAATTAGAATCAGAGCGATATGTCAATAATATACGTAATAAGTGTGTTTAATTCTTGTTCGATACAGGCAACAACCTATCCCTATTTTGTTACATCTATAACACTAGAATCATAGAGATTTCAGTCTACCTAGGACCTCATTAATGGTCATTTTGATAGTACACGACTTTCTTTACTGTGTGTATATTTTTAACAAACATCCAGTTATATTCTACAATTTTCTTCATTAGCGTCATATTCAATTGTCTGTTACAGATACATAACATACATTGTGTAATAATCAATCGTTCTACTTATATGAATTTCTAAAAATTAATACATATGTAATTCATATATTTTATTTCAAAATACACCGAACAGTAAAGTCGAATTACAAAGAAATAATAATTTTAAATAATTACAAAGAAGAATATCTCTTAATGAAATATATAAATACATTGATTCCCTTAATTTATTTTTCATCGCGCAAATTAGAGTTTATACACGAATTTCCAATTTCTCAATAAGTATAAATAAAATAAATAAAAATGACAACATTGTACAATATCTTTCGTACATAATATTGCAGCAATAAAACCTGAAACATCATTGAGTGCTTAAGACAGAACATATGGAGATATAGGGAATGGAAACGACAAGGTCAAGCATACGGGTCTCTAATGTTAATTCGGGATTTTCCCAACAAGACTAATCTTCCTAATTTACAAAAATACGACGCCCACTCTTTAGTAGTTATTTTTCTTTTCGCTTAGTTTTTGTTAAGCCCTAGATTATGGGCCATTTTCTGTGTACCTGGGCTATGTACACTACGGCTGTTTTCGCAGCCACTCTTAGCTTCCCAATCAGCTGCGTATATTCAAATTAAAACCATATGGTGTACTGTGCATTGTGTGCCGAAAATCGGCAAGAACGTCTGGTCGTGTCGCAGTGAATGAGCAAACCGAACGTTCCTCGTGACCAACCACGTACCTTGGACGGTATTCGGCATATCTGAATTACCTGATGCATTTACTTGGAAACAATTCCCAGAAACGGCAGAATTCCAGGCTTCGTATAGATTTCACGTTGAACGGTCCTCGTAAGTGACTCGAGACCAAATGAATTTCACGGCGCGGCAACGATGACCGTGAAAACGGACAACTGTATACGGACAGACGTGCAGCATGCACGCAGGTAGCGAAGCACAGCTTAAGCATTCATTCGGCAAAGAATGAAAGGGGAATAAGAAACAATTGTCTCGGTCTTAATGGGATTCGACTGGTTTTCTGGCTTGGGCATCGCACAGCTGTGCGTTGGAAATAATAAAATTCAATGTCTAGCTGTACAATGAGCGGCTCTGTTCTCCATGGAACGGCCTCCGGTTCCCGTAGCTAGGTGAAGAAGCCATCGACGTACCTAGTGCTCTAGATCTTGGTTAAACCGGAGAACAAACGGCCCTCCTAGGCTCTTACAACGAAAAACGGGTCACGAAGCGTTTCTTCACCGTGTTAATGACTAGGCCGTGGACACGGGTGTGTTCTACGCACGTAGCAAATGCGCACTCGTCACTTGACGGATATTTTAAAAACCGGCGGCGAGGTGTAGTATTTTCGCGGTACGACCCGTTTGAACAGCTGCGCAAATAGCGGATCCTCGCCGCGACGCGATGCCGCGATTTTTGTCTCCCGTTTCGGAGCCGAGTGTATTTTTATTGCTCGCCCGATTGCGAGCCACTCTTTATACTGGCTGAAATAATCGGTCGTATAAATTAACCGGTTATTTTCGTGTCTCGATCTCACGTCGAATGACAAAGAGATAAGTGACGTAGAGAATGTCTGTCTGTCCGATTATTATTATTATCAGGTATGAGAAGATCCATTGATCAGTATACTACATTTTTCTATTAATATCACGGTACTTCAGAAGTTTGGAAAAAATTACAGATTGCTTGGTAACGTTCTTATTTTAAAGTTAATTGTTCAAAATTCTCTTAGTCTCGACGAAATATTCAAAAGTGAAATTTCATTTGCACCTAGATATACGTAAGGGTATTATAGAGGCATTAAGCTCTTAAAAAGTGTTTAAAATTAAGATTATATTCATTAAATGCTTTCTCGGTTAATACAAGATAAACAAAAATATAATTCAAAAGTCTCAAAATATTATTTGAGTCAACAATGAAACAATGGAATGAAATTTCACTTTCCCTATTTGTCTACTGAAGTGGAGAAAATTCGTATGTACCTAGCTACATGTCTACCATACCCCATACACTGGAAAAACTCGTACGTACATATACATAACCCGTAAGTACCGTACGCTCTGTTCTAAATAACGAGGATAATATTTAAAAACACTCTCTGTATATTTGCAGCTCTTCCTTACCTAATTTTTTTTTAGATAGATCGGTGAAATTGTTAGATACCGATCGATGGGTTCATTAAGATCTCTCGAGAAAAATCTCAGATCAGTCAAAGTTAGACTAATGAAGGTTATTAGTGGAAAGGGGAGGTGCTGTCCTGATTTGTCTCCATCATTCGAAACATCGTGTTTCGACAGTGACGCATAACTTAGTTTCTATTTATCTGTTTCCTAATTAGCGACCTATTGGTACGTCGCGTCACTGTGGGAGCAAACTTGTAAAAGATATTCTCTTCCTGACATATGCACGTTTGAACCGGTTACCACGAAGTCGACCGTGTAAAACCGGATATTGAAGGATTTTTTGAGGAGGAAAAGAAGTCGCACATGATACTTAATTTGTGGCGTGTATGAGGTCACGTATGAATTTAAAATTAGCTTATCGTAACTGATCGTCCTTTGGCATTCTTGGGAATATAAACGCCTCGATTTTGCTATTATTGTCATCTTTGTATTAAGGTATTAGAGCGTTAAAGCATCAACGAGATAGCAATATAATTAATCGTTTTTTATCGTTCTTTCATTACCGTTATTTTTTACTTTCTTATAACGAAGAATGATTATTTATGATACACTTTGAAATTCTAATGATATCGAATTCTGCAAAATATACGACGCTATAAAAAGATCCATCAATTCGATAGCCGTATATTATAATATAAATTATTCCATTTTATCATAATCGTTATTTATTTTCATAAAATACAAGAAAAAAAATCCATCGAACAGAATCAAAATTTATTACACTCTACAGACATTTTACTTGTCAAATTATAACGAATATAAAATTAATTAGTAAAATGTGAAAAATACAAGTAGAACATAGAGAACGATCAAGTCTAAAATACTTAATCTCTGAATCAATGAAAATCACAATGAACGATAACCAAACAACTTAAAAGTTCATTAATTCAATACAATTACCAGACTATAATAAGAAAAATTCCATTTTGTTGTCATCGTTTATTCCTCATTATCAAATTATCGTGACTAAAGTATTTTAAAAGTAGCGAAAAGACCATTCCACGTCTAACAACATTTAAATTGTGCAGAAGACACCAAACAAAAAGCAGACGATAAGAAAGGACTTAAACTCTGCACAGTTGAAAAACGCCCCTATCGAATCGCATTGCAGCGAAACGCGTTAGTAGATCGTAAAGGAAGATAGTATTGGATCGTGTCGTTCCCGATTCCACGATTTCCCTGCGTATTCCCGCGATCGTGACGGCTGAGAAGCTCTGCGCTTACAATTAGCACCGCGTCAGAATAGAAGAGGACAGAGATCGTAAAGTGGAATCGCGGCTGAACGAGGGAGCGACGAGGAGGAAGAGAGATGAAGTACGACGAGGCAAGTGTGGGTATATAGTTATAGCCGGCGTGGCCCTGATACGATGTTACAGTCTGTAGGCAGTCAGGAATCGGGAGGGTCGCCCCACAGCTAACACGTGCAAGGCGCACGTGCACTCCGAGAGACCACTCTAGCCTCTGGCGCACAATCATCGGATGCCAAGATACACTCCACGGAATAATTTTCGTGGGGCACTCCCATGCCTTCCTCCTTCGACTCTGTGCATCGCGAAAAAAGAGATTTACCTACCAAGCAGAACGGGTTTCGTCGATTTACCTTTCGACGTAACTCTATTTTTATTTTTTTACGGCTTTCGTTTGCGAGAATAGCGGGATTATTCGCCTGGCGAATACAGTTAAATTTTCTAATTTTAGTCAATCAACAACGATACTACTGCTTTTGACAATTCGTTAAGTTTTAAACGATAATTTAACGCATATAGTAACTGTAACAGCTATTTTTTAAATTGCAGATATGTTTTGAGGAAATTTGGTAAAATATTTGTTAAAACGAAAGGAGACTAAAATCGTTAAACTTTAATGTATTGTTATGCAGATTAACGAATAAAGTCAGTACGAAATTACGATAGCTAATCTTCGAGTAGATGTTGAGGAAATGTGATTTCATTTTGAATAAAATTGAAAAAATTTGGAAAAAAGTTAATTTTGTCGCTGACTAGACAGAAGTAACTGGATATCGAATTTGCTTGAGAAATTGTCTTTGATTTATAGGTCAATTATTAGATTCTAAAGCATATGAAAAATAGTTCCGAATCTGTGACGATAAATTTGCATACTAATGTATTCGAATTTCTGTTTAGGAAGTAGATCGGATGTTATTGCTTTTTATTGAATCAGACTGTACCGAGTGTTTTCAATATTCTTCGATATTTTAATTATTTTTTCACGTTGCTACCAACAATTCATCATTCAATTGTCCACTGCAGTCAAATCAATTACTATCGCTTAACACAACACCAAGCTTTCAAACGAATCTAGTACTTTCCAACGAATCATCGATAATAAAGAATATTTCAAATTTATTTCATTACTTTAAAATGCTTTATTTTTCCAATAATTCTTCGTCTTTCGTGTAATTAAAATTACGATTAAATTAAAAAATGAAGATTCATTTATCGGGGCAAATAAATTAAATTGTCCCCTGTTTATACGTTTCAACATGCTATACAATATCTTCTACTTATCTTTGAAACATTAAGACCGTAACCTTTAATACATATAATCTACATAGTCATCCATACCAACGTGATTTTTTCCCAAAGGAGCGTTCATATTTTCGCCGATCGCAAAATCAAAATACCTGTAACTCTTCGTTGCGATAAATTTAATTGTTGCAATATCAAAACAACCAAAGTTCGGACATAATTTGTGCAACTATATCAAATCATAAGATATCGAAATCTAAATATCACAGCACCAATATCTACCAGATCCATCTACTTTAACCACCAGCCAACCCCCTGAACATCAGAATCCGCAAGTTTCATCCATCAAACATTTCCACCAACCGTATCTCGTTCGATTGCCCCGACCATAAATCCAACAGCGAATCCTTCATTTTCCGCTGATCGCGCAGCAGAGACGAGCCACAAACGATAAAGTCTCTCTGGTTTCCTTGGTTTTTTCTGAAACGAAAGAATCGCCGGCGGCAGCCTTGCACGCGCGCACGCCTCGTCGGCGGCGTAAATTTATTCGCGCGAGTGTACGACCGAGCGTGTGTACGAGGTGAGTACCTACGCATGCTATCGCGACGAGCGACGGACGCGATGCGGCAGGAAGCACACGATTACCGGCTCGCTTTGGGGTCGTTCGCGGCCGGTGCGTGCGCGCCAGCTGCAAGAGATGCGAGAGCAGTTTCACCGGTCCGCAATCGTGCCGTCCCGATTTCCAAGGGGCGAGCACGCGAGTACGCTAATTATAGGTGTGGGTACGTTCTCTAGCCTTTCTTCGCGACAAATCGTACTTAGGAGAGCGCATCGTACGGCGACGACCGATCTTATAATCGTCGGATCGAACAACGAGAACGTTGGTCTACGATCGAGTTTATCGACGAACCACGACTCTCGTCCAAGTTTCGCGCGTTAATAGATGGACTCCTGGGCACACCTGACTTCGTCGTTCGGCCGACACTGCCGCGTAATTACGTGAAATATCGAGCTATCTCGGGAATTTTAATGGCTGTACGTTCTGCTGTGGTAGTTTGTTGCTGGTGGCTTGAGAAGTAATTCGCGTGGAGGTGTTTCAATAGCGATACCGTAAGATGCTATCGAAGAAGAATGTTCAATTTTATTTATATATTATATTTATATTTGTTATATCATTATATCGCGCAAGTGGACTAATTATAGGGGAAATATTTTTTTGGTTCGTTCTGCAGCTATGAGTTTGGGAAAATAGGTCAAACTTCGTTTCGGGGCGTCACCTCTTGCTTAACTATTTTTGCGTCTTCCGATAATAGTCGACGAACAAGGACGAAATATAGCGATTTTTAATTTGCGAAGCCATTGGTACGAAAGTTATTGTCAATGTATGAATCGATTTGTCAAACATCATTTCGTATAAGGGTACTGATCGCCTTCCGGCTGCCGGAGAAATATACAGGGTGATTCATAAACGCATGTCCACGCTTCAGTGAAGAAATCTATACAAGTAGAAGAAACGAGTAAAGAACGTCACATATGTTCGACATACCTTAGTTTTTGAGTTATCGGTGATTAAAGAAAATATGCGAAATGACCGTCTCGTATCTCAGCAGATGCTACTGCACGAAGGCACTCGTAGAATCGAGTTCCGCACTCGCTCCAAAATACCACATATTCTTCAAATAGTCCGAAATCCATCTGGTACGAACATTATATGTAAACGTTAGATAAGGTCTGTACGTAACTCGTACAGCAACGTGTGTCCACACACGAGAAGGCCATATCGAATATTTTCTTTAATTTCTCGTACTCGAAAACTAAGGTATACCGGACACGTGTTCGTACGACATTTTTTACTCGTTTTCTTTCCATAGATTTTCCTACCGAGATATGCACATGCATTTATGAATTATCCTGTATAGCCCAACCAATATTACACCGATAACACTCATAGTGTGAACAAAGACTAACGCTTTACGGCCTGTCTCCAATGCATAAAACGGAATATATCATACACAATACATTACGTATGATGCAGACATTCTAATCTATTACCAATTCTGAGAAAGTTTAAATTTTATTTATATCGCAAAGAGAAACTAGACGATAATTTATGAAACGTATACAAAATTTTAGTTCACGTACTTTGACCTTAAAAATTGTGAGTAATGCTTTGCAGAATTTATTTAATAATTTGGCAGACTGTGACCTAATTATTCAAACCAGATAGTGATCGTTTATTAACCAAAACTAGATCCTCCATTACTAATAAACCGATAAACCATTGTTATACAGAGAATGAAGATTTATAGAAAATAGAAATCATGGAAAGAGAGAAGGATTCGACGAAACTAGGTGATAATTTATAAAATATCGTGTAGGAGACATTCCTTACTTTTACTTCGGCCTTAAGAATTCCATACAATATTCTTGCAAAACTTCTCGATAAATAGTAAATAGTGACCTAATTACCCAAACGCAGTTGTAAACTTTGATTAACCAAATCGAAATCCTCAAGCGGTAAACTGATGAACCTCCGTATAAAGACATCGCAATCTCTCCTAACGTCATACCGATCGCTCCATTTTTGAACGCGCCACATACTCATCTCTCATTGTTAGCGAGCGTTACGTGACTCTGAGTAATCTTTGTTCGCGCGATAGTTTCGTAAACGAAAAAAAAAAAAAAAAAAAGAAAGAAACGAAGGAGAGAAAGATTGTTCCCAGCGGCAACCGTAGTTTACCGCTCTGGTATGCGGAAAATCGGTACGGATCGTAAGCTCGATCGAACGATGCGTGTCTTTAACGTCGATATAATGGAAACGAAACTGCACCGTCATACGTCTAATTACGTAACCGACCTTTCAGCCTTTCGTTTATCATAAAGCGTTACGAAATGTTTTTGTGCAGACTCGACCTTCGTATCGAGGAGAAACGAGTATCTGCGCCAAAGATCGTGCGTCTGCTTTTTTTCTTCCACGTCCGATCCTCAGGCGCGAAGAAGTGCGTTCGATCGACCCGTATTCGTACACGTCGGCTTACGTTACATTCTCGCCTGCATTATCGCACGGTAGGTACTTACATATGTATGGACGTGTGTCTATATATAGACATAGACATATGTAGGTACTTATGCATCATTCATTGATTCGTTTGGTGCGAAGGAGAGGATACCGAAATTGATAAACTTTAGGAATTTTACGTACTTGAAATTAGTAAATGGTTGTCCTTCGAACAGGTTCTGAGAAAACTTGACGAGATTTCGATTGAATAAAATTCAAGCGACGAACTGTCAGAAACTAGTAAATAATAAAATATTAGAATAGTTGTCGTTCGAATAGGAAATTAATGTCTGATATGTTTGTTTAAAAAAATGGAAAGACATTAAAATTCATGAACTTTAAGAATTTCACCAATTTTGAATCAAACAGATGAAATCAAAATCGTAGTAGTTTTTCTTCGAGTAGATTTCGAGGGAGAAGTAAAACTGATAAACTGTAGAAAGTTAATGAATAATACAGGATTACGATATGTAGCTATTCTTCTAATAGGAAATTTAATTCCTGCTTGTTTAAAAAAAAAAAAAAAAAATGGGAAAGATGGAACTATAATTGAGAGGATTTAAATATATTAATAAATAAAAAATTAACGATTGTTAAATTCTGAAATATATAAAAATTAGTTTGGAATTAATAATGACAAGTTTGATATATTCGAACTTCTACTACACGGAACATACTCATACTAACTTAATTTATATTATCACGAAATACATACATAGAAGCGACCATTCATTGGACATCGTCTGTGTGATGTTTGAAACGTCACTACCTCGAGAATTCTTCAGTCATTACGTGACTCAAATGTCCACGAAGAAAATCATCGAAGATCTAAAACAATGGACGAAATGAATTCTTTTCCCTTTTCTTTCAGATCACTTGGATTATATGATTGTTGCGATAGGTGTAACACCTGGTGGCTTAATTAAAAGAAGTGTGAGACGACTCGATAAAATCGCATCGCGACGCACCTGTTTATCGTGAACAGTCTTCTATCGAATCTCTGTCTAGTTAAATCTATTTCGATATTTATCCAGATTCAAAATTCATGTCAGATTATAGATACTTGCGTCACCACGTTGAGTTCATTCATTTGTACGAGCGAAGCCGAGGTTGGAGTAAAGTACATCTTTTATCGAGTATTTTCCTACGATTTCTTGTCTTTATAAACTGTCTTGGTGTTGCGAGACGGAGAAAGATTATATGGGAGATTCGTTAATATTCCCAGTATTCTATCTAAAGGATAAATAATTCCATTGAAGAGATTTATACTATTTATCGTATTAGATGACGAGTGTAGCAGACTAATCGCAATTTACATTATATATTTTCCTTTTAAGTAGTGTTATTCAGATTCGTTCAGAATTTTAGATTCTTCAGTGTTTCAGATTCATGAAAAATTCAAAGCATTGTTATTTAACACTAGGAGTACTATTCGTGAAATATTTGAAACTTCTCTTACACGTTTAAAACTATTGACGCTATACTCGATGTCATCGATAACGAGAACCTTCGAATTTTAAATAATTGCAAAGCGACATTAACTAGCCTCGACAACGTACGATCGCATCGTAATCCAGTTTCGTAGTTTTCCTACAACGTCCTATCGATATCTATGCACGGAGCTAAGCAGAAAAATCGTTGGCTGTAAACAAACAACGTAGACAGCGTCGAGGAAAGTAGCTGAAAAAAAAATAACAGAAAAATTATGTCGAGTGGTTTATCGAAATCCGACATAGATATCGCGATTCGACGAAACTTCGTAGAATTTCGGTTCACCTGTACCGAAGGTGTACTTACAAGCCTAATCGCGATTCCTTATCGCGATACCTAGATAAGCCGATTCTTTTGCTACGAACGGAACTCCTTTAAGTGCGTGGTCAGTACAGCTGACCGAAACACCTGGACGAGCGTCGATCGATTCCGTCAAATCATTTCCTTTCGGTGAATCACAAACCAAATCGCGTACACAATCGTGCACCTCCGAGTAGGTGTGACTCAATTTCTTTCGCAGTCACGACCATCTTCTTTCTCTGCTAGTGCTCGTTCGTTCGTTCGTTTTGCATTCTGGCACGTAGCTTGTTTTCGCGCCACGTAAATTTCAACGATTACATTTCACTCGACACGTGCAGCACTCGAGGCTCGCGAAGATGTTCCTTGTCCGACGGCGGTGAAGTTTCGAAAGCGTACGCTATTTCGAGGACCGCGAACGTTTATCGAGATACATAATCATTTATTAATAGGATGATGGCTGGAGAAACGTAAAAGGACGTGACATTTACCGAGAGACGTATTTATATGTATGGGTACCTGTTAAGTAGTTGAGAATTTGGAGCAGCTAGCTTATATAAGTGTGATTCTTCGCACTCTCCAATTTGTTGGATTAGGTTTGATTTTAGAGGACCGTTATTCGCATCGTTGAAAGAGTATTAAGAGACGTAAATGGTTTTAAGAAAGCAGTGAACTTTGGTTATGGAGGTTTAATTTTAGAGAATTATGATTTAAAGTGGATTAGAGTCAGGTTTCAATCGAAATTTCAATCAAAGGTATTTTTTTTAGTTTACTCGTTGCGTTATAAATGTAATCTTAACGGGACAATAGAGAAAATAATACAATAAAAACAAATAAATATGGAAACGATAAAATAGATTACACGAAAGAAAACTTTACAGGATACGAAATCGGAAAGTACATTGGTAGAGAAATAGATTGTTGAATATAGAAAACTAAAAGATTAGAGTATTTTTTGATACTCTATCTATCTAGCATTTTATACGTAGAAATTCTTTTTTTCCTTTATGGGCATTGATTACTGGCAGAAGAAATCATTTAAGTAAGTACTGCTATTTACTTGGACGTCATACATGACGTAAACGTCGAGTGACAAATAAGTTGTAAAGTTCGGAAGGAAGAAACACGAGGTACGCAGAAGACTAAAGAACGCTGGACAAGTTGAAGTACAGTAAAAGCAACGTCGACATAAGGTTACAGATAATTTTGTATATACTGCGTCAAGAATCACATAATGATGACATGTTAATTATTCTTGGAATATGTACTTACCATCGTATTTACGTGATACTCGTTCGTTCGATATTCGTTGGAAACAGTTCACAGAACAGTTAGCTTAAGAAACCTCTATATTATATGCAAATTTCTTTCCATACAAGCTACTTAATTTTACATTCTGCAATTTTAATCACGGTATACACGCGTTTTTAATTTACTTATTACTTATTCAATGAAACTATTTGTGTACTACGTAACAATCTTTAAAGAATAAAAATAATTAAAGACAATTTCACGTAATCTTATCGCAAGGTTGCCTCATACAGAATGCTCTATGAACAACTGACATACACGAATGCAGCTTGCCATTTCATCATTCACAAGAATTTACGTTGAACTCTTTTGAGAAAAGCCTACATCGTACGTTTCTTTCATTTTTAATATTTCTTTACTGTTCGTCGTGAGCCTCTTTATCGTGATATCTTGTCTTTTTCTTGATTCGTTTATCTCGATAAAGCTTGTCTGATAAAGTGCATCTTCGTGTATATACACGTACACGCGATTCGACCGCATGGTATATAACGAAAAATTACGTAATAGCTTTGTTGTTTCCCTAAAAAACATTTTATCGCTTACGCAAACCGATTCTCGTAATTAGTTCAGGTGTTCTCTCGTGAAGCAGCAAATAATTCGCTTATTTGAGATACGATATTCTGTTTACGTGCTTAGTTGTGCTACCGTACGTGATTCTTTTGCGTATCATATGCGTTAGCGAAGATTTGCTTTTTTCGCAAATTCTTGCGACGAAATATTTTTCGACAATTATTCGTCGGAAATAATTAGTATACGTTTATTCTTCGCCATCGTTATTTACTACATTTTTACAACTTTATATATAATAAACTTTATAGTATTTTAAATACTACTCTTTTTGATAATTCGAACTTTACAAAATTTGTACAATTATATATTAGTTACGATATAATAAGGCATTATATAAAATAGTAACAAATGGAAAGATAGATACGTACTTAATATAATGAGAAATATAGTGTCAAGTAAATCTGATTAAAAAATAGATCCATGTATATCTTATCAAAAACACGAATGGAACAAGGATGAGAATAGATTCACATTACATATGAACTTTTACGTTAAAAAAGCTTGCTATCGTTTTTTGAATCTCGTCTATCTATCTATCGTATTACAAAATACAGAGCAAATGTTCATACTCTTGCGCATAATAATACACGCACGTATATTTAGAAACAAAAGGTTTTTCGGCTTCTTCAACAATTAAAGATCGCCGAAGATACAACTCGACGGAAATATTTCTAAATAAATAGCTGGCTAACGTGTTAATCAAAGAGACCAAATCGATGTGACGTTGTTCAGTCAGCTGGAATACCAAATATTAATATAACCGTACTCGCGTATTTTAACACGAACGTTGAATATTGCGATACGAGTATCGCATATGCAGCATAACAAACATAGCGTCGCTTTCGAAATTCCTTTGGTTCGCTCCGAAAACCGACGTGTCGTGAATGTCGTTCTCGGAAACGGTACACCGAGGAAAATCTATGATTTTTACAAAAACAGGCCACGTAGCCAACGCCGTGATCGTTCATGAATCATTCATAATGCATGAGATAATAGCGACGAGCAGTTTAAAGTCACCCGTTGACGAATGCGTCCGCAGCGGCTGTGCGTTTCCACGCGCAAGACCGACAAAGAACAGACGCGTTTCGTTTCGTCCCATTCAAAAGGTCTATGGATTCCTGGTGAAATCGGTAAATCACGAAGGAAACGTGGCTTTTTGTACGCCGGACAGGTAACCCTTCCTTTCTTCCAACTTATGGAAAATGATCCTTTTGTGCCTAAAAGATAAT
Source organism: Bombus huntii (assembly GCF_024542735.1). NCBI lineage: Eukaryota > Metazoa > Arthropoda > Insecta > Hymenoptera > Apidae > Bombus > Bombus huntii. Next base: position 4,634,521 of record NC_066238.1, on the reverse strand, counting down.
GCACATACTAATATAATCGGTACTTGTACGTCGCAACGAATAATATCGTATTGAAATTGGAACGAGGGACGAATAGAAACAACGAACTATTTTATTGGTGATAAGAGGAGAAGTCGAAGGGATTGTAACAACAAAGAGACAGCTGCTTTCTGTATGCCTATATTTTTGATCGTACATATGTCTTGTAAAGAAGAATATACAGGGAGTCCCAAACTTTAAACAGTCAAGGGTTTGCCAGACTTGATTTACGGGAAAAAAGAAGAAAGAAATGTTATATAAAGTTTGTCAGTAAACGCTTTGTTTTATGGCTATACACGAATATCGTATGCATTCTCCATCACAGCACACATGAGTTGGGTGGAAAAAAATAATTCTGTGTCGTTAATAATTATGGAATACAATAATACAATAAAAATGCTTACCTGGTACTTTTAATTTCATATTTCAAAATGTTGCCCTTGTGTTCGGACACGAGCAAAGAACAATTATTGACCTTCGATAGCTGCATCGTTACCTACTTCATGCGCACAGTATTCCTTTATTTCTTTGCGACAGTGCGTTTATTGACAAACTTTGTAAAACATCTGTTTCGGATTTCTGCCAGCAGATTAGACTCTCTCAGTTGGGACTTTCAAGTTTGGGACACTCTCTACATATGGCCTTTAGTAGGTAGAAAGTCATAAGACGTTATAAAACTATAAATTATGATTTATGATACAATTCCATTATGAAAACACGTGTATAACGAACCAGACTTTACACCGAAACCAAACAGCTTCAGATGCTCGAACCGATACAGAAGGCGAATTTAAAAACGATATCGCTTGATTATGTTTTAGTTGAAACATTGTACGCGTATTCATTACTTAATCATATTAATTACAACAAATTTATTCATACTTTATTGAGTACTTCTTCTCCTTTCTTTGATGCAAAGGAAAAAGTTACTACTCGTAATTTGTAATATTTAAATTGTATTTTTTAGAAATTAAAAAAAATATCCAATATTCGATGATTATATTTAAAGATTCGATGGTATCGTATACAACGGTTCAATAGAAATATTTAAAATTTATTACCGACGATATTAGTTCAGTATGAATAAATCAAATAGCTTCTTCTTCGGTTAAATTATATCAGTTACTTCATTTATAGTAGAATATATAAGTAGAAATGATAAAATTATAATCGTAATATAGTAGAAGATAGATCGTATATTTGACGAACTATGATAGCAATTATAATTCTCGAATCGAGGCGAAAATGTCACTGTGCAAACGTCAAGCATGCATAATACAACGTAATATATTCGCCGTTTAATTATTCCAGCCGAATCGAATGAAATCACATTCGATACACGAACGATACAATTTAGACAGAAATTAAACGGTATAAACGTTAATTAAATTAAAATCGGTTTGTAGAGTTTTCCGTGTCTTCTCTGATAATTAAGATACGATAATGATATTCTACTAACAAGGGACAAATATAATCCACCATGAGTCATTCTATATTTTACATCGTAATAACCGACCACAGAATGTAGGAGGTTAATCGTAATTTCGCTCTCCTCCGCGTTGTGATTTATGTTAATTACCCGAAGACAGGTGAAGCATGGGATGCGTACGTATAAATTTCCTCTGTCCCATTTTCCAGTGGTACCGCAAGTGGCACCGACTGTCAACGGCAGCACAGACGACCAAGCTGTTTTTATTCTGGAATCCCCGTGAAATGACGGATTTCTTCCTTTTCAGCTAATCGAGGACGAATCGCGAAGCAAATAAAAGGGGCGAGGCGCGATCGATGAATTCACGCTCTGATTGACGCTGTTCCAAAGCGTACAACGAAACTGCATTTCGAGTATTCGTGTTGGATCGTGTTTGCATGTCACAACGATTCTCTGCATTCGATTGGTGATTTTACGTCGAAACGGTACCTGGATCATTCGCTCGATTTCTCATTTTTCTTTTTATTTCCATTTTTACTTCCATATGACGTTCTTTCGACGGATCATTTTCTCCGATCTTTTTGCATTTTGCATTTCCCCAACATATTTGCATATCGCAATGATCCTCCCATATGATTCGTAATTTTACGACCGAAACCTCGATTTTCTTTTTTTCTTATTTCTGTAAATATAAAGTTCTTTCGAAAGATCTTCTTCAACCTTTTCGTATTTTACGTTTCCTCGATATATTTGCATACTACAATGTTTCTCCATTCGATTCGTGATTTTACGTGGAAACGGTACCTCGATCGCTCGTCCGAGTTTTCTTTTTATTCTTCAGTTACTTTATTACTCCCGTATAACGTTCTGTCGAAAGATCATTTCCTTTTTTTCGATCATCTTGCATTTCGCATTTCTCCGATATATTTGCATATCACAACGATTCGTGTTTTTATATCGAAACCATACCTTCGTCGTCCGTTCGACTTTCCTATTTCTTCTTTATTTTTACTTTTTACTCCTGCGTAACGTTCCTTCGAAAGATCATTTTCTCCAACCTTTAACGACACGAAGTTTATCCTTATTTGCATTCATGGCTGTACCGTGTGCAGTTGAAAACTACAGCTTGATCGGTCTTGCTAACCAGATCGCGTTTTATAAGATTCGCCACGATCGTTATATGTATACGAACAAGTATCTATCTGTCTCTGTTACCAACGCGATAGTACCATCGAACGACACGCATTCTCGTTCCCTCGGAAAAGTCGTCGAGCAATTACTCGATAATTTATACGACTCGTTGGTGCACCTCTTCGCGGCGTAAAATAGCCGATTAACTTGTCCAGGCTCGAAAAAGATTTATGTAATGCGTGCACGATTACGGTTTATTTAAAACCGTGCGTTGCGCGTTCTATTGCGTCTGGTCACGGTTAAAAACATCGAACTGATATCGGCCCCGGAGGAATGTCGCAGTTATTTTCGATCCAATTCCAGTTCAGTTCCTCGTTACGTATGAAAGCGACTCGATTGCAAATTGTATCGGGTCGCAGTCAATGGCACGTCATCGGTGATTTACATAATCTAATTTATAGTTACGTGTCTGCCTCTTATCTTTTGCTGATCTTGTTCCAACTCGAGTCATCTTACCATCTTTTTTTTAACCCAGAAACCTTGATACCTTTTCTTTTATTCCTGTTACCATGATATTTCCTTTCAGTGTAGCAGTGATAAAAATATCGTTTAAGTAACGTTATGGTAAAGTTCAAGCTTTATAAACGTTGATCTAACGGCATTGGTGTTAAGTACGTGTAGTTGATATAAATCAAAAAGATAGAAAATATACTTAGCTCGTTGACCTGTTATTTACGTCTTCGTAGAAACGCAATGACGCATAAGGAGAAGGGCTGGTAATTAAAAGGCAAAGGTCGAGAATGACTGATGGCTAATATACAAAATATTCCGAAAAGTTTGTGATGCGCTGACATTTATAATAGATAGTTACAATCGTATCGTATCGTACTGTGACAAGCTGATATCTAACAGAGATCAGTAGGATCAATTCGCAATCGTTCACGGTAACTTGATCTATAGATTTGAAAGGATTCGTAACGGAGAAATTTTATCATGATTTTTGTAAAATATATACTTCCCTTGCGTTATAGATTTTTTTCTATATAACTTTCCTCTTATTTTTTTTTTTTTTTTTTTTTATTTCTCTGATACAAGTCTCACACTATAATTTTCGGTGTATTATTATTGAAGTACGCTATCTAAAATTTGAAATCTCCATGTATTTCATAGAAATGAAGAATTTAAAGAAAAAATCAAATTGGAATTCCCGATACAAGATACTATCGAAACTAAAGAATATTATTGATATTTGTAACATTAATTTGAAATTAATAATAAAATTAGTAGGTGATTTATTATATACTCTGGTCATGTCTTTTAATTTATTGATATAATAAAGAATTTTACAAAACGCAAATCGTACCCACGACTAAACATAAGATCTTTACTTTATGAACCAAATATCGGAGCGTGTTCTCATGTATACCGTTTTCTGAAAAGATGTAACATCCAACTTTAAGCTTCCTACAATTGGCGTTTAAAGCCTCACGCGCCTCGAGAAACAGCAAATGTACAATACAAAATCTTTATGTAAAAGTTAATGTAAAGCCATGCGACTCTTTAGAAATTTTTAGAGGCTTAAGACTAGAAGAAAACAACTGGATAAGTAATTTTACACTTTTGGTTACATAGTACGTTTTAGTACATCTATATTCTCAATCGACCAGTTACGTAACAAGTATGTTACCCTGTCCGCCGGGGTTAATTTCGAATGACACTCGAGCTATCCAGAGTCAATGAAGATCCGGTGCTCGTGAGACGAGCTACGTGTCCGGCATTCGAGTGATTTCCTCGACTCGCGTTAGTATTCCGTAGAATTTCCACGTAACGCGTTACTATTCCGGTTTCTAACGGCGGACATTGAGCTTTTTTTTTCTCGTAGAAAACTGCTCAGTTGAGAGTGTAGATTGGCTGATCGTCTAAACTAAACGACGATCCAAAAACGTGTCCAGCGAAACGACGCGTATAAGTGAGACCCACGAGCTGAAAATAGGAACACGGGAATAATTATCTCGTGAATTTCAGTGGAAACTGAACGTTTCCGAGGGTAATTAACGATCGAGCAAGCGGTCGATGTCGTAACATATAAATCGAGAGTATAATCTCGTTCCAGCTCCCGAATCATTTCAAGTTTGCGTTAATAGTTCATTCAGTTATTTGATATATAATTTTATCGAATTCGAGCCACCTGGCTTCAGGTGGATTTCTAATGGAAAATGGATACTGTAGATGGCATTGAGAGAGATCGCGAAAGAAAAAAAACACGAAGATAACAGTTATTGTTCCTTCGAGACAAAGAATAGTTGGAAGAATATTAGCTTCGAGAAACTTGAAAGGATATTTCAAGCGAAGTAAGATAATAGCTGCAAATTAGTAAAATGGTTTCAAGCTGCATTCTTGATCACACGCAGCTTGGAGTTAACCATCTTGACTAGCAAAAAACGAGGATAGAAATTGAAAAAGATACTTCAAGTCAAATAAACAGCAAGTAAGTAAAATAATTCCAGTTAAGTAATGATACACTGGCCGAACGAAACGTTTCCAGTCGACGTTTCTTTCATCCGTGACTATTCGACTCGTTAGAAAGCGTTCGAATATAGTAATTTACTTATCTCCCTTGGAACTTAATGCGAAGCTACGTTTCTCATGCTAATTAAGCTCGTAACATATCCAGATAACCCCGGCGACTATATACGTAAACGCGGTTTTTCGCTCGGTACACGTGTAACGAGAAACGGAAGCTTAAATAGAGACGCCGAAGGCGATCGATTGTAACAATTAATTAACGAAATTAAACGAGGTTAAAAGCGGGTGCTCGCGGTCGTTACCGGTAACTGGTGTTCTCCGACTCGCGATCCCGTAATGACAGATAAAGGAACAGCGTGCACGGTATCCAGTTTCAATTACCGGGTACCACTTAATACTTTGCTTACGCGTAATAGAGCCACGATACCGGGGAAAAGTATAAATACACTTGGGCTAAAATGATACTGCCGGGCAGCGGTTTCGTCAGTTTATTTATTCCCAGGTCAAGGGAACTCCATTTCTTAAACTCGAAGGTCAAGAAGTCAATGAGATCCGGTTGCTCAGGTATGTAACCGCGCAAGTGCCCGAGTCTCACGGGCGTTTCGTTCGATTTTATTCCCTGTAATTTTCCATGGAATCTTCGTGCCGGTTAGCGTTGACTCTGCATCGACAAACACCAACGATCTCTTCATCGAGATATCGTTCACGTTCGTCGAACTAACGACACTGATTATTATACGCGATCGTCATTGCTCGATAATCGTACGTACGCACCAACTATGTTAGAAGGTGGATTACTGCATTGTCAAGTTATGCGTTATTGTTTCGCGTTATTGCAAAAGGACAAAGATAAGCATCGAAAATTCCATGGTTTTAGTTCACCGCTCGTATGCAGATTAACTTACGCAAAATCGTTGATGGTATCTGGTCGAGAAAGGGTGATGATTGATTTATGTCGATTAGATAAAATATGATTTATTAATAGCTTTTTCCCCGTGATACAAAAAGCTGCTATAAATTGGAATAATTTTTTGTAAGATTTGTTTGATGGAGTAATAATGACTTTGATTATAGCTGTGCGCTGACAGCAGCTGAAGTATTATGATTTGGCATCGAAATAAAAAGTCATTATACACATAATCTATATGAAGTCTTCGGTATCTATCTGAAAGAACAGCGAAAAGTTGGATGATATTCAACAGTCTGATTTAACTTTAACTTCGCCTAAGGATATGGTAAAAATATTAATTTTTTATTTAACGTCGCTTTATAAAAATAGAAGGTTTATATGTAACGATATTTCCACACTAGCTGTTACTTATAATACAATAGAACTGATGTGCGTACAAGTATACTATATATACATACATAAATAATTATAATCAAAATGGTATGTTGAACACGAAGTAAGTACATTAATACGTTTCGACTTCAAAGAAAATCAACTTCAATCTTGCAAAAACACCCATACGTTCTTACTAATCGCAGAAAGAGAGAAACGAAACCCATCATTTTATGTTAAAAATATTTACCTAGGACTTGAAGTGCCTTTATCTTGCCATTCCATCGCGTTAACATGTCAGAACGTCACGGCGTCTTACATGCTACTTAGCGCTTTAATTACATCCACAATTCTTATTACCACATCATTTTCTATTTCTCCTCGTTATTCTTTTTTGCTCGTCTCGCGCTCCACCGACAGCTAAACGGAACATCCGGCGCGCGTCGTCGTCTGCAGCTCCTCGATTAGCAAAAGCTCGCGAATTACGTATTTCTTCCACGTTTACCGTTAACTCCCATATTCTTCCTCTCGATCGACTCGACTCACGCCTTCGCTTTTAGCCGAATGGAAAATCGCGGCTTCCAACTCGGCCAACTATTCCGTGGTATCTAAAATCTTTATCACGACGAGATTTCACGCGCAATGAGGCGCGCTCCGTTACGCTTTGCATTTCCGATTATCACACTCGCATCTCTCTCAGCGTTCTCCGCTTTATACTCTCGCCGCGTGTTTCTCCTCGGCATAAACTTATTTTATCCGCTACAGCAGTATATTTTCTTCTTTCTCGTTCTTAGAAATTCTACTTTTCTATTTTTTTCTTTTTACCTGTTCGTCCAACATTCGACAAAGTTTGCTCGCGAAGATATTCAATCTTCTTCCTCGTTAGACATCGATGAAAAAACAGCTTTACCACGAAGCAGCTTTCTCACGAAGATCTCATCCTTTTCCGATACTAGATAACGTTATCTTCTATCTGCAGAGTTTTAATTTTCTTTCTATAGGAGAATGTTACGCGTGCTTGTTACGCGAGATGCTTCGTAACTGCTAGCTTCGATGAGAAAGCGATTTATGCGAGAAAATGAGATGTAAACACGAATAAGATTTTGTATATAAATTTGTTTTAAAGATAGGAGATTTTGAATGTTTAATAGGTACGTGAGTATTCGAGTGTAACTGTGCTTGACAAATTTCATCGCGATGTGTCATACTCGTGCATCATTTTCGCTCGACGATCGAACGTAAACGTAAAAATGTTTTATCTGCTTGATTTTAACGTAAATATCGTTCATCTCTATTGAGAAATGTTAAAAACGTTTCCGAAATTCTAGAAATTTTCATCTTTTTCGACGTTCTTAATCGATAATGATTCGAGTGTACGAAAAAGTCAGAAGTATACCTAGTTCGTTGAAATTCTACAAACACCTCTACTATGTAAACGAGTTCTAAAATACACAGTAGCAGATGTGAACTTTGCTCTACATTTTGTATTATGTTCAACCCCGGGTTCTTTCGGTTCTTCACCGCCGCCGTGAACTTTGCACGGACATTCGCTACGTTCATAAACATAACCATGAGGCAAGCTGGCCCACAGCGAATTACACTCAAGTGCAAACGTACCTAAGCTTGATATATATTCATAAGCTTCGTATATATTCTGACACTAGAACCTTGTCAGCATTTTTCCTTGAGTTTTTTTTAGCTACCATAACGATTAACGAATTACTTCTTATTGAATTCCTTACCGAAGTTGAATATATTAAAAGATACAGGAAATAAACAACAAGTTCACGCTGTATGTACGTAATTTTGTGGGGATGAAATGATATTCGAGGCTGCTTCATTTAAAATCCCATGCATGGTAAAGTAACATCAGAGCAGCTACAGCGAAATAATCATTTTTACAAAAGTTTTATACCTGTCATATTCAAAAAAAGATACGACACCGTGACATATTAGTACATAAAGGTGCCAAAGAAGGGAACCCGAGGAAAAACAAAAATAGATACATTCGAAGTTCTAACATCAACGTTCCTCGTGTCATATATCCATTCTCTGTATATCATATAGGAACCTTCCTCGTATCCTCACCGCCGCGTTCGTGCAATCAGTACCGACTCACCCTACGAATCAGAGATCTCCCTCGCCTCCTCCTCCAACGCAATTTCACCGAGACGTCTCGTGGGACTCGTATCCGAAACGTAGCGCATAATAAAGGACTCCGCTCACTGTGTGTCCGTAGCGCCGGACAACGGATGGGTTCTTGTCCCGGCGACCGGTAACGAGACGCCGAAGTAACCAGAGAGTCACGAGGAGCGAGAGCGAGATCGACGAACCGGCGATCGGAGGAAGACCACGAGAGCGTGGAGTCGTATGTATACGCGCTAGCACGCAAAGTCGAGAAGGCGAAAGAGTCTCGGCGCTGGGCACCTCGCGCATGTATACATATATGCGTGCACGTATATATAGATATGCTATACACGCGCGTACATATATAGAAAACCGTAGCCGGAATCATGGTGTACAGGTTGGCGGTGCACGGTGCCGCGAGAGCTCGTGAACCATGAGCATGCATGAGAGGACGGTGGTTGTCGTCGATGATGGTGGTAGTGAGACGACGCGAGTCGATGATGGTGGTGGTAGCCGTGATGGCTAGTGGCTGGCGCCGCCGGACGTTCAACAATGGTCGTGTCTCCCCTTCCCCCCTCCCCGCGACCGCGTACAGCCGCGCAGCTCTCCCACCCCTCCACCCGCGCCTAGAACCCTTAGCGCGCACCCCCTCCTACCCCGCCGCCACACCGCTATGCCTTTGCCCCCTCCCCTCAAGCGCCGCCGCCACCAGTGTCCCTCTCGTCGTGGGCAGCTTTAGCTTTAGCGGCGTCGCCCTTCTCTTCCACGCCCGGCTTGTCCCGCCGACGCCTCTGGTCCCATGGTCGTCAAACACCCCCGACTACGGTTGGCTTCGAGCCGAACGATTTTCGCTGGAACAAGCTCCATGACCGGGGAGGAGGTGACGGAGATAGCGAGCAGGCGTCCAGCAGGAATTCCTGGCGGCGTTCCTGCTCGTGCCTTTCCGCGAATTATTCGTCGCCTCGGCTCACGATACGTGTACCCGTCCGCTTCTGTCGGATTTTCTTCCCTCTTTTCTCCTGTTTGTCTCGCCTCGTCCTTTTTCACTGCTTCTTCGGTTAGCTGCTGGCTACAGCTTGTGAATGGAATATAAGGGATGCCTTATAGGGGGTAACAGAACGTCGTTTGGAAGAATGACGAGATCGATGGTTTGGGAACGTGTTTGTACGTACAATATGGTGTTCGGCCGTGGTACAGGATTTTGGGTTATATAGAAGTTGTGTACACCTGGTATGGGTAAGGAAGTACGGTTGAAGTTCTTAGGTAGTTTGTATGACTTTGGGCTACATAATACGTATGCGATCATACCGCAGGAAATTAACCCGTGGAAAGAATATATTAATAGAAAATGATATATCATGTGACACATTTTATACGTTGCTATTTTGGTATTTCCGTACTGATTAAGGAAGCCGAATGTTTGCTTTGAATAGTAGCAATTGTTTCCATCGGTTGTTTAATAACTACCGTATTTGTAGCTGTACATTGACGAATAAATTAAATTTATGAAACGAACTACCTACGCGATATCCTGCCAATATGTATATCCCTTTTTATTAAACTACGTACCAAGATAGATGGCGACAATTACAAGATCTAAAGTCTGAAACAAAAAGAAAAAAGGAAAAATTAGGTAAAAGAATCTTCAAATATAAATAAATATCAACATTCTTCTTTAATAAACCAATCTAGCCAGCATTAAGAACAAAGACCGATGTGACACGAATACCACTTTATACTTCGCAGTAAAATAATTTTTCTAAAGAAATCGACGCTCGGTTCACATGTACCGGCAAATAGCCCGCGCAATCGAGTACAGTGCAAACAAGATTATCGTCGATTACATTATCTCCGATCACAAATAGCGGCCATTTTTTTCAGTCAATCGAAAAGAAAGAGAAAGAAAAAAAAAAAGAAATTACCTATGCATAAATATTTACCAAAAGTGCATATATAAATAGGTCAGATAACAATTCGTTTCGTGAGCGATTCGAATCCAACGCTATTTTATTCGGGCAGCGATTGCGCCGTATGGATAGTGGAGGCGTCGCGGGTAGAACGGTACCGGGTGGGGGAAAGCTATATAAGCGCGCAGGTGAGGGGCGGAGGCCAGTTGATTTCGATCCGTCGAGCGTAACGTGTACGTTACAAGGAGTACGCTGCACGCTCTTTTCTTGCGCACTCGTTGCGTTCGGAATAGTCATCAGAAAATTTCTCTTCTCGAATTAACAAACAGTTCGATCAAGGCGATGTTCAACGCGAGTGTAACTATCTTGCGATAACACAGACAGCCATAGAAATAGTGTGTGACGTTGGTGTTGTAAATCGTCAAACTTCACCGAAAGGAAAAAGGAGCGGCATACAAAAGTGGACGGAATTAGAAAGAAGAACGAAAGACCAAGATCGCGCGAGTCTCTACCGCTATCTCGTGCGCTTACTTTGGTGGGTTGGTTCGATCGATAAATACACGGGGTGCGTGCACTGGCGTCCGGCAGATAAGCAGCCGTATATTTCGGAAAGTGTGCTGCCCGATCGAATTAATCGACGACCCACATCTTTTTCGCCGCTTAACTGCTGACTGTGTGCCGTTTAGCGAGCGAACTCTCGCGTCGACTGAAAATCGACCAGAAGTAAGAAACACGCATATACGCGTACGACATGAAGGCGATGGTGGTAAGCCCAGTGGGCGGCAGAGTACCGCCAAGTCGAGGTGTTCTGCACAGCAGCCTGGGCATCAACGGAACTCGTCGTGACCTGGAAGCAGAAGAAGTGGCCGCTTACCTAACGAAGCTGAGATCCCTGGTGCCTGACATGCCGAGGAAACGGAAGTTATCCAAGCTCGAGGTTATCCAGAGGGTGATCGAGTACATCTGCGATCTTCAGACGACTCTGGAGGAAACGAACGTTCATCACGAATCCACCGTAGCGAAAACGACACCGAGGCAACCGTTGCAACCGTTGTTGAATGCCCCGACGACCGTCCCAACGACGACGACAACATCGTCAACATCCACGATCACCGGAATGGTCGCGGAACGGTGACCTGTATCGGCGAACGAGCTCCAGTGAGGTTCAGGTCGCTGCGAGCTTCTTGTCCTCGTGGGCTGACGGCTTGACCTCCGTGTTTCGACGTCGCGGGATTGTTCGAGTCATCTTCGGGGAGTTGAATCGAGAACTCGGCTCATTGTGGTAGCGTTTCGCCGGAAGAACGTTGCTACAACCATGTTTTGTGCTCGTCTTCGACTGTATAGAGATTTCTTGAAGATTTCGAAGGTCCAGAAGGGAAACAGGGATGAAAGGTATCCTGATGTTCAGGTATTCGGGAGAAGAACGGGATTTTGTCGAGCGTTTCGAGAAAAGAGCGAGGACATCGAATAGGGATGCGCTCGACGTCTCGAGGCGGCGCGGCGCCTGAAGAGAAGAACGAAGACGACGTGAAAGAAGGACGACGAAGCGGGCCGATTACGGCCGATCTTAACTTCTTTCTTCGAGTAAAGATGTAAATACTTGTACATAGAACTCACCGCATTCCTCGCACGAGACCCCTTTTCTCATCTTTTAATCGATTCACTTCTTTTTTGATCCACCAAACTCTCTCCGCCTTCCGACCTCCCTTCTCCGATTCTTATAATCCTCTCCTAATCCGAACTGTGTTACACGTGTCTCGTTTCTCGATATCGCGAACGACGATCGCGTTGATCTTTTTTTTTTTTTATCATTCTCTTGTTACTTTGTTTCGTAGTTCCGAATTGTAACATATAGAAAGATCGTTTCTTCGCGTCGATTGATTTTATAATATTGCAACTATTCGTTTCGACAAGAAATTCCGATAGTTTAGTTCGAAATCTAGGAAATTTTTCTATAAATGTTCGTTTTAGAGGAACGAATGTATATTTAAGGATCGACGAAGATCGAAATCGAATTGATCACCTGCGTTTTAATTGTAAGTACCACCCCCTCGTCCGCAACCAGTCGTGAATGGATCGCCTTTCCTTTTCTTTCGTAGTTTTCGCGTGGAAGAGAAATGTTTATCATCGCGTTGATCAGAGCATGTATTATTTTGAACTCCCCCTTGTAGATAATAAAGCGAATTTATTTGTATTATGAATTATTACATTAATCGCAACGGTCGATTCTATATTATTATTATTATTATATTATATTATTATTACATGATTATCATTGTTATTGCTTTTCATATTATAATTTAGAAATTTTCTCCGTAATTATTGTATATTTGCGAAGACTGAAAGGCTGTAAAGTGTAAGTATATTTGATGTGCGAGTTGGTTATGCTCGCTCGCGCGCGAAATAAAATACAAACTGTGTCCATACGATTACTTTTGTGTATACTGTTTTCTCATCGACGATGATCCCTCCCCTTAACAGATTAGTTGATTAACAAAAAAAAAAGGATAAAAAATATCGTTTAAGCTGTAAAAAGCGTATAAAGAGGAAAATGCAACTTGTAATTTCAACTAATTATATCGTGAAATGTCTTTTTTCTTATAATGTAGAACAACGTTTGTCTTTATTTCGACTAATAATTACAAACAAAATTAGGACTGTTTCTATTTTTATGCTCGCCACTGTGCGCAACGCTGAGAAGAAATAAGAGAAGAGTCGTGTATTTATGTAAGTTGTTATCCAACAGAAAATCTCAGCCTTTCGAAGGATACTAAAGGTAAAAATATAACTTGACAATATATTTCCTTCTTCATAAATATAATGTTCCAAAGCACGCAGCCTTTTCGTAAAATATCGCCAATAAATTCATATATACCTTACTTTTGCCATTCTCCTCCAAGTTTTACCCTAAAAACTTCTAGCGATTACGCCAGCCCTTCTACCCGATCTCCAATCCGGGAGATCCATCTGATACCATAATCCTTTCACCCTCGGCCCAACGCATACATCACGCTAAATTGCCCAAGGCGTTCGAGTATAAAGTCTTAATCATCGATAAAACGATTCGAATAGGTGATATATCCCGCGCGTTCGTTCCTGCCAGCACAGGTGCCTATTACAAGAAATAGAATGGTCCAATAAAGGTTTCCTTGGTCGACGAGACGCAATGGAAAAGCCAACGAAGTTGTTGGCGAATAAGGTGTTCCGAGGACATTACCTCGAAAAAGGGACTGTTCCCGACAATCGAGCTCAACCCGTAACGATCCCCATCGGCAATTTCTTCTCGTTAGGTCGCTGCATCGCTTTCAACGATAAATCCGCGAGCGTCCCGTGGAACACGCGCGGGGTGGGCTGACTTAAATGGACACACGTGTACGTAATAATCCGTGCACACGTGCGAGGAGGAGGCGGCCCTTCGGATGGTCGTCCTCGTCGAGGCAAGGAGAGGACAGGGCTGGTAGTGGTCGCACGATGTATCGTTGTAGGAGTTCGCTAAGTTCCCGTATTGATCGTGTGTCCCCTGTCCCGGGTCGCGTGCGCGCTCCTGGGAACCTCGAGACCACGGAATACCCACGGGAACTGATTCCGTCCGAGCGCGTGTGCCCCCGGCCCGGCTAGCTCTCTCATCCCTTCGGCCACTCGAGTTTGCTTCGTATTCATACGGTGAGATGGGGAAGAAGCACCGTAGGGAGATAGAAAGAGAGAGATAAAGAGGGTGGCGAACGACTAGTCGACGCAAACCACCAGGCTGGATATACGCGTGTGTACGCGCTAATAAACGAAAGTGGAAGCTGACTCACGGCAGCACAACCCTCCTACGCGGGTTAAAAGAGCTGATCAATGCTGGGGATAAGGAGCGAACTCGTACTCCGCAACCGTCACCTTGCGAGCGTGTAACGACGCTTAAGTGACCGATATGACTTCTGCTCGCCCACGCGTGCTTCAATCACGAGATACCGAGGAGGCGGAGAGTTTCATAGGTTGGAGGCTTGAGGGGTGGATTCTGGTTGTTATAAATTTGATGATCAATAAAATGTGAATATGGTCGATCAAATGAAATTTTTAATACTGTTAAATATTAAGAACGGAGAAAGCTAATTGAATACGTAGTCGTAAAGATACAAGCGTAGAAGTATTTATTTCAATTTTCTCGATTATAGTACGTGATATAAATGAGTTTCTGCAGCTACACGCTTGTTTTCTTTCTTTTTATTCATCTTGATTCACTCATTTTACTCATATTATAAAAGTGGTAAACACTAGTGCGCGGTTTTGAGACATCATGCTTATCGGGGAAAGAACTTACATCGTACGTGAATCATAAAACTGGGAAAGTAAATGCCAAAGAATATAATGCAGCAATTTAAAAAATGCCGTCGTCATTCGATAAAGTTCGGTAGTACGGACTGTAATATCTTCTCGTAACTCTTGTACATTCGTTTGAAAGAATTGCAACGAAATTTGCAACGAAACAACGAGCAACTATGCACGCAGTCGAGGTTCCTTTGAAGCAACTGTTGTATATGTGTACCCGTCTGTGTGTATGCGTGTGTATATGTATGTCTGTAAAGGCGAATTCTACGATGTCGTGTGTTACAAGAGAATCCTTGTAATCTTCTCTTTTTCTCTAAATTGACTCGAAGCAACTCGTGTTTTATTTTTAATACGTTCGCAGGATGGCATACTGTAGCCCTTTAGATTTCCTATTGTACGAGAAATTGTAACAAGGTAAGGACAAGAACTCAAGATAAATAACTCATGGTACTACTAAACATGAGTGATCAAGTATTCCTTGATAGAGTCTTTATCCCTGGCAAGCCATGCCGCGTTCAATCTGATGGATTCAGCGCTCTGTTGGACCGTTCTTTCGGTTCCCGGTGTCGGGTGGTTCTTGAAGAATTCCTCGACATCTTTGGCTCGTTCCTCGGTAACGAAATTCTCCGTAGTGAATTTCACCAATCTCGAAATCAAGAAACCGCCACCGTATCGATCGAGCAGGGTCTTCCAATTTTCCTTGAAAAAGTCCCAAGCCATCACGCGGCCTTTGTAAGTCATTGCCACCGACATGATAGCAAACACTGTGTCCTGAGCTCTAACTTCGTCGCTCATAGCGAAATCTAGAACCTTTGCCAACAAGGTTTCATCTTTGATCGCACCTAGCGCTCTCAATATTCTGTCTTTCTCTTCGTGCAAATCTGCCTCTCGATAAAGCCTCAGCATGGTTTCATAAGTGTCGGCATCGCCAACAGAGAGTACAGCCCTGTAAACAGGGCTGCGTAAATCGGCAGCGAGTAGCGTGATGCCAGAAACGTGCAACTCAAATCTCTTTTTCGCTTCTTGTATAGTATCCTCGTCGTTCAATGCTGCCATACGACCTAAAACAAGGGATCGTAGAAGGGTGTCCAGATGACATTCATTAGGTTTAGGATCCCAGCCTAGTTTGTTGGTGATGTCGCGCATCAAGTTACGTCCAAACGCTTTGAACGAATCCTCAAAATCCAAGTGAGACACGAGAACTCCGATTTTTCCTAGGCTATTGACTATACTAGACCATACAGTGAAATTGTCTTCATGTTGAAACGCTTGCATAAGTTGAAGTACTTCTACAGTAGAAGCATGACCAGCTTGTACCATAGCAAATAAATCGTCCAATAGACCCAGTCTATCTAAGGGAGGTAACGCGTGATCTTTGACAGCCGGTAACAAGAGAGACAATGCTTCTGGGCTATAGTGAGTCCTGTAGAAACCGATTGTTCCAGGGTTGATCTTTACCCAGTGATCTTCAGGAACGTTTTTGACTTTAAACTCTTTCGTCTTCTCGTCGAACAAAGCCTTAAGTACACACTCCTCTGGATTCTTCGACGTACTTATGCTAATTGGTATGATCCACAAACTGTTTCCGGTATCCACGGAACCATCAGCTAGGAATCTTTCCTGAGACAGAGACAGAATTCGATCACTGCCTTCTTGACGATGTTGAACTCTGACAACAGGGAATCCTTGCTGCTCGGTCCAAGTGGACATCACGCTGCGTACGTCCTTATTGCTGGCTTCCTCCAGAGCGTCCCAAAGATCTCCAGTTTCTGCATTGGCGTAGCTGTGCTTTTTCAAGTAGAGATTCATACCTTTTCGAAAATCGTCGTCTCCAATGTAGGAATGCAACATTCGAATAACACATGCCCCTTTATTGTAAGAAATGTCATCAAAAATCTCATCGATTTCAGAAGGGTGACCGACTGGTACCTCGATCGGATGACTATTCTTTAAAGCGTCAAGCTCTAATGCTCTGATGTACGTGTCTGTCACAAATTGAGTCCAAATATCGTATTCGGGAAACAGATGGGCAACGCATAAGAATTCCACAAACGAAGCGTATCCTTCGTTTAACCATAAATGCGTCCACCATTCCATGGTTACGAGATTTCCAAACCATTGATGCGCCAGTTCGTGTGCTACGACTAAAGCGATCCACTGTTTCCGCACGGCGGACGTGTTTTGTGGATCTACTAGAAGACAAGTTTCTCGATATGTAACTAAACCCCAATTTTCCATAGCTCCGGATGAGAAATCAGCAATCGCGATAAGATCAATTTTTGGGAGTGGATAAGCAATTCCAAAGTAGGTTTTATAATATGGCAGTACTTTTGTCGCTACTTCCAACGCGAACTGTCCTTGTTCTTTCTTCGATTTCGGGGTGTACACGCGTACTAGTACACCATCGCTCGATTTGTCTTCTATGTAATCGAATTCACCAACTACCACTGCTACTAAATATGTCGACATGATTGGTGTCCTTTCAAATACTAAAGTCTCGACCGATTCATTCGTTACCTTGCTTTTAATAGGCTAAAACAAATAAATAAATATTTCTTCTAAAATTATGTATATGTTTAATAATATTAATGTTTATTTAAAAAAGAAAACAAAAGAAAAAATAAATAAAACCACATGTGCTAGGCGCTGCTTACCATATTGGAAAGTGCTGTAAGACCTGACGGTACATTTAGAGTAATATCAAACGTGGCTTTGTGTGCTGGTTCATCCCAGCATGGGAAGCAACGTCTAGCATCTGTTGGCTCGAATTGAGTTACAGCTGCATGTTCAACAGTTCCATTGGTCCTGCAAACACATAAAAGATCCTTGTTATTTTAAAAATGCCAATCATTGCTTACCATATTTGATAAACCAACAAGTGACATATCACGAGGAAGCACAAGTTGTATAGTAAAAGTAGCTTTTAATGATGGTTCATCCCAACAGGGAAAAAGTCTACGAGCTGATGTAGGACATAAATAAGTTACAGCATAGTACTTATTTTGTCTACAAAATGTTAAATTCTTATAATAAATGATAAAAAAAAAAAAATGTATAACTCTTATAATAAAATAAATATTTGATAGAATCATATTATTATAATTCTATACAAATTGTAGTACCCAATGTATTTGCTTCTATAGAAACCCTTCATTTTATCATTAATTTCCCCAACAAATTCCAAACTCAAGTATCCACTTCTACCCATTGGTAATTTTTCTTCAAATACCAAAGTGGCTGTTTCTTCGGGTGAGCAAACTTCAATTTGTTTTGTTGGAATAACTTTTCCATCATTATCATTAAAAATTACGCTCTTTATATCAATGTCCAATGAATTTAAAACGATAGTGTCTGTAGACGATTTGACCTGCAAATATTAAAAAATCATAATTAATAAAGTGACAATAAAATTAAAAGAACGTAACATTTAACATCTTGGCATAAAACATCAAATCAAATATCTTTCATATGACTATCTTATCATGTTCTACTTTTAGTAATCATACACATTTTCAGAATTTTAAGGACAGATAAAGCAAGATAAGAAAAATGCCTTCAAATTTACTGTCATTCAAGGTTATATTAGAATTTGTTTTACATATAGCGTATAAATTTTGTGGTTATGTTTGCCATATGGTCAACATTTTTTGTTCTATCATTCAAATTACAAATTTACTAGGAGCCACGTGAATAATTAATATGCCAATGAGTGATCTAGATTGACTGAGCTTACGTCAATGTGCACATCCTCCTTGCCGTCGAAAACAAAAGTTTTCAGATTCGGTGACAAAACGATATTATAGTGGTAAGGCTGAACATCTGTGGGCAGCCGACGAAATGGCTTTTTTTCTACACTTGACATCGCTCGATGTTGAACCGCGATTCGAAAAATCCTTAAATATCGAAATGTCTTAAAACCCGTTTTGAGCTTTTCCTTTTTGCCGACTCACAACGCGAAAGTATGCACTAACACGCAACGCCTCAAACCATCGCAGACGCATGCGCAATATGCATGCTATACACAAAGATGCGAATAAAAATGGAACTATAACTGTTAAAAAAAACAAATCACGTGCTCTGATGTCGCCATGGACATAAACGCGCAAATTTTGATTTTAATCCATATCCTATACTCGCACTAAAAATTTCAGTATTACTGTTTTATTCCAACTATATTAATTTTTAATTCCTTAATATTATAATTTTCCTATTTTCATTGAAAACAAGTCGTTGTTTCACTTTTTACTTGACTTAAATGTAAATATTTTGTAAAATTGTTTAATTAACTGTACACGCGCGTTCGTACTTGAAGTGAATTGAATTAGAAAAAGATATAAGTTGCATAATTTAGGTACAGCTAGAATAAACGGTTAACGCTTGCCTATGATTATATAATATACAGAAAGGAATATTATACTAGGAACTTGTTTAGATATATTTTACAGTAATGAAAAGTAGATTTTAAACTAGCCGAGTATGTAATCGTGTTTTAAGAATAGTTTGTCAACAATATGGCAAATAAAAACAAATATTGATATTTGATATTGCTCGTAACATGAAAACTGACAATATGTAATTGATGACTTTATTTATTTTGCAAAATAAATATAAAAACTCACTTTAAGACTCATATACATATTATTAATTAAAAGGATTACACAATGCAATGAAATATATACAATGTAACTGCAGCACCAAAAGAGTACGATAATGAAATCCAGATGGGTGTAAACGAACACGTATGAAAATCTTATTGAGTAGCCATTCTGGTTGCATGTTGTATATACCCAGGCCAACGTAGATCGGCCAGTTTCAGACTTTTGTCTGTGGCGCGAGGCAGTAGTGGGGCTATGGGAATAGAGAACTTCGTGGGAGAAGTTTGTTCTCGCGGATGAGTTATTCGAGGTAGTGGTGGCGTGCGCGAGCACCCGCCATATATCCAGGAAGTCGCGATAGAGAAACCCGGTTGCAAAAGATATTTGAGATATTTCACTGAATCGAGAACGTGTAAACGTTCAGCGAGGTCTAACCGGGGATAATATCGGCAGAGCGCATAGCACGGCGAGAGCGCACGGCGCGAGATCTTTAAGCGGTGAACGGGAAGACGGTGGTGTGTTTTTCATGGCGATCAGTTCATTAGGAAAGTATCGTACCCTGCCACCGATGTACAAGATACGGGAAAGGTGAAGGAGGTACTCGCCGGACCTGACCTGCCCGAGAAGAACACCACGAAACATAGCTTCTCACATATACACACACACTGTGCGTCACCGCCCATATGTGATGTGTTTCGTGCGTTCGAGCGAATGAGTAATCATGTACTGTCAAGACAAGGGCTCCACCGCCTCCAAGAGCAAAGAGGGTAAGTTGACGCCCGCGAGATCCGACTATCACAGAACTAATTCCCCCGGCTGCCCCCCCCCCCTTTTTCATTTTTCCGCAGCCTTAGACCGTGTCCTCGACGCTCGTGTACCGCTTTCCGTTTTTACCCTCTGTTCGTGTTTCATTGCAAATTGAATTGTCTCTCTGGTTTACACATGTGGACTTGGTAAAACACAATCGAGTAGTGTCGGACAGAGTGTCAAAAGTTGCGCGATTATGAGGGCGGACATTGGTCCGACAAAGAGAGACAAAGTGACAGGCGAAGAGAGTGCAGCAAAGAGAGAGGCAAGGAGAGCGTGTCGTTTACTAACGAGAGGGGTGGGGGCGGACAGTATGTATTTCGAAGAGAGAAACGAATCATGTACATTCTTGGCGAAGCTTTTTATCGAACTTCGGTTGCGTAGACGAGTTTATCAGATGTGATATTGTATCAAAGTTGTGCATCGTCACCTCGAGTGCTCTGGATATTGTAGTGCATTTCCATTGCCGCGAAAACGTTACTCGTAGAACCGCGACAGATGCGTGAATGGAGAAAAGTGCTTTTGTGTACGGGGAAGCATGCGGAACACCGTGAAATGAGATGTGGAGTCAGTAGTCACTCTAAAGATTATCAACGTAATTTATCTATCGTTATTTCACACGTTATAACTAAACTTTCTTTAGTTCATTGACCTGTAGTAACAACACATGTGCGTATACGCATGTATGTACATTGTACGGTGTATATACGTTATACATGAGATACATATAACCATACACATCATGTATTTATGTATGCATATATTTATCAAACATCTAATTATTTGTTGCTTCCTAAAAATGGAATTCATGTTTATAGAGCTATAAGTTATTTGCTTTTAAGATATAAACTATAGGTTTTTAAAGAAAAACTTATCTTATATTTGAAAAAATGTATGATCACTTTCAAATTCTCATTATCATTATGTATTAGCATATTATTGTTTCAATATCATAATCTGCTAACAATTGTTCATGTTATGTATTAATTCATGAATTTAATTAGATATGAATTTTCTTCAATAGAATAACTTTGTCAATGCAGTTGAACAACTGGTGCTATTATCTTTTCGAATTGAGCATACATACTTATATGGTACATAAATTAAGAAAGAATGTCGTTTGTATTTGTAGAAGCAGTTATAAACTCTTCTGCTCTACTATTTCATTGTTTCAACGAACATACTGTTACATGGTGGTAATCTTTACTTTATTTAACAGAAGAAAAAATATTGTTATCTATATAAACAAGATATATTCTTCTTTCTGAAAGAAGTGTTCATTGATAATATTGTCATATATATATAGCACTTTATCCAAGACAAATATATCTTACACATCCCTGCCACTATTAATCATAAGATTGAGGAACACTGGCATTGCACACTGCATGATGTCATCACACATGTAATAGTCCATAATGTTTGAATTATTCTGAGTTTCTTGGTTATATATTATAGTACGCCAATGTCTGAATTTATATATCTTTGTTTTGATTTACAGTTGCTAAAGATTGCGCTTATTATGCACAGGGTCTGTGACAATGCGGGAGAAGAAAGGAGGTGCTCTTAGCAGAGTACAAAAACTGAAAAAAAGGCTTAGCCACAGCTTTGGAAGACTTTGTAAGTATAATCAAAATTATCTAATGTTACACAACATCGATATATTATGTAAAATACCTTATAAAATAAAAAGTTAAGAAGAGTTTAATACCTATTACTTAAATATAGTACTTTTTCATTATATAAAGATAGGTCATAAAAGAATTAATGTCCATTTAGACACTTAAAAGGTTCCACAAATATAATTTCATTATCATTGGTATTAGTTTTGTATTGTAAAATAATATTGCTTATCGCATGTACTTCCAAGTTAATTAAGTAATTGCTACTCTGATCTTTATTTACATTTTTTACTTTATCTATTTCTTATATTGAATTGTATAGTAAAGATTGATAAAAAATGTTTTTAATATTAGTTTATCAAAATTATTGATTAAAAAATTATTGATATTAATAAATATTAATTATTGATTTGTCTATTTTAGCAATATCAAAAGAAGAGGCTGATGATGCTGCAAACAGGGGTCAACTGCCATATAATGGCTATTCCGAGGAGTTCCTAGACCGTTTAGAACCAAACGGCAATATACCTGCAGATAAGGATCGTCGTTATGGTAAGTGCAAAATTTATTTATTATAAAAGAAAGTATTATATTTGTTATAATATATGGTATGACTATAAATAGTTTAACGAATAACTCTATTTATCAAACTAAGTTTTTATAGTGCACATTGGCACTTATCAGGAAGCTACATACCATCTTTTTTTTGAAGTCATAACATGTTAAATAGATAACTGTTATGAAAAACATTTACATCGGGGTTTGATATCTGTGGTAAATATTTGTTACTTTAGTAGTTAATAGAAACCAGTAGTATGATTAAATTGACCCATTATAATGTATTGTTTACTAAATATGTATTGCACATACACTAAAATTTTTATGTATTAATAAAATATTGAGGGATTATGATTCTACGTGGATTCCTATTGCTGTTATTTTAAAGAAAGTTTTAAGGACGAAATTGGATGTCATAGAATGGACAGGTGTGGGCGACCATGAGAGAGTGCATCGGCAGCTTTCCGTTTCTAGTGATTCCAAGCTTCTCGACGAGGATATACGTGAAGAAGCGAGAGTAATCTTAAGACCTCGACGTCCACCACGACCCAAGTCAGAGGTCTTCCTTGGGCCAGATCCACCTCCTAGAAGAACCAAGAGATTTTCAGCATTTGGGGTAATGCTAGACTCAATTTACTTATATTCTTTCAACATTTTAGTGTTAACAAGTGTTTATGCTTATATTCGCAGGGAGATTCTCCTTTCGGTAAATCCGAAGCTTATATAAAACTGGAACAATTAGGGGAAGGATCGTATGCCACAGTGTTCAAAGGCTACAGTCATCTTACAAATCAAATGGTGGCACTTAAAGAAATTAGACTACAAGAGGAAGAAGGTGCTCCATTTACTGCCATCCGCGAGGCAAGCCTTCTTAAAGAATTGAAGCATAGCAATATCGTTACTTTACACGATATAATTCATACGCGCGAGACTCTTACTTTTGTTTTTGAATATGTTCATACTGATCTATCGCAATATATGGAGAGGTATGGAAGCGGTAATGGTGGTCTAGATCCACGAAATGTTAAACTATTCTTATTTCAATTATTAAGAGGATTGGCGTATTGTCACCGCAGGTAAAGGCACGCGTACATATAAATTTAAGATTTTCGAGTTTAATATTAATAACTAATTTATCGTATGTTAATTTAGGAGAGTATTACATAGAGACGTGAAGCCGCAAAACTTGTTAATCAGTGAAATAGGAGAACTTAAACTAGCAGATTTTGGTTTAGCGAGAGCTAAATCTGTACCGTCACATACGTACTCACATGAAGTTGTGACATTATGGTACAGGCCACCTGATGTTCTTTTGGGTTCCACAGAGTATTCTACCTCGCTTGATATGTGGGGAGTAGGTTGCATATTTATGGAGATGTTGACTGGTGAACCAACATTCCCAGGTGTACGCTGTACGTACGACCAACTTGATAAAATATTCAAAGTATTGGGTACTCCTACTGAAGAAACTTGGCCTGGTGTCACACACCTGCCAGGATATAAACCACATAGACTGGGATTCTATCCTCCACGAAAATTGGGTCTTTCATTTCCTAGACTCTATGATATTGCCGAAGGTGATAGTATGGCATCGTCGCTTCTGCAGTTAAATCCGGATCAACGGATTGGAGCTGAAGAAGCGTTAAGGCATTCTTACTTTGCCTCTCTTCCTAGAAAACTATACGAGTTGCCTGACGGTAAGTTCAGTATATTTATTAAAAAAATATATATTTATCTTACTGGAACTGTAATTTGTCATTGATCGGATATTATTTCTTTACAGAAGTATCGATATTTAGTGTTGAAGGTTGTCATTTGTATACAAATTCGAGGCACGGGTGTGCAGATTCGCGTCACACAGCCCTTAAGACTTGAGGTTAAAGTAAACGTAAAGAAAAAAAAAGTAAATAATAAGTAATTCCCAAATTCACATGTTCAATGAAACGTTCATTCTCATACAGATCAAATTCACACAGGCAACATGCCTTAATTCACCTACACGTTATTTCCACGCGCGTCAATCGCTCTTTCTCAGGGCTGCTCTACAAATTCCAATCATCGTTCACACACATGTTGATATGTGCACACACAAACATGAACACATTCATATACATAATTGCGACATTCGTATTTTTGTTTCTTTTTTTCCTTTTTTTTTTTTCAAGACTAGTACACATGTATCAAATGAATTAACGAAGATAAATTATTAACTGGCGAAGAAAATACGAAAGTAAGCTATCTGTGGCTAAATGAAGTAAAACGATTTTATGAGATTTGCACGCTCGATTTAGAAAGCAAAAGCACGCACGACCCATCCTCGCACTTCGTCCAAATACTAGATTTAGATTGATATCAATCAAAAAAAAAGTACTACACCGCCTTGTGTCTCTTGATCCCAAACTGGAGATGGCGGTTTCTGGTTAGAAAAAATATAATAAAATAATTATAACTTAGAAAAATTCTGGAAGACCTGTAATACTTTATATGAATTTTATGCTGTTTTTGACTTTACCGTTGGTTGCTGAGACAGTTGAATATATTGGTATATAACGAAAAAAATCATTGTTCGAATTAAAACTAGTTGTTAATTATATGACGTGATGATAGAAGATAAATAGAAGTTTAAGAAAATAAAATATCAATACGAATCAAGTGTCGTAGCTACCAACACCAAGAAACACGGCAAGACTAACGAAAAAAAACTCATCGTTGATGATATCGACGGTAGTGATCTAGTTGTAAGAATTAATATTAGCATCTAGGGTCGATCAAAGTTCATTATCGACATTTACAAAGTAGTATCTATCAGTGATAGTAAAACAAGAACGAAGTAATAATTATAGACGTAATCAAATCCAATTTGTTCAATCGCTCATATATTTAACAGCCAATGGTGCTTGAACGAATTGTAGGAATAAAATGTTAATAATTTCGTATTAGTTACTTAGAATGGACCGTTCGGCCAATCTTGTTTCTAAATGGTTTTCGATGACCATATATCTAAACGAACCAACTTTAATAATGTTGCAATAGTAATATAGGATAACATAAAGCGGTGTTACAGTCCTTCCGAGTTTTCTCTAAGCTACGATGATTATTACGGTAAAATATTACTCCTTTAGTAGTTACATTTATACCGATTTTTCAGCACACTTATAAAAATATCAACGAGGCGAAAGCAAAAAAGAAAAAAAATTGAAAAATATTTCGAAAAAATTTGAGACACGTTATTACTACTATTATTACTTATTAAAAATTATTATTTGAAAAAAGACGCGCAGAAGGTAGATTGTATATAGAACAACAGGTTCGTATTACTGATGATGCTGAGATAGCTGAGCTGAACTAATAAATGTGACTTTGTAATAAATTAAAGCGTAGTTCGGTACACTTCAGACCCTATTCTTTGTTAGGTTTTTCCATGTGCAGCAAGCCACAGGATCGTTTAGACTTTTAAGTGTAACATAATACAAAAACACTTATATCTGTAATACTTGTTCTGCTTAAGTATTAATTTTATACACATTTATTTCCTTATAATTATATTTTATTTGTAATTTTTCTAAGAAATTATTGATATTCAAATTGCTTCAAACTTGTACTGAGAAAGATAAAGAACTATGTTTTTGAAGTACATGTGTATGTTGAAGAATTTATACCTTTTATGTGTTATTCAGTGTACCATGGAACTAGAACCTTTATAAATTATTTAAATATTTTTTAAAAACTAGAGGTTTAAGTTTTGTCTCGTTTTATAATATTATACAAAATGCTTACAAAAAGAACGGAAATTTAATCTTACTTATTAAGAGGAGTTAATTATGCATTATTTCGATCCTTCAACAATTTGACATAATTGAATTTTATAATGTAGTATTAGTCGCATAAATTTATGTTAATCTGATATACAAATAGTTAAATACATTATTGCGAGAGATCTTTTAAGAATTCACGTGTTCATAGTTGCCAGTTCAAAGGCGCTAGTTTACTAACTGACATCACGGAGGGTAACATGGCTTTGTTGTCATCTTAAATGCTCTGCTGTGTTGCGTAGAGTCAAGTGATTTCTATTAATATACTTAATCAAATTAATGAAAGCATGGCACGCGCTTGAGTAGGTTACTATTTTATTCATCAACCTAGATGGACATGTCATTCTCTCTTAACGTTCGAACAAAGTGAAAGCTATGGCTGGTGCTACACAAGAGGTTAGAGATCCTCTGTCTACAGACAGTAAAGGTAATAAATATTTTTTAGTAGCTTAATTTTATGAAAAAAAGTTTACACTTTCTATTTTTTAAATAATATTTGCGTATTATACAAAATCACAATTTGAAATAAAAACGTGCTTTTAACGAATATAAATTGTGTCACTGGTACCACAGAATATATACACGTCATCGGGCAAACGTTAGGGCAAACAAATTATCCTATATTAATTTTTAATAATGTGACATTCTTGTCGTGAGAATGTCATAATATTGGATTTTTACTTATTATTTTAGGGTGTGCGACTGTAAAACCAACGATATCATACGAAGAAATTGCTATCAAGCTTTTAAATGAAAAGCTTTTATTAACGGCCTTGGAATTACACGCAGAACTATGCGAAGCTGGAAAAGAATTACCTATTTTAAGAGAATTTTTTTCAAACCCCAATCATTTTGAGAGTCAAAGTATTAAGCCAGAACCATATACTCCTATGCGTATGTATAAAATATATATTACAGGAGTTATTTATTTTTCTTATACAAATTTGTAAATAATCAAAATAAATAAGAAATTAATAGAAGTCAATACAAAAATTTAATATTAAAATAAATTTTTGTCATTGTATTTATATTGTAATAATTCTTCATTTTTATGTTACAAAAAGATTAATTAAAAATATAAAGAAAATTATGGTTAAATATTAAAGCTTGCTTATTTGTTCATATGTATCTATATTTGTGTGCATATTTCACTTTTTCAAGTAAATTGTGTATTTAATTTCGTAAAATATTGCAAGAGTAATACAATATCTGAATTTTAATTTATTAGCTAGGTCCTCTAGTCAGGCTACTTTAGACTCACTTGATATGACCAGATACTCAGAAGATGGTGCAGGTGTTGATGAGAGAGTAGCAATTCTAGAATTTGAATTAAGAAAGGCCAGGGAAAGTATTTCTGCTCTTCGTGCAAATCTCACTGTAGTAACAGGTTTCTTTCAGTTTGACTATTACAATTTCATAACATCAGTTATGACATAAAAACTGATATTTATTTTAATATTTTAGAGTCAGAAGGGACTACACCTGACAAATGCTCTGATAAGCATCTTGTTACTGGAACACCCATAAAACCTCATGAACAAAGAGCTATAAATTTTCTTGTTAATGAATACCTGTTAGCAAGTTCTTACAAATTAACATCAATTACATTTAGTGATGAAAATGGAAATCAAGATTTTGAAGATTGGCAAGATGTAGGGTTGAATATCCCAAAACCAGCAGAATTATTACAAATATATAGGGAATATATGAAGGCAAATGGATATGATAAATTACCTTCTGTAAGTGTTGGTGTGCAAACTGATTTCTGTGAATTAGAACCAGAAACAGAAGCAGAGAAGGATGAGTTCAAAGAAATGGTTTGTAGATCGTATTTATGAGAAACTTTACCTTCTGGTATGATGTGCTGTATGGATGATTTGTTAAAAAATAGCATCATTAACAGGTAAAAAAAGTAGAAGAACTTAAACAACAGACTGCATTATTAGAACAAGAAAGGTTGGACTTGCAACAATTTATTGCCACTTCAGAAAATCTATCTCAAAATCCAATTAAGGTATAAACTAAATTCGTGTACAAAAATATTAAAAAGATTTATTTTCTAGATTCCTATTATAGATGTATTTTCTATGTAGCAAGGTAGCAGCGGAACGATACAAACGATAAATTCGAATTCTACTACTCCAGATAAGTTTGAACTCCTTGAAACTCCAGCTCGTGATACGTCGACAGTGACTCAAGAAGCCGAGGAAGACGATAGCGTTTCTGTTGTTGTTAGTCTTGGTGAAACAGATCCTGGAGATAAAGAATGGACTAGAATTCAATTGCCTAGGGTGGACGTTACTGAAGGATCATCCATCCTTCCAAATCCGCCATCTAGGTATTGTATTTTTTCTCAATAACGTGCATATTTTTTTAATATATAGAAATATTTTATAAAAAATAAGTATTTTTCAGACATTTACCATTGAAATTTAAAATGGAAGTAATATCACATTGTTTAGTAAATGTTCCAAGTTCTGTAATATCGGCAGCAGAAGAAGTTTTCAAAAATGGAGTTACGCGCGATACTCTCGTTCATATTTTAGCACAAACGTTACCTCGCATCGTACCGAATGTTATCTTAAATAAACGTGAAGAGGTAATACCATTAATGTTAAGTGCAATTCGACTTCATAATGACTCTACAGAAAGGGAAAAATTATTACAAATGTTATTCAATCTAAAGAAAAGGCCACAAGAAGATGAAAGGCAATTAATTTTAGCTGGTTAGTTATTAATGCAAATTATCACTGATGATATAATCATTTTAAGTAGAAATGTCTTTTTATTTATTCCTTTTAATACTAGGTTTCGTTGCTATGGCTAAACTTGAAGATGAACCAATGGAAGGTGAAGAAATATTGACCATTTGTTGGGAACAAAGTCAGCATAAGTATCCTGAGAAAAGGTTGTTAGCTGTTGAGTGCTGTTCTGTATTAGCTCCATACATGTCAGTTGGGATAAGAAATTCTTTAATGCTCTCCATGCTTCAGCAAATGTTACTTGAAGATAAAGATCCAACA
Organism: Bombus huntii; assembly: GCF_024542735.1. NCBI lineage: Eukaryota > Metazoa > Arthropoda > Insecta > Hymenoptera > Apidae > Bombus > Bombus huntii. The sequence goes on along the minus strand of NC_066238.1, from coordinate 4,605,370 downwards.
GTTAGAGCTAGTGTAGTGAGAAGTCTTGCACTGTTGATAGCTTTAATGGATGATCCTGATAAATATTTTCAGGTGCGATATAAAAAGAGAAGTTACTTAACGTTTGATAGAGATTTAAATGTATCATATCGATGATATTTATTTTTACAGTGTGAAGAATTAGCATTAACGGCACTTCATGACACGTCATCTATCGTCGTTGACGTTGCATCCTCTTTGCTTTTACCAATTTTAGCCCAGTGGGCACTCTGTCTTAAAAGATTACAAACACATTTATTACCACGTATAATATCTAAAGTAAAAAGTCATTTAAAGTCTGGGTATTCTCAACATTCGCCTAATAAAGATCATGTTGATGAAGGAAGAATAGTATCATCAATCGCGGTATTACAGTATTTACTTCCACATATGGTTATTTGCATTGCAGATACTGATTCTGTTAGATCTTATATTGAGCATGGAACACCATCCGATTTACGTGAGTATATCGTATATTTGCGTATAGAAAATATTTAAATAATTGTGACATTTAAAATTTTACATATGTTTTATTATGCAGCTGATGTGTTCCTGAATTTGTGTCATTCCAATATCGTTAATCCAAAGCTATTTTATAATGGAGATGTAGATATAGGATCTCTTCTAAATACGTTTTTTGCAAATACGTGGGAGAATGATTCATGGGGAGAATTAGAGTGGTTTACAAACTCACTGTACTTGATATTTTTCCTTTAAGTTCTCAATCGATACTTTCATATACTTACAATTGACACTTTCAGAGTATTGGACATTTTGGAAATGGTAAAATCTGTTGAAAGTACACAGGAGACCATTTTAAATGCTCTTTTAACATATATTCATTCTTTATGTTTGGGTTTTGGGCGATATATCACGCAAACGCGGGTAAATTTGATATTTTAATGAAGTTTGATTATTATATTATATCACGGACATAATTAACAACCTTCTATCTTTTAGATCCAACCGATAGTCGTATCCGAAGTAACTGAACTTGAGCAACAATTAACGACTCTTGCAACAGATAAAAAAAATATGAGTTTGACGTTAATCCCAACATATTTAATTATATTGTCCACTTTAAACGGTATAGATGTTTCTAAGTCTTTAAAACAGTTCCTTGTTGCTTTATCTATGAGTGGCACCAGTATTACTAGTTTACAGATCGGAATCATTATGTTATGTACTCAGGAACATATGCAAGAATACGTCCTTAGTGGTTTATGGGATGGTTAGTTTTATCAAATAGTTTTGATAGAATTTTGTTGTTTTTTTAATTAGAAATTTAGTAATCAAGTTTTGTCTTCCATGCTTTTTTTTTTATAGGGGTAGTGCACCAAAGACCCATTGTAAGATGTGCAACCGCAACATTATTTGGTTGTGTAATAGCTCACGTTTCCGATCGGTTAGCAAGTGCTAAGGTAGTTCCTGCAATTGTTACGCTCGTTAATGATCCTGATATGTAAGATATCTTTGTAAATATTTCGTTTATTTCAAATTAACTATTTAATACTAAAATAATAATAATAAAACCATTTAATTAAATTAATTAAGTCAATTATCTATTTTGAAGCAATATGAACATTTGTCATAGTTAACATACTTCTAGAACTGTTCGATCTGCTGCAATTCCTTCTCTCGGTCGTTTAATAACGGAATGTAAAGTGAGAGAGATGCGTGATAAAGCACGTTTAACTTTAGAAACCATTGCTAAAGAACCTCAAGGTGTTCCGCCTACTTTAGCACTCCCACTGGTTTCAACATTAGCATTTATTGCCCCTAATTGTCCTCAAAATTATATAGAAGATGGTAAGTTTTTATAAAAATTTGCATTTTTAATATTTAACACGTGAAATTAAAGTCTTTAATTCTGTATAGTTATAGCTACCCAATTAATGGGGATAACTTCATCAGCGTTGCAACAAGGCCGCAAGATCGATCTCATTAGTGCTTTGGTCGAAGCATATTCTGTCTTGGTTTATTGTCCACTGAGTAATCAGTGTGTTTCTGGCGTGTTACTGCCGGGATTGAAATATCTTGAACAATTGGTTAATCAATATTTACCTCAACAGAAGGAAGCTGTTCGGTCACTTTTGCGAGAAGCCGAATCTCGGCAGGATCTTTCAAAACCAATGGAGAGGTAAATACACAACCTGTTTATTTTGAAAATAATTTTGCAGTGGATTGTTTATTGTCGTTTTCTCAGGTCCTTATCAATGAGTTCTGGCCTCTCATTATCAATGGCTACAGTAAATGTAGGACAAGGTGTAGAAGACATGAGACAAAGAGTGAGCAAAATATTTCAACAAAAGACTAGTTCACCAAGTATGTCAAGTATCTTTCGAAAGAAGTAAGATCTTTTTTTGTATTCATGTTTATACACAAATATTACTTTTTATCATTTCAAAATTCTATATCCCCTTTTCATTGTTTTCAAATTTTATTTATTCATAATTTCTGTTGTACTTACCGCATGCATATGTATTATACGATTAACGGTACAAGCGATGCACAACATTTACACCAATCAGGATATAATATTATGTAAGTATTACTCATTATAATCGGAATACATATAAGTTCGAAGACAATTATTATTCAATATTGCTGTAATGATGTGTGTGCCTTTTAAAATGTAATTTTAAATCACGTAAATTACAAAATCTAAATGTTTGGAGATAGAAGAAAAGTCAATAGTATATTAATTTTGTTTTTTAACTGCACAACTAAGTATAACGTTAAATACTAAAATAGTTGCAATGTTTTATATCGTCATTTTTTTCAAGGCATCGTAATAAGTAGAATGTTGTTATAGTTTGTTATTTTATATTTTGTGACATTATAGTTTATTTATTAAAATGAATCTCACCACTTACTAACGCCGATAATTTATGAATCGTATAACGTTATCGTGCTCCTACTAAAAAAATTTTCAAATATGTTCTGCCATAACACGACTACGAATTTAAAAGTAAAGTTTTAAGAGTATTTGCTATATCTTAAATTATATAAAAAAAATAATTATAGGTAAATTAACTGTGCAAGAAATCGGTTGTGATCATTAAGCGTTGAATGTCGGAAGAGACAATTTCATTTTGTATTACTGTTTGATATTATAAAGCAAAATAGTCTTTATTCTTATCACGTTTAAGCATTTTGTGTGATATTATAGATCTATTACAATTAGAACATATGTATGTATATTTGTACTTAAATCGGTTACATAAATATAAATCGGGTAATATTATCTTCTTCACTGTAAACGAAAGAAAGAAAAAAATTAATCAAATTTATTTAAAATAGATCATATCTTGTAAGAATATTTTATTGTATCTATATATATATACAATTAAATTTCCCGTATATACATATATGTTGATACACATTACATGTATATAATCCATGTATACGTATATATGTATATATATGTGTATATACAATGATCAATAATTTACTTCGTATCTCACGATCAATGTATTATCGTTATTTTACATACATATATGTACATATATACATCCGTATACATGCATATGTATTTACGTTTATTAAATATTAAATACTGTAGCATATATCATTACCGTGCAAAGAATAAATTTTATAGTATATTTATTCTAAATGCATTGTCCTAAACATATTCGGTTTTCTTAGACATATTAGAAACTCTGGTTATGTTTGTATGAATCGATGACTCGCCAATTGTTGGCCACGTACGTTTTATTACGATATAACGCGCGAAACATTCAATAGCGTCCGAATTAATCGATACCCTGAGCAATCTAGATAATAGTTCTAAATCTAATTTTACTTTGCATGGACAATTTTCCCGCCGTGATTCGTAATTTTTACACGGGTTAGATTTGGGGAACTTGCTTACGTCTAAGAAACCTTCGGTGTAATACTATTTATGTACATGACTTTGAATTTTAACGTGACATTTTAATAAAAGGGAAGAAAGCTTTTCAGTAAGCTCTACGTGAATAACAACGATAAGTGTATATCTGTGAATGAAAATACATAGTAGTTCTCTTTTATTATGCCTTGTTATTCGAACGAAACAAAAAAACTATATCACAACTATCGTATGCGTATGAACTGCGCAATAAATTAAAAAAAAGTCAACCGTTGTCTCCCTCTTTTTCATATTTCTATAACTACGTGTTTTTTGCAATATGAATTCTTGTATTGGAAAAATGGTACGATACAAAAGTTTAAATTTTCATAAATTAAATCGCAGTAAAATAAAAAATCATTACAATGTTAAGTCATCATCACGAGTTAAATAATAAATACGTATCATTTTCCTTCCTTACTTTCTTTTTTACTCTGGATTTTAACGTTCCTTTCGAAAATTGACTTCATTCGTACGAGATAAGTTCTTCTTCTAGGATTTAAGGAAAAGAAAAAGAAAAAAGGAAGAAAATTCGTGCTATACAAACGCCAGACTCGTTTAACGCGACTTTTTAGTGATCGGTATATAATCTTCTCGTTCCGTACGTCGCTTGTTTAATTCTCACGAAGACGACACTTCTTGCTTCGTCAACGATAATAATACTAAATAAAAATGGCTATCTATTCGTTGAGAGGGTAGTAATATCAGCAAGAATTGAACAAATTTATACAGGGCTGGAGCATGCCTGATTGAGAAGCGGCCTGCCACAGACACGGTGTGTTCTGTATCTTCGATGAGCATGGAACGAGTTGATGAAATACTCTCAAATAGTTTTTTTCCTCGTCTCGGGGTTACCAGCGAATATATGACAGTATTCTGCTCTTGCTGATAATGCTGCTAGTACGAATTCTATTCAAACATAATAGAGAACAAAGTAATTACTGTTATAAAGTCAAGATAACTTTCTATCTTAATATAGCAGCTTGGTTTAAGTAAAACATACCAAAATTTACTGTTGTGTCAGCAAAATCGATCTTTGCATTCTGAAAAATTTTATCAGATTCTTCCGTTGGCGTACTTAATGAGAGTTTTAAAGCCTTCCTTAATTCCATTTTATTGATACAAGATAATGACTTGGTACCACATACCTGTTGATTATGACGTAAATAATACGTATATGTAGCAGATAAATAATTTAGAAGATTATTTCTTATTGGTACTTACTTCGAACGCTGTTTCGATTTTGTCTAGCTCCGAGTTTGCGGTTGTTGTAGCTAACACCGTGAATAAATATTCTTCCAAATCTATTTTACCATTTCCATGCTGGAATAGTTATAGGATGAGTAAGTGATGTGTTGTGTATAACAAAAAGTGAAATATTGGTTATATTAGAATTACACAATGAACTATGTACCTATATATGATACACAATGAGAAACGTTTATAAAGAATGTTTGGAGAATTACAAACGGAGCATAGCTATTTTAACAATCGTATACAAAATTTAATTAAGAGAGAATATGACAAGTGATACAGACCCTATCGTGTATCCGAAATAGTTGCTGAGTAACAGGCTCTTTTTCATCTATTCTGAGGATTTGCGCAAATTCGTGCAAATTAACTTCTTCGTTAAATCTCTCTGTTTTCTTCTGAACTAACTCCTCTTCCGTTTTGGCCGATACCAAACTGTGGAAATATATTGCAAGATTAATTATATGATATATATTTGTATTTTTCTACACACATGTATTTGGTTTCAACGACATACCCGAGTTTGTTACGAAGTTTATGGGCTTCCACTATGATGGATGCTCGTGGTATGTTTAGCTGATGAGCTTTGCTAATAATTCGGCAATCGTCATACGTATAATCTGACACGGGAATCTGTAATGCCCTAAAAAATAAATAAAATTCCATTTTTAACAATGTACTTTAAAAAATACAGATTTCATTTTCATTTCTTTTTCTATTAAGTTTGAATTCATTAGATTATTTATAGATTTTAGATTAATTTTCCTATTAGAGTTTATCGTTGAACATGTTAGTAACTTATGAACATTCGACTTAAGTCAAACACGGACAAAGTTAAATGACTTTTCAGAATTGAGAAACACTTGTTTGGAGTAACGAAATGTACTCACTCCGCCATAAGACGTCGCACGTTATTTGCATAAAGCTTGGGATCTGTTTTCTCCGCTTCGCTTGGTTTGTAAACAGGGAGGAACTCTATTTCACAACTGCTATTCAGTTGTGTCAATGTAAGCCACAGTAGCTTTAATCTGAAATTAAAATTTTTGTAATTTAACATTTTGATAAACAGAATGTCAGGAGATCTTTCCGTTTAATTTCTAAAATATTCAATTTAGTAATCTTAATTACAAAAAGACATTTAGAATAAGACGCTTACGCCCCAGGACCTTCCCACGTCCATGTTACGGTGTCCAATTTGTTAGGATATCTGATGCAGACTGGCTGAACAGGAACACCAGGGTAAAATGCACCTGATTTGAAAGTAATAAGGCACGATCGATTTGTACAAGTACCTTCCGGGAATATCATCACCTGTAGAAGAAAATTGTTAATTTGATTTAAATATTTTCTAATAAGGGATCGAAGATGAGACTTTATTGCGCGAGATTCAAAAGATTGTACACATTTTCAAGCGAGGTATTTCTTAAGATGTTTCTAATTAACAAATAATAACACTAATGCCGATGCTAATTTTAATTTTTGTTGCAGATGAACGATTACCTTGCAATTCGATTTAGAGCGCTATGTAATTTTAAAAAAAAATTATACCTAAAAATTATATATAAAATTATTAAAAAAATATACGTTTAATTTAAAAATTATACGTTACGCTACTGTACTTGAAAAATTTATGCGGATCATAATATCAAGAGTAATTTTTAGAAAATAAGCGACTGCAGCGAGTTCATAAGCTTATTTTTAATAAAGGTACTATTTTTATGAGGGCTACCTGTGGCCAATCCTCTTTTGAAGTAGCTCTTTCGATAATTTCCTTGATAGTATTTTGCCGTGAATTCGGATCTTCTCTCCAAACATAGACCGGTTGTGTATAGTTGATAAGCTCTGTGAGTACATCATAAAAAAGTGCATAATGTAACAAACGGAAACGTAGTACTCCTAAATCAATATTTGTTATGCAATTCATATGCTGTAGAGAAACCTACTTTCTATAAATTTTATTTATGTAGAAAGAAGAGTGAATAAAAACTGCGTATTTTATAATACTTTTTACTTTTTATCATATTTTCTGTGCTATGTTTTGAACCTGAATTTTTTTCTTTTTATTAAAAAAAAAAATTTCATTTCTAGATAATATAGTGGCGAATGGGACAATCCATAAAGAAATTATTATTAAATTTATCTTTTTTGGAAATTTCTTCCAATTGATAAAAGATACACTTGAAGCGTTATTTGTACAAGTAACCATTAAATTACCAGTGATATTTGCATACAATAGGCGTTAAAACTTTCATTAAAGCTATCGATAAAACAGTTGAAAAGTTTTAACGTTTATGTTATCAAATCATTATACTATTATGTCTTTTTATTACTACTACTACTTTTATTACTACTAGGTATCGGTAAAATATTTCTTATTGAAATGGTTGGGCATCCTTTTGATCAAAGTTCGAAGACTTCATGATTTTCCAATTAAACTAATAGAGGTTTTCAAGTGTGAGTCGTATTCTTTTACAAGATAATGAGACGAAATACAGGAACCGAAAACTCAAAACATAAGTATTCGTATCGATTCTATTTATAAGTAAACGAGACTGTCGATATAGTTGACAGTAATACATAAATCAATTTTCATGATGAAAACAATCGAAAAACTGTAAAATATCAAAACTATGCGGTGTATTGAAAAAAGAAGAAAACTTTGAGAAAAAGGAATAAAGAGCGTTTTAATCGATGTGGGTTCTAATATTAATAGCTTCGGTGTAAAATATAATTTTATACAGTCTTGTAGAAATACTTAATGAGCTAAATTTGCACCACAACAACGTTAGTTAACGTAGTTAAGTTAGAACAATGAATGGGAAATGTGTACACCACGAGGTGAAAGAAAACTTCAAATGAATAGAAATTTCACGTCTACGAACGTTGTCTTCGAATTGCAGGTAAACGTATTATTACTGTAATCTTATATCTCCGTTATATTAACGACAATCTTTTATCATGATACGATACTTCTTCCTTTTTTAAGTTTTTTAAATTAATATGTAATATTTCCTTATTATTTCTTTAATTAATTTTTAACCCATTTTCAACAAACGTAAATTATTTACACATAAAAAATTAAATTTCCCTCTCGTAAAAGAATTAATTTCATCTTTCTTTCAATAACATAATCAAATATTTCTACTTTTCTCAATGAATTAAGTATCACGAAGCATCCAAGTCTCTAACTTTTCTCTTTAACGCTCTAACGTAACCCCTATCATCGTCTAGATCAAATCGAATTTACGCAGAAAAACCTCTAATAGTTTGTGCGTTACAAGTTTTATGTTTCATCCTACAAACGGTTAGTTCAACTGTTTTCGTTAAAACCACCGATCTATCGAACAACCGCAATTACGGAAGTGTTGCGACAACCACGGTTAGTCTACCGTTAACGGAGAGGGTTAATCGTGGAAAGCGAGCGTGAAATCGTTTCAATAATTTGCACATACTTCCGATAAATGGGTTCAATCCTGATTCTCGTCTTACGATGATCGAAGGGAACCCGGTTATGTAGACGATCCCTCCGTCCATGAAGGTCGAATGGGGTGCAACCACTAAAATCGGCGCTTCCGCCCTCGTCGCCTGTCTTCCACGCACAATGATTCTCATTCCTCCTGCTTGGTATGTCAGCCGGCCCATAAAACACAGCCAGGGCACTATTTTGCTGCAGGTTTCAATCGAGCATGGTTAACGAATCCCAATTACATTAACGCGATTTCTTGCGTTCTATTTATTTCGTCTCGAGATTTCAGCCTCGAGAACACATCGTTTGGACGTTAAACGCTCTTAACGAGCTCAACGTTTATTTCTTATTTTTCCAAATTTTAATACAAGCTGAATATTTGTCATTGATCGCTTATCAATCGAACGTTTGAACGGAGTGGATTGTTTAAGAGATTATCGAAGAGCTCACTCGAAAAGTGATAATTTCATATCTTTCTCTTTTTGTTCGTTTTTGTTTTTTTTTTTTCATGCAACGTATTTTTATACAAAGGAATTTCGTTGGTGACAAAAAATTTAGAATTTAGTATGAGATTCGTTGATCTTGATTTGACTATTTGTATTTCATTGGCGCTACGGTGATATTGATATTGATAAGGCGAACATTGTTTCTTTTTCCCCGTTTTCGCCGATAAAAACGCAAGAGAAAAGAAGGATACTATATAAATAAATTTATGAATATTTAAGATAATCCTTTTTGGTGTGAAACCCCGGTTTCAAACGGTTTTATTACAGAAGCATTCTGGAGGTGTTGATAGATCGTATCGTACAAAATTTAATATCTTAACAATTTTTGCAGTTTATTAGCCAAATAACGAAGAGTCGATAGCCAAAAGATCGAAAAAGACAATGCAGCTTTTTAGAATTTCGCGGCCTGGATTTTTACATGTAACGTTGCTCGAAGTTTCTGTGGGCCACGTTACTCTGCTCTTTTCTTCGAATCGACTTTCTAAGACAAGGTAACTGTGGAAATCTCGAGCAGCATTAGCGACGTTGAAAATCATCGTCTCGTTATATTAATGGGCTCGAAAGCATGCAGAAATTCATTGCGTATATGTATATATGTATATCCAAAATTGTCGCGTGCTCGTTCGCTCGAACTCTCAGTTGCATATTCTACGGAAGTGATTTACAGTTTCATCGGTGCAAATATATAATTAGCGCCAATTAACGTCTTGAATATTGTACCAGCGTAAAGTTACCCACGACAAGAACTAACGATAAACGTAAATTGAAAGTTAGCTGGCGATAATTTTAGCATAAACAAAAGTTTTCTTTTTTGGCTAATATAAACTTTGCGATCATATCGCATTTTTCGATGGTACACGGTTCTTATAGCTCATTGCATCAAAGTAGACAGAGCTGAAAATATATCAAGCACTTTTTATCTCAAATAGGTAGAGCTGTAGTGACCTATTATAGCAGAAAATTCCACGATCAGGTTTATTTGCACAACAGTGAAACTTTACGGCTCCGAGAGCCACGTGACACTGCAACGAGAAAGTTTACGCAGCCGTGAGTTCGTTACTCTACGAGTACCGACAATTTTCATTTGTTATATTATTACACCTAGGAAAATATACTTCGGAAAACTTTTTCCTTTTTTCCCAAGCAATTAACCCTTTCGGCCTCTATGTTGCGAAAATACGTAACATTGTACTTTGATAAGTTGTTGATTAATGAGACAATAAATGTAGTTATCTTTGAAGTTTGTAGTTAATGCATCGTGTATTCCTTATAATTGTTCAGTATTGCCCTAATCATTAACCATCCAGTGCACGTGTTGCGTCGTGGCCGATTAGGTCGTGCCATTTTTTTCTCATTTCTTTCCATTCGACTTTCTTGGAATTTACTTTTCACTCGTACATTGGAGGGTTAATAAAAAAAAAAAATAATTTTTTCAAAGATTCCAAAAGAATTCCCGAAAGGGTTAAAAAGAGAAGAATGAACTTTTATGTTGTTTTATACGCAACGATTAGGTACATCCAGTTTTGAGATTACTCTAACACTAGAATCACTGATTTGTAATTGGTGTCCAAAATAATGTTTCGAACGATAAGTACTAGTTACCGTGTTACTACAAAAATAACAATATAACGTTTATAAGTTATTGAACGAGGATTAAGACTTTCGTCAAAAATATCTGCATGTTCTGAATAATTGTCAAATTATTAATAAATTGAAGAATCTGAAATTTGTCGTTTTAATTTGCCGATTTGATTAATTCCAGTGTTAAAGTATAGACAGAAAGAAAGGAAAAGTTAAAAAATAGAATAATTAGAGAATAAAGGAATGAATAAATATACGAAGCGGCTGGTAGCGTCAAGCATTAAAAGTGTAACACTTTGAACCTCGCAATGGAAAATAATGTGTTCCAACTGTGTTCTAGAACGTTAAATAGTATCAGTTAATAGCATAGGTATGCCCATTATTCCATAGCTTGTTAGTGACGATGTAGATGTTCCCATTCACCACATATATATGTACATTTCTCTGTTAACCTAATTTAGATAACTCTGCTTTTTTCTGTTTTCACAACTGTGCATGTGTATATAAATATATAGTTTAGCAATTGATATGTCTACTATGATTAACATTACGCATTTCCAAAAATTTGAAGAGCAGTATGATCCTGTATAATTTTCAATACATGTAGGCAAGTAAAATCTTTTTAACGATATGATTGAAAACTGAATCAAACGAAATTTTTACGAATTGCTATTTAAAAATTCGTTTTTTTTTTTTTAGAACCTTTATTTTTTAACTTTGAGCTAAATTCTTTGGTCGTCGGATACAAACTGCAAGAACTCTTGAATACTAATGAAACTTTTCAATTTACGAGCTTCTAGTTCAACATATTTCTTTGCCAAGTATCGATATAAAATAGCGAGTACGAAAGGATATGTTCGTATTCAAGTATTCAACTTATAAGAATAAGGTAGAGGATCTGTAGATTTGCATACGTATTATAAGACGCATAAAAGTCGTGTTCCACCATTTCATGTTTCTTAAAATGAGCCAAGCAAATGACGTACTTTCTTCTTTTATTTAAAATTGTATTTTGAAAATTCTCCAATCTGTTTCGCACAGTATCATTGTTGCGTCTTTCAAGAAAGGAAATAGAAAGCTATGACCCCTTATGTCCAGGCTATTATTAATGAAATTTTACAAGTCACAAGTTATTAACATAACAGCAACAGGCTGGAATATCAAACAAACGAAGTTGCACATCTAAATTTTACAAATTGCCAATCGGTTGATTTAATGCAAAATTATAAATTTCCAAGAAAGACAGAAATCTATAACCTGTAACTTATGTCGATTCACTAATGTCATTATATGCTTGGTAAATTATCGTGTTGAAGGATTCTCGTTATTATTAATCTCTAATACCTATCACAGTTCTTAACATTTAGTTGTCAAGTAAAAAAAAAAAAAGCAAAAAATGCAACAAATTCGTAAATGAACTGTAAAATTATAAAACAATAGTTCTTTAGCTTATTTCATTGTTTTAGATGCGAAATGTAAATTTTGACAGTGCTAAAGAAATACCACGAGATGGAACAACGACTCTGGTGGCTTGACAGAGCAAAAAGTAGGAGACCTACTTCCGAAAAAAGGAATGCGTCCGATCTCTGCCTTGGCGACGATGCTCGGTCCGCCGAGGTAAACAACCGGAAGTGCATCGAAGAAGCTTGAATGCGGAGCTAGGGCTAACACGGGGGCATCCTTTGTTTCCGCTTTACGACCTTTGACCTTCAGGTGATGAAATCCCCCGCAGATGAACAATGCTCGTATCATCCAGCAGATTATAATTCTCATATCTCTGTTTTTTCCATTTTTTTGTTTGTAGTAAATATATTTAAATAATATTATTTGGTATATATAATTCTACTAGTTGCTACATCGTGCAATCTATATTTCCCAATTTGCGATATTCAGAACGATCGTAAAATTCAGTAGAATTTCGTTTACAACATGCATTATTCGACAACGTCCTCTATTTATATCTTTTTTTTTTTCTTTTCTATCAAATGAAATTTAGTAATGTAGAATAGTCGTGGATTAAAGATTTTTGTAGCTCTAGCGAAGAAACTGCATGATATGCATGTATAAATTTATTATTTTCCTTTTGGTAACCGAGATTCTACTGTGCTGATTAAAATAAAGTTTTTATGAAATTATTTATAGCCAATAGTTAAACTGATGTAGAAATGAGGTTATGCATATTGTTTCGATTAAAATCGTTATTCGGTTGATTGGAGGAAGATATTCCAGTAAATGGCAAAATGAATTCATTTTGTACACGTAATATATTTTCGCACTTATTGTAACATGCAAAGCATTTTAACTACTCGATATATTGATATTACAAGACATGCATGGCCTTTCTCCAAATTATTTTGAAAATTTTTGCGATAAGAAAATAAGGATATAATAATTTTCCTTAAAAGAAAGACTTACTATGATAAACAAAATACACATTCGTTAGCATCTACGAAAGATAACAAGTGCATTTGCGAAACAAAAATGTTTATTGCGAAACAAAAATTGAACAAAGTTTTAGAATATTTATTGTATATACGTTTTATGACCAGTTGAGATTTCTCCTACAATATGTAGAGGACAATTGAACCACTTTCCTAAAGATTACATCGAATCTCAAGTCTATACTTTGTTACTAAATTCTTTATCAGGAACTAGGCACCGGCGATGTATGTTAGATCTAAGGTATCGTTTATATTGATTATTACATGAATAAAGAAAATCATCGCGTGTACTTTGGCTTCACCGACTACGAGTCAAGCTTACAGAAAAATGTTTACTCGATCTTTATTTCAAATATCCGATGAAATTATTTTATCAATCTACTTTATAACTGAATTTCTCTTTTTATCATAGACTTCAAATATATTTAAAAGATTCTGAGAATTTAGATTTTAATCGTTCGTAAAAAGCAATTAATAATACAAATTACAAGTTCGGAAGGAAATAGATCTTTTTTTCGTTTGAACATATTTTTAGTACGAGCTATTCACATTCCTTTAAATGTCTATTATTTAATTAGAAAAGTAATGCCCGGATGATTAATTATCTCTGGAGGATTGATATTTACAAATATGTATTTCATAGGATTAATAACCTACATGGTATGCTACACCTAAAAACGTATAAAACATAAAATCAATATTCTACTTCTACATCGTGCATGGAGGTTTGCATTTCCAGTTAATAATAAATGCCAGGTATGTATCTAATATTTGGCGTGCAAAGTAGAATAGCAGCTAGGATAATCATTGTTTTATGCAAAATGCGATTACATTTGCGTGTGAACAAATATTTGTCGATAATATTTTTCCTTTTCATGTATTCTTACGGAGGATTTTATTATTCTAAACAATGTCCACGTGTGAAAGTGTTAATGAAAGTTGCAATTCAGTTTGACACACTTTCTGCTATGGAAATCCAAACAATTATGCACACCCAAATAAATGCACCTAAATGATTACCATAGTAAAATGAAACAAATTTTCATGTTATAGCCTCGTCATTAATTAGAAATGATAGAATTATAACATAAAAAACTAAAATATTATCAATATAAACGTAAGTATCGCTTCCTTTTCATTGAACTAAATTCCAAATATCATTACCATGTTACGAAAATTTAATTATTTAAAATTTTAATAAAAAATAACGAAACCTATAATTACAATAAATAATCGTGGGTATAATTTTCCATTAAATCGTATTCTACATTCTTTAAATTTTATCAAAAAAAATAATAACTAATGCTCTCATTTTTACTATAAAAATGATAGTATAATCAATAATACAAATTTCTAATCGCAATATAATAATATAGCAGTACCATTTATCTGAATGAAACTTCTCGAATTATTTTCAAAAATCTATTGTACATTCCCACGCGAAACTCGTTCGAAGTATCGTTCGAATTGTGAGCAAAGCGAAGTGCAACGTTACTTGCTACGATTAAATGTCGCAACAATCGAACAATCGAAATGATGACACACGATCGACGAAAACATCTCAAGCAAGCGTATTGTGAATTACTTCGATTCGAAGCTCATACCGAAACGGACGTGAACTACTTATCCGACGCATACTTTCTCCCGTTACTTATTCTTTTTATCGTATCCTCGCTCGTTTCTTCGCCGCGGTCATTCACGCTCTCTCCCCACTGGACATCTTCAATCATTTCAAGTGTATGACCATGAAATAAAATTCTTCAAGGGATTTCCGCAATTTATCCTCATCATTTCGTCTGGACGATAATACGCCTTCGCTAGGAACCATATGCTTATCTCTCTCTTTAATCATGAAAATTTTAACAGACATTCATTGCCTCAGTATTTCTTTCTATTTGGTCCAGGAAAATATAAATTATAATATTAGGATAAAAACTACATGAAAAAGCGTTAGATAAAGAATAAAAGAAAAGAATTGAAAATGAAATTTTCTGTTGAAAATGATCTTAGTTTGAGATTTAGAAACTTTGTGTAATTTCTAGAGGAACTTGCGGATTTATTAAACGTTTGATATGACCCACGTCATCTCGATTGCACATTGCTCATCTTTATAGTGATCTAAATTAATTTACGTATTATTTTTCCTTATAAACTGCATCCGTTTGTCATAAATTCTAATTTTGTCTTTGTGACTCCGTATCGTTACGTCTCATCAAATTAAAATTTATCTAAAAATAACGTCTGATCGGATAATTCTTAAAGCTCGTGCTACATATAAATAAATAGTGAATATGCGTATTTTTTGTCTGACGGCATGATACTAACGTTTCGGCCTAAATATAATTTGCTGTGCGAGTATGAAGTAAATGAAAGCTAAGACTGACAACGAATGAAGAACGCATGGAGAAACATAATAAGTTCATTTTTATTAATTGCATAATTTTAGTATCTTTCGGTAGTTGGAAGGTAGTATTTTCATGCAACATATTTGAAGAAAGAAACTCTGGCTCAAAAGTATAAGCCTCCTAAAAACCCACGATAAATCCATAAAATTTTACGAAGAAAGGTGGAAGTTATATAACAGTAATCATTATTACGATTAGCATAATTAACATTGTGATAGTCAATATCTTTAAAGTGTTCAAGGAAAAAAGAAACGATCTTGATAACACGAACTCGATTGACATAGTAAATTAAAAAAAAAAATAAAAATTACTCAATTTTCTTCAGTGATTTTCAAATGCAATGTTATCATAGACATATAATCGGTACAAACTCTGAAGACTAAAAGCGCGAATATATTTAACATCATCAAATAAATTAACATATACAAGCACACAATGTAATGGAAGCAAGCGGAAACTCATCATTTTACATGCATAAGAATAGAATAAACGAATATGGTCATTAAATGAAAATGAAGCAAAAGTTAAATAAAATGCTCGATGCTCGCGGATAGTTGTGACTACAAACTGAACATCAGAGAATGAGATGATGCGTAGATGATATATATGCATATATGCAAGGAAGAAAAACGTAACGGTAAGTTGATGTATCTTACCGTCTCCACCCTGTCAGAGGTGCGCGACGTAGATCTTCTTCGGACAATCCAAGAAGACCTAAACAAGCCAGGAGCCAGGCCATGATCACCAGAGCCGTAATTGCAGCCAGTCTGAATGGTAGTAGTGCTACCGTCAGGAATGCCGTCTGAAACATGAAGCATTTCCGCTTCAACAACCACTTTCAACGTATTACAGCGGTCGAGAGACGAAAAAACCGTCAAGTTCTACAACCCTCGGAGAAGGATTGTACGTCAAAGCGTCGATTTTATGCTCACTACCTGTTTATCGTTGCACCGTTCGACTCTTTGTAGTCTAGCACCTGTTTATACGTTGTTGGTTAATTTTACGACAGGTGTATCGTTGATAAATTAACAATAAATTGTTCACAACTTGATAAAATTAGAGTTTTAGTTGTTTGCGATTGGTTGAGATTTAAATATATTTAAATATATGGTTTTGATATTCGTGTTATATTACCCTGTGTTCTCTTAAATCGAATAAAACATATGAAACTTTAAGACTGTAAGACAGAATAACTGTAAAGATAAACTCTTTTCAGTTTGGTAAAATGTAGAGTTCGGTTAGGATTTGGATAATTTTTTGTTTTGATATTCATGTAGCTTTATATTATGTTTTTCTAAATAGATTGTACAGTGTGTCACTCTATTTTTATAATACATTAATGATTATATAATTTTCAAATAAGTTTCAGATATTCGTATTTCAGTTGAGTTTTGGATATGATTTGTCTGAAAATTTGAATTGCATTATTTTGCGATTTTCCAGATAAACTACATAAAGTATGATTTTAATGCATTAAAATACATGTATGACTGCGATCCAATATATATAAGCAAAAATTTATTAAAACTACCTTTCAAAGGCTCAACAACATAGTAAGTTATAATAATTACGCGTTGAAGATGATAACGTAAATCTTACTGAAAAAATTTCATATGAATTAGGAAGAAAATGTCCATTGAAAATCTGAATCTGTATTATAAGATTGTTCGTAGCATATATAGAATTGAATTACATCAAATACAATAATAATACGAATGTACAAAATTAATGAAAA
The DNA here is from genome assembly GCF_024542735.1 of Bombus huntii. Classification (NCBI taxonomy): domain Eukaryota; kingdom Metazoa; phylum Arthropoda; class Insecta; order Hymenoptera; family Apidae; genus Bombus; species Bombus huntii. The sequence goes on along the minus strand of NC_066238.1, from coordinate 4,588,078 downwards.
TGGCTATCGAAAGACACGACAGATATGGACTAGAAAACAATAATTTTATTGTAATAAATTAACGAGATTTCCAAGGAAAATAATAATTCTCAAATATTTTAACAATTTCCTAATGGTACGTTCCAGTTTACTTAAATTTTTTTAAATATCCTAATAATTACGAACTGGTGTGTAATATACTACTCCAGTTTATGTGTATTTCAAAACGTCAAAACTGGTCGATAGTTTTAATTTGCGACAAACTCACGTAACATAAAATATTCCAAAATTTTTCGAGCAAAATTCGACGTCGAAGCGAGCGAACCCAGGTCAGAAAGCGGCAGGTCATTTGCCAAATCGTGTCTCGAGGAAGAAAATGTTAGAGCAGGTCAAAAAGGAAAGGTTCGGGGTTCTTTATTTGGCGATTACCTGAAGGTAGTGCTTTACGCCATTTTCAGTTGTAGTTGACGGTGACTTAAATTGGAGGATGGACAAGTATTTCGCTGATAAGGCTAACAAAACCTAGATCAGCACATTTTGTACATTCATCAGCGGACAATGAGTAACGCCACAAATATTCGATAGAGCTCGTTTTGCGTGATAATCGATAAACTTTGATCGCCTACCTTCGATGACAAGGAGCGATGAAAAGGACGACGACCTTTTGTGCTGATTACTTATATAACATTTTTTTAACCTCCTTTCCATCTATTTGCAGACTTTTACTTCACACCAATTATCATCACGTCAGATTATCATTGGGTCTCATTTATTTCGTTGTAGTATTTTCAGAACTTCCTGCATTTTTTAACGTTTCCAAATTTCTTTCCAAGAGAAGATGCTTCTTCTCGTAAATAGATAATTTTATTTTTTGTAAACATACATTATTGACAAATAAATATACGATAAACATCTTTTCTTTTTTTAAGTTAATCGAGCTCACGCTTTTTGCAAGGTTGTTCGACGATTTAATAATCTAAGAATTTCGATAACTTTTTCGTACGACGCCCTGTATCTACAATTTCGTTTTAACATTTTTACACGTGAAATTTGCTCCAAAGAAGGTTCATGTGCAAAATGGATGGCCAATTAATCGATATCTAACGAACAAATAAATTTTGAATTAACCGAGTGAACTTTTCTTTCTCGACGAGAAGAACTACTTCTTCCTTCAGAGTGGGCCAAGGCTACGGTACTGTAGATGATTTAGGATGCTGTTTGGTTCGGCCGATAAAGAGAGGAACGTAAAGGCGTAGAAAGACGGAAGGGAGAGCGAAGAGTAAAAAAGGAGAAAGAGTACCGTTCAGTCGTTCCGTTAGGCTCCATCTCACCTGTTAACTTCATTTCGTCTATGTATTACAGAGAGACGCACATATATTTACATAACACGCACACAAGAAACTTTCAAGATCGAGGTTACGACCGAGTAATCCTTTCGACACTTTGAGCTTCCTAACAAATGAAATTCCTTTTCACGTTCTATTTCAAAACAAGAAAAAAGATTATGCATAGATTATTTTTTTACAATTCCTTTAGCAGATATTCCTCTTTGTAAGTTGACTTTTAACGAATACAAAAGGCCTGAGTAATTTAAATTGTATTTCAAGTTTCACTTTTTCTTTATGACGTTGGCGGTAATTAAGTGCAGACTTTAATTGGCCAAATTGTTGCTATGCGACTGGTAATACTAGACGCGATAAATGTTTGAATACAATGTAGTCGATTAAATGGACAGTGTCTTTATCTTGTCCATATTTTTTGCAATTCGATATCTTGAAGAAGAGAGAGGAAGGGGGAGGAGGAAATTACAATTTTTAATTAAACTTTTATTTCTATCGTATAAAAAAAGTACTCGATATAAAGCTGAAGTTATTAATAAAAGTGGGATAATAAAGTTATTGATTGCATGTTTAAATTAGTGTTTTAGCAATTTGTTGTTCTAAAGCATGTTCCCATGACCATTTTTGACCTTAAAAAATTGTTTCATGTACATTTTTAGCAAGACAGGTATGCAATAGCCTCTATGAAAATATATTCTAAGTAGGACGCACACTGAATTTAGAAACCTTTGGATTTTGAAGTATGAAATCATGAGATTACTATATGTAGGCATACAATAGTGAATCGGTGTTCAATGCCCCCGGCTTCTTGTTTAATTTCTCATCTATTCATACATAATGTATGTATCATTCATCTGTGACTTTGAACACCAAGGCTATATCCAAATAACTTTTTTAACACTCTATCTTCCTCAGAAATCTGCACATTTAATCTCTTGTCTTCCCACTAGAAATATTTCTGCTCTATATACGTCAGATTATGGAAAAATGTGGATTCGTCTTATTATTACAAAGAACTACCTTGATCATAACTACCTCGAGAAACTGATATTGTTTATACTCTCTACGATCTCGTATTTAGTGAAATAAATTTAATGAAATTATGAATTAAAAAAAAAACATTTTACAGTATTCTTTTTTGTATGACGAAATAATAATGTGTAATAGTAATGTATAACTTTAAGTAACACGAATTTTAATATACTTTGACATGATCATTTATCGTAAACTATCAATGTAAGAACATGTACGTTTCTTAACTTCTTACAAACTTAATGTCTGAGAAATAAATTACGCGTGTATATTAAAATTATCTATGAAAATTTCGAAATCTAAATCGTGGATTTCGTCGAATAACTATTCTACGAAATCAGCATTTTCAAAATGATTGTATTTAGGTCACTTGCAAGTGGCCTATAACTGCACCTTTTATATTCTGCTCTTCTTTGTTCGCGTTGCATATTACTCTCGAATATTATACAGACTAGTAGATCAATCGAAAAACTGAAAATGTGACGGTGAAAATTGATCTGACAGTTTCGTCGGTTATGTTCGATTTCTCGTTCCCCTTCTCGCTTAAAAACTTTTCAAAGAGAAAGATCGGTGAATGTTTACGAGGCAAAGATCATTAGTCTATTCGCTTTCAGCCGACTCGAAACTATCGTTTTTGCATTTTGCTTTTTGTCTTCTGTTCACGAAAACAATTTCCGTAAAGTTACGTTTATGAGAGAAAGTAAATAATAAACTTTTAGTGATATTGCAGACTGTGCAATTATAAATACAAACCATGCATTAAATCTTGTCGTTTTATCATTAGAAAATATTTATTTGCTTGTGACTACCTTACAACCAATTATTAGACATGTTACTAAGTTCCATAGAAGACGCTGATAGTGAAATTCGCCACTTATGTGCACCTTTGATCGTATAGTTTCTTCTCTTAAAATTTTCACGAGATACCTATCTCTAAATGATGGAAAATCTTAACCTAGATCTTGAGAGAAAATAAGGAAATAAGAATACTGATTTTTATCTCTTTAATTAGGTACTACTATTATAGGTGTTGAAAGACATTGAAATGTTCGATAGATCAACAATGCGATGACAAAAGAATTTTATAAATATATCTAAATGGATGAAAAATATTTAGAGTAATTTTTTAAATAAATCTATCGTTTGCATACTTGCTCGTCTTTGAGATAAACTGTTTTTGTTTTTGTAGTTGCTCGAAGGTTGCAAAGAACCGAGACCTCGTCCTATTTCTAAAATAAAGTTTAGTCTAGTATTGTCATGTTGATCATGGATGACTTAAATTGAAGACCGCATTAATGTTTTCAAAAGTTTGAAAGTTTTGCTTTTTCGCGACTTTTGGTTGGTTTTTAAATGCTTATATGCTTTAAAAATGGTTACTTAATTATTAGATCGGTATTTTTTCGACTTACGATAATGTTTCCGACGACGCATGGTGAAAAATTTTGACCATTTTCGATTATTAAAATAATTATACTTTTCTAAGCCGAGGCTGTCATGCCATCGTTTTCTTATACCAGGTCATACCTGGTAGTGTACGAATCCAAAGATCCAAATGTTATTCGGTAATTAATCATAAATTTTTTTATAATTTTTCATTTTTTCGAAATTCTTGTTTGAATTTTGCGTTGCTTAAAAAGATTAAGGTAAAATGTAGTAATAAAAACTATTGGATGATATTCTGGATACTTGGGAGAATATTCAAAAATCTTTTTGGATTTTTCAAACGACAAAAACCTAAAAAAGAATTGCGTGGACTTAAACGACTTAGTATGCAGACGATGTTTGTAAAAATAAGACGTGCGGTTAATAAATAATGTTCATACATATATTTTATTTTACTAGAATTTCATTTACTATAATTTTATTACAGTAAAAATTTGCTAAAACCTTTCCATTTTGACCTGCATTTTCCATAAATATAACGAGAACAAATTCTTAGGGTACATTTCTTATAATGTTCTTATAATTTTCAAACAAAAATACTTTGCCTGAAAACGAACATTGGATGAGGCTGCGAGAACCATGATTTTATAAGTGTATTCATGGTCAAATATTAAGTACAGTCAAAGACGTAATTGATCGAATGAGGTCTTTGCTAAATTAACAATTAGTATTCGAAAAGAATGAGCGGCATCTACGTAAGACTTCGTTCAGAAACTTTCAATGAACTTCTCAATGTCGTGCAAGGTATTTGTACGAAATCTAGAAGGTTGTTCATTGAACATCGTCAATGATACGTGTTGTATATGCTGTAATGAGACGGAAAACACGTGAACGAAGCACGAAGCACGAATTTAATCTACCGTGTATAACATTACGTTGTGAATTAATGAACTCATAGCTATTTGGGTTGACGGTCAGAAATTGTGTCAAGGCTCTTCAGGACGACGAAGACGAGGAAAACAAGTGATTTAAATGTGAGAATTTTCAAACGTGTATCGACAAGGAGCTTTTCATGCCGTATGTGCCGAATCTGTATGTACATACGTGAAACATATCATAAAACATGAGAACTTTATGAGAGCGACTAATATTTTTGCGCAACCGATAAGATATTTCCAAAACATTTGATAGAAATATGTATATATGCTATAGACAATTTTTACCAACTCTATAATGATTTCCCTCGTACCTTTCAGTTATGTTATTTTTACATTCGGCGTTATTGAATCAGAAGAAACTATGTACATAGTTCTACGTATATATACGGTGTACATATAGATATGCGTATATTTAAATGTCACGTGTCATGTGATCAAAAATATGATGAATTTTTAAATAAACCTCACGAGAGTCATTTAATTGCGATTAAAATAATATTAGGATTACCTAACGCTTTTTTATTAAACTTCCTGTATTCTATTAGCAATGACGATATTTCTCGGCATGACGTATTAAACTCTTAGATAATTAAATACTATAACTACATTTGCACAGAAATATTTCAATACTCATTTATAGGTGTTAATACTACATTTTTGTGTTTTTTCTTTTCTAAATAACCGGAAATGTAAAGATTACATGCATAATTCGCTGGTTCGATTATTACCGTCAAGTATAATTTTTCCCCGGTATAATTTTTATAAAAAAAGGGGAGAAAATTCTAGGACTGTTTTTCTGTCTCTCTTTTTTGCTGTAAAGAATACGTTCCACGGAGTAAGTTCTCTACGTACTTGTGACCCACATTTCGCGCAGGCGAAAGACTTGCTCTTCTACCAGCAAAAATTGACGAGAATTGTTTTTCCAGCCGTTTTACATCGCTCATTTTCTTCACGTCAGTATTTGGCGTGTTTTTGTGCAACCGATCAAAATTTGCCAAACACGATATTTATCGATGATAAGATAGAATATCCTTTCATTTTACTGAAGTCTTTTCATATCTTTTACCTTAAGAAAGATTAAACGACGTGAAAGTAAAACGTGAAACGCAACGATGAAATTGCGTTGAAAAGTCACCGGTAATATTTTTATTCGTTTTTTTCTGTATAAATTATCTTCGTACTTCTTATTTAGTATTTATTTTTAACAATTTTTAGCCTCGTTTAATGTGAAATCTAGTTTATTCTGTACTTAACTAGGTGAAAAAATTCACAAAGTATACATTGTAATGATTCTGTTGTAGACTATTAATACACATATATTTTTACTTGTAAATTTTTAATAATCTAAAAATTTACAAATAAAAGTTAAAAATTAAAATCAACATATATTTTATATAATTTAAATTGTTATCGAAGGTGAATTAATTTATTAGATACTTGTTTTAATTACATGAAATTTGATAATTTGTTGCATCTCGATATATACTTATTGTGCCAATTTATATGGAAAAAAGTTACAACCGGTAAATACCGGAAGCATATCGTGAATCCGATAGAGTATACCATCGTCAGATTTTCTTGTCGTAGTTAAAGAGATTTTCTTCCCGACTGAAAGGATATTTAGAGGCTTCGGAATTCAATATCAATTACATATGCGTTACCTGAATATTTTCTGTTTACTATAATAGGATACCATTTTACAGGCTCTAAATAGTTGTGTCTTCTTTATATTTATAACATATACACGATGTGGTAAAATGTTAGTAAATATTAAAAATATCTTTCCTATTTTGCAACTAAAAATAATACAGCAACTTGTAACTGATCGTAATTAAGAGATTATTATATCGTATCATATATTATTTAAATATTATTATTAAAAAGTAAATTTTATCGTCTATTTTAACTGAATTTCAACCTTCACATTTCTTATTTCTTACATTACATGATTAATCGAAATCAGCCTTTGTTATCACTTCACATAAATTGTTAATTTTATTATAAAATCTTTGCACGCGTTGTAATATCAAATTATTTTAAAGAAAATAACATCTTTAATTTATCTTTGACATTTAGAAATACAAATAAATGTGAAACAAATACATCTTATCTATACGATGCAAAGAACAATTTTTGAGAAATACACTTTTTTCTTGTTATGAATACAAATGCCTTTTTCTTGTAATTTGAAATGACCAACGTTGTGTCAACTATAGAATCTCTTTGCAATATTCTATGGCAATATCTTTTCATACTATCGAGTTCCTGTTGCATAATATCTCTGCAATAAACGCACAAAGGCCAACGAAAAGCCTCTTGTACGGGAACACAACTTATTGAAATTCGCACTATTAAAGAAAAATAACTTTTATTATAATTCCTTTGTAATACTACGTTATTTCTATCTACGCTGGTTCCGGTATGTCCAGTTCAAACGGAGAAAGTTCGATTCGTGTGCACAGCCGTCATTTGTGCGAGAATTAAAATGGTGTCAAGAACGATGATATTACGTTAAAAATATTACATCCTAATTTATCACTTAAAGAAAGGAACAAATTTTAGAGAAGAAGTGTTGCAATAGGAATGGCAAGTGGAAGCTTTATTTTTTGCAAAATTCTATAATATGTTTTATGTTTGTGAATATAAATTAACAAAAATAAGAAATCAAACAACTTACACCTACAATATTATATATGTAAAATAACAATGTATCTGGTATATACTATTTATCGCCTATGATATATGTACTTATTATCGGATCTTCTTTTCTATATCTAGCTACCAGAGAATTTTTCTTTTTAACCATATGTTCATCGTCGCACCTCTTTTCTTATTAGATTATGACAAAGCAACGAAATGCTTCTGTCACGATATATGTGGTTATTCATCGAACCATCTGCGCGATGCAATTTCGCTTAATGTACGCATCAAATTTAACGGTACCTACCCTAGTGGATAAGATCGAATGATGCCGTTAAAATTGTTACAATATGTATCTGCATCATGCGTTTCTTATACTCCTAAGTATATAAGATAATATACAGATAATACGCGTAGCAATGTGACTAATTTGATAAATCTTTCTTTGGTAATGGTTTACCCATAAATTATAGAAAATTGTATTTCACACTGAATTTAAGAAAACTCATAATTTGGCACAGTAATTTATAAAATGTGGAAATGTATACATTTTATACTATAGCGGAAAGATATAAAGGAATATATCGTTAATTATAATTTTGGTTGACCTACATGTACTTCAATTTCCTTTTTACGATGTTCCCTCATTTTTATACTAATATTACCTATCGTAGATTTAAATGGCATATATTAATGATATTTTTGTATTAGTGCTTGTTATTAATATAGTTTTTTTGTTGTCCTAGCAAAGGGATAACGTTAAAAGACGTCAATATTATTAAGAATTATTAATGAAAATTATTTTATAGATAAATATCATATAAATTTTATGATCAATGTTAAGCCAAAAGATAAGGGTTATAATGATAAATAAAAAAAAATGCTTTATCCTTTATGACACGATAAGAGACATTTTTTAAATAATTTATGTGATGTCAGCTCTGTTGTTTGTCATGAAATGTGAAAATACATAATGTTTGATCTTGAAAAGATATGTGGAAACATAGTATTAATTATTATTTTAATTGGCATGAACAGATTAACGTGTGCCTATAATATAGCGTCATATTTAATGTTAACACAATTTTAACTTATGTGCCTAATATTAACGTTATGGCTATAGACAAAGTATAGCTCTACTAATAATATCTTTAAGAAATGAATGTTCGTCATTTCATCATATGATAGGATTCTATTTATAAATAAACTTACTTGTCTAATCAGTGCACTTTGTCTATGCTATAGTCGTCGAGTAAGAAGATCATCTGTCAATTAGAATCCAAATTCAACCTATCTGTAACTTATCCGTATCTTCATCTGTTTCTCCGTTTTTTTACAAAGTATTTTTCACTACTACGATAGACCAACGATAGAGCAACTTTTTAAAACGATTAATTTTATTATTATCCGGTCATCTATTTCACATAAAAGGAAAAGACAGTAAAAGAGAAAAATTTCAAATGCAGACTTTGTACGTGGTACAAAACGGTTTTTAAACACGTAGTGAAATCCGGATGCTCGACAGGTTTAAAAAGCGAATAAGAAACGAAACTAAAAGAGTCGTGGAATAAAGAGAACGCGATCTTTTAACTTGTTTCATCTCTGACGATTGCGTGATATATACGGTCTACAATGTAGAGGCAGTGATGCCCGCATCAAATGCGATGCAGCACGCTTTCTGAGCCTCTTCTATTCAAAAAAGTGTATCTCATGGTGCGTTTAAGTTATGCGCCTGCACGGGTCGCTGTAAGATAGTGAACATGCGTGCTAATTACCACGTCAGACGAATTTTTGAGAATTTGTGGCCGGAAGCCATAAAATCTTTCGATTAAATAGCTGGTTTTTATACATTTACATATTTTTATACATAGAAATTCAAGAGTACAGATAGTATGGAAAAATATATTTATATAATATCTATAGTATTCGTAACAATTATATTTATGACCACAATTAAAGAAATCAAAGTTAAACAGTATCTGTATTATTGGCTGAATATTAATTATAATAGGTATTCCACTTTAGATAATTTATAGATACATTTTTGGATATTATGCGCATCATATTCATTTTTGCACTCTTAAATTTCCCATGAAATCATAAAAATTCGCGGTTTACTTATAATATTTATTAGATGAAATAATTTTCTATTTATGTTCGATATTTTTAATTATGTTCCTATAAACATAATTAATTCGTAGAAGAATATCTACGATTTACTTTTGGTATTCAAAAAAGATTTTTACTCTTAAAACAGAATGCAACACCTGGAAGGAATTGTAAGCATTTCATTGATAACGGATTGCTTAGGATTAAATTGCTCTTCGGTTTTTTTAAATAGGTTTTGATTAATTTAATTGAATTTAGTTATGATCTTCAATCATTATACGTGTAACTCAATGGAAAAAATGGTACGTCAGTAATAAAATCTTCAAGCTATATTTTCATAGAAAAAGTTTTGTATGTTTAAAAATATTTAAACGTTGATGAAATGAGTGTTACTATCGTCATGAGAAATATTTGTATCGTTTCTTTCCTACGTAACTACAAATTTTATCTCATTTAATACACTTACATAGTTGAAAAGATGTATTTGTATTACTTTTCCAATCAGCCTTTCTATTACCAAAAATTGTATTAAGAAGGTAGATCAAGTTACGAAACGGTAGCGGAAAAAATAAGAAGAGCAATAATCTTTACATTAAATTCTATTTTAATTCATTGTTCGATTTTTCTCAATAAAAATCTGCCGAAAAATTAATTTCCTTTCGGCAAAGTGAAATCGCTCAATGGTTTTTGTTATTACGGATTATGATATTAAAATGCAACAGTTGAAAAAGATGGTATTTTGTAATATTTATCAATGTGTGTCAATGAAGAAACATTTCATTGTTACAGTAAATGTATATCGAGCGATCGTATAAACGATCGATGAAATCATTGATTTGTCATTAACGTTTGACGAATCGTACAATACGTTCATATAAAATTCACAGGTATTTTTCACAATTTCTTGATATAGATTTTACGAGGAATTCACGTTTTAATCTACTTTTGCTTAGCTAAAATATTTGTGGTGAGGGAAGTTCAATAGCTCGTAAGCTGATTTACATGAATCGTAGTGTATTTGAGGTTGAAAAATTCGATCACATCCATAGCGAAGTTGTATCACTTCAAATGACAAGAACAGCTAGAAAATGTCGATAACTCGATAATGTCAAGGTGTCAAAACTGTGTGCACGTAAATGCGAAAAACTTTAAACAGTTTTTGCAGTTAGTCTTCGTTATCATAAAAGGAAACAATATCTTTGAATCTTATCTTTTATGACATTTACTTTTTCTAAAGCAAATCATGTATGTTATTATTTATATTCAGTCAATTAAAATTCTGATTTCTTCATTTAATGTCAATAATTCATCTACATTAAATTAATCAAAATCATCTATACATTTTATCTATATATATTTCCAAGTCCAAAACAAGATCTTTAAAAGATCGACTTTAATTCAGATAAGGTTTATAACACAACAGATAATACTATATATGTATAAAAGGAGTTTATGAGAACTTACGATTAATACGAAATACGAGCATTTCTGTCGAAAATGTTCAAAAATCGGATGTTTAATACCTACATTCGATGATGGCTCATTAACGATGTTAAAATATCATGAGAATACATTTTCGTTAACACAACGAGTAACGTTACGCGGTCCATGCGTAACCAGGTGATTCAATCGTCAAATTTCGCCCCTAATCGGAAACCGATCATTACGTCGCAACAACGATTCGAACTTTACGTAACTATTCGCGACACGATGGCTCCCGAATAAGAAAAACACTTGAGATCGAACATTTGATGATGTATCCGTGACGTAGAGTTACGTCGCTTCAGAAAAAATTCGTTCTATTTTTACGAACCAGATGGTAGCCGTCTACCAAGTTCATCTATACACAGACCGGCATGTGTAACGTAGAAAGTATAGAGTGGTAGCCGAAAAGTGGCGGACGTAAACGTTGTTGGAACGATCATAAAATTCCCCGCCCCGCCCTTGACAACCCCCTGAAATATTCGGGTCCAATGCATGAACATCGATTCCATGGAGCATTTTCGCGTGCAGGAAGATTCAAAGAACTACTGACCTTGAGCTTGTCGTAGGTTGTGTCGAGCTCGAGACGGTGCACAAAGGGGTTCAGGATGTCAGCGCTGAGGGACGCAGTATCCACGTCCTCGTGCTTGCTCCGCATTTTTCCATTCGCCTCATCCATATTCTTTTTTCCGAGTGGTCACGAACAGAAAAAGAGAGAGAGAGAGGCAGAGGATAGGAAGGAGACAGAGGATCGAAGAAAGATATATACGGAGGGATAGCAAGACAATAAACGCGGCTTAGTAGCCTGACGTGTCACACACTGCAAGCCGCGAAACGTCGATATGTATCGGTAGGTGCGAAACTTTCCGGCGATATGATTGAGCTTCTTTACACTGTTTGTAATGAGGTACGAGCCGAGACAGACAGGTAAAAAAAAAATGACGAAGAAAAAAGAAGGGAGCTCTTAATCAGCCGTGGCGAGACATGATCGTACGCGAAGGGGTTGTCGGTCGACGATCTACTGTGCTCGCGGTCGACTCGACGGAACGAACCGGCCAAATGCTCTCCGACTATTACCGAACCCCACCGAATGCATGGGGGATACTGTCGGATGCGTGCGCATCTTGCCGCCTAGTCGAAAGTTCCTTCGGGTATCTCCGTCAGACTGCCCCTGTGAAAGCGAAGTGGCAGGAAGAAGCCGAGTCAGGGCCGCTATCTTCGTTCCTAGGTGCCCTTCCCTTTTCTACGTTTAGGTTTCTGAAGAGTTTACTTCACTTAAGATAAGTTTACTTTTAAAAAATTATCATCTTTTTTTTGAGGCGAATAATTTTATATTATTCTTTTTTCTAAATTGAAATTAAAAAGTAAAAATTAGAAATGTAGTGAATTTATATGCTGCATCATTTAATTTTGAATATTTTGTATAAAACTGTATGATATTTAATGCCTTTTTGTACTGTATAGTACTGTATACTACTACGTGAATGAGAAATCTCATAATAAAACGTCACTTTATTAATCGTAAGACATTTAAAGGAATCAACAGGGCCGGCGTGACTTTTTGCGGGGCCGGGTTTAAAAATTTTGCGGGGCCTGAATACACATTCAAATTCTACACTTAAATTTTACAACGAGGAATTATTTATTTACAAATGCTGTTACATATTATATATTTTTTATAAGCAGTTTTTTAAACAAATCCGAGTAATATTTTTTCACATCCATAATTCGCTTTCAAGGGGCAAAAAATTCAATGAAAGTACAAAATCTGTAATAATGTATGACTTTTGCAAAAAACTATTGATGTAGTTTAATTTCTCTGAAAAGTACATTTCAAGTACAGGATATGAGGACTTTCTAGAGTTACACTGAACTTTGATGATTTTTGTCACTCCTCTAAACTGAATTATCGCTACTAAGAAAATGTCTTGCACCTGTTAATGGTATCATCATTTTGTAAAAAGTTAATCAAAATTGGTATTTTTTAATTGAGTAATTTTCGTAAACCGAGGACAGAGCGGGAGAAGGTAGGACTCACTCTTGTAGGGTTCTGCGCCGGAGGGGGCGCTGTGCCACATTGGTGGTCATAGGGGTCGACACGTCAAGAAGGTTCTGGGATCTCCTCGGACTTGCACAACGGCCCAGGGGATGGCGTTGAGAGGGCTGGTCCCTCCCAATGCCCGAATTAACTTAGAAACGACTCCTCTAGAATGGGAGAAGACGCAGGAGTGTTCCGGTAGTAGTTCGAAAGAGGTCCCGGGGCACCCTTGTAGGCCCTCAGGCGGACCACTGTGAGATTTTAGTCAGTCCGACACTATTCCTCCGCTTCCTAGAAGAGCGGCGGAGTGTTCATGAAGATTTCCCCACGTATAAAGAAAGAAAAGGTTATGTTACGTACAGATAAATTAAAAAATGTAAGCGTATGTTAGTGTCAAAATTTTTAATCAAACGTTTCGTTTAAAAATGTTAGAAGTATAATCTAGGAAGGGAAATAATCATGATAGAGAATAAATTTTAATACTTGTTCCTTTGAATTAAATAGTATATTTTTGAAACAAATAAATAGCCGTGTTAAATTAAATATATAAAAAGTAATTAAATTAGGTAAGGGTCTAAAACTATTCGATGTTCATGGTTACGAGAAATTCACAGAATCAGGGAAGTAATTTTTGACGGAGTTAACGAGTGATTTCTGACCAATTCAGCTAGAAGAACTATTGGAAATTAACGTCTAATTAACTTACTTGGTATCTAGTACATGAAATATATGGACTATAATAGTTGCCCAATAAAAGTAGCATTTTATGAAAAATTCTGGAACCTAATGGCAGCTATAATATTTTCGATATTAAAAACGATCGTATATATTTTTATAATTTTGTCAATGTTAATAAATTCTGCTTATAATGCTCTTATTTAGAATTAAAAAAATATTCTTTTAAATTTTATATGTAGGTAATTTAATTTTTAATAACGGTGTTAAGTAAATAATTTTTAAGTGTGTCAATTGTTAAAATTTGTAATTACTTCTTGTGAAATGAAAATTACTGCCACTAAGATACTGTAGTAAACCCAATTGTAAGAATGATCAATAAAAGAACAAAGACGAAGGAAACAGATACGCTTTAAAGTGCAGTTTATAAATCGGAAGTTTTTCCATAGCTTCGTTCTCAAGGTATCGAAACTTTAAACATTAATGATATAGAACGTTCTATAGAACGAGGAAGTTATATTCTCATAATCGTGTAAATAAAAAATTTTGTTCCAGTTCAAGGCACAATGATAAACCAATCTTTCAAAGACTACTAACTTATTCTAAACTAAACTAGATTTCAAACTAATCTATATTTCATAGATACATTTATTATTATCAACGTAGTTAAGTAAATTATACATAGGTAAATAAAAGATAAATATAATAAATTAATTCTGTATTTGTAAATATAATAAATTTTCTGTATTTATTTAACACTATTTTTATATTTTCTGTAATTTAATATCGTTATTTTTGCATTTATATATGTATGTATATTTCAGATACAATGGTTGTGCTTCGCTCTATTCTAAGCACAATTAAACGGAAGAAAGGTTCTTGTTTCTCTCTGTTTCATGTAAGCTGTGCTTCTGTATGAATGAATGAGTTCACACAAGAGATCAGTTTTACGAACTTTGTGAAAGAGATCTCAAATCGTCAATGACAGTACTATCAATGCCACAACTAACCAGTAATCAAGTGTTTTTTATCTAAATAATTATAATGATAATGTAATATATTATATCTACAGAAATAATTCGTTTCATAAAATGAAGCAAACAATTGCATTAATTGCATAACTTATCCGTTAATCGTTTTCTATAGTAATTTTCTTCGCTAGAGTGTATTGAAAGGTGCAACAACGTTTGCATATGAAGTAAGAAATTGTGTAAATCAGGATTTGTAGAAATATGATTACTTAAACAATATCTTTATATGTCCAATTATTATTTAATATAATGATAGAAAATTTTGGATTGATTTCATCTATCTGTGTTGCGAATTTTGTATTTATAACACATTGGATACATCAATACAAAATTTTCTTCGCGGTGATAACATTAGTGTGAATCAGCGCTCTCTGTTTCTTTTGCCAGAAGCTATTAGGACATGTCCAAAGTTGTTTAATAACCTATAGACGGCATGGCAAAGGAAGTACATAAATGTTTGATAAATTATTTCTCACAGTTAGAGAAAGTAGATTGCAAGTGGAATGAATTATCCGAGGAAGCTAAGCGACCTCTGCACGCGTTGAGAAATCAATCAGAGCAACTCCGACTCGTCATAAGGTAACGTTAACTTTCTATTTTTTGTCACGAATTTTATCATTGCTTCAGACGTTATGCGCATACAGTAGCTAGAGTAGAAACTCGACACATAATTCCGAGCTACGTCGATATTTCAGAGAAGTAGAAATTTCATTGATCTACCATCAGATGTCGTTCTGTTACAGCAGCGAAGTTGATGATGCAGAACTCTGTAAAGTAGATGAGCTACGCGAAAGATTGATTTTTAAAATTCTTATGGGGATCGACAATGAACTGACATTACTGTTCAACATTTTAACGCGATTCAATAACATTAATCAAGTAAATAAAATTTTCATCTCTACATTCATATCTTACTTGTTTGTTATACATATAACCTTAATTAATTCTTTTTCTCTTATTGATTACAAAGAATTGAAGGTAGTACATTATCATTTATATAAAAAGATTAATTTTCCCAGAAACTGTTACATAATGTCGCATATAAAAATATGTAGAGATAATTATGTCAAAGTAAAAAATTAATTAATCGATGATGTGATAGAATTATTGAAAATGTTACTTTAGGACTTAAAAAATCGTTTAAACAATCTGGAAGATGCACGAAGCAAGATTTCGCTAGACGAAGGAACAATGAAGGAATTAATCAATGGGACACCCTATAGACCACGATTAAATTTGCTTTTAGAATGGGCTATTGAGGCTTTCAATTACTACCATGAATTGTATCTTTTAATTGGAAATATTTCTCAGATTTCAACGTTACTGTATCTATGTGTAGATTTTTCTTAATTTATAAGATCTTTAGATATCTTCTGATCAATGGAAATGTGAAACAATTCAATTACAAAGATGAAGATACGATTGAAAATTTAACGAAGTCTTTTGTCGAGGACCGGTTTAAAAGGGCGCAGATCGAACGTAAGTGCCTGGCTTTAATTAGCATTTTAATTAATTAGCAATTTTGTCGTTAATTTGCATTATTTATTACAGGTATACTATATTTCACGCAATTCTTAATAAAAGAGTCTTTACGTTAGAAATTTTTTTTTATTGCGTATAACTACCACAAATCTTCATAAACAAATATTTTTAGAGCCTGCAATATTTTATATATAATTAGAATAAATAAAAATATTTCTATTTATATCATTTCTTCAATGACTTCATCTTCCTGAAATTCAAAAAGTTTCTGCGCACAGCAAACCATAAGTATACCGAGTGAATTCGCAAATATGTGTTTTTATATTTGTATACTTCACAAAATCAATATATGAAAACTTAATTCATACAAAATAACGAAAACTAATTGCCTGCGGATTATGAAATCCATAGCGAAGTAGTATAACCTGTTATATAAGTTCACAGTCACAGACTGCACGGCGTGTTCTACTTGTCTGACTAAAAGCAAGTTTATCTACTGAAACGACGAATGTATGTATAAACTTCTTTTATCTGCAGGTGACAGCAATAAAAAGATACCACAACTTTTCTTGCGTGAACTAATGATTCACGATGTCTGATACGTTATTGAAGTGAAATTTCAATTAAAACTTCGCTAACTTTTTGTTCTGTTTACTATACCAATATGTATGTGAATTTAAATTCATTTGATAAAAAAGGAACTGACATGGAAGGTTTGATATTCCTTTTTGTATTAACAAACATTCTGACATGATACAAGCAAAATTTGATTGTTCCTTGTCCCAACTAGCAAATACAAAGCCGCTTCGCTGTCTATCGGAAGTAAAGCGTGCTGTTTAATCGAAATGAGCGTTAGCTTGAAACAATATTAACGATAATTTCATTACTGTCGCTGAGGTTTACCCTCTTCGCATTACTTATCCATAACACGAGCAACTGGTAATTGGAGAAAACAACCACTTAGCGAAACATAATTCCATCGCGAGATGAAGTAAAGTCCACAACAGAAAAAATAATAATTACGTAATTCATGACATTTTTCTGTTAGACATGTCACACTTGGACACTTTCTTCTACATACGTATATATAGAATAGTAAAATTCGTGTTACTTATTATCGATTCAGTTTTTGTAAAGGTCAAATGCTTTTATTTAATCTTTCACCGGAATTTCCAATGTAATTACCTATCCAGATAAAATCCTATGCATTCGATACACCTAATCTATAAAGTCTATTATGAACTACTCACCTGTCACCAACTTTTCCAACTTAATAAAATTATTATGCGTTTCTAAGTATTTGGAATCCTTTTTAAAAGTTTCTCTTTAAAAAATCCTCTTATTCGTTAATTTTTAACGACGAATTACCTAAAAGTATGGAAGATAATGCATTAATTGTAAAATGCATTTATCAAAGTCACATATATACATGTCTATACGTGCGGAATTTCATAAGAAAGAATTCCATTTTTCCGTAATATTTCAAACTAAACGATTGTAATATCAGGCATCGTCCCGTGTCGTGTTACGTTTGCGTTTTAGCCCTTTGATCAACGACAAAGTCGCGATGACATTGATTATTCGCCACATTCCTACGATCGGTTTGCCGATCATCGACCAATCTCCTGACAAAAGGAGCTCACGCATATTCCGGTCTGTAGGACACGGACGCATTGGGGCGCCGGCGCCTGCTATTGATTCTGTTGAATATCGTGATTTCAAAAGTTACCATCGTAGTAGAGGGTGCCACAGTAGCTCACTGCTCCTCGAACCATAAGGAGGCCCTCGCGCTTTTCTTTATTTCACCCCAACAGGTTAGTGACGAGCTTGCAATGTTATTTTCTGACTAAATGGCACAATTTTTTTTGCTAATAATTTTGTATGAAGTCGGTATAGATCGTATTACGTTGTTGTTACGTGAGATTATTTTGTGAAAACAACAGGGTCGAATCGTATTTATTTCATTTCTTTCTCTCCGGATTTTTGAATGAAAGCACATCAAATTACGTTCGTATGAATAAGTTTCGTTGAATGAATACAGTTCGAAATATTTGGAAGAGATCTCTCAAAGCCGTTTTCAATTGGGAATATTACGTAGGACGAAAAATGTCACTTGACTAGTACGCTCATGACGTCAATGGGAACGATAGTTATAGTGCATGTCACTCGTGTAAAATTGCCGCCCAACACGTTATCGAAAATATTTTTAAAAAATGATTAGATTTCACTTGATTTTTATTAAACAAAAGCGAAGGAAATTGTATGAAAATTGTTCGTCTTAATGTCATTTTCTTTTCCGAGCAAATTTTTATTCATCAAATTAGCGCAAATCGTTCGGTTGGAAAACTGTAACGATATTCGATCGTTGATACATCACAATCGACATGGAAGTAAACATTTTCAACGGCAAGCGTTCTCGATGTAATCATACTTGCAGAATATTTAGTGACTCGTAATTGACTGTCAAGTTTCCTTGTATACGAGGTCAGGGCCGTGATAAAGTCGCAAGGCAAACATCTGTCCCTCCTAACTAACTGTCCTATCGATGAAAAAAACGACGTGTGCCAGGTTCTTTGAGTAGAATTATTAAGACATTTTCTATCAAATGCTTTTCTCACAGCGTAGAGAGCGTTCAAATTAGTAAACGGGGAAATCGCGTGCGATCCTTTACACATCACTTGCTCTCCCTTATCTATTGTTTACTTTAAATCCTCACGACTATATTATAATTTACATGTGATATCTATGTTACATAATCATATGAATTTCCTGAATATTGAGTAATTATTCTTGTTTATTATTTCAATTGTTGGAAAAAATAGACTTTTTTAAAAATGATTAATAAATCAATAAATATATAAAATCAATGAATATATTTAATGTTGAATGTTCTAAGCCATATTTTGTTTTTCAACAATTATTTTATTGAAAACTATGACCAACGAACGAGTGAAATAACTAGAGGTTCCAAATGTAACGTGTCGAGTTTATGGAGCGTGTTCTTACAAATGGGACTGTAAAAGGCTGTACTAGTCGTAGTCCTTGCTTGTACTTGTTAACACCATAAAACGGAACCGAGAACTGTGAACGCGTGTGGAACGAAGAGTAATTCAATAATTCTTTCTGAAACGAGCCTAATTTTAATTCCAGAAATGTATTCATTTCCTTCCTTTATGATTTTTTCATAATTAATGTAAAATAAGATGCTGAATAGAACCTTTCCGACGAATAATATTGGCATTTTATTTCGTTAGCACCGTTGAAACACAGGATATTGAATTTTATGGTATACAAAAATTTTTAAAGAACAAAAGAATTTAATATCTATTAGCTGTCAATTAATTATTAATTGAACTCAATATCAGCGTAATGAAATTAAGAACTACTAAATTAAATAAAAGCTGAATAATTATAGTTCGCATTTATATTTATCTATGTACTAAAATTGAATATCTCAAACACGAATACTATGTTTAATTTTTTCGCCGAAATTTGCATTTATTAAGTGACTAAAATTTACTACGTTTGTATCTACAAATTCATTCATGTTTATGAATACGTAGTAAAAGTTATACTTTTCTGATTTTCTCTCTCTTTTTCTTCCAACCTTCTATTGCTATTTAAATCTTCGAACCTTTACATCTTTCACACTTGCTGCTCTCTTTCCAAGATCGCAGACATTCCTCCTTAGGTATAATAGTAATTAATATTTATATGATTATAAAATACAATAGACATTTTAATTCCAACAGGATGGAGTCCATAGGCGCGCGTGGTATTTTTGTTTGATCTTTCGAAGAAAAGAAAATCGTGGTCGCACAATAAACAGAAAGAATGGCGAACACGGCCCACCTCGTCCGGCGGCAAAGTTCGCGCGACTTGAAGCCCCAAAAAAGCGTCGACAAACTCGAAATGAAGGAAATGAGAGGAAGATTAGTGGTGGACAATAGAAAGACTAACACCACTGCCAATTACGGGGCCACGAACGCAGCCTTTGAGGACTCCAGTCCTAACACGAAGGTAATAACGTCAAGCAATAATAATTTGAAAAATATTATAAAAATAATAGGTCACGACAGAAGGAACAATTATAAAAAAAAATAGAACTTGGAAGTTAAATAAGTAATATAAATTGCTTGTAAATTTAATTACTTGTATTTGTTAATTTATGACTAAAAAATGTTTGTTACGTGTGAATAAACGTACTGTAGAGAACATCTGTTATTAACTGAAATAAGTAATCTGGTTATTATTTGTGATTGCAGAACAACAAAACGGGGAATGAGGGCGGGGGTAGCAAGCTTGGAAGTAATGAAGGAAAACCGATTTTCCGACCAGAAGCGGGGGAAGATGAAAGAGAAAACTGGGATAGTAAGCTTACGTTTCTATTAGCAACCGTGGGGTACGCAGTAGGGCTTGGGAACGTATGGAGATTTCCATATCTCGCGCAAAAAAATGGTGGAGGTACGTTGATTGTTTTATAATGAAAGAAAAACGTATTTTTAAAAATTGGTAGGGCTCTGGAATGATTAATGAGTTATTTTATTATAGAAATTCTAAATATTTAAAATTCACTGTTTTCTCTTTGTTCGAACCATCCAAAACAGGTGCATTCTTAATCCCTTACTTTGTAATGCTGGCCATCGAGGGTATCCCTATATTTTATCTGGAATTGGCAATTGGCCAGAGATTACGAAAGGGTGCTATCGGTGTATGGAATCAGGTGATTGTTGAAAAATGTATAACTTGCATCCGTCAAAATAAACTTACGCTTACGATACATTATACTCTCTAACAGGTTTCTCCATATATGGCTGGTATCGGCGTAAGCAGTGCTGTAGTATCTTTCAACGTAGCTCTGTATTACAATACTATTATCGCCTGGTGCCTCTTTTACTTCGTTCAAGCAAGTATCCATTCATCTTTAAATAGTTGCTCGCTAAAAAATTGCTATAATTCTTGATACTTCTATAACGGTTGCCAAAAATTCCCAATCAAAGCATAATTTTATTATATCGTTGGGATAACATAAAACATTTGTAAAAAGAAGATTTTATTAATGCATAATTTAGACTAAAATAGAGTCACACTGTGGCCGAAAACTTCTGTCAGCTGTAGATATGTCAACTCGTATGCTAACTCTTTTAGTACTTATATCTAAATATAGCTAATAAATAAATTAACGAATAAATCATCTCCTCTCTAGAGTTTTCAATCACAGCTACCATGGGCAGAGTGTCCTAACGTATATTTCCAAAACGGATCATATGCGCCTGAACCAGAGTGTGTGGTACGATTGATCGAATTAATTAATGCCTCCGTGCTTAATCGGGATAATTGCGCTATAACCAGTGATTGCTTCTCAGGTTAGCAGTCCCACACAGTACTTCTGGTATCGAACGACATTGGCAATCTCCGAAGATATCAATACCCCAGAAATATTTAATTGGAAAATTGCTCTGGCATTGGTGATCGCTTGGATTCTCGTCTATATGTGCATGATCAAGGGAATCGCGTCTTCAGGGAAGGTATTCCTTTAAAGTATTCAATCTTTGACTGCATGATTTTATGTAATTATGTGTAGGATTATATGATCAATTTTTCAAACAATTTTATAAATCGAAATATCTTTTATAGGTCGTGTACGTGACCGCCACATTTCCATATATCGTTTTGATCATATTCTTCTTCCGTGGCGTCACTTTGACGGGGATGTCCGATGGTCTACGTCATCTTTTCACTCCAAAGGTACGATTTTTCAATTTTTATCAATAATAACATTATTAATATGAAAACCACAGGGGGAAAATATGATAATGAGATACATTTTATAGCGAGATTTAACAAGATTTATACCTTCGGACTTAACAAATGGTTCTTTTTCCAATTGTGTCATATTAAAGTATTTCATTTTAGTCATCAGGTAACATAAAAATTAGAACATCGACAGATATAAATTTATCATGTTAATCTTCATTAGTTCCCATTTAATCTTCATATTATAATATGTATTAGTATTATAGTAGATGAATATTAATTATTATTATTATTAATTTCAATAATAAAATAATTTGTTTAGTGGTGGAAATTAACTGACCCGGTAGTATGGCTAGAAGCGGGCACTCAGATATTCTTTTCCCTCGGTTTGGCATTTGGTGGTTTAATAGCGTTCTCTTCTTACAATCCCGTGAATAACAATTGCTATCGAGACGCTATCATGGTCAGTTTGACGAATTGTTTCACTTCGATGTTTGCCGGGATTGTTGTATTTTCTATTATTGGTAATCATTTTTCTACTGATTTTTAAATAATAAATACGAAAGAGGACATATTAAATACATATGTACGTGTATTTGTTGAAATATAGGTTTCAAAGCGACTATGGTTTATGAACATTGTTTAGTGGAAAGGAACACGACGCTCATGAATATTTTTGGTCAGATAGATAAAATACCGGATGAAATACCAGCAACCGGTACACTTTTGAATATTACTACAGGGAATGGAACGCTGGATAATTTAATCATGCCAGAATTACCCGAATGTGATCTCGAGAAAGAGTTGGATAATGTAAGTTACAATAATGACGATCAGCCTAATTCTACTATTACAGAATTTATCTTCAATTGTTTTAGAAGCTTAATCTTTTTCTAATGATCATTTCAGTCAGCATCTGGCACAGGTTTAGCGTTTATCATCTTCACAGAAGCGATTAACCAATTTCCTGGAGCACAATTCTGGTCCATATTATTCTTCCTTATGTTATTCACATTGGGAATCGACTCTCAATTCGGCACTCTCGAGGGAGTCGTTACAAGTATCGTGGACATGAAATTGTTTCCAAATTTGCGAAAAGAAATTCTCACAGGTCAGCGATTATTAAAAAATTAGCTATTCATTGAAATAGTTAAACGCGACTAAAGTTAATCATTTTCAATATAGGAGGTATTTGTTTGGTTTGCTGCGCGATTTCAATGGCCTTTGCTCACGGTGCTGGTAGCTACGTGTTCGTATTATTCGATAATTTCAGTGGAAACTTTCCTCTGTTGATTATCGCCTTCTTTGAATGTATCGCGGTGTCATATGTATATGGTTTGAAAAGGTATATAATAATATCCAAAATATAAGTGACGTCTTTCATCGATATTATATGTAAAATCATTTGGATTGTTGGCGTTATTTCGTTGATAGATTCGCCGATGATATCGAGCTAATGACTGGCAACCGTCCAGGCCTTTATTGGCTAATTTGTTGGAAATATCTCAGTCCGTTAGCTATGTTGAGCATTTTAGTTGCCTCGATCGTGGAAATCATTGTCGATGGAAGTGGTTATCCAGCCTGGGTTGCCAGCAAAGGTATTACGGAGAAACACGAGTGGCCGGTTTGGGCCTTGGTTCTCATCGGTATCCTCATTCTCGCTTCTGTTCTTTGGATTCCCACAGTTGCTATTTGCAGGTGATTTTTTCGTATTTTTTCAATTTTTTTTTTATTATAAACCGCTAACTATAAACTTCGTATTTTTCTATTATTACAAACAAATTACTCGATGATTCTATTTATTAAATTGTACGATAGAAATTAGTAGATTAATCTAATTATTTCCTTCAACGATACGCGTTTTTTTTTGTTAAAGATTTTTACAGTTAGAGATATTTAGATCATGATAATGGAACAAAATTTCGATTATTCCGAATTTCGAAATTCGATAAGAACATGCGACCTATAGTCAAAGATTAATTTCACGTTTTAAATATTTCGTAATATCCGGAACCAGTTTATATATGTATTTTAATATTTCATATTCTCACAATTTTTTGTCATTCATTTCTCAATTTAGACTTTTCGGAATACTCATAATCGAGGATAACGAGAAGGCGTGGTTCCCCGCAGCCGATCTGAAAGAATTTCACGGAATCGTACCACACGAAGTTACACCTGCTGAAACTTTGTTATTCTGTATAAGAAGCGATGGCTCAGAGGGTCTTTGTTGCCCAACTGGTGGCCCCAGCGATGACGACGAGGATCTCACCTAGGAATGGTTATCCTCGTATATGTTGGATTAACACGTGTTTAAATGGTTCATAGACAGAGAAACAGCATTTTTTAACTTCATATCGAGGTTTGCATCGTTGGAAATTAATTTAAGCGTAACCAGGTGTTATGATTACCATTTTTCGTCTCAATTTAAATTTAACACTTGACATCATTTAATTTAATTTCGAGAATATGTAGAAGGGTACATCGTGTCAATTAATCTGGAAATGACGTTTATATAATTCGATTTACATTTACATTGCGGTGTTATGATGAACTTCTTTTAGAAGATATATTATAAAACACGTTTGAATAAGGGAGAAATTCGAAAGTACGAATTTAATATGACGATTAAAGCGCAATTAATTGCTCTTCGTTTTTAGACGTGTCTTTCCGCTGATTCTCGAGTCTCTGAATCATTTAGCGGTACGTGCGAATGTCAATATTAATTGAGAAGGTAAAGTAGAAGCGTTTAACATTTTCAATAAGTAATTTCCAATATGTGGAAGCGAATACAAAGCGGATAAGGATAAACATTAATAAGAAACTGCAAGTTTTGTTTTTAATATAAACTTACAGTTTCTCTGATGATGCAGATATACGATACATCTATCGATACGATATACTATCATTAGATCTATTAAATTCCATTATTTAATTCGATTATTATATTCGATATATCAAAAACTTGTAAGAGATAAAATTTTGTTTTTTACACATTGCGCGATAATGAAAAAAAAAAAGGGAAAAAGAAAATATATCTATTCATAGTATATACAGCGAATAAGAAATCGTTTTAAATTAAATATAACAAAGTATTTCAATCGTCTTCTAGAAAGAAAGAAAGAAAGAAAGAAAGATCGAACAGTTATCAAAATAGTAGGAATTCTATCGAATAAAATTTCATAAATTAAACCATATGTTTCGCGATAATTTAAGAGATATATCGTATATCCGGACTATTTAGCAATGTAACGCGTCATTTTAGCATTTACAATATACATTCTTAAAAGACAAGTTGAATCTCTGCGACAGGTTGCAGATTATAATATAACTAGGATAATATTAAAATTAGACTCGAGAGAACTTTTACCGCTTAGCAAATTTTAAATAATGTGAGACCTAAGATTAGAGTAGGAACCGTCCAATGGGCGTAAAAAAGGGGACGTTCCCGAATCGTATTGCTTTTATTCTCGTTTTTGGTGAAGGTATTAAACAGCGCTACTTCGCTGATTGATTCTCCGTTAAGCTCTTACCATTGCGTACTAATATTACATGAAAGTTATATTACGAAGGTAACATCTATATTTCATTGCAAAATTTACGACGAAAGTTCGAAAGAAAGAGAAAAAGCAATCAGATCAAGGATTATATCAAGAAAAAACCTTTCCCAAGGTGTGATCAAGTGTGCTGCATTCGAATAATTAATATTCCATCGTAGCCTTCTTAAACGAATATCAGTTACTTTAACGGTATCTCTACATACATATCTTACGTCTCGAATTTATAAACTTTGTTTCTAAGTATAGCCGAGAAAAGAGAACGAGAATTCGAAGGGCAAGTGAGAATTGATCAGCATGTTTGTTTGGTATATCGCGTTGAAAGTACCCCGATAGGAATAAAAAAGAGAAAAAAAGAGGATCGCATATCAAAACGACGTATCAGGCGAGAGAAAATTTCGTTGCGATTATAGCGTATGTTCGTCGATCTTGTCGGCGAACGTTCTAACGTATGACAATAAGAAAATCTTTTAAGACTTGATATTGACGAGGAATCGTACGACAATAATGAGATTCGATTAATCGGAACTTTTAATCGATTAAAAAATTCGATAATAAGATAAACGTATGCACTGCACTTCTTGCACATTCACCGAGGCCTATGAAATCGAGAGCTACTGCATCGGTCGAAGGAATAGAGAATTTCGTTTTCATATATTTTCTTAACGTACTATATACGATGTATTTTATATATGTTACGGTATCGTTTACGTTATTCCAATCGTCTTTGTAACATGCAAATGAGATAGCATACTTTTTAGATCAATTTTACACTTTAAAGGATCTCTTTAAGGCAAAAACTAAAAACGATGCAAATCTATCGTAAACATTAAAATCCAGAAATATTTCCGAAATTGGTATTTTACGAAAAAGATAAACGAATCCATTCCTTCGATAAGAAAATCGTTTATTAACAGAGACTAGAGCAGTAGCGAGATACGCTCTAATCGCGTCTATTTGTACTTCGAATCTCTCTATTTTGTATGCGCGCTTTTGGGTATGGTCTTAACTCTTTTTGACAAATTGTTGATCACGAACTGTCACATGTTTCACTATCATTCTAACGAAACAGCTTGAAACAGAAGAAATTCATTGTAGAAATCGCGCACAGTATCGGAAATAGGTTTGCCATCATCGGTAAAGAGAAGAAACTCGAACCTTTATATTCGATAAACTAATAACCACATATACTTTTGATTTCGAGTTATTAACATTCGCATAGGTCGTTTTTCTCTTGTTTCCTCAGAAAGGTGCTAAACTATGATAATATAAGAGAATTTAATACAAAATGATATATATAAACAAAATCGTTGATAATATTATATTATACTTGTTAAGGTCCTGTTACCGACTTAATAACAGTCCCGAGGATTAATTATGTTGCTCCTGAATCGATTAGTGATTTACTTGTATTCGTATATTATATTATTATTATTCGTATGGAATAGTTCGATTGTAAATAATTGTTGAAGTGTCTTTTAAACTCTAAATGGACAATAACTTGCGGGACAAGGAGCTGCCGCGTGAAACATGATGAATCGCCCCTGCAATGAATAGTACAAATGTTTCTTTCACTATCATGTGTTTCGTATGCATTGCCTCGAACTATGAAACATATAAATCTCAGACAATAATTCACGCGAATTAATTTTATTTCTTCGTATCGTTATTCAAGATCTTGAGCCTGAAAGGGCTGCGTTGGTGTATGCAGTGCGCTAACATCGTTTAATTGTTAATCCGTAATTGTTAATATCTTCGCAAATTATTTGTAAATACGAAGTGTTACTACCTATCGATCTCGATAATAAAAGAAACTTAAGTAAATAACGCAAATACGAAATGCAGTAAGTATCATTTGCCTGAGCAAAACAATACGTAATTAGTAGACAATAATTAAAAGATAAGAATTTAAAGGAAGAAAAAATAAAATAAAATTTATTTAGCGCACTTTGTACACTTATACGCCGATTTGAGTAGTTTAAAATCCATTTATGGCATTCAAGGATAAGTGAAGAACGTTGTTTCATGTCGATGTTCGTGGAGTGCACGAAAAGGGTCAATGAAATGTATCAATAATAATTATGAACTATTATGTGCTTAATCAAGGATAACAAAATGGATTATTAATCCTAATATCTTAATTTTAGATAATTTCGTTTGTCGTTCTCCTACATATCTCATTGTGTTTTCAAAGTGTATAACAAGGAAGTCGTGTCCATCCATACTTAAAATACAATTTAAGCGTGAAAGAAAGGTTGATATATCGGTCGAAGAGACACGAGCGTAAGCTGTGAAGTCAGATTTCGAGGATGATTCGTATTATATTAAAGTTTTAATGATACATCGTATCAAGTAACCAATGTCGATGTAGCTTGCGCAATAATAAATAAGATATAAAGATCAGGTACGGACGGTAGCTAATGTTATAATTATATATAAAGAATAATGAGTATATACACACTGATATTACGCATACATAAAACTGTACATATATATATTGTTGTCAGTTGAATGTTAAAATAAATACCGGGCGTAAATGTGGATTTCTTATTATATCGATTTTTTTAACTTTTTAAGAGATAAAATTTAGTTTTAAATTCAGAATAATATATTCATATTAATAATATTAATATATAATATTATTTTAATATTTACATAAAATATAATTTAAAATAATATTCGCAAAGTATTATTTTATAATTGATATCAAGATCTTTTCATTTTGATCACTAAACTATAAAACGTTTCTTCAGTAAATAAAAGTATTCTTCAATCTACTATACAAACAAAATACAAAGAAATTCGTACAAAACGAAACCATATCGAAAAAAAATTCGATGCTGTTGCAATTTCTTTATAAATAAATATTTTTATGTAATTTCTTGGTTATATATCGAACATCTGCCAAAATTCAATCTTTGGAACACGAAATATGTTAAGAATATAGGAAATAGAAATTATTTAAATACACCGCTGACAATAGAATATTATACAGTAAATCATAAAAACTATCATAAAATGCAGAAAATATATATTTACGTACTTTTTATGTCGGTGATCAAATCGCTTCGATGAATCATATTTTTCAGTTTCCTAAAAATTTTTCTTGGTTTCATTACACCTAAAACAGGCGAAACGAGATGTAAATGCGCTTTAAAGAAATATACACATATATTCCGTTTTAAAGAAATGCGTTACCAGTAAACAAGATACGAAACAAATGAAAAGGTATTCTTGAGTTAGATATCTGCGAAGTTTAAGTAAATGACTATGATTGGTTGAAAATGTGCGCGAAAGTATGCCACCTGGTAGTGAAACAGAATAGTAAAAATACGCGCGAAAAAAATTAAAAATTTAACAGTTTGTATTAATTTTTATTATTTTATTACTTATTTCTCAAGTAGTATATTTCTAATTACAGTTTATAATATTTAATACACATTAGTATGTTCAAAAAATATCCACTTATAGTAGAAAAAATGCAGTAGCCATTTTAACACATTATATGTACTATTACAAGGAGAATATTAATGCCCAATAATTACATAAATTAAAACTTTTTTTTTAATAATATTTTAGGAATTATCATATTAAATGATCTCTTACTCTACTATAGCAGAAAATAATTTCAGATACATACATATGTATTTATTCACATACATTTATCGACAGTTCATCAATAAATTCCATAAATTTGTAGAATACACGTGCTCTTATAGTTTGCAGTGTTTAAAATTAAAATTATAATTTTCTGCAATTATTGATTTCATTTTATTTTGTTCCATTTCATTATTTTTGATTTATGCATTAATTATAGCGCAATTATTATAAATTCAATCATTCAATATATGATAAATTTTAACCTTAGCTTTAATTTGTATCTTATATCTATAAATAAACTTGTTATTAATTACATGTTTGACATTGACCTTTCATAATGTTTTTTATTTCTCGTTTCCTAAATAAATAGTTGCTTTTGGTAATAAACTTCATATTTCTGTGAGTTTATCAGAAAAAGGTTATGCTAAAAGTTTGTTTCACTCAATTAATTCGTACACGAAATATGAGTATATTTATCCAATGCCTGAATCCTTTAATTGGGACTGTTAATTGGGAGGAAAAGGATGAAAATTATGATTATCATCAAGAAGTTGCTAGATCAGCATTTGCTGATATGTTACATGATCATGAAAGAGTTAGTGCTATATATTATATAGTTTTAAAATAAGTTTTTACTTGTGCTGTTTATAAAATATTTTTATAATTACAGAATCAGAAATATTACCTAGCTCTTAAAACAGCGATTGAGAAAAAACATAAAGATGGAGAAGAAGCTAATGTACTTGATATAGGAACTGGAACTGGTTTATTGTCAATGATGGCTGCAAAATGTGGAGCTGATAGTATAACAGCTTGCGAAGTGAATATTTTCACAAAAATTATTATGAATTGCATTTATAAATTAAAAACCTTTTATGTCCTGGCGGTATTTTTTAGACTTTTACACCAATGGCTAAATGTGCTATAAAAATAATTCAAGAGAATGGTTTTGAAGACAAAATTAAATTAATACACAAGCGTTCCACAAGAATGACTATTGGAAAGGATGGTGATATGATAAAAAAAGCAAACATTTTAGTTACTGAAGTATTTGATACTGAACTTATTGGAGAAGGAGCACTTTCTACATTTCGTCATGCTCATGAAAATCTCCTTGAAGTATAATCTCATCTTTAGTTAATACAATTTTGAATAATATCATTTAATATATATGCATTTTTACTTTATTCAAGGAAAACAGTATTGTGATTCCACATAGTGCCACCATTTGGGTACAAGTAGTGGAGAGTCCTACTGTATGCTCATGGAATACAGTACATCCCATCCAAAATAAAAGTAAATATTTACTAAGTACCCCATGTTCTGTAAAATCTTGTTCTGGAGCAGCTGCAGTACATGATATACAGTTAACACAATTTCCTGATAATGCGTTCAAACCTTTATTACCTCCTCAACCTATCTTTAGGTAAATATATGTTACATATGTATGTAAATTGTTCAAGATTGAAAAGACCTATTAAAAGATCAAAGTATAAAATGAATATTTTAGATTCGATTTATCTGGTAAATCAACTCTATTATATAGTGAAAAAAAGTGTTTGCATGTAAAACCAACTACAAGTGGTACTGCACATGCTATTTTTATGTGGTGGGATTTAGTTATGGATGTAAATAATGAGGTATGTAATCATTATTTATTAAAAGATTTTAAACCTATCACTAAATAGTCTTTATGTAGGTTTTGTTAAGCAGTGCTCCAGTGTGGGAACATCCAGATACAAAAATTTTACAAAATAAAGGTTTCAGTTTGCAAGAAATAGCAGATATAATACCCTGGAGAGATCACTGGATGCAAGCTATTTACTATTTACCTGTTGAAACCTTAGTTACTGTCAACAAAGAAGTTAGCTTGATTGGATATCATGATGAATATTCATTATGGTTTCAATTAATAAATGAATCAATGTAAGCTGCTTTAACAATCTTATTATTTTGTTTTAGTTGTTTTACTTTTTCATAAGAATAAATACAAAGTCTTGTTTGCAGAAATGAAGCACCAGATTGTGAGAGACCTGTTTGCAGCTGTAATGTACACGTAGCTTATTGTAGAACTCGTATAGGACAATTAAATGATCATATACGAAATGAAAAATATATCAAAGCTCTAGAAAAAGAAGTTACACCTGACACAGTGTGTTTATGTCTTTCAGACGGCTCTCTATTGAGTCTTGCAGCTATTCAATTAGGTGCGAAAAAGATTTTCATCTTAGAGACAAATTTTTTGTCTCGAAAATGTATCGAAATGTTTGTTAAAACGAACGAGTTATCCGAGAGAGTAGAAATTGTTGAATCAGTAAACGATTTGCCTCCTGAAAGTGCAATTAATTTAATTTTTGGTGAACCATATTTTATCACTTCAATTGTACCTTGGGAAAATCTTTACTTTTGGTATCTAGTTTCAAGGTATTCGCCTCAAATACAAAGAATTCCAATCGCAGCAACAATAATGGGCGTTATAGTTGAATTTAAGGATTTGCATAAAATACGAGCACCTCTTGGAGTTTGTGAGGATTTTGACTTATCTATTTTTGATAAACTTATACAAGTAAGTACAGCAACACAGATTATAAAATGATGAAAATTTAATTTTTATAATATTTAATTGTAATGTTGATTTTAATTATAATGTTTGTAGACATCAAGTGACAAAAGTGATAGTTCTGTAGAAGCTCAACCATTATGGGAATATCCTGCCAAAGCATTAAGTTTGCCTTTTGTTATTAAAAAATTTGATTTAACGCAAAATGTCAATGAATCTGAGAATATTAATATTTCAGAAAGTGTACCCATTTTAACGTAAGAGTTTGTGGTATTTTATGTTAATGGTTATTACAAAGTCGTGTTTACATTTTTTATATTTTTTGTTAATTTAGAAGTGGAATGTGTAATGGTGTAGCCTTATGGGTTGATTGGCAATTGAATTCCGAAATCACAGTATCATCAGGACCTACTGTAGAAGTACAATTTGGGAAACGAATATCATGGGACCCATTTACAAGACAAGGTGTACACCTATTTAAGGACATAACACAGGTTACACAACAAAGTACTGTTTTATGGTCATTTAGTTTTGTACCACGATACGGAAATATTACATTTGATTTTCGCATCTTGTCAAAAAATATGAAATAATATGATGTAATATTTATAAAAATATACTTTTAAATTAAAAATTTTATTCGTTTGTCTTATTTACCTCTTTGTTTTGTTTATTTTTTAGATATGCTTATAAAAATTACATATTTATTATAAAATATCTCCTTACAAAAACTATTACATAAAAAATGTTATGTAGATTCTTCTGGCAGTATACGTAATTGCTTAGCTAGTCTTCGTCCTATTAGTTTTGGATAAGCTTTCTGTTTAATTAGAAATTCTTTACTTTGATGAGTTACAGCACCATTTTCTAGTTGAAACCTAAAATTTTCATAATTATATTCTCTTTCTATATAAGATGTAATCTTATATTACACGAATAGAAATCTTGCCTGCAGAGATAATGTAAAGGTCCAAGCATTTTATTTTTTAATTCTAGATCACCTTCTAAAATGGAAAGAGCAAATGCACCAGTTTCAAGTGTAGACAAACAACCTTCAGTTGGTTGCGTTCTAATAACATATTCACTTGTTGGAATACCAACTAATTTACATGTTCGTAAAACACACAGTGCTGGACTTGAATGATATATTGCCTGTCACAAACAGCTTCTCCTTTATTCATTTTAGTATATAAATTGGCTAAGTTACAAGATACACTACCTTCGCTTGTGGCCAAGTTCCATCCAATAAAATAAGATTATAAGGTTTCTGTTCATTAACTCCAACAGGATTTAATTTATCAAGTGCTATAGCACCCGGAGATGGGTATAATAATATAGTATCTTTGTCATTTAAAATTTCAGTTAAGCCTTCATGTTTTGAAAGTGGAAACTTTTTTCCTCTAAAATAAAAGAATACCATAGCGTTATACATAACTACAAATTTTAATATTATACACCAATATTTTAAATAAATCACCTATAAATTACACATTTTCCAGGTTCTAAACCAAGAGCAAGCATAGGCGCAGTTCGTAAGCAACGTTTTGCTTCAGCTGGATGTTGTAAAATTATTATTCTTGATGCAGGACATACAGGATGCTTTGGTAATCCCGGACACCAACATACTGGTACAGGCCTTCTGTATATAACCCATTAATCAATTTTAATGGAATCAAAATGATATGTGAAATACATACATATATATATAATTGCTTAAACATAACCTAATTTCATATTTATACGTACTTGCATTGCGAACACTTATCTCTTGTCTCTGGAGGATCAGCAAATATTTCTGATAATTCTTGCCATACAGTTTCTTCATTCATTCTAGTTATGATCTATAAAGATAAAAGAAACGATCAAACAACTTAATAATTAATAGAAGTACATGAATAACGAAAGGCGAGATAGTATTGATAGTATAAAAAAATATATATATACATATATATATATATATTAACGTTATTGTTTATAATAACATAATAGTTTCTTTAATATTAAACATCAATAAAACAGCAAATTAAATATATTCTATAATTATATTTCTTTTTACAACAAATAATTTCATATTTTTTTTCTATTGAATAATGAAAGTTTAAATTTCGCGTCTTTGTAGAATCGATAATCGATAGGATAACAAGTGATGCGAGAATCGCAAGCAGTTCAGCTTCCGGAAAAGTTTATTAAGTTTGAAAGTGTCGGTTAAGAGAGTTTTGCATTATTGCCGAAAAATTAAACAAAACGGTGAATAAAGCAGTGTAAGTATTTTGTATTCCATGTTTTTATTTCTTTTTAATGGAATTAGTTTCTGTTGCGTCCAGTTTTTTGGGCTATAGTCATTAAAGCAATGATATAAGATGCTCTTTAAGAGATTTGATTTGTAAGCAAACTGTACTTTATTTCATAATATTTAATATTTTATTTTATAAATATTTGTGTTTTTTGCGATTATAATCATTCAGAAATGTGAATTAACAAATTTTCTATAAATAACAAGCTAAATTTAATTAAAAAGTATATTCTATTCAGTTTAATATTTCATTATTTACATATATTCTAACAAGTACTTCCAAAATTTTTGTTTAGGCCTATCATTAGCCCAGAAAATCTTTACAATATCTAAACTGACGGTTTATTGCACGGTTTTGGGCGGAACGAGTCACTAGTTGTACCTTGAAACAGGAATCTTGCTGTTGAAAATTGTGGCGGTAATGGTAAGTATAATACTAATCATTTATACGTATCGACTACGTATTGTTTGTGCATGATTACTAGTTTTACTTAATCCTGTTGCGTTCTTTTAATTATTGTCCATCCAAGCGTATTTCTCTATCGTTAACAAATTCCTTAAACTTGAGGAAAATATGAAATAATTGTTACTGACATGCGTGATTTTTTATTTTAATTT
This sequence comes from Bombus huntii, assembly GCF_024542735.1. Taxonomy (NCBI): domain Eukaryota; kingdom Metazoa; phylum Arthropoda; class Insecta; order Hymenoptera; family Apidae; genus Bombus; species Bombus huntii. Next base: position 4,553,564 of record NC_066238.1, on the reverse strand, counting down.
TTTGATAGAAAATTTGTTAAAACTGTTTGTTAAAACAAGATTGAGATTTAGATATAAAAAGTTTAGGACTGTAGCAGGGTTAATTAATATTTGTAGTTCAATATAGATAACTAAAAGTCCTAAAGAAAGTTCGACAAAATTTTAAATAAATTGCAAATACTTCGTAACTCTGTTATTAGCTTGAAAGACGTTATAAACTATATCAATGTCAATTACATGAAAGTGATTCTCTGTGATTGCTATCTTATTCTACGTTATGTCGATAACGTTGGTAACGACACTAAAATGGTGGAAGCATACGGTTATGGTTTGATTTCTCTCTTCAATTATTTTATTTTTTAATGATTTTTTGTAATAAAGTGTGACAGGAAAACTATCAAATAGAAAATGTTTAAATTCGGATTTTCGGAAAATAAACAGGATGAAGGTACTTTTATATATTTCACTTCCCTATAGCTAATTAAAATTCTCAGCATCGAGAATTATTTTTGAGGTTATACTTGCGTTATACTTCCGCATATATGTAATTGTTGAAGGCGATCCAAGTTTTCGTTGAATAAGAAATGAATAGAGTTATTATTTTAGTGAGAGGTGAAGATACTAAAAAATCAACAATCAATTGGATACCTGCCTCAGAGGTGGAGGTATCGGAATCGGAATTGCAAATCAAGAACCGATATAAACCTAATGATTACAGAGAATGTCTGTTTTTTCCGGATTGCAAATTAAAATTAATTCGATTTGAAAGGGCGTTACACGATTTGCAAAAGAATAATTGTACAAATATTCTGGAGGCAGAATCGCAACATTCTGATCTTATTCCCGCTAAATACGAAGGTAGACTATATCTAATTTTCCTTAAAACAATATCATTTACTTTCTGAAAAAGTTTCGTCATCATTAACGGCAGTAAAAAAATTGTTGAATTGTTCGATTTCTTGTATAAAGGTGGCTTAAAAATCTGGGAATGCAGTTACGATTTAGGCCAATACTTATTAAAAAATATCGAATTTCAAGATAAATTTGTTTTGGACTTAGGATGCGGTACCGGTATTATTGGCCTTGTTGCTCTTCTTAAAAATTCCATCGTTCATTTTCAAGATTATGTTCGTATTTATCATGATATGTTCATGATGTGACTTATAAAGTTGATTTTACGATTAATTACCATTGCAGAATGTAGAGGTAATTAAAACTGTAACGATCCCGAACGTTTTATTGAATTTTGAGGATCGAGAGAGCATATTAAATAGGTGTCAATTTTTTTGCGGTGATTGGGAATCGTTCACAAAATTGCGTGATTCTAACAATGGGGATGAATTCGTAGAATACGATCTGATTTTCACAAGTGAAACAATTTATAACCCCGATAATCATAAAAAATTGTACGAAGTTTTCAAACGCAGGCTCAAAGCGAATGGCGTTGGGCAAGTACAATTATTATCTAATCTTGGTTTCGACTTTTATGAGAACACAATATAACATTGGCTCACGTGGTGTTCTTAGGTTTATTGCCGGTAAAAGCTATTATTTCGGTGTCGGTGGAGGAATGAGGCAATTTCAGGACCTAATAGAGGAAGATGCTATTTTTGACGTTGAGATAGTGTGGACAAATAGAGAGGGTATTTTTCTAAACAAGCAACAATTATATATATATATATATATATATATATATATATATATATAATATATATATATATAAATTATATATATATATAATTTATTTATATATATAGTTCATTTATATAGTTTAACGTATATGTAATTATATTTATATATTATGTATATATATACATTTTTAGGATTGCAAAGAGAAATTCTAAAAATTACAAGGAAACAACAATCTTAGGCTGATTCAGAACTTATTATTCTAGAAGCATTATTCTTTTTGTAATTTGTGAAACAAAAAATGTTATTTAATAAAAAAATATCCTTTCTTGTATTATCTACGGAGATAATCTTTCATAAACCCATCCGTCATCTCCCCGATGGAGTAATACGTTGTCGATTTTTTCGTTTGGCATAGGCCGTCTGAAACGAATTCTATCGTGTAAACGATCGCTTTGACCTTGCCAAAATTCTACGGAATGTGGAATAATGATATACCCTCCCCTAAAAATTAGATTAGATTATTATCGTACATGATGCGTTTTTAATAATTCATCGAATTACCAGCAGTCTGGCCTTTTAACTTGACCCTTTGGGAACTGTGCCAGTAATTCTCTTTCTCTCACAATAAGCGTCTCTCTACTCGCGATCACACTACTTTGTTTACTAGACATTGATCCTATTTGACACGAATATGGTCGGGTTTGGAAATAATGATCCGAGTCTTCTGGAGAAGTTTTTACTGCTCTGCCTTCCATACGCACCTAATAAAAAAATTCGTTCAACATTTTCATTAAACATAATTTCTTACTTCAATATTATAATAATATGCTAATAATTTGTAAACGTTAATTTAAGATAATATTTTATTTCTTTCTATAGCCAACGTATATCGGTATAATGTCTCTTACGCCTCGTCTCAAAGGTTGCCAATAGAAGTACGCTGCTACATTTGAGTTTTGAGCCTAAAAAAAATTGTTAAATATAGTACTTATACATATCGTTACAACCGTTGCAAATTGAAAATATAATGTACTTACTATATCGTGACCTTTTTTACTTTCGTAATTCGTATAAAATTTGAAACCATCGTTACCATAATGTTTTAGTAATACTGGTCGTATGGACGGAATTCCATTTCTGTAAAAAACGATATTGTAGGAAATATCTTATAGTAGGCAATGCCAAGCGATTTATTTAGTATTACTTAGTAGCCGTGGCAAGAAACATGGTGTTTGGCTCCATAATATTCGGGTTCTTGGAGGCTTCCTCGAACCATGCTTTAAATTGACCAATAGGCTCCTTGCTAACAAGTTGTTCCTCCGTAAAAGTTTCGTCTTTGCCTTTGTACCTAATTCGCATATCTACAAGAAGTAAGTAATTAGATATTTAGAAGTTTTCCTTCAACTTCGATTTCGATGATTTTTTAATGCGTTGTAAAACTCAACGTTTTGAATTTTTCCTTTTTCTTATATAACTGTAGATTAGCTTTAGTTTCGTTTAGAGATATACACGAAAGTTATCAGCATTATTATAGCGAATTCTGCCTATAATTATACGTCTGTGGTAGCGTTCGCGTCAGTATTGGTTCTCGGTGGCCTTGTAGTGGAGGTATAATGATACAATCGAAACCGAACTTTTATGTTTTGTTCGAAGTATACGTAAACGAGAGTCGGGCGAGCATATACGAGACTGTAAGAAATGTCTACTATATTTTATAATTCAACTAAAAATGAATAACATTGATGTATTGCGTTTGGGTTTGGGCTAATATTTTTAATCTGGTTGTCGCAAAGCGGCCGGCTACGCTTGTGTGAAATAATAAAAATTTATTCTTTTTGTGAAATAATAATATCAATGATAAAATAATATCAGATGTGCATGAGGTTTTTAAATTCGCCCGATCTTTGTTTGTAGACATAATTCGTAGAATTCACTATTGTGTCCGACAGATTTTTACCGAAAACTATCAAAACTACTAAACTTCAAAATACTGATTTCTACAATATATTCAAAAATTATTGATATCGATGAGGAGGGCATTGTAAATAATTAACCAAAAAATGTTTGCTTTAGAATCGTGAAAGGCTTTCGCTTAAAAGTTACGTAAATGGTGATAAAAAGAAATTCTCTTTTATAATAATAGTAATTACAAAAAATAAAGTTGTACCTCCGATGTCAACACCGAACTTCGCATCTGCAGTAAGCTTTGAAGATGACATGGTGCTGATGCTACTTAGAGACACTTCACACGCCAAGTGTTGGAAAAATGTAAACTTAACAATAACAGATCATGAATAAGTATAACATCTAACAATCTTATCAAACCGTGGAAAATATACATATCAGAGAAGTAACAGAGCTCATATCCATCGTCCTTGTTCTTCCATAGTACAGTGCTGTCCCTAGCGGTCTACTACTGAAGGTCCTATTTATTGGGTTGGCAACTAAGTGATTACGAATTTTGTCATTAGGTGGTGTTGACAACCCAATAGTTTCACCAAAACGAGGTATAATCGCTATTGTTTCACGTTACAAAAACTTTACCATTACGGTTTTACAGAAATTTATACTTTTCTATCTGAGATAGACAAATATGAGAATAACATAATCGCGTTATGTTTTATCGTTTAATCATACAAAAGTTAAAAGTCTATCACAGTTGACCTTATCGTCTATGGTAAAAAGGTTTTCGATAATCAATATCGATGGTTTTTGTCCGTGATAGAAGAAGTTCTGTGTCGGTAACTGTACAATGGCAGTTCATAGAACTTGTGCACTTTTAGGATAGAGTGCGCTATATTATTCGGCCATTTACTTTATAGTACGACGAGTTTCTGTGTGTTGTACAGGTAGATACTGTATGCAACACTATAGAATTTTATTAGATGATATATAAAATCATTACTTGTAACAAATATCGTTATTAAAAACACATTTTGTGACCTTTCAAGAACGCATTAGTAGACATAATGTGAGGCAAATGCATACAAATGTACGAGGAGAGAAACATAATTAAATGATTATGTCACGATGAAAATAAAATGACATCAAAATCTAGTTTCATATTTTAAGGATATAGTACATAGTATAGTATAGTATATAGCACATAGTGATTTGCCTTCTTTTGTGTTTTATCTCATAATAAAAATGAAAGATAAAATCAATAATTTGTTAATTACATGTAATAATATATAAAAGTAATAATTTCCATTACATCTCATCACTTTTTTCGTACTACGGTTGTACAATGGGTGGATAAATCGGATATTCTAGGTAAATACCTATACTACTTGAAATCACGTAACTAATGATATTTCTATCGAGTATAATACATGATTTGTTGCATATTGGTATTTCTAAATTCTTCAATATATTTTAGGAAATTGATATTTATTATTAATTCATTGATCGTACCAATAACATATTATCCTCGTACGTTTCGTAAAATAGCTTGCGTTTTACGTTCTTGTAGTTAAAAAATGTTTCACCATTTTCTCTATAGACAAGCAGTAGGTTACTTAGAATATTTACTGAAACATTTCCTCATACATTTATTACTAAATTACCAAATTAGCAAAATATCATTGGGAACACCATACGATCCATAGTTTCATTTTTATATGACGCATAATTTAAATTTTTATATAAGTAGAATCCATAGAAAAGAAACTTTTACATTTCTAACAGGCCAGGATAAAGTATTTGCTCCAAGTTTTTATTAGCAGTCACGAGACACCGCAACGAGACTTAATTAACTTCTTGAAGGTAATAAACTGTTTGAAGCATTGGGATTGTCGACAATACAATTAAAGCATTCGTGGAAGCGGCACCAGTCGATAAATAACTGGGAAAGAGAGAGAGAGAGAGAGAGAGAGAGAACCCGGTAGGACACGCGAATAGTATCGGAAGGTGAGATCGTGCCGACGACGTCGCAAAAAGCGGATGACGCCGGTATTTTTAATGGAAAGCCGAAGGCAAGTTGAATAGAACAAGCTTTTGGGTAGGGAAGCGACACTCAGTTTCTTTGATCAATAATGAAAGTTCTCTCTGTCTCGGTTTCACGTTCTTCTTCGTTTCACTGTCTTCTTTGGCCCCGAGCTATTGGCCCTCTTTTTCTCTTTCTTCCACCACCGACGTTCTCTATCTTATCTTATACATTTTTAACCCTTATTCCGGCTTCCCCTCCCCCTTCGTGCGAAGGAGGAGGACGAAACGGTGCACGAAGGCTCAAAGCGAAAGCCAAGTTCTAACAAGCCTCGAGCCGAGCACCCAACGCTGCTGGCCCTCTCCCTTAAATAATCCACTCCCCGATCCATTCGTACGAAAGCCTTTTTGTAAAAGCCTGGATAGCCATCACTCAGCGGGGAGAGAGTCTTAAAAAATTTGGGACTTTCGTCGGTCTCTTCGCTCGACAGAATTAAGGATCACGTGCCTGCAGATGGTTGAAATTCGTCGGGAAATATTTCGACATCGGATTAGATGGTCGTCGAGCGTCTTAAGCTGCTTCTTTGATACATAAAATGATATTAGAATATTCATGGACTTCACCGAAGTCGCGGTATTTACTTACATCTTTTTGGGAAGAGAGAAGTTGAACGTGAAAAGTAAAACAGTAGTCGTAACGGTAGGTAGAGGAATTAAATTCAGATTGATTGGAAAATACTTCGACACGGATCAGATGTTCGTCGAAGGTTTCAAGTTGGTTTCTTGATATTTTTTGCCGTTAGAAGATGGTAGATATTTTACATTGTTTTAGAATCTATGTTTTTACATGCATGCTTGCATTCGTATTTATATTTTTTAGGGCAAAGGGAAGTTGTAATATGAACGTAAGATAAATGTGAGAAGAAAGACAGTAGTCGGCGGAATTACGAATCATGTGTCTATAAATCGTTAAGATCGGTCATAAAATATTGGACTGGACACTCGCCGTAAGGACGAAAAGCCGAAGATCCAAAATCTAAGCAGATTCTTTGATAGTTCTTTCCTAGTAAATTGTGATTCAAGTGGATTTCTTAATAATCGTGGAACTGAATTCGTGACATTTACATCTTTTTTTATCGGAGAGAACAATTGTACGTAAAAATAGTGCGAAATGTAAGAGGAAGGACAGTGGATATGGAAATGGGTATCTAAATTTTGAGCTTTCAAAGAGAATGCGAAAGATGTTTCTATTTTATTTTATATTTCAAACTAAATAAGTACCGAGAAAGAATATACAATATGAAAATGAATATAAACATGATTCAAGTTATTAAACTAATATTCAGATACATGTTCTTTCATTTACGACGTTTATTCAACCGGGGCGTATAAAAATCCTGGAGAACTCTTTAAACAGGACATCGAAACGTCAATCCTTTTCAACGTCGATTCAAAAACTTTAATTAGTATTTACGGATCGGTGCTCGTGGAATCGTCTGAATGTTTCCGGCGCCATGACTTCGGCCCTTGTAAATATTGTAACAAAAAGGACTTCCGTTTCTTCCGCGATGAACGAGCCCATTGTGGCTGGTTTCCTTTGACATTAGCGAAAAACGAGGGAAAGGACGGGTTTCTTGTCTTCTTCGACCTAATAAAAACCTCAAAAAGATCGGCGAGACTACCATCGTAGGCTTCTCGTCCTTTCTTTCGCGGCTTTCTTTCTTTCGTTTCTTTCCCTTGTTTGCCACTGTACCTCGGTCAAAAGCTTACGGAGAACAGAGGGGCTCGGGACACGGATTAGTGTCCTTGCGTAGGATCCGGGTACGCTAAGCAAGCGGTGCGCACGAGGAGGACGAAGAATACGAGAGGAGGGAGGACGAGAATTCGTACAAAGCGAAGGGCGAAGAGGAAAGGGGGTGGCAGGGCGCGGAATAATGCTTAACAAGCCGACTTGAAAGGACGGCCGCCATTTTGAGTCAATACTTGAAAGTCTTTGCTCATTAAGAATATTTTACGTCTCCCTCTTCCAACGGAATCACTACCCTCCTCTGGATCACCCAGCCCCTTTACCCTCGGTTCGACTTTCTTTTTCCACGTTTTTTCATCCCCTATCCCTCTCTCCTTCTGTTCCGCGAGTCCATCCCCCCGATAGGAAGGGAGAAGAGGAGGGGGAGGGGGTGGGAAGGAGGAGGCAAGCGGGTGGTTGCACCCTCGAAGATGGAAGTTATTTACGCGGCACTCGGAGCACCCTCCACCATCGCAACCCCGTAACCATTCCCTTTCCTCGTCGCGTTTCTACGCCGGCCTCCCCCTTTTTCCTTCGGTAAGACGCAGCAATACTGCTACCCCCACCATTTTAACCCTCGCGCTTGCTCCACTCTTTTCTTTCACCCTCGTTCGTTCTAGTCGCAGTTCCACCATAGACTACCGATGGCCAGCGCAACCCCCTCAACGCGGGCTAAGGGAATTCCGACTTTGCCGCTGGGCCCACCTCTTCGTCCGACCCACCTCCTCGACCCTTTCAACCTTCACCGTCGCTCGCTCGCTCGCTCGTTCGTTCTCTCGTTCACCTCCGCCTTGCAACTTTCCTTCGTGTAATCATCGTCCCATTTCGTGGCGTTTTTCCTAATTCCTACCCAATTTCGCTTTTAGCATTTCAATTTATGGCCGCGAACCGATTTGTTAGACGTGCCGACCCTCTCGGATCGCTGGATTACGAGAGCAAGGGAAGGACGAGAAATTTCGATGGATAAAATACACCCGCTCGGTGAAATGTTTCTTTTTTCCACCGCGTGTTCTTTCTCTTTCGTTTCGTTATTAAGGGCGAGGAGGGGGGGGGGCAGTAACGTTGACGAATTCGACTCGCGTATTCGATGGAAAAATTGAATTTAACAGAGAGAGATTTGTATGGAAAAGGAGAAGTTTGTCTTCGTTTATTTTTTAATCTAGAAGCTTAGGACTCGTTGATTGATTGATAGACTCCTTTTTTGGTGTTATCTTAAATTACATTTTTTGAATTAAACTTTATCGGTCGTATGTCATTTTTGACGTGACATTGCAATTTTATTGGAAAAGCCGTGTGTCACGTAGGCAGCGACAAGATCGAATAAAAATTCGATTCAGTAAATTATATACAGTGTCATCCAAAAGTATTTGATTTTAACGAACGTTCCAGAAATATTATGAAACCATTTTAATACGAGTCCTTACAAATGATAGATATTTTGTTTCATATCAGATTGGCAAGTGTATTGCATTCAATAAAATCTCACGTGTTTATGTACAATTTTTAGATTTTAACTGAACATTTGCAATAGACTCGAAAAATTATGTTACAATTAATTACGTTCTTCTATTTTTATTTTATACTTACATTTTAAAATGGAGCATCTACTCTCAATTCGATGAACATTTTATCTTGTACAATCGATATGGATGATCGATATATACAGTATAACACAATGGAAAGATGAATTAAAAAAGTAATTTTCTTTCTTGTAAAATCGAGGTAATCCAAACGTTCTTAATTTGCTTCCAAAAATAATAACGTCGTATTACCAAACATTTTGGATCTTTTAAGTTTTCAATATTTATAGGGTTTGCAATAAAACAGGAAGATATAAAGTATTCCTTTCAGGCAATTAAACCGTAACACCTTGTGCTCTTTCTATGCTAATTACGCGAACATCATTCGGATGCAAATGAGTAAATATAAAAACAATACAACAGAACCATTCCGTGGTCGTAAAAAACAGCACACTGGTACTATTTTGTATAGCCGTTCGGCCTTTTAATTTAGCAATTTATGGCGTCACATGCCATCTCGTGTCGGAGTGGTCTATAGGGGATGTTGTGTCAGTGCGTGGTCCGATGATTAATGGTTGCGTTCTGTACGGTGCCACTAAATTTCGAGTTACGACAACCGTGTATGGTACATACAATTATTCATTCAGATCTAGGTATATGCTATCGTCATTATTTGATAGAAAAGTATATGCTTGTTAAAAGTATAAGTTTTTTGTTTCTCTATGTTAATGGATCCTAGATTATTTATTTGCAGATCGTTCTATTACCAATAGAGTATTTAGCCAATGACAGACTGACAGTATCTAGATTTGCAACAAAATGGATCATTTTTGGATCATTTGTTGGATCTTTTATTTTCTGTCTTCTCTCTTTCTTTATTTACAAATTTTCAATTTCCTTTTTCACGAATTGAACTTTTATAGAGCTGCGTGGCACGAATTAAAAATTAATTTTAATTTTACATTTATACAGGAAATTTTTTAATTTTATTTTTTAAATTTTGAAGCAAAGAAAGAATATGTCGCTATATCTATGTCTTTTGCGTAATTCATTTCTCCAAAAATATGGCGATCAGTTGTATAACGAGAAAGTCCTCTACCGCATCATAGGAAACAGAGTTATACGAAGTATATGTATCCGCGTTGTAGATTGTACAAGTAGGCGTAAATGGGGGTGCAGTGTACATGAAAAAGCAGTATATTAAAATCGTGACCATTGGTTTTCGAAAACCATTAGCTTCCTCAAGGACATAGAGATAAATTGGAAACCAAACAGATATTAACACAGCTTACAACGCATAGTTGGGAGACATTTTTCTTCTACTTTGTTCGTTAAAGTTAGATTACAATTACGATTAGAAAAAACCGTCTTATGCTCTTACCTGAAAGAGCCCGCTTTGTGAATAAGCTCATAAACGTTCGCGAAACCTCTTTCTTTTTCAAACAAAAAGTTTCGCTATAAAAGTAAAACTATATTGGAATCTCCTTGGCTGATCGTACTATAAAAACTTTCGCAGTGCAACAGACTTTGACACAAGGAATATGATCATCAACTTGGTTCTTTATAACGGTAAGAAAAACGCAACAGTTCGATACGCAGCGGAACCAGTCCTCCTCTCTCTCCCTTTTCGCGACATTCGTTAGCCGTAACGAACTTTCCGAACAAAAAGGCTTGCGTGTCGAGTTTTTAAGTCATCGCGAAGGTATTTTCGCCTGCCAGGCGAACGGTGCATGAGAGAAAAGACAATGGGACCGATATAGCCGGGTGCTGGGCGAGGAACGGCGCGCGGGGGGGGGGGGGGGGGGGGAGGGCTGACTGTAAAAATAAATCACGCGTGCAACGTCGTCGTTTCTCGCTCAATTGTATCAACTTTAACCCCTTTTATTGTATCGCTTTTTTTCCATCGTTCTCTCTTCGCCGTTTGACCGGATTCGCATTCGACCCTCACGGTTTCTCTTTCTCCTGGTGGCCCGCGAGCGAACGAGCGAATCAGGTTCGAAGCTCGCCCGTGCGAACACAATCGATCGTGCACGAACGCCAGAAAGCGCATATAATAAGCCATGGAGAGAGAGACAGAGTGAAACAAAAACTGGTCTCGCTAGGTAAAACAATAGAGGGGGTTCTTCGGCCGGGGAAAGAACGACAGAGGAGAGTAGAGATGGTGAACGCGCGAGCGAGTGAAAGAGCGCGCGCGCGGTTACCCGGGTCGGCGAGAAACAAGAGGGTGAGAAAGAGAAAGTAGAACCGCCGCGGAGAGCAACCCCATCGAACCGCGGCACGACGTGTGTGAAATTCAAGAACCTGTAGCGTCAAGAAGAACAAAACGACGGTGCCAGCTGCACGGTGCATACGTTATTAGTGCGTCGTTTTGTCCTTCCGCTTCGAAATTTCAATATACCTGTATCGGCGCGCCGAAAAAAGATCATCATAACTCGTGAGATGGCAGGCTGGCTAAGGCGCGAGAGAAAGAATTCCTTCGTTCCTCTTAGCGAGCTTCGGATCGTTTCTTCTTTCTCTGTCTCTTTCGTCTCTTCTATCTCCGTTGCCGTACGCTCCCTCTTTGTCCGCGGCACCCGAGAAACAGGTTCCTCTTTATTCGTCCTGCTTATTATGCAAGTTATTGTTTTCGCTGAGACACGAGAGCTCCGGGAGTGGTACTGGTTCAAGCGAATGAAAAAAAGGAAACAAGTCCTCGAGTGATTCTCTCGTTCGTGCATCTCGTTCTCAAGGGTTGTGCGAAATAATTATCATAACTCTGTATCGGTAGTCTGGTTGAAGTACCCTCTCTAGCTTCTCTGCTGTTGCGAAAATCTCGCAGACGAGATTCTCGTGAGAAACGGGGAATAAATTCAAAAAAAAAAAAAAAAAAAAGGGAAAGAAAAAAAGAAAGGAAATATTCCTGGATGAGGAGGAAAAGCGCAGGGAATTAATGGAATGGTATAGGTATGGCAGGTACGTTAAAGTTCTTATATGATGATGGACAGTGGTCCATGGCGTAATACCCCTCGATATACGGTCGAATGCAATGGCGATCGATGGCAGATGTCCAGAGACGACTGGAAAGAGGATTTTTTTTGCTATGGGCTCCCGCGGACCCGTCCAGGTGTCCATTGTGGGTCCGAGCCAGGATTCTCAACCCTTAATCCTTAACCCTTTGGCCGCACGCATCCGCTGCCAAGCACCCATTTACCGATTCTGAAACAATGCCGACCGGACCGCACCCCGGATGCGCACGTTTATTAAGTAATGTCCCCCTCTGGTTTTGCGTCCGACAGCTGCCTTGCCAAAAAAACCACTGTTGCTTTTGTCTATCGCATATTCTCATTGCATCGACGACGGTTCCGTAAGGATGAAGCGCAAAGATCGTTACATTGGGTCGTAAGATTTCGTCTGGTACGAGCTCTGGTCTGTTATTATTCTTTATAAGCATCTAACGATAAGTCGATATAGATCTAGATATGTTGGGTAACACCTTTTGTTAATATATTTTTTGCCAATGAAATTTAGCATAATATCAAATGATTAGTTTCATTGTCTCGCCGATCTGCACCGAGTTTAAATCTGTTTCATACTGGTATCAAGTTTGAGGAATTTTTTCGATGACCTATTTATTGTTTATGTATAGTTATTTAGTTGGGGACCAAATGATTACAATGATATTATAATCTTGTAGAGACGTTAAGTTTGAAAAATTGTATTTCCTTACATAAATCTGTATGGTTTTTTTCTATGCCGATTTATTCTATATCGATATATAGCGAATGGATAGAATTCACTTACTTAATTTTAATTTTAATGTTTTTCTGGTCGGATTCAAGTGACTTGTCTTCCTGACGCTTTGGTCAACCTCTTTTCTTCGTGACCCTTTTACCTTCTTTTTACGTACTTTCTATATACAATGACGAACGTGTAAGTAGTTAGTCTTTCGTCGATTTAACTGATCGTGAAATTATTTTCTGTTCATCAATCGTCAGAGATATATTTTTGCCTAAAATACTATGTACATATTCCTCGATTACCCGTTGTAGTTTTATATTAATTTAAAGATAAATAGTACATATTTCACGCAAGTTATGAAAACAAAATTTTCATGGTACACAAAGATATAAAAATATAATGTAACGACACAGAAACCTAGTACATTTCACACGTTAACGGAAATATTTCTTAAAATATCACGCATGATATTACCTGTGCCTCCTTAACGAATACGACGAATAAAAAATAGCTCTCGAATAAAGAAACCAAGTATATTTGCTTTTCTAAAGTTACCTTCTCGGTAAGTAAGGTTATACATCTGAGCAAGGTCCAGTTCTCGTACCATGAACTGCCATAAGAGCGAATTCGTATGGAATCTTGAAAGGGTCATGTGAAACCTGACCGAGTCCATGAGCTCACCCCACCACGTGGTCGACGAAAGGGTGGTCTTTGCCATTGGAACCAGTCCTACGTTCATGCAAAATGCAAGAGGCCAGTTTCAAAACGACCGGCCATCATATCTCCACGTTATTACGTCTCTGAATTATCCCCGAAGAGATAGTAAAAATCGGGAAACGAGTCACGAGTTCATTGCATTCTTGAAAGTCGTAACGAGCAAGGTAAACGAGAGGGAAAGGGACAGGGGAAAGTAATTGCTAGAGACGGCTGTGGAACAATCAAGGGAAATTGATTTCCAATGTTTCATTTAACGACTTTAAAGTGTTCGCTTCATTTAGAAAGTCGCGTTGCTGTAACCTATACCGTGTTGTGTTGTATCGTGTCGATTTCTTAGAGGTGATTTCTAAGATTGCTCATTTTGCATTGTTATTCGAGTGTGATTATTGAGTGATTAAGCAAGCAATTATGTAATTAGTGAAGAAGAAAGATAAGTCTTCGCTTCGAAATTAATCGAATAGAAAATGAGTAACTCGTTAACATACAATTTTGTGTAATTATATATCTTTTTAGGTTTTATAAAATCAGAGTAATTGAAATCAAAATTCTATGTAAAGTTGCTGAGTTGTTAAACTTGATTGGAAAATTTGTTGAACAGCGTAGAGTCTTTGATTGCTTCTCGATGGTGTAGAAAGTTCGAAAGGGTTCGTCTTTCTAAAATTATTGTTATTACATTTCTCATTGAATTTTTATTCTATTATTTGGTCGTTTGTTTTGTAAAAGAATACTTCGATCTTTTCGTATAGCTTAGAAACTTCCAGTGTTTAACAAGTTTAACAGTTTTTTCTTATTATAGTATTATTTATGTATCAGCATCAAAGAAACAACTCTGTGTAATTTCGCACCAGCTAATATAATTGCTTATTATTATTTCTTTCTTTAACATATTATACGTAACCGGTATTGTCGTATATTTACTGAATAAATAAGATTATAACATTGTAATAAAATTCGTGGAATATGTAAAATCGAAATTGATCATTGGAGAAGGACAATCATTTTGAGACGATCGAAAAAATTCTTTTCACAAGCAAAAAGAAAATAAATTTTTATTTAAAAATTTTTCTTCACATCTTCCATAATAATAAAAAATATTTTATATGTATTTTTCAAATATAAGTGTTTTTTTGATATATACTTACCAAAAGTAAAATCATTATTGAACTTCTTTGATTTGTAGTTTTTTAATTTTGTCTCTTAATACTAGAACGAGAATTTGATTTCGAGAGATTCTTTCAGTAACATTGCGCCAATTAATTTTAATTAGCTAAAAACTTTTCGGGTCGCCATTTCAAGACGATGACCTTAATCTCTACAGGATCAATTAGTCGCTGATTAATTTTCGCGAAGTATCCTCTCGGCCATTTCCTCTTCGATTGTCTGTGAAATTATCGCGCGTAATTCAGACCTCATAATGATCAGGTCGACTTTCTTCCCCTCGACTTCTATAAAGTTGCAGCCCATTCCAGTTCGCGCCTAATTACAGCTAATTAGGACGAGATTCGAAGGGTGACCCTCGGTTTAAGGTTACATATTTTTTTTAATAAAATTTGATACGGAAAAGTGAAGATAAAAAGGTATGGATGGTAAGTACACGAAATTAAAGTATAAAAAATTAGTGAAAAAATATTTTTGTAATTTTCAGATAAATAATAATCGCTTTCGATATACAAAACTTAATTAATAAATTTAATAACTTGAATTATATTGAAACTAATTATAATAGAAACTACCTATAATAGAAGATTAAAAAATCTAAATCTAAAAACAATAATGAATTATAAATAATAAATTTCAATAAATTACAAATTATAGATTCTACTAAATTCTTCTATTAATTTCTATGATTATTTAATGTTTTGCCCACTTATTGTTCGAGGATCGCTCAAATTTATCATCTTTATCTTGATAATTTAATTCCTCTAAAACCATAGCTTGCTTTATCGAATATGAAGAGCGATGTCGAGCACGATCTAAAATATTCGTATTAATTATGAGATAATTCCACAATAAATCATGTTTTACTGCACTGCCACAAATAGATCGTTCCACTAATTAATCATAGCGGCTTCATTAACAGATCAGATTTCTTTTCTAACTATGAAAACTATGGCAAAGATCCAATTTATTATTTCAAAGCGTTTAAAAATTACGGTTAATAGATATTTCTTCAGAAATCGTTCAATTCCGTGCAGAAATATTTGAAAATTGTTCCAAGACGCGACCAAGATCTACGACAAAGAAGAGAATCCTGGCAAAAGAACCGAACGAACCAAGTCAATTATTCCGGGGGAATAATCTGAAAGAAGCGAATCTTAAAGGCAAACTGAAAACAGGGACAACAATTGCAAATGAGGGTGTGGTTGCTTAAAATGTCGGCCGCGAAATCGTCCGTTATCATTCTTTCTTTTGGTTCGCGGCTCCTGGGGGGTTGGGCGGGAGGATGGGGGAGGTAGATCCCACCCACCCTTTTGTACGTCGAAGGTATGGAGCCATTGATTTTGAATATGTAATCTGAGGCATTTTATTATTCCATCGTACTTGGAAGTTGGGGAAGGGGGTGGCGTTCCTCTGTAGGCAGGGGCGGTTCGACCTCCACCGCCATCGACCTTCGTCCCTGGTCACAGTCGAACACAGAAGGAGGGTGGGGTGAAGACGAGGGGGTTTCGAGGGTGATTCGATTCTCTGCCACTACTACTACCACCACACTCGCAAAACCAACACTACCACTACCACCACCACCACCACCACACCACCACCCTCGAGTTCTTAACGCGTGATTGAATATTTTTTCGCTGTGCGCGATTGGTTCGTCGTACCAGTGGCAGGCAGAACAAACGAGTCTGGAGGAGATGGAGGGTGCTGGGGGAGGGTGGTTGGCGGTGGCTGCAGCCACCTGTCAAGCAAAAGAATCGCCATGGTAACCAGGCCCCGTCGCCATCGGCTGAAGGGACTCGTTCGACGAGGGGGGTGGCGACCCGGTCTCGCAGGGGTGCCCGCGGGGCTTATATTGAATTTTAAGGAAGTTCCTGCCGGCGGAAAAGATACATGCAGCCGTGGGGGTGGCTTCTCGCGGAAAAATGTATCCACTGGTTATCCACGATTTCTATAATTTTTATTCTTCATGGTGTTCCTATATGATCTGACGAAGTTCTTTCGTTCTCTGTCAGTGATACCTAGTGGTCAAGAAAAATGTATGTTTTTATCCTTCCATCGAAGTCTATAACCTTTTATAATTTTTTGAACGATTATAAATTCAAGATGACGAAATCGATGGTGAAATTAAGACATTATTTCATTGGATTGATCGGATTATGAGAAAAAGATTGGATATATTTCGTTGTAGCTGCTGAATCATTTGAATCATGTGCCAAGTATACACAACAATATCATTGTGAAAATCGAGGAAGCTCGTCTTCCTTCTTCTGTAATCAAAGTGCTGGTTGGTGATGTTAAATCACGCTTACGATTGCGAATGTTCTATATTTTCAGTACTCTTCATATTTCTCTTCGGTTCCTCCTTTTGTTTTAAAAGGAACAATCTCCCGGAGGAGAGCGCTCGTAAACTTTGTACGCTTAGCTGCATGGACCTTCCAGTAGAATCAAACAAAGGGCGCGTACAGCTTTCCGCTATATTTTTCACTAAAAATAGAGAAAGAGGATAATGCTTGGTTTTAGGATGAATATAATTACTTTTAGTAAATTAAAATCTTTGCCACACTTCTACTTCGAAAATGTATCGGTCATCGTTATATCGCGAATTGTAATAATCACTTCGAACATTAAAAAGTAATTTAGTACGATAGATTTGATAAAGGTATAAATTATTACAACATTTCATATAGAAATAGTTAAAAGAAAACTTTAGTATATCATATGGTCAACCATGGATTTTCTATATTTTTCGATCTTTGATTTTACAACTTCTCTCTCTGCATTACTCCATACATGTGCATCTCATTTATTATCAGTGTACCTACACGCGTATATATTTCACTCAATTTACGTTTTTAAATTCAAATTGGATACAATGGTTTCCATTATATTTCGGATACAACATAGTTTCCAGAAGCAGCGTAAGATACGAACAAGAAATATTTCGCAATCTCTGAAAAAATGATTCAACCTTTTTCCGTGATATTTTCAATAACGCATTATCAAAAGAACTGCACGATACGTCGCGATTCATATATTTTCCTCATTCATATACAAAATATTTTATAAAGTTTGAAAAAATGTCCACATCTTCCCAAATGAAGGGCCATATATTCCAACTCATTACACATGCAACATTCGTACAAAAATTCGCCTCGTATGACGATACCGATACAAAATTCTCCTCGATTCAAGAGATTGAAACGCATTATTCGAACGATGGAAATCATCACCATTGAACCGGTTTAACCGTGAAGAAATCACGGTAAGACGCGGAAATTCACTGTCTGAATTCGCAGGCTCGGTCGCGGGTGTAGCAAGTGGAAAGAATTCACAGCCCCAAGGGTCGAAAGCGAGCGAGAGAAAGTGAGGACTAAAGAGGAGCTAGGGAGCGAAGGGTGGTGCTCGGTGGGAGTCGGAGTCGGAGGCCCCTGTAATGATCTTACGGCCGTGGTAACTTTTTTAATCAGCGCCCGGTTTAATTATACGGTCGATGAGGAAGGTGCTCGTCCTCCTCTTGCTCTCGCGTCCCCCTTCTACACCGCTTCGTCCGCTCCGTCACTGCCTCTTCGAGCTTTCCTCATCAATCCCTCGCGCAGACCCGGCCAGTCGTCCTAACTAGGCACCGACTCGCAAACAAGATTTGACTTATTGCGCCCGAGCGATTTCTCCTTCGTTCTCTTTGCCCTTCGCGGTGAACCCCGACAGAAAATTTTGAAATATTTTTCTGTAATTGAAATGCTGCTCTCGTGATCACGTCACGATCAAGGAATGTCGATCGTGATGATGGTGGATACTGTAAAGTTGTTCGTATGATATCGAGATGGTTTATTATCGATGGACGTGAAAGTGCAGGTAGAAAAGTTTGTTGCGCATGTTGGTTTTTAATCTTCAACCATTGCAACAGATAGAGAGATAATTGCAATGTGTAGGAAAGTAGCGTATGTTTTTATTTGCAAGGGATATTAATTGTTTTGCCGCTACTGACGCATAAGTTGCATCTTGCCAGATTTTTGGTAATGTTGTTGACACAACTATTACGATTTCGTATTTATTAAATACTTATCGATGTTGCATCTTCGTGGTTATGAGAAGAATATCGTGAAACACGCGAAGAATATTCTGATACGTTGATATTTCATGCGGTTACTCATTGATTTTTTAAAATTGGTTTGTTCGAATAAGGGTCGATAACAAAGCTGGATGCAAAGATACTTATGGGAAAAAGAGTACATTACTACAGGGGAGAGAAAATGAAATTTTAGTTGCAGCGACAGTGTTAAATATTTAATAGTATTTTACGTTATATATTTAGCACCCATTTTCTTAATAAATATTTACATATGAATACATTATGTTCTTATATTTTAAATATTATTAAGTACATAGTTAAATATTTAATAATACAAATTTTCATTCGAGTAAGAAAAGTTGAAAGTAAAAGGAATATCAGGAATTTGTATACGGGCCTTAATAGATCATTATATTAATGAGGTTTGTATTCGAGTAGCGGGAAATTGCGATATTCTTTTTAAGCCTTTTTGCAGCCTCACTTTCAGAACTAAAAAAAAAAATTTTGATAACTGGAAAATTTTAATTTGTTATAAAATGTTATAATTATTGTCGGAGAAATTTTTTTAGAAATATCACGTCTTTAAAGAACAGTTCTTAGATTTGCTTTTAATTGTCGTTCCAAAAACAATCAAACATCTTTTCATTATTTTGATATCATATTCATTATACTATTTTATCATTATATCATTATTCTATTTCTCAGAAAATGGCAAACATCTGTTTTCAAAAATTCTATTTTACTTATTTTCCATTCATTTTATATTATACACCTATCATATATATTTGCATGTTTTTAAATTATTAGTTTCTACTTATATTCCGTTAAATATATTTCCATTGTAACATAAAACGTTTTCCAAATTTTATTCACCATTGTCAAAGATTTAATAATTAGAATACGAATAATTTTCCGAATAGAATATGGTGTTTGTATCGTCACAGAATAAACGAGGGTGGTTGGGGTGGGGGTTAGAGGGTGGTTCCTCGACCAACGATACAATTCAAGCTCCTCTTCTGTGCAATGGCGCCCGTTTCAGTTTTGTGTTCCTTAAATGCTCTCGTTAAATCTATTTAATTAACTCATTAATCGTGGTAAGGAGAAATTGGAAAACTCGTAAATACATTTCAATAAAATAACGAAAACCCTACAAGAATCATAATGTTGTGACTCTATTTACAACTATGTCATTAAATATTCTACGAATTCTTACGGACACAGTGTATTATTTTATAATTACAAAATATTAAGAATATTTAGTAATTTAAAAGCAGTTACATTACAACAATTATCTCAAAATTCTCTAAAAATATAAATCTAGCATAAGATTAAATTAAATTAAAATTAAATGTTAGGAGAAAATTAAGTGATACGATAGCGAAACAAGTTATTTGTTTATATAAAAGTTACTACTTTATTTATAAAAATGACATCGTTAGAATTAAAAGCTAAAGGAAGTTCTTATCCTTGATTGAAATTCTTTATTGGAACGTGTCAAACATCAACTACTTTTGATCTTGTTGAAAAGGTAAAGGCTACCCCTCAATGATATTCGATGTGAACCTGCGGATGGTTTTACCTGGTCGCGTGCCACCTACCTGCTGCGCACCGAACAGGTACGATATCGATTCTATTGGGTATCGAATCAATGGTGCGAAAATAATAAAAGGTATTGATACCTGTTGCTGGAAGCCCGATTTGTTACCTGCCTCCCTTCCATGCACTGCCAGGCAATTTAACCATTTCCTTCTGTCGAACAGGATATATTTGTAAACAATATTCATCTATTACCCCTATTTTCTTCAATAATTTAACGCGTAAGATATAAATGTAAAAATCGTATATGAGATACATGATGAAGATGACAAGAAAGATTTTTTACTTTTCAAGTTTAGTTACTTTTGTGTAGCGTGAAAAAGTTTCAGGTTTAGTTTATGCGTATATAAGAAGACATAAAAAATTCTGAAGTGGTATTAGTAAGATTAGTAGGTAACTTAGATGATGGAGAAGAATTTTTATTTGTCAATTTATTGAATTATAAATATCCGCTTTTATTTAAAAACAATTAAAAGCAAATAAAATAAAACGGTACAAGTAGTATTTTTCTAAAAATAAAAACGATGTAATATCGTAATAATAGTTTGCGATAAATATTTTCGATATCAATTAAATTTCAACGAGCTCGTCTGGCTCATTCTGAAATTATCCATGCATCATTCTGTCGCTACTTTGCTCGAGAATATTGAAATATAACAGGTATTGAAAATATTTTCAATTTGTACCGCATAATTCTTTGTTTGTCTCGGTATTTGCTAAACGAGATTCGCTCTTACATCGAAGGGGCCTCAAACACTTCCCGTCTTCAGCCACGTTGTTAAAAGTACGAGCTATAAGCGAGCGTAAAATGAAGTTTTAATGGCGTCGCGTTCAATTCTACCGGTCCTCTCTCCCCCCATCGTCTTATTTTGTTTCCTCTTTTTTTTTCGGTGGGGGTCGATAATCGCCATCGTCACGTTTTATTCCGCGCCGGCTACGGTGGTTCGGGTTTACGAAGGATTTTCGAGGTAAGCGGTGTAAAATCGCTTCGTCGACATTCTACGACTTCCTCCCTGACGATGGTGACGACGAGAGTTAATTACGCTGTAATTAACGTATAAGGTAATCCAGGACTTACATTTCGTTCGAACAAGAGACCGGGATCGCAATTAATGCGCAGCCTTGTAAGATCTATCACTTTGTAGGGTTAGTTTCGGAGGGAACAACGTTTTAGAGTCGTAACGATTTCGATTCCTGTCGAAGTTTCTCGTCCAGGTCGTGTAAAAAAGTGTCTATGTATTTGTTAAGTATATTAAATTTATTTGTTACTTTTAAATTACGACATCGTTTCAAAATAACATTAAAGAATGGGATAAATAAAATATTAGTGATTCTATACAAAATGATTTTGCATTTCTTTTATACGATTTTATAGAAAATATTATAGAAAATATAAAGAAATCTAATAATAGCGTTAGATATTCTTCTAAAAATTCTACTTATAAACATTACAATTTAAAATTATTTGCAAGTATAGATGTTTATTCGAGCTAATAAAAATGAAAATGAAATTTGCGGTACTAAATGCAAAATAAACTATAATTACGACTAGAAATATTTTATTATACGATTGTATAAAGATTTTAATAAAAAATATTGAATTTTAGTTGTAAAATTTGTAAGTGACAAAGGATAGCTTCTCACTTTTCAATTGGAACTTCGACCAATGTTATCGGCTGTAAAGCCACCCTTAATGTGTTTCAACTACCCTTCGCTAGAGGGTAGGCGCATCGAACACGTTTTCGGTCAAGGTAGAAATTTCCCTTATCTGTAGAGACCTTTGCGGTTATAGATTCTTGTTTTACCACACTCAGTGGTTCTCAAAATTGCATCCCATGTTAATTTTCACGTTTGAAGGATTCTCACGTATTAGACGCGTCGCATCGGCTCGCTTCTAAACGATTTATGTGCGTGATAAAACAGTCACTTACGCGTTGAAAGCAGGAAAATTGCTCGTATAAATTCGAATTTACCATCTTAATTGCTTTCGTTTATCTTCCAGCGAAAGTATTTCCACGCATTCAAACGATCGCTAATACGTAATTATGCTTTACGGAAATGCAATCGTGATAAAATTATGTACGCCATTAGGTATTAAAAAATCATATATTTAATTATTGAAAATCTTCCCACTTCTCCTCTTTTGTATTGTCTATCAATTATGGTATATATTCTAGCTTTAACAATAAAGTCTAATTCTTTCAAATAGGATCGTGATTGTCGAAATTCGGGATAAATCTATTTTAATGTGTCTAAACATATATTTAAAGACAACAGTCAAAGAGTTAAGTCAATTATTTTTTTGTTATAGAGTCAAGTGTAAATATAAATGGAGTGAATATCTTACAAAAGTGTAAAATATAAACAAAATAAATATCTTGTTGAAAATGACAATGCTCGCCATCCATATGCAGATGCGCTTGTTACAATAAATAGTAACTAGAATAGTTCTTTTGTTTTTATCCCTAGTCCATGTAAGAAAGTGCAATAAAAGTGCAAAAATAACAACAAGTAATGGGCCCAGGTTCAATAATTAGTTATTATTTTTATTGAAAATATTATTAATAGTAATAATATGGAGGAGCGCAAAAGATAACCTAAAAACAAAAAAAAAAAAAAAAGAGTGCGTGATTGTTGATTCATTCATTTGTGACAATAAAAACATTCGATATGTTTTACTTTATTAGCTTTAATAAATCCATTTTTAGAAAGAAATCCGTTCTTTTGATAACTGTATTATCTCGTAAGCAATTATATATTCGATAAAGCGCCCTTATGATTGAATATCAATCATCATATGATTGAATATGATTGCTTGTAGTTCAGCCCCCCCCCCCCTATTTCTATTTCTAACAACGGCATGTGGTCTGACTCTGTTCTTTTTCCTACTTTCATGCCAATTATCTCTTCTGTCGCCTCCTGGTTGCCAATCACATAATCTATCACCGAGTTTCCTCTCTCCCCAATATATGTCCACTCCTCCCTTTCTTTATCTCTTCCATTGACTATCATCCAGCCTCTCTCTTCTAGTTACTTTAGCAGAGTTCTATGCTCTTCCTTTTTTCCTTACTCTCATTGCTGCCCTGCATTTCTAGTCGAAATTTTTGGGTAGTCTATATTTTAGTTTTTCCCAGTTATTTTCCTCTATCCAAGTTTCCGTGAGTCTGATTACGTCGAACGTCTTCAGATATTCCCACACCTCTTTGTCCTTACTTATTAGCCCTGCTACATTCCAGAAGCACATTTTTATCCCCTTTGTAGCCCCCCCCCTTTTCCCTCTTTTTTCATTTTTCTTCCCCTCCCTTTCTTTCTTTCTCCAGCCTCTGCTCATTTTCGTTCCACCTGTACCATCTATTTTCTATCTTTAGTTTCTTATATCCAATCCTTACATATTCGCCCTTTTCCCCTTTTACACTGGCTATTCTTCTTATTTGTTGCTGTACCTCCCTTTCTTTTCTTGTCAGGTCGTCATCTATGTATACCCACTTTTCCAATTTGCTTTTCTCCTTCATTACCCTTATTTTGTCCTCCATTGATTTCATCGTCGCCAGTATTATTGTGTTTTTATCCCCACCCTTATCATATGTGTTCTTTCTACTTCTGCGCCTATTTTCATTTTTTCCCTTATGAACTCCTTTACTGTCCCTTCATTGCTCCCTTCGTTCCAGTCTACTTCTTTGATTACTATGTTCCTTCTTCTTTTCTCTCTCTCTCTGCTCTGTCCTTCTCCTCCTCGATTCTTCTAATTCTGCCCAATAGTTCCTTCTTTTCCCTTTCCCACTCTTCTCTCTCTCTCTGGCTTTCTCTCTTCCTCACTTTTTTCCCTTTCCTCTTTCATTTCCCTCTTCATCTCCTCCACTTGTTTTTCGAATATCCCTTTTATTTCCTTTATCGAATCCTCTTTCCTTTTTCTCTATTTTTTCCATCATTACCTCCATTCCTATCTCCCTGGTTGGTGTCTCTTTTTCTGACGAGCTGTATTTATCCAATGTGTTTCTGAAATCTGCCTTATCTTCCGCTTTACGCGCGTTCCTTGGTCTTCCTCTGTTTGACGCCATCTGTCGTTTCCCTACCTTACTTTATTTGCCGCGCTTTTGACTTCCTAACCTCTTCTCCTCTAGTTTTTCTAATTTGTATCTCTCTCTCGTTCCTGACTTCTTTTCGCTTTTCTTTCACTTTCTCCTCGTTCCTTCTTTGTGCTTCCTTCTCCTTTTTCCCTTCACACTTCACTTTTTCCACAGAGCTCTTCGTCCGCGTGTTACCCTCGCCCCGAACCAGACCGAAAGTCCCTATTCTCTCCTGTAAAAACAGTTATTATTTTTCCGACGATTGTTCGAGCAGGCAGATGTATACTGAAAGGTCGTTCGTTTCTTCTCTCTCTTTCACTCTTTCTTTTCTCTCTGTTGGACTTTCGTGTTCGACAAAATTTGCATACACGGGAACGAATCGCAGGATCCGGAAGGACGTCAGGTAGCGACGCGTCACAGCTCGCGCGTCGCTGTGTGCGTGCATACGGTGAAAATGAAGTGGCCCAGGGCATTAATAACTGTACAAAAGGGCCTTAAGACCGGGGTGGGAAACGTGGACCACGATGCATAAATTAAATCGAAACGAGTTCCGCGAGACAACAGATCGAAAAGGGTCGAAGCCTCCGTCATTTTCTGCTCGTCCAGAACACTCATAGTACGTTGCTGTTTTCATTGACGTTCGCTAGTAACGATTCAGATGGCAGTTTCCTGCTATTAACATATTAATGAGTTCTTTGAACGTAGTTCTTTTATGAATATTTATTGTATAATGGTTTTGAGAAGATACTGGGAAGTATAGAATATGCGAACGATACGAAAATATTTCGACATTAGTAGATTAAATCTAATAGGAAGTACTAAACGAACTAAGTAATTCCATGTTTAAAATAGACAAGAGCACAAAATATTCAGTACAATTGATCTCGTTGTATGTATCCCGATTTAATTTGGAAAAAATGAATTTCTCCATTTCTATATAATTAATACAGCTTATTAGAATAAATTACACTCAGAAAAATTGCGATCTAGTCCACTTTTACAACACAATGTAATCATTTAACTCATTTATGATTATTTAATAAAAAAAGAGAGGAAAGGATACTTTTGTTGTTAACAATTCCACATCGGCGCAACGATGAAATTATTATCGAAATAAATTAACTGATCGGTATCTACTCGAAAACTAATCAGAATATAATTTAATTACATCGGGGATCCGTGACAGTCTGGCCCTTGAACGCTGTGGATGAGAGTCATGTCGTGTTGTAACGACTTTTGGGCGGAGGATTAAGCGCGATGATCAGCATTGATAAAGACACAAATCCCCGAGGAGGGCAGGAAAGAGAAAGGAGCAAAAGTAGGGAGAGGAACGTGTCCACCGGTGCTGAAGAATGCGAGGACATTACGATGCTCTTATTTTTCGATCCCCTTCGGTTGTCGTAAACGAGACAGAGACACCATCATTCCTGATAATCCTTGTAAATTGGCACGATCGTTCCTCATCAAGTTTATTGAATTAATGCGCGATCTCTTTCACGATATTGCAGCTTCAGCACTCGATGATTTTCCTCAAACGTTTCAAGAATTCGTAAGATTTTTCGCCATAATTTTACCTTAGTTCGTTTGAAGTTTCAATTTTAATAATAATCCTCGATCTAATTCATTTTACAGTGAATGCATGTTCTGACGAACTATCATTTTGATGAATTTACCACAGACTCACGAAAGCATTCAAACATTTGTAGACACTTTTTATGAATATTTTATGTGTGTTGCACGAAACATTTTGAAATTTCATCGACATTGTTATGGGACCGACTATCATCGGAAGTTACAAGATATTAATTACGCTCGTATATTTCTTAGAGATCATAAAAATATTTAAACAGTGAACTATCCGCTATATTAACGAACCTCGATATTCAGCGGAACCATCTTCGACGCTTATTACATACTTAACATGACAATTCTTGTCGTATACCATTTTTTTTGCTAAATAAATGTTTCGTAACATAACATTTCGTAACTTGGACCTACACGTTCAAATTGGATTCAAGTTTCATCGATATAATCATGGCAATCGAGTCTCATTACAGTGCAGTACCACTGAAGTTTCAGAATGTTTTATATAACATATACAATGTGGACATAAAAGTTTTCTATGTTAAGTGCTCAAACACTTTTGTGTATCAATGTATGTAGATTCCCACAAGAAAATGCCTTTCGATCTTCAGATGTTTCATTGATCCCAACGACGATTCGTCGAAACACGCATTTACCGTAACCTTAAACTTACAACCAAACGATAATTTAATTAACGGGTTTATACGATACTGGTCTAAATAAAAGGAAAAGATAGAAGAAGAAAGATGCTGCGTTTTTGCCGTCGTAGTAGACGAAAGCATCGGATGTCATCGGATCTTTAAGCTGTCGCTGTAACTCATCTTGCAACTTTCACCCTGGTTGCCTGTACACTACCCTAGACAGTTTTGTTCCTTTCTGTCAGGCGGAAAGCAATTGTTTCGACCTAGCAGTCTGCAAGAGAGAAAGAATAAAGTACGAAGAGTGGTCGGTAGGTGTGGAGGGGCGGGAACAGTGAAGAGGGGAGGTGTGGGGGACAGAAATTATAAATGCGCGACTGCCAGCGACACCCCATTACTCGGTTGGGGCCCTCTTCTTTTCGGCGCCATTGCATCGAAAATACTCGCACGACCGAAAACAAAAGACGAATACTGCAGCCTCCCTTTCGAGAGTTGTTTTTTCGCTCGTATTAATGCGGTACACGGTGCAGATACACGGTTAAAATATTAAAACGCGCCAGAATTACAAGTAAAACGAAGCGCGCCGCATGACGACGAATTTTGTCAGGCAAACTTTCTACCCTTCTCGCGGCCGGTGCCAAGAAAATCCGACCGGCGAAGATCACGAGCGTTTACGTGCCGGGGACAAAGGGGTTAAGCGTCAGGTCAATTCGCGACTTTAATTCGGAATGCGATTGAACAAACAGTTTCGCAGAGAAGAATAATATGCTTGCTTTTGTTCGGAAAATTGGTTAGAAAAATTTATCGATACTCGTACAAATAATCTATGTTGGATAGTAAACGAGGTTTTGTTTTCGGCAGTTATAAATGCAAATATTTTTTAAATCCAAATAGTTTGTACTTATATGATAGTAATTTGTATTTATATGAAGTATTATATTTCAATATTTAATATTTATATCGAATCAGAATGATTCACCTACTGTTATATAAATATTTCAATTTCAACCTTTCACGCGAGGACTATATACGTGGAATGTATCCGTATGGAGCGTATACGTTATTCTTTATACTTTAATTATTCATAGGTATGTTCTTCAATTAAATACACATATATCTTTGCAATGTGTGTGCGTTCAAAATGCTCGCAATGTTAAACTGATTTATAATTTCGCGTTTCGTTCAGTATTCGTATATCGCAGGGCTTATGCGATAAGGTCAGGAGACACGACTGTTCCCTTTTCTTCTCGTCTTCTTTTTTCCATTCGCTTCAACCTCGTAAATCCGCGTCTATGTTGGTCTGGGGTTGAGCGCGCACTCCGACGCGCATCGATCCGAGGCGTCGCGTCGCCTGCCTCTCTTTTTGGATCCTCGGCATGTGTTTCCCTTCGAACCTACCGACGAACACTATCTCCATCTCGTTCTTTTCCTATCTCTATCGATGGAAGTTGCAACTTACAATCGACAAAATCTTAATCATTTTTATTCTTAGATTATTTTAGATTATTTTAGATGATATGCAGTCGAAGCGGAGTATTTATTAATAATCAATCAAAAATAAATCAACTATAGATACTATAGCCTTTTTAAATAAATAATTATAAGGATATTTTTTACTTTTTATTAATACTAAAGCTGTCAAACTTTGATGTACATCTGAATATTTATCATTTTGTCTTTAAATATTAGGTATTGTGATCAACGAAATATACTCGTTTGCTCATTTATGTAATATAACTTTTTGAAAAATTGTACTCGAAAAATTTAAAATATTATTAAAAATTTTACCTGTACTTTATGTATACAAATATTCTATACGCTTATGGGGCTGAAATAAAATCTCGTATGAGATTTTAATCGTTTAATACGAAAAGAAATGATTACGATTATAATGTGATAAATGCGAATAAGTATATATAATCACGGTTCTAATTTAATAGAAGTTAACGTTAATTTCGCTAAAAGTGTCTATATATAGCAATTGTAAAAAAAGAAAACTGTGAAACCGAGCATTTTGACAAGTTTAGTAGTTCTATTATTAAATACATGTGATAGTTATTTTGTTATTTACTAAAACAATCATCTTAATACTCTTATTAAAAGTAAAATATATTATTCATAAGAAAACCTAGGAATAAGTATAGCAATCTTACTAAATAGAGAGACTTGTATTTTATTAATACTATCAATTCCAAAAAGATTTAAACTTGGTGATCGTTTAAATTTCTTTTTATAAATTCAAAAATATTTGGATTTGATGATAGTTTCAACTTATATTTAAAAATTTTCATCTCTTCAAAGACTGTCCCTGGTATTTTTCAATTTCGTTTCGAACAAAAGCCGGCCCAACTGGTCCCGAGGAAGGTCTTAACTTCATTACCGTGTCGTAACTTCCTTGGTATCATGGTAAATGTTACCGCGATGCTTACTCGGTGATTTCCCGTCGTCGGATTAATTTAATACAGATACACGGATTTCAAACTAATTTCTTATCCAAGGAACCGAGATCTTTTCAAAGTTTCCGTTTGTTAGATCACTCTAAATTGAACGGAGTACGGAAGTCTCGAAGATCAAGTAAACCCATTTTATCGCTTTTTCATGTTACGGCTTACTGGCGTACTGCGAATTTGCAGGAACATTACTTCTAGCGTAGAATAGAAAGATCGAGTCTATTTCACGTCTCTGCGAACTATAAACCCGGAATTTCTTTATTAAACGACGAGTTATTTAAACGTCTGTACAAGTACGAAATTTTTGGTGACTAACGCTTTGATAATTGTTTCATGGTACCGTGAAATTTTTTAACACAGTATTTTATCTTGGAAAACCAATCTAGGTAATCATATTTTATATAAATAGGTACAATAATGAATTAGCATTTAGTTATGAATAATGAATTAAAATGTAAAATTGAAAAATGGATGAAAAGATTGAAATTCATAATATGTAATAAAATTAGCGCGGTTTATAATTTCCCCAATAAAAATGAGCTTGAGAAATATATAAAATTCTGTGCAAATAGAAAGGGAGAGATCTATCAATTTTAAACAAAAGACTTTATCTACCCTATGAACTTAAACAGAGTTGCTGCAATTCTGAGAATTACCATTAACATCATTGCATACCTACACGTCGATCATTAGTACTAGAATACTTGCTGTATCATATATTGCTTTCATCTATTAATTATTTTATTAAATCTATTATTTCACTCGCATCATATCTAATATAAAATACAAAATAAAATATTTATTAGAGTTTCCCAATAAATGCACAACCAACAGCTGTCCTAATGTTTCAATCATTCATAAGTCATATTGGCCAATTGCATAAATCGAAAAGTTCAGAAAAGTGACAATATTACAAACGTTGTTTCTTAAATTTTCCTTAGAATTTTCCGTTATTCACGTCATCTTCCCGCGACGAACGAGCTTATGGAAGTAAGTATTTGTTTTGTGAAAATTGAATATCAATTGTGTGTACTTATGCAAAGAGACAAAGAAATTAATAAAAAGTGGAAAGTTAACCAGCTTGGCTTGTAAGTGATTCTTTTACATCAGACAATATACGTTGACCGCGTGCCAACAACGCGTCTCCAAACGATATCTTGCTCGGCAGCGATGAAATGGTGGAACGATGGTCGAATCGTGCGAAATACTTTCTATTCTCGAAGTCGTCCGCATGAATCAAGTATACGGTAATACCGGGTGGAACTCTGCTGGAATAACGTCACATTCTCTTCCTCTCACGTGAAGAACACGGGGAGGAAAGGAGTTTGCAGAAGCGGGGACCGGTTTCTCGTATTTCCTGCCTCTTTCTCGCATCCACCCGCGATCAATAGCGTGTATTCTTGACGCGCACACATTGTATCCGAAGAGAATGAGAGAGCAGGCGCCCAACCGCTCCTACAACGAAGACAGAGCGACGCGAACACGCGCGCACACTCGCGTCCCGAGCTCGTGGTACATGCGTGTGCGTTCGCGAGGGAAGCGCACACGTGTGACGGAGAGAACGCGGAGAGGAGCAGACGGAATATGCGAGCACAGAGACGACTCGCGTAAGCTTCAATCTTCGCCTTCCATCGCGAGAGAGGCGAAGAGGGTGAAGGAGAGAAGGACAGGGTGAGACAGGTAGGGGCCAGGGTGGAACGAGAAAGGGAGCGAGAAGAAAGACGAAGGAGAGCTCGACCAGGCCGAGGGGGTGGCGGCAAGGAGAAATAGAAGAACTTTTATCCGACCGGCACCGAACCGAAAAGCTTTTTCCAGCTTTCGAGCTTTTACACACTCGCGCTTTCCCGAGCGACGAAAGGTCGCCCCAGATGGAAATCGCTTCAACTTCTTCTCTATCTCTTCGTGCACGCGTGTAGTATGCGCGAGTGCTATACGTGATTCTACGTTTTTTTCTATTACGTGGCTTTTTTTTCGCAATCTGGATCGGGGTTAATGTTCGTTCGATAGTGCATTTCGGGCATGTTAGGTATATTCCTTTCTCACTATGTACAGTGTGTACACTATCGGGAACGTCTGGTGCAACTCGATTAAAAGATTGAGACGAGATAAACTACTCCGCTAAATGTAAACTGAAAGAAAAAGTAAATCTGCTTTGGTCTATTTCCGTGCTTGTCTATAAGAAATACATAATTGACGTTTGATAGAATCTATATAATCTTTTATAATATTACTAAGAACATATATTTCAATCGCTTCTAATATCGTACAGACTTAGTCTATTACTTAACTCAGATATTAGGTAGGTCATATTTTTTATATTGCATATTGCGCTATTTTTGTTTCCTATTGACCTTATTCTCCTTACACTTTACGCTTCAAATTTATTTTATAAGCAACGATGATACTTTGTAAAAGAGTTTTCACGAACAAATTCGACGCACGAAGTCGAAATAACGATCGGTGCAGGTGGTGCACAGGCGAACTCCCTTGGTATTCCATAAGACATTGTTTCGGTGTTTTCTCCGGTGATTTATTGATAATCGGCATAACGGGCACGATGCCGGAGACGCTATAACGATGCCACTCCATCTTGGTTCGCCCTGGCGACGCTATTCGTTGCTCTTTTCTCTTCCTCCTTCGAGTTTTTGCCTCCTTCCGTTCGCGCCCTCGGATGTCGGTGATGAATGGATCCTGGCGAACCTCCAGGACAGGGAGAAGGGAAAAAAGATATCCCGGCCTATGCGGGAATTATTCGAAGACGAAGACGTCGTTGTCGGGGGTGTGAAAGAAGAAACGACAACACGGGCCTCGAGCTGCCTGAGATGGACAGGGAATGGGGAAGAAGGTCTGCCGACGACGTCGGGCTTTCGTATGATTGATCGAAGCCACTATAGTTTACTATAGCGGATGATCGTTAATGATATCCATCGACGGAGAACCTGATCCATTATTAACGTTGTCATCAATATCTTTTCGCGAGCATTTTGCTTCGCTGTATTTCCAACCACGTTCCATGCAATGGATCTCGTTTATAATTCTCCATCGCGACAGCCGATTTTTACCCGACCTTTGTCAACAATTTTCCGTGAAACATCGTTGTCTATCGTTAGTAAATTTTTAAATTATAGATTTGGTTAATCACGTTCGTGAGTTGAAAATTACCGAAACGAAGGGAGACTTTGTTCAAAATTGCAACACCACTTGTACATTCTGCGCTGAATATTATTCAAGCGAAGAAATTATTTGTTTGAAATTATTATATCATATGACTCTGTTCGTTTCAAAAAGCGGGGTTTAATTCATTTCATTGGGCAACGTTCGCTTGAAAATTTCGTAGCATATCTCTCTCATCAAATAAAATTAAAGTATTTTAAATTGGGATGAAACCACACTTTCAGAAGTAATACGATTAAAAATGGAATAAAAGATACTAACAGAAATTCATGAAATTTACATTCAAGTATTTTTATTCCATGATAAAACATTTTCCATTACACGTTTAATTCTGTACGAGTAAAAAACGAACATATAACCGAAACTCATAATATTTGGGAATAAAAGAAACTATTTAAAATTCTCTTAAATAATTTTAACATATGTCGGTGATCTGAATACCAGGCTCATTAGCATCTTTTTCTCGTAGAATATCAATTGCTACCGATACGTGTCATCTTCTTTCTTTTCCGCGTCACTACGCACCTGCCCCGTTCAGGGCGCAGGTAAAACACACGTTGAATGTTTAAATTAAACGTGGGAAAGGGATGGCGTGGCCGTTTTGACGCTCTTCTCACTGAGAAGCTCGCATAAATCAGCATACATATGTTCGTTGAAGAAAGAACTTGAACGTACTACGTTCGAAGACGAAGGGTATGTTTTCCTTCACAGGAGTTTCGAGGGCCTTTCCATGGCTGGGAGGGGGGGGGGCAGGGAGAGAAGGTAAACGCCAACTGAAGGGCTGGAAAAGAGCGAGAAAAATTCATCGCTTGAATTTTCCATTTCCAAGAGCGTGAACCCCTTCGTGCGTTTTCGAATAATAGTCAATAGTGTTCTGAGGGGCGAGGCAAGTGGGTATCAAATGTCATGTCCCATCGACATGATTTCACTTGTTTAGCTTTCGAATGCGTACTACTGCTGTCGAGATTTGATTAAAAAAATAATTCATTTTTTGGCACCTGTGGAATCATATTAACGTTATTTTATGGGTGAGATGAAATTTGTAAAATTCTATTTTGGAAAGCGGTGAAATCATATAATTCTATTTTGCGTATGAGAAGTGAAATTATACAATTTTATTTCAGGATTACATGAAATATTATTTTATTTCATTTGACGAAAAAAGACAATAATGTGATATTTTCTAATAGCATTTTTAACGCTAGAATACTTGAATATCAGATTATAGTTTTTTAAGTAATTTTATCGTTAATTCAACGTTTGTCGTTGTACGAAGTATGATATTGCACTGATAATACGACTGAGTACTTTTTAATAATAAAAATAGTGTCCGAAGGCACGTGACAATCGTCACTAATAAATCAAAATCGTGTACATTGTAAAGTGGTGTGACAAAGGATTCGATAGATCGTATATCCTGGGACCGCAAGCTCCGTGGTTTACAATAGCGCTGCGGTACAATAGTGACGATACAAATATACCTTAAACGTCAATTAATCAATCCTGGGCGAGGTCGAAGGTCGAGAGCGATTCGACAAACTGAAGTGCAGTTAGGAAACGCAGCCATCCTGTTGCACAAAAGAACTACTTACAGTTTGTCAAAGCTGCATCATTTATTTCAATCTGTTATAAATTTGATTCTTTTTTTTGATATATCACATATCATATTCGTAACTGATAAATGAATAAACGATGGATGTTTATGCTAATTGATATTTCAATAAATATAATCAAAGAAATAGAACCAAGGCAAAGATTTGTTTCATCCATCAAATATTATAACGATCACCGGTTTGGATATTTTGTACGATTTCACATATTCTGTGCATTTTTGGGTCTTTAAATTTTCCGTAAATGCATGAACATCCACAGTCGACGAATAAGAAACGTAACATTATCAACTTCGTTTTAAATTTGAAGGAAAACAATTCAGATTATTCGACAAGACGGATAAACGAGGGTTCGTGTTTCTCCACTTTAAAAACAATTATTTGCAGAAAAGGAACAAAGTGAAAGGAAACGGGTCAAAAGGTATCGGAGGATGCTTAGTTAAAAATCGATTGAAATCGGCATTTCACGGTGCGCCTGTACAATGGTGTTTTCATTTCTCCGATCCTTAATGATGCATTCTTTTATGCCAAGCTTCAGTTCTCTTATTTTTTCTTTTCGTCTCCGTTCCTCCGACTCCGTTCCACCTTTTTCTTCCCTCTTTCTCAATTAAGGAAGCTGAAGATCGCGCGCCGACGCGCTCGTTTAACCTTCCATTTTTCCAGGGACTCGTCCTCTATTTATTTTCTTAGTAAATTACTTGAGGACGGTCCGGGACACGGCGAAAAGGGGTGGCCGGTCGGGGTGAATTGTCGGAGGGGGTGGCGGGGTTTGGCCACGAAAGAGAGAGCGAGAGTGAACGGTGAGGAGAGGGAAAGAGAGACGGACAGAGTTTAAAGACGTCTACACCCACCTGTTGAGACGCTCTCATAATTAATTCCATTTCATACCGCCACGCGCTTACTTTCTTCGGACCACGGTGGTAAGAGCAAGAAACCGAGTAGGAAAAGGATAACCAGAACGATAGACTGCTTATCGCACAGTTTAAGCAAGTCTATTCTGCACGTGTTCGTTTCTAATTCTCAAATTGCCTTAGGGTAATTTCTGTTAATAGGAAAGTTTCATCCTTTTCTTTGTTACGACTACTCGATAGCCTAACTACGCATTTTCCGATTATTAGTCAAGGCAAAGGAATTTTATCATTAATTGACAACAATTACGTCATGAATTTTATTTTATTCGCTTTGACTGATAGAAATAAAAAATTTAAGAATAATAAAGAAATGGTAGTAATTAAACATTCTTCGGAGAGTATGGTATTCCCGAAAAAAGTTATGCGATACGTTTATTCGTGTCTCGGATCAAAGTATTTAAATATTTTAAAACCGAGATATTAAAATATGCTGTTACTTAAAAACGAAAAATAAAATATCTTTCACTCGTTAAGCGAGAAAGACGAGTTAACTCCTCACTCGGATAATAATTCCTTTTATTTAGAAATTTCCTATCTTCTTACATGTAGTTTCATTTTTGTTATAAATAAATTATACTTACATTTCCAAGGACTGAATCTGACCTAATTGAAATTAGTTTGCCCTTATTGAAATTTTCGAATTCAAGGATGCCTCGATTAATATGTTAAGGAATGTAATATTTATTGCCGGCAAAATTTCGCGATATATTTATTTTCTTTATAATAAGAGACAGGCTAGAGAACGCGAAGTCGTCGTTAAGAATGAATATTATTATACAAAAGTTATAATTCAACAGTTACATTCAGATTTTCCGGTTAGTTTTCAGTTATAGAAAGAATCACTCGAGACTCGGCGGAGAAACCGGACGCACACGTACACAGAGAGATCGGTTTTAGTTTAGACGGAGTATAGTTCGGCGGCAAAACTTTCTTTCGCATCCATTCGGTCGCGTTTTAATCTTTCTCCGGGTTTGGAAAGCCGCGGGGCCGTCTGCTCCTTCGGGTAGTTTCATTTCAATTTCATCCCCCGTCTCGTATTCCAGCCATCTCCAAACCTCGAAGCTAACGGAAGAGGCAAGGAATAGATATCTACATTATGCTGATACGAACCAACTACGTTTCATCCGCCTCCTACCCACGATCCACCCTCGTATCTTTCTGGCCAACCCCCTTTTTCCCCCTTTCTTCCCCCGTGTTTCTTCCATCCTTTGGTTTAATCTTGCCAACTGCGATATGTAAGATTCTTCTACGAATTTAGATGATATATAAGGAAGAGTGTATCATATAGTTTACGACGAAAATAGTCCCCTTTCGTTAACTATAAAGTTCTTTTAAAAATAATAAGTTCTATGTAAATATGAAGCATTGGTTTTTTAAATACATATATATGTAATTTGTTTTAAGTTAAATTATTTTCCATCATATTTTTTGATATCGGTTATTTAGATAGCATATATCTTGTACTTTTTATGCTTTTTAATTAATCCAGGAATTTATCATCGAAGCTCATTTATGTTAATGCCCAGAGACGAATAAGAATTCGTTTTTATACAAGTAGATGGTTAATTTTTATTGTTTAATAACTAGGTACGTTTAATATATCTTAATAAACTGCTCATAAACATAACTTTTAATAATCCTACTACTTTTTATTGATTATTATATTATATACTTTATTACAGCACTACATATAGTAAGTGACGTATCAGTCTATCAACTTTATGCCTGATTGATGCAATAGACTGTAATAGCGATCCTCTAATTGTTTTAAGTAGCAAATATTATACAAAACTAATCCTTCATCATACCTCAACTCTGTTCCATACATTTACTTGCCATTAAAGCTTCGCTTTGAGCCAAAAAAATTTACGCTAATGCTATTAACAAACACTATTACGTCAGATACGCCAGAAGAAAGCGCGAGAATTTATCGTTAGAATTCAGTGCGCGTATCGGAGTTTAGATTCCCGTGACTCTGTGGGGTGGCGTTAAGAGAAAAACAGGATACGTAAGAAAGTAGCCATCGTTCGGCTAAAAGCGGAAAAGGAAATCGTTCCCCGCCCCCGTTGACGCTGGGGGGTGACCTTCTTCCTTCCTTTTTTTTCCAAGTGAACTCATGCGAAATATCGATTCGCTATGGCAGCATGGAGCATATAAATAAGAAGAGTTTTCCTGCGTGCACACGCGTCACTGGCCACGCCACGTTCTCGCAGCCCCTCCAGCCCATTTCTCTGGCATTTACGTCACGGCACTGGGGGGGTTTTACACCGGAGATGGGTGGAGGGCTGCGCTCATGGAACAGAGGATGAGCGAGCTTCACCGTCGAGAGGGGGTGAGAGGGATGCGAAAGAGACGGGCCAGAGGGACGGAGATTATGCTGCAGGACTTCTGGGTGGGGGGAAACCTACTGCCTACGAACGAAACATCTCCCTCAAAAACCACCCTCGCACCCTCTCCCGTGTCCCTTCTGGCCTGTCTCGTTCTCTCCATCGGTCGACCCTGTACATCTACCTCTGGTATCGATTCACTCGCGATCTTGCCACTGACGACGAGATACCTTCGCCCTGACAAAAAAAAAAAAGACAAAAAAGGAAAGGAAAGGAAGAAAGAGAGAAAAGGGAGGACCGATGATAGCGCGATAGGTGAAAGTGAACGGCAGCTGTACGTCCTTTTTACAAAGTCGGGTTCATCGATCTGGTCAAGGATTACAAATATTTGGACTTCTCAGAATTTAGAAATTGAGACAAAGTTTAGAGAACTGAGAAAGATCGAGAAATTCTTCTTGCTACGATATTCGAGAATGAAAGTGACACACTCCGTTCGAAGAGGTTAATCAAATATCATATGTTGCAACCGGACAAACCGACTCTCCTTATCCCAAAGCATTTCGCGTAGTTTGCAATTACCTCGAATTTGTCGCGGAATGCAATAACGCCGGGACTCTACGATCGCGATTGCGTAGGATTACCGTCGTGGGCGACATTAGAATCCTCGTTTCAAAGTGTCGAGCAATCGCGCGGCATATTGTTAAGCGACCCTTTCGATGCCGATGTTCGAGGAAAAGTTGGTCCTCGGGTAATAGAGGAAGAGACAGAGAGAGAGGGAGAGAGAGAGAGAGAGAGAGAAATAAAAGAAAAAAAATAGGGACACGATCCGCGACTCCGGAATTATTCGATCTGTGCTTCGAGATTCGAGTGGAGAGAGGGTCTGGCACAAGGGTCAGAGGTTGAGGATGTTTTGGGTGACTTGGAAGGGCGGGGTGGCGTTCGCGTGGCTGCTTGGAAGTTTGCCGGGTGGAGCATAATGTCTCTAATGAATCCTCAAACTCAAATTAAAAGTTCGAAATTGTCGGCAGTCAGCGAATGCGACACTCGATTCCGTAACAATGCAAAGTTCGCTGTTCCTCGTGTACCTCCGGCTCTGTGCTACGAACGAGAGAAGAGGCCCAAAACAAATTATCGGCTGTCTCGTTCACAATACGCCTTCGAGGGGTTTCCGTGCATACCCGGACTATAGGAAAGAATTTCTCTTTCTTACTTGACATCTTGTTTTCCTCGCGCAAAAGAAGAAAGTACTCGTCTGATCGGCCACGCTCTGTCGTGCTTCTTAATCCAGAACAAATTAACTGAACGGTTCAGACGACGATTCCACTAACACTTCTTTGCTCTGTCCTCGTTCCGCGAAAAGCGTTTCGTTGGAACTTAACATGTGTAAAGTTGTTGCTCTTTTTATTGTGAAATAAGGGTACACGGTTTTCTTTGCTGTAAAATGATTTTATTCGGTAAAGAGATAATTGTTAACATTCGTTAATGTAAAATTTATATACATCAGTGTATACAGATTATCAGAAGAGATTGTTAATTATGATAAAATTTTACGTTCAGGGACATCGAGCTTAATAAGGAAATTGTTTGTTCGAATTAGTTTAGATCTTGATGAATTAAGAAATTGTAAGTAAGAAGTAATACCGTTAAAACAGATTACTATTTAATTCGCATAACAAACTTCCTCTTCGTGTTAAATTATTGGCCTTATCCGTTGGGCAAATAATCTTCAATTACTTAACTTTCGAGTAGGAAAATCGAGGAGTTCAACTCAAATGTTATTCTTTGCAAAGTACTTCAGCGTTAAAATTGTTTGCAGAGAGCGTTTAAACCTCTCATTATGTACATATTTTTAATAATTTGCTCCCATCTTTATACCTTGGAAGTTAGCACAGCGTTAATTTTTATATTTTACATATTTCAATTATTCTAAGAAAGTTATAAAAAAATTAATTTCTTGTATAATTAATTGTAGTAGTAACATTTTATACGATAAATAATAAAACTAGCGGTACAAATAGTAACGTAAAAATTACTACAATACTGAAACTCTATTCAAATTCGTTCAAAACACTCTCAAAGGATGTAAACCGCCAACAGTAGATTGCAATTAGACCTGCCGCAATTTCTCAATAACCGTACATCCACAGTGCTCTAAGGACAAAGAAAAATCGCTAGTCCCAGCCACCAGATACAAACTATCAAACGACCATGATTTCTTTCATGTCCCGCTAACAATAACTCACGACCAACAAATGCTTGGTCTGAAAAAAGCCCCGCCAGTTGAATCTCGATGCCTTACTTGTCCGCTCGTGGCCCCGCGTCGCTAATAATTCAATAAATCGCGTCGACATTGTTGCAGCGTCGGCTCGCCGCGGCTATGCGTATGTTTGCCAGCGCGTTCCAAAAAGAAAATGATTACCTTTTGCCCGTGACTCCACGGCCAACAGCGTGGGTAATTTTCCGCAGGAAATTTACCGCGGTACATCATTACCTGCTGCAGTCGCCTCCCCCCTCCTCTTTCGTGTCTATGTTCACAAAGAAACGAAGCGTGCGAGCAGGAGCAAGTAAGAAAGAAAGAAAGAAAGAAAGAAAGAGGAGGAACGAGGTTTGTACCACCTCTTTCTCTCTTTTTTCCCCTTTTCTCTTTTCCTTTCTTCCTTTTTCTACGCGTTTCCCCCAATCATCCCTCTCGCTCTATAGTTTCTTCTCGCTCTTTTCTCCGCGAAAAGCGAAAGAACGTCGTTAGCTCGCGTACCGTACCGGCTTGCCTTCCACACCATCGTCCCCCTCTCCGTATAGACGTCGCAAAAGCTAACGGGGAGAGGGGAGGAGGGTGGCTAGTGGTGGGCGTTGGTTGCCGAGGGTCGTCGTCGACCTCCACCCTCTCTCACCCGGTTCCCCTTGAACCGCCTTCCATGCACAGGTCCTGTCTCTCTCTTTCTCTCTTTTCCGCTCTTTCTCTCTCTCGTCTTCTCTCTTTCCCCTCCACCCTTCCGGCCTGAGCCGCGTTCAGCGAAGAGAGGGTGGCCTGGGGTGGGATTGTGTATTCGAGATAAACCACCCTCCCCGTCGACGGGGCGCTGCTGCCACGTGTGCGCCGACCATTTTGCTGAAACATAATGTAACTCGGAACGATGTTAAAATATGGCGCGGCCTCGGAATTACACGCACCCCCGCGTGTATTAGAGAGCCACCAACCACTTTCATCCCTTCCTCCTTCACCCGCTCTTATCGGGAATGGATTCTGGCAGGTTCGCTTCGCGCGATTGAATATCAAGCAAAATGGAAAGAAAATGAAAAATGTTTCCAAAGCATGGATGATGCTTGTTCAGCGCCTAGAGACAGTCGTCTCAGCGAAATGCAGTATCTACTCTCTCTTCCCTAGTCTGTTTGCTTCGATGTACAGGTATATCTCGTGGCCGATGTTTGTCTTTAGTTCAAATAATACTTACAATATTTCATTGTTAAGTTTACGTTGTTTACGCGTAACAATTTCGAAACTTTATCGATCGAAATAGATCTTCAATAATCACATGGGCGGTGGTACGTTGCACGAGTTGATCGATTAAAATCTGTCGATAAGTTTCTCTTCAACTACGCACGTAGTTGTAAATCCGTCTCGTATACGTAGTTTAAAGCTTCGCTCGAAATTCATTCGCGTTGTCTTAAAGGAGAGAGGCGCTTGTTCGAGGGCGAAGTTTCGAGATGAAAAGCCAGTAATGCAACGGGAAAGACATTGATAACAAGCTCGGTTGCGTTTCGAGAATAATATCGCGCGACGTAGTTATTTCGTGCATGAACGACAAGAGCGGGCTGGTTCGAGCCGGCGGACGGCTCGTTAATTTTCTATAATTTCAACGAAAACGCGGTCCTTTTGCGCCACGGCGCGCGTTTAATTTATAATTCTAGCACATGCTCGGCGAATTAAGCTTATCGTCCGTCCCGGTCTCACGTGACGGCTGCGTTGCTCGAGAGAGAAAAATGTCACGGTTATGATTGAATATTTATAACGAGACCGTGTTACGTTTTCGCATCGAATCTCGCCCAGGAAACTCGTCCTGCAGAAACTCTATTACAACGTCGCCGTTTATTTATGTACCATTAAAACTTATAACGGAACTTTTCCTTCCGTGCCTGCGACCATGTAAGAACTGTCAGAACTTCGTCTTGTGACATTATGAAATTACTTGTCCGTTCTCGTCGAAAAGCGTGCCGGATCCCGCATAGAATAAACTTAGACCGTGTAGATGTGATTAAAAACTTTATCGCACGACGACAGTTCGTACTTTTTTTCTCTCCTCTATCCACCTCAACTTTTCGTTACATCATGATTTTATGATTGAATTTGTAAACCACACTTTTTTCCTCTCTTGTACACGCGGCGACACTAACGATTGCAAAACGTATATATATTTATATCCTTTTTTCTTTTTTTTTTTTTCTTTTTGAAAATCGATAGAACAGCTGTCGAGGATTTTTCTACGGAAACGGAATCGGTTATGTCGCTAGACACAATCACGCGTCACACGTTCAGAATCGTTCGTAGAAATGTTGGAGAAAAATATGTAGGTTCGATATATGTCACTCGCGCGAGGTACATCGAAAAGTGCCGAGGGGATGCACCGAGCGGTCAGTCGTTTTGCGAGCTACTGACCACTCGCAGTTGCATCCGCTGCACGAGATGCATTCACACACACATGCGATCATCTCGTCACATACTGCACCAACGAGAACGAGGGAATCTGCATGATGGGGCAAACACTTGGCCGTAATTCGATCTCTGGGATTAATTGTGTTACGTGCTTGGACATCCGTGCACCTTGGTTCCCGGTTTTATTTTCACCTGGCTCTGCGTATTTCGAAAATTCACCGGGCGATCAACTTTTAACGAAGTTGACGTACGAAAATTACACTAATTTAATAATTAATACATTAATTGAAGAATTAAACTTGCAGACGATCGATAGTAATCGATGAATTATTTCTAGTATGAAAAAAATGTTAAAATATTGAAAATAATCGTATATAAATTTTTCAAAATATTAAATTTACGTATCACGTTGAAAGAAGATTTTCCTGGTGTATACTTTCGATTACAACGGTTAATTATCTAATTATTTTAATGAGTGCACGATTTAATTTTAATTAATTATTTTGAAAAAACTCGTATACAACGGCACACTCTCGTCTACAAAATATACACGTAGCAGTATCGAGCCGCGTGCAACTATTTTTTCGACCGAAACGTCGCATAGTCCCGTAACGACTAGTGGACCTCACCCCTTTGCCGCGTCTTTGAATAATTTTTTTCTCTCTTTCCCTCTCGCTGCTCGC
Source organism: Bombus huntii (assembly GCF_024542735.1). NCBI lineage: Eukaryota > Metazoa > Arthropoda > Insecta > Hymenoptera > Apidae > Bombus > Bombus huntii. The sequence goes on along the minus strand of NC_066238.1, from coordinate 4,511,371 downwards.
TCCACCCTCCTCCCCATGAGTCTCCGGGTACGAACAAAGGCCTCGAATAAATACAAATAGCACTTTCGAACAACGGCCAACGAGGTCTCCGCCTATGGCGTTGTCTATCACGCGGCCCCGTCCTCTCTCGTTCTTCCTCCTTTTTTTCTTTCATTTGCTATTCATTTTCTCACCGATGCGTCGCCCGTGTGCGACCCTCTATGCGTTTCACGGAGACGTTTTTCGAGAGAACGACCTATAGGTCGAACGAGACGGATCCCCATACTATAATTGGCTTTCTCCGGCGTATCGATATTGCATTATGCCTGCTGATTAGCATACTCACCTCTCTGAAGATCTCTTTCGTCACGCGCATAATCGTCAGGTACGGGAGAGCAAAGGGTCCTCGGGCTCTTTGCCACGGATGAATGAATTGTCTCATCTGAAAGCTGTGAATCGTCGTAGAATGTTCCTAAGTTCGTAAAAATGAATTTTAGTTTATCAGTTATAGGTTTATCGTAACTAAGACGAAGCATTATTTATCTGAGCTGCGTTTGTTGGATTTTAAGTTTGGTGACGATGAATTCTATTTTATTTCAGTATATTTATCGTAGTTAAAATGTAGTACTATTTATTCAAATTGTACCTATTGGAACGAAAATTTATTTTATAATCTAGTTTACCGAATTTTAGATGAACTTATATTGTGTCAACTATTTTTAAATATTAGTATAACTATTGTGAATGATCGCAATAGATTATGACTGATGAAAAGATTGCTAAGTACTGGAATAGACACACGTTGTGTTCGAAATTAATTTTCTGAACACAAATTCTTAGCATTCTCGATGAGAAATTATGGAACGAATTGCTATCGTATGAACTATCCTATTATCTGTAATTTATAAAAACTTTTATTTTATACATATATATATATATATAGAAATATATAAATTGTTAAATAAGCGATCGTATTTGATAGATCGTGATTTGTTCGTAACAGTTTTTGATGTTTTAAGCGTTCGATTGGTGTTCTTTATTGTACGCTTTTGTTTTCTCGTCTGTTGCTTTTTTGCGTTTCTGTTTTATGCAAATCAAATACGGGATTACGGTGCCAGGGACGGCTGTACTTTTGCCAGCCAGACCTGGTTTTGAATAATTCCCCTAGAACCCAATGTCACGGTGTCACCTGGGTGAATGAAATCCGAATAGCCATGAGAGAGAATGAGACGCTTAAAATTACGTTCAGACCGTGACGCAAAACAATTCTTTCTGTTAGATTTGCTAAACAATACTATTTTTATAGCCTCTGATAACATTCTTTCCAATGGGTAAATACTGTTTTTATTATTTGAAAAATGTTTATATCATTATATTTATGTATAACAAAAATTTATTGGTTCGATGTTTTATATTTTCTTCGTTATCTATTGAACACTTTTGAAATTGCTATTTACAATTACACAAGTGTCGCAAATTTTATTAATCATGAAGGATAAAATATCACAAGGACGATAGACCGAAACTTTTTCTTTTTAATAACTTAAATTACTGTTTTTTGGAGGATATTAAAAATCATATTTCGTTCCTTTTAAGTGCCATATGTAATATGCAATACCGAAACATGTACCGAACAAATATCGATATTTCAACAGCGAGAAAAATAATCAAAGTACTTGCTGAAATTACGTTATATTTCCAAAAGACATTAGAAATTCTGCTAATAGTTTAAACCAAGCGTAAGACCGATACTAGGTTACTCACGCAAGAACGTGCACCTTGTGGAAATTCCTTTCTTAACTGAGCACAGTTGGTGCAGTTTAATGAATATTAATGCACGTATTACTTGAGCGAATGGTTACACCGTCGTCCCGAGGGTCTCGTGAGCTCACTGTTGTTATAGACGAGCAGCGAGAACCTCCCGGTGGCAGAAGTTAATTTTGCACGGATAAGGAACCATAGAAGAAAGAGAACGACTGTATTCGTCAATGAATTTGCGAAAAGCTACGGTTCGTAGTGGTCGTAAAGTTTTCAACGGGTCGAAGGTCGAGCCCGTTTTTAATTCGAGGTCAATGGTACTCGAGGGAGATTTAAAACTCGGCCGAACGATGGGTCTGTTGACCCCTAAGATTTTTTACTCAGGGTGGTTGAAATCGGACCACCCTGTCATTAGCATACAAAGGCTTGGTTCTCCGGCCGAGAGTCCCGCACCGTGGTTAACGACAGTCATTACGTGAGCCTGGCAGCTCGTAAACTTTCCTTGCGGTTCTTTAAAATTCGTCCCTTCTCTGCAACCACACTTCCGCATTCACCTTGTTCATTTAACGTTTATTCGCGCGTTATCGCTCGTTTCCTCTGTGCTGACCCTAAACGCGGAATTGTACGATCACTTTAACCATTGAATGACTCATTTCGGCTATGCTACCATGAATAACTAACGAATTGATGCTTAGACGTTAATTTGAATCGGGTAATATTTCTTCTTGTATAGGCGTTAGAATGTTTATTCCTTTAGAATCTTATTAAGAATCCTTTTAGTTTAAATTCTAATTTTTTAAATCGAAGAACTTAGGAAAAGAATTGAAATCTACAATCGAAACTTCTAAAAATGTATAAACTATTCAAAGTGTTTGCACGAACTTTCAACCATTTATTAATGCAGTAAATGAAAATGTATAAAAAATGTAACTATCTTGAATGAACTATAATATGTAACTATAATAAACATCTGGAATATTTCATTTAAAAAGAAGTACCTATATTTTATTTCCCATCATATCGTCGAGGATATTAAACAATTTTCTTATAAATAATCAATTCAAGATAAAGAATTATTTTGTGCAATGTCCGCGGTGTTTCCTGAACAAAGACCTCCATACCCATTGTACTTTAGAAATTCAATACCTAAAATGATGTATAAGTATAATACACTACGTGCACGCACATTCAGTACACAATCTGAATGCGTACGAAGGTCATGTTGAGAGATATTTCACCAGGAAACGCCAACATCTTGGAAGAAGGAAGACGTTTTTTTCTGTATTCCTTGGTCTTTTTGCCCCTGCTGACTGAAAAGGGTTGTAAGTAAAAGAGAAACGGAAACGAGGGAAGGTTTTCGAAAGAGAAGGAAGAAACGATCGCTGTTAAGACGTGTGGGAAACTAGCCTACGGTATGCAAATGTACGGCCGAAGGGACGAGAGAGGGGCACAGGGGTACTCGGTGCAGAAAAACGCTAACCTTCAGGTTGGCATTGTGTTCGCTTCTTATAATGGGCCAGTGGCACCGATCTTATGTAAATCGTCGCTGTGATCAAAGACGTGCCAGTTTCCTTCTCCCTCCTCGCCTTCTGATCTTCTGATGTATTCCATCGATTCGATGCAACGTTGCTGGACTCCTCGACTTAGTTTTCTTTGCCCAATGAAAAAAGTGTAATTGGTCTTTATGAGCGTTTCATTTGGTTCTCACTCGAGAACTCGTTGTCTTAGTAACGACCCGCTGCTCGAACCGGTAGATTTTATTTTTACTATGGACCGCGGAATGGCTGACAGAAGATACGATTAACGGAGGGGTGAATATATTTTGTAAAAACGTTTATTGTATTGTAATGAACATTATTCGATTAACATTTATATCTTGGAAAGGAAAGGGTGGTTATGTTATGTTTCGATGTTTAAAAAGGTTGCTCCTCTTCTTGATAAGCCAATTGGATGTCGATATCTCCTAAACATTCACGAAGTTCTTCGAGCACTGCCATCTGAATTTGATCGACGTCCTCTGACGGACAATATTCGTCTTCGCTGGATCTGTGAACAAGAGCAGATATTCTTCACTTCGTGTGCTTTCTCATCAAACTGTTCCGTTGACTAATATATCGGCAGTTTTATAAATGTTTAATATATAATTGTTATAAATGTCTATTATATAAATAAATATATATATTGAAGTTCTTTAGAGAAAGTAAAATAAAAGATGATAGCTTGCAAATAATTCTACACTACGTATAATAGAACACTATGACTTGATTTAAATTGATTTTTACAATTGACGATTCCAATTGTAAAATCTTGTAGAACTATTTTGTTACTTGACAAGTTCCTTATTTTCCGATTCTTTAATTTCTGAATTAGATAGAAAATGACGTTCATAAAGAAACTTGATACTGATACAGATGATACAGAGGCAGATACAAATATCGATATATAAACAATGAATGTATGTAGTAGACATATCTCCCGTGCATTTTAACAGCTAACTTAAATTTATAGTCTGCTGGTCCTATGAAAAATGATTATAAGTAAGTTATTGATTTGTTATTAATTTTGGTCAAAATCAAACGTCGTTGCTATAAATCAAGCGAAATGTGTAAATAATTATGAACGATAAAGTACGTAGATATCGTAAAATCGACCGAATAATGAAGAAATTGCGATGGATAGTGGAAATAAAAATAATCAAAGATTTGGTGAAATATAAACATCACAGGATAAAATGTACATTTAACGATAGTAAATAGTCTCTTTTCGGTCTCGTAAACTCGCTCTCTCTTCTTGTTTCTGTTTAATCGCCGTCTGGCAAACTGAAAGAGAACCTCGGTGCCGTCCAGAGGCGACATCCGGCGGCGTTTCCGCGTCTTTCCCGGAAGCTAGGAGTGCTGGGGGTGGAGACCAAGGGGTCGTCGAGGGCTGCAAGTGGGCCGAGTGGGATGAAATCGATTTTTTTTCTGCCACCGCCGGAAGTCCGAATGCTATTTCCTTAATTTTATCACGAGATGGCGCCAAATCAACCATTTACAGATTATTCCATTATTTTTACCCACGTTTCCATTGCATAATTTGGTTTATTAGATATTTCTACGAGATGAATAAGTATAGGTAATATAATTTTAAATACTCTATCTTCCTTTTCACACGATGAATGCTATGAAATATATTTCAGACTGTAGCATAAATGGTATTAGAAGAAGAATTATTGTAATAAGTAATATACATTGATATAACACACTTAGGTGTACTTTTCTTAGTCTTGAGTATATAATGACATTCGTGTTTTATTTTCTTATGTGAAACGGTTCAACCATTAATAAAATTTATTGACCTAAATAATCGCATAAGTGGATGATTTAGAATGACTATATTTCCTAATCTAATTAGACTAATCAGTTAAACTGGCTTCAAATAACAATGAAATAAAAGAAATCTCAATTTAAAAATTATTACATACGAGCATCCTGTGTTAGTTTTACACAGCAAAATCTAATCGTAATGATAAATCTAATGGTAATTAATATCTGTAAATAGACAATACCATCAATAATGCGCAGTGGAACTAAATAAAGCTATAACATAAAGCTATGAACTTAATCGCGTTTTGCCAGAAGAAATCGTAGAATTCGACTCTAGACGAGCTTCAGAGTCCGTGGAAAGATCTCCTCTCTGGCGATGATCTCATTAGTATCGTCGCGTCTCGTATGTTTCATAAATCACAATTTCCCGTGGCGTGGCGCGTTTATTACGAGAGCCGGCAAAATTGAGAAACGGATTACCGTGTCTCGCCTTAATCATCCGGCCAACTAGACCGTAGAACAGAGATAAAAAGGAATAATTAGCATCTGTCGCGGGACATCGAAGACAGAGACATCTGACAACGAGTGCCGAAAGGTCGGGGATTTGATTTTGTACACCCCTTACAAGGCCACCCCTTGCCCACATGGGAGGTGGGGCTTCATGGTAGCCGAACGTCCATGAACCCACCCTTCGCCCAACCCAACCATACCTCCCCTACGATCCTCCCTTTTTCTCTATTTCCAGCCCTCCCAGCATCTTCTTCCACGCCATCTGCGACCCTGCCGTTCTCTACCTTCGATAGAGACGGGCAGCCTTGGAATTCAATTTCACGCGTTTCAAAAACATTCCGCGGCGCGATTATTATCGATGGCTATTTTTGTTACCATCCTCCTTTTAGCGATGGACAGTTTCGTTTATTTTGGGGAAATATTTGGGGAAGATTACTTTGTTAAGTTTGCTGGAGGCTATGTTAACCACTTAGCTGTCTTTAACGACTATACTCGTCATGAAGAAATGGCAATACTTTGCGTTATGACGAGCCCTGTCAGTAATAAAATTAGAAAATGAAACAGTCATTTAATTACAACTTAATTCTGTACTGTAACAGCCACACATATTCTGTGTTTGACGAGTATACTCGTCATCGCTTACATTTTACGGCACATTTTAGGCACACACTTTTCAAAGTTTTCAAAGAGGTCGCTACAGTTAACTGGTTAATTGATCGAATGTATTATTCAATTGGGTCACTATGATAAATAGGATTACATAGCCTGGCGTGGAAATTTTAGAAAATAATGTTAAAAAAATCGATAGGTAAAGGAAAACATTTATCGCGTATGAAAGAAAAACAAATTTGTTGGGAAATCGGTTTAAAGTAAGAAATTCTGAAGTAGAAAATTTTCTTTCATAAAGTAGCTAATAGTTTTGTAGTTGTAGGAGTTTTTAATAAAATATTATTTATACGCGCTGTTTATTATCAGCTTGAAACAGCTCATTTGAATTTTTACGTTATTAAATACATAATACGATTGTAGCAGAAAAAGGCATGAATTTTCATTATAATTTAGAATGTAAAAATTCGATGTATAAGAATGTACTATCCCTTCATACCTTGCAATTGTTACGATCGTAGGAGGAGTCGGCAGAGCAGTCAAAAAGGATCTGAATGTTACGCTGATTAATCGATTGAGGTCATTAGGCGCAGTAACATGGTCTGGCAAATCAGTATCATCTCTAGTGCAACCTGCATTGTGTATTATTTTCCAATCAATTTCCGATTGCTTGTAAACGCTGGTCAGTTCACGATAGATTAATTCCACTGCCTCATATCTGAAACACAAAACAGGTTGAGGTTATAATATTTAATCGTACGTAGTAGTTAATTGAACCGTTTGCTTAGTATGAAATACACAATTAGATCTCCAATTATTTTCTAGATATTTCGCTTAAATTTTATTGCAGCATCTTGCCTGATTATAAATTGATCGGTCGAACTTAATTCATATTTAAAGTTTGTATACATATAACGTGGTCATTGTTTTCACGTTTCCAGGAGAGAGGAAAAATACATTTTGAAAATATTATATAAATGTTAAATACGCGACGAAAACTAATACATATTAAATAGCGTCGTTCACTATATTTCTTCACTTTATACAGGAAGAGTCTTATTAACTAACCTGTTACATCATTTTTATTATTACAATGATACTATGAAAATATTATCTTTTCAAATATTATAGATAATTGAAAAAAGTACGTACTGCATTTAACGGTATCCAAAATATAACCTTACAGTATGATAACTACAAAGTAACGAATATCTAACGAGGAATATTGGTCAATGTTTTGGGAAAATATGTTTACGAGGAAAGTATAACGAAGACTACGAGTTCGACCGAGTCACAAAATTCTAGAAAACAGTGCAAGGGCAAGCCGTAAATTTCGTTAACGCGTCGTAAATAATGAAAGCAAACAAGGAAAGGGAAGAAGGAAAGGGAGAGGGAAAGGCCGAGCAATGGAAAGTTTATAATGCCCGGACGATAACACGTGGCTGCAAAAGTTGAGGCATTTCCCGAAGGCACGCGACGAAAGTTAACACGGCCACGAGACCAGTTCCGGGTGGTCGTAATTTGTACTCCGCTTTCCTCCGACCCCTCATCCGCTATCTCTTTTTCTCTAACTCTTTTATACCGGTCTCTTGCCTCCCGCTCTCGCCCTTATCTGATCATAAGTTTTCCTCGTTTTCTGCAGCTGCAATTCGTCCTGCGGCTCGGTTTACACGCTTTCGTTATCAAGGCTACTGAGATTTCACCGGAAGATTGCCGATATCTATGTTAGTAGATTACGATTTATTCGTGAAACCGTGCCTCATGATCGTTCTGGCTTGACATACTTTTTTTAGTTATCGTTATACAAATTTCCGCCATGAAAATGGGGAACTTTAACATGAATCGCTATTTCGAGAAATATATCCACTTAGTTGTTACACGAGGCTGTTACCTTTTCTATTTCAAGGCGAATAAAAGAAAGTTTAAACCTAGTAGCTGTACACTGTGCATACCGTATTCAACTATTCAGGAACTTCATCGTTTCGGATAGAAATTCGAATGTTCCAGGAGTACGGTAGGAATCCAAGAAGTCCGATAAAATCAGTCCCACGAAATTTCCGGCCAGGTACCGACCAACAGATCAAAAGCGAAACAATTACGGTGTAAGGACGATCGACAAGACGAACATAATTGGGCCTGGAAGTCTTTCTTGGGAGGACCAGCTGCGTGTCTAGAAGCGATGTGCCCGTTTGCTAACGCGCTAACTGTTCATAAGAGAAGACTATCGCCGGCTCTCGCCCACTTTTTCCTCGCTGAATATTAATTATTCTCTCGAAAGGTACACCTGCCCTCACCCCTTGGACCGGACATAACCTATACATGGCTGTATACGTGTATCACGGCTCATGATTCTCGCCGCAGATTATCCTAACAGTTGTGTAACGAAGTCGGTAACAATCGGTCTCTCTAGGTTACAAAACCGGTCCCCTATGTCCTGCGACCTGTTATTCCTAAAAATGACTGAAATTCTTTAGAATACCCCATTTCCTATAGAATGCCTATATTTTTAGCATTATGAAGTTTTCTGTAGGTTTGAATCTTTTTGCATGTTATATCGATCACTTGACAGCTAAGTTAAGAGAGTGATTTTTAGAACGATCATTGAGAAACTTATCACGGATTTATGAGATTTCGTGGTTATGTTAGGGCCATTCGTTTTAAGGTGACGTGCAGGCTTAAACGATACAATAATGAAATTTTATGATGAATTCAGCAAAATTTTTAGTATTCTTGGTTCCTGTGTTTCGAACTATTAGTTAGAGAGCTTAATTTTCGTGCATTGTTTAATGGGAAGTTTGTATATAATAATTTTATATATAACAGTTTATATATAACAGAAGAACGTTTTATTTCTTTTTTTTTTCTTAATTATTTGTTACAAAGCGGAGAAAGTATGAGTATAATATCTACTTCTTTCTGGCAAAGAAATCTTAATTTAGAGATATAGAAAATTGAGTTGGTCTATTCGGTAAAATAAGGCATATAAAAAGGTTAACAGAATGATTAAATAATGAAAAAAAGAACAAAAATGATTCACGATAACGAGTACTTAATTGCAAAACATAGAATTATGATTTTCAATTTTGAAGCTTCCTCCGCAACAAAGCTCTACATTTGCGTCATAGAAGATCAAATTAGATAATTCAATTATCACACAGACAATTAACCTATAGTACTATTTAAAAGCGAAGCCAATTATCATTATAAATGCAACGATCCTTGTTACAGGATCATTCTCACGCGTCCCACACGACGGCTGCGCAATCCAACAAAACCTTTATCAGCGATCATTTTTTTTCTTATGTCTATCTCGAAAAGCAGATGCCACAGTATAGAATCCCATCCACGTTTTCACGCTTCTAGCTTTATCTCTATGATTCATATTTTTCGACGCGTAACCGGTTCTGTTATTCTCTGTCGTTATTTTTTCTATTTTTTTTTCTTAACGCGGGTTCCCAGCCTGGAAGGTCGCGGTTCGGTTCAAACACGACAGGAACACACCGAGTGGAGCCAGTGAAATACAGAGAGCGAGGCGAAACATTTTAAATGAGACAGAGACAGGGACAGAGAGAGAGAAAGAAAGAAAGAGAGAAAGAGAGAGAGAGAGAGAGAGAGAGAGAGAATGGAGACGATAGAAAGATGAAGTGGATAACGAGGAAGGAAGGGAGATACGAAGCTGGTCCACGGTGCCACGTCGAATGAGTTAACGGACAATGGCGGTCCACGTTAAAAAAATAAAGAATGGTGGTGTGGAGGGGCGAAGGGTGGGGCCCTCATTACGAAGGGCGCCCCCGGTGTATTTGTCGATAAGGGGGCCTATATGCAAATGGTCGTCCCTCGCCAGGCGACGGAAAGAAAAAGTTTCCTTCTCTGTTTCGCCCGTTTACTCTGTTTCCCTCGGTGCACGAATAATGCCCTCTCTGACGGTGTACCAAAGTAGAAAAAGGGGGGTATAATGTATCGTAATCAGATGATCAATTATTAAGAGCGCGGCAAAAAAACAACGAGGGTTGACATACGACTGACAGGAGTGGAGCGTATCCGGATGCGAAGGGGGTCTTCGTCCTTTTTTCTTCCTCCTTTTCTCTTTTTCTCTTTTATTGCCGGCTCGGCAAACGACCGCCTCTCGTATGTAATCGATACTCTAAATTTTAGAACGTGCATCGCGAATTTCATTTTCGAAAGTCGACCATTCGTAGATGTTGGCTTTTTCAAGAATGCGAGCAACTGTGTTAAACGAGTTTATCAGCGAGAATAATGGTTATAGAAGAGGATCAAACGTTGTTTTTATATTTTTTAAAATTTTTGTTATAAACGTTTATCACTATAATCCCATATCTTATTAATATGCCGTTACGCAGACACAAACCAGGTTATTTATATGCAATAATTAAAAATCTCTAATTATACGTTTAAGAATATATTAATAAATTGTGTCCAATTACAATCTTTTTCTCTCATAAGGAAATACAGTTCTGGTTATAGGAGATTAAAGAATTCGTTCATCGTAATCGTTGTTATACTTCCCACGAATCCAGGATTAATTATTATTATTCATTTTTTTTTCTAAATGGATAGAGTAAAAAATTCATTTAAAATGGTGTCCGTATAATGTTGTACGGAGTAGCACGATGTTGCAATATTAATGTTGCGTTTAAAGAAACGATACGTTATTTGAACACAGACATGAACAGAGCATGTTAGATGAAAGATAAAATAACAAACTTCCTGATAATAGAAAATAATTGTAATATGTAAAACATCGTTCGTTCAACAACATAAATTATAAATTACGCTAAAAATACGTCATCATATGAAACAAAATGTATCTTTCAACTCGTTTCTAATGTTATATTTCCTTATTATTTTAAGATTCCTTATATCTAAAATTATTTGAAATTATACTTTTTATGCCATTATAAAATTATTTGAGATATTATTTTATTACACAATTTTAATAATTAAATCATCAAAATAAACTGTTCTCCAAGTGATGAAAATCTCTACGTAAAAAATACTATCTTAATTTTAGATATTACGTTATAGAAGAACAGCTACTGTTCTACGAATTGAATTATACAAATAACATTTACATGAGAACGTACACAGAGAGATACGTTACAACGTAGGTAGAGTTTTTCATCTTCCGGCTCGGAAGATTCAACGCGATATGAAATCGTGCGCATGAACAAACATGGTTCAGGAGAAAACCCGTCCAGGACATTGTTTAGATATGCATAATAAATGTATCGCTTTCTTCGGATCTCCTGTGCATAACTGAGCAAACTTTCTAGGCATGTGCGTCGAGTACGTTAGGACAATACTCCGATATCGAGTTACCAATTTTTAATGGATGTGGATCTGGTAGCGATCATGCGTGTGATCAGAGGTAAAAGCTCATCGAGGCTGTTTAAAACACGTGCCTGTTATATGCAACGCTTTGCTTTGTAATTATAATATGCTCCTTTAACCGTACACTGTTGAAAGTGTATAGAATGCGTGAGAAATTTGGTAAAAATCAATCTGTAATAATGTAGATGAAAATTCTATGTAATTTTTAATTAAATCATTGTTGAATATAAAAAATTTTGCTTCCGCAAAATGGGTTGTAGTATTGTGGGTAAAAAATTTATAATTTCAATCTTCGCTATATTTATAATTTAATTTTAATTTGTGAAAATTTTAGTTTAGTACAGTTTTGATGTACAAAAATTTTAAAATGTAATATCATTTTGTTTAAAATATCTGTATATTATGATACTTATGTTTTATATCTTAGTTATTGATAACTTTAAAAGGGTTAAATTTTTAAAGCGATGTTGATAACATGTAGATACGAACGTGTGCACGTAGAATCCTTCGTATTATTATTTACGTTTTTGATCAGTGACACGATCTTTAATATACAATCATTTCGAGTTAATCCCCAGGTTGTAGTTTTCTTCCTAAATTTAATGAGATATCTGAGCAAGTTAATCCCATAGCAATTTCCTACCATCTTCTTTATTACACTAATCACAGTGATTCTGGTAGAATATAAGGTAATTATCGTCATTTTAAACGCGAGGAACCATGACATTCCCCCGAGATCGCGGTGAATAATAAATCACTCTATAACAATTTAGAAATACAACTTTTCTAGTTTCATATCAATTATTTAAATATTTTCAACATTTCAGATTACCATCAACCTATTTTATTTAATACTTTAGTATTTTAAAATAACTACTAAATAAAATACTAAATAAAATACTAAAAGTATTTTAATACTTTTGAGACACAGTTTTCTAATTTTTTATTCTATTTATACACCGGATATTTAGTACAATTTAACTAAGGTTTGCTTCGTATACAACGCGATAGAAATTTGTATTCCAATTATTTTACATATGTATATATTATTTTAATCTAATTATTAGGTGAAATCTAATTATTAATCTTACTTTATAAACAGTAATTTCTTTTACCAGATCCTTATAATCTTGGAGTATCGAAACATCTTTTATTTATTGAGTTCTGTGAGTATTTTTTTTCAAGCTAATATACAGTGATTATCGGCATCGACTGTTAAAACTAAAAAGGACAACGATGCGTGCCCGATACCATGGATGTACCTGACTCGTGGCACGTGGCTCTGAAAACAGGACAATTTGCTGCATACTCGCAGGTAGCACGAATATATTTGGGGTTGCGGCAGGTATACGCCTATATATCGAGGCGATTGTAAGGGGTGGCTTTGCCAATCAATAGATATTCATCCCCATCGAACCATCGACACCATTGTCGATACACGATGCATTCAGCTGCAGTGTGGGACACGCAGGTTGCACTTTGATGTACCGTACACCGAGTTAAACAGATCATCCACAGATCGATCGACACAGGTTCTTATATTTTCCAATTACTTTTTTTTCTAACTTAAGTATGTTATCAAACTACTAGAAAATGTGATAGTCCGCTAATGCTATTGTGCTACTTGCGCTAGTTATTTTTCATACAAATCTCTCCAAATTTCTACGTTATAAAGATCTAAAATTACTCGGAAACGACGAATGTCCAATTATTCTAAAAAGTTATTACGTAATAATAACAGTTTCACATGGAATAATACTCGTTAAATGTAATGAAAGGGGAACGAGAGAAGGAAAGGGAAAGATCATTGTCATATGTTTTTATTCTGCCAAACCAAAGACTAATTGGCCAAAATTTGCTTCCTTATGGCACTGCCATTGAACATTTCAATCTGGCAACGGAACTCCCTTAGGCCCCTCGGCACGAAATTAATTAATTAACGGTCGATTCGACATTGACGACGACTGAGAATACGTGTCGTGCAAAATCGTCGTACGAACGTTTTCCCTGCATTGGTACGCGGAACGAGAGAAAGAGGGTGAAAGAGGAAGAAACAGGGCGAACGCAGTAAAGGGAGGCTGGTTTTAACCTCTGCGTGTCCCGCTGAGCGAAAATTTGCATACACGTTCAGGACTTAATTAGGTTACGCCTAGAAAACGGGTTGAAGTTCACACACTTCATTAGAAATTCCAAAGGGCCGTTTCGTTTTGACGTATGCGCCTCTCTGCTTGTTTTTCTCCCCGTTCGCCATTGCCCCTTGGTTCCTTCGCATCCTTGCAACGATAATTGAATGCAGAGCCTTGTGACGGTATTAAAGATTTATTTTCATCATTGCTGATGTTTCTTTTCATCCTCGATATAGACCGTAACTAGCAGTTTATTTGCATAAATTTTGCTCGAGGGAAACGAAGCAACCCTTCTTCTTCGAACGTTTCTTGATAATTCCACAACCGAGATAGAAGTTAATACGCCGTTTCGAAAACGAAGATAAAAGAAGCTCAATCATTAATGGTACTTGACGATGGTATAATTAAAGAATTTTGCGGAAAAATTTCCGTGAAACGACTTCTAGATCGATAAATAAGACGAGATATCGGTGATGCGAAATTTTCGCCGGCTAATGTCCCCGTGAAATTTACATGGCTGCCAGGCGAGAATATTTAACGAGACGAGAAACACGAGTAACATGATACGATGTGAACCGCATCCGTGGCGCACGTCGTCGCTATTATTGCATTTGCATTTGCATAAAACCGGCCCCTACTAATTATAAATTTCATGCGGTGTAACCGTGTAAGGGTGCCTATCTTCCGGATGGACGAGACACGAACAACGCGATTCTGATGCGCCTTAAATCAGAGCCTTATGCAAATGATATCCTGCGTGCCCAAGCATCAGCTGTCTTAACCTATTCCTAGACACGATCTCGTAAGAAATAAAAATGGATCGACCGTCATCCGTTCGTAGAAGGGTCATAGGGCAAAGGGTCTCACGAGAAAGGTATACCAAGTTGGCAGGAACTCGATCTCGTTTCGAATCGACGCGGGAGCAGAACTCTCAACAGAACGGTATCTTAATTGCGAGCGCGATCGACAATTTGTACGGGAACGGCTTAACGAACTTTCCCTTTGTCACTCGTCCCTATCGATCGCGGTTGAATACCGTCGGGGAGTCGGTGGTAATAATTTTTTAAGAACTCTTCACTTCCTGGCTCCGTCTCCACCCCACCTGCATCTCTGCGGTCGCGATTCGTACAAATTGCAATTTAACAGTGGCAAGAAGGAACTAAAGAGCCAAAGAACCGAAGAAAGAAAGAAAGAAAACGGTGGCCGGTTCTTTGCTTTCCCCGAGGAATTTTATCGAGAGACGTAATCCCGAGGAAGCAGGAGGCGCGGGGTCGTTTAATAACGTAATTAGCCCAAAGGATCTGGAATTTCTGCGGCGGATCGGGAATAAATTAATGCAATTATCCTTGATCGGGGGCGACCGCGAGTGGACGAAAGGGGTGGAGTAGTTCAACTTGCTCCTTTCCATCCCCTTTTTTTTTCTCTTCTCCCTTGGTCGCGACACAAGTCTACCAATGATTTCGCCTTCCTTGTAACTCATTGTCGCCATTCTATTCTTTCTGAGAGAGTTCCCCGGAGTTTTAAACCGACGAAAAGCGAGCCCGGTTTTGGTCTACGTTGCGGACGGAACGCTTATTAACATCTCATCGATTCGACTCGGCCAATTAACTTACTTTTTTTGTGCGCCGCTCGAAAGCTGCATCCTCGAACTCGTTTTTAAATGAATACTCCACGGAACCGGCCGCCCCGCGGGTGGTTTCTTTAGTATGCTAAATATCCCGCCGTACCGCCCCTGGGGAAAAACGTAAGTTCCTAAAACGCCTGACCATCGGTTAACAGTCGCGTTCTTTACGTTCTTTTCTTTTTTGCGAATTTTTTTATTTCTATTCTCTTCCTTTTGGAGGAGGTTTTAGCTTTCCGTGGCCGAAGCGCGTAGTTACGGTCAATTATTAAGTTAACGACACACGTCGACGTAACGTGTTCTCTGAATTGCTTCACCTGTACGAGACTTTCATCGTAAATATTCCGCTTTGTAAGTCTGATATTATGCAAAACGATTCTCTCCTTTTTGCGCTTGCTATGCCGCTCGATAGACAGATACACTTTGTGAATATAATTTTTTATAAATTAATAGTGCTGGGTTAAAAAGCTTCTCCTTGGTTTGTGATCAACGTGTTTCCTATGAATCTGTAATAATCTTCTTTATGGTGACTAATAATTAATTAGGTGAATAATTATTAATGTATTAAGTTTTTGTTTCTCGATTATTTACTAATTTTTCCTCATTGTTAGTAATAACTTTCGTGCAGAGGAAAAATGTTTCCAAAAATTCAACATGTCTGATTGGTTTTAGTGGTTTAATAGGATTTATCAAGGCATGCGACATGCAATATTCACGAACTTGTGACCTCCTACAAAATGAAACCATTATTTTTGCACATCGTTTAATTCGTCACACCAAGTGTTTCAAAATAACGCTCTCCTTGAAGAATTAATGGAATTTTTAAATCTTTGTCACTGCTCTATTTACGGAAAATATATTATAAATTTTCAATAATGATATCAAATTTGTTTGATATCAAGCAAATTTTTATAAGAATATATTTTCGATACCTTACTTTACTAACTGTACTTTAACTACACTATGCGATATCCTATTGTTCAATTCAGAGAGACACAACCTATATGTTAACATTTAAAAAATTTTTCCTCCAGAATAATTGTTTCATAAATTAAATATTTCTTTCATGCAATATATAGGATTTCCCATAAAGTTTCTCTATAAATAAAATCCACATAATCATGTATGTGCGCGCGCAAATGATATCGTATCATTTGTTCTTTTTAAAATAATCTATAAAGATATAAATAAAGAATTGTTCGAAATTCATACCTTATACATGAAACGAGTATGAGAAAGCATACAACAGGGGGTGCTCAAGATATTCCATAGCGTGTATAATCCGCAAACTTCCCGCCCTCGTCTTTGGACACTGATCTGATATATGTATAGAACTCTAGAAACGATTCTCTTGAGCGGTAGATCATCGGTTAGCGACGTGATCTCGCACGAATTAACGGGCCCGCATAAGAAAAACGATGCTCACATGCACGACCGTGTGAGTCATGGAAAAAAAGAAGAAAAATAACGAGAAAGTGGGAGAAGGGGAACTAGTATAATTCGTACGAAGGGGCACGTCTTCCGTTCTTCTTTCGTGGATGGGACTAGATTCTCAGGCACGGGCATGTGCAGCTATGCAAATGTACATAATGTTCAGGAACGTAGTCTATTTTTAGTCACACCCTATAGCACCAATTTAATTTGTGGAGCGATGTCTTGATGCTTGATGATTTATTAATTCGTATGAAGTGTATATAAAGTAGCATTGAAATTTGAAGTTAAGGAAAAGGAGATATTTATATGTTCTTACGTGCCTATAGGTTTCAGTTTTAATTTATAACAAATTAAGATGCATATACTGAGATTTGCGTTAATAGTTATTACATTTAGTAGAAAGTATCAGATTGTTTAAATAATTGTATTTTTCTTTCTTACAGATCGTTAGCTTCTTCCTTAACAAATTTTCTTATCCCACTCATCATACTTCAGGAAATGAGTGGTTTAAAGAATCATTATCTATCACACCTTTCTTTATTCTCCACACCTTTCTTTGTTCTCGATTCCAAGTGTCTTTCTTGAAGTATTCGTACCAATAATATCAACTACCATTTTACTGTTGAACACACGTGTGGCACGATTTGTAACTTCCATAACATTAACCAATTCGTTTATAATCCCAATCCATTTCACCGAACAACGTTTTCTGTTCCTACCCATCTCCATCTCAAATATCAAAAATCAAGCAAGGAGAAACTTAACAGAAACTGCTGATTTAAACCAATGTATCTTATTTCGATGAATTTCGTCGAGTGTCGTGGTATCGAGAACGCGGCGCAGAAATTGGAGGAATCGACGCGACAGATGCGCCTCTAAATCACGTCCCTGGGAAAGAAAGAGCCCTCAAGGTGGCCGTGCAAAGGGCCCATTACGCGAACCGGCCCCGGAACAAGAAAAAACGACACATTGTGATGCGATGTATGCGCAAAGGGTCGCGCCGTGGGACTAGAACAAAGCACCGCGATAAAAACTGGGCATAAATCCGAGGGTCCGACCATCCAAGGATGAGGAGGAGGAGGAGGGGACGGCCAGGGGGGCCAGTGGGGGCCCTTAACGCTTTCAAACCTGGTCCAATACTTTCAGTCATCCGCGCGTATTCGAGCTGCGTTTCCGCTCGTTTCTTCGCTTCTCTCTTTTGTCTCTACCGCTACGTTTGCACACGCGATCCGCGCGATCCTCCAGCGCGATAACGATTCGCTGCGATCGTTACTCGTCGTAGCTTTTGTTGCCTTGGTGTGCCTCCTTTTACGCTGCCTTTCAATCCGCGAATCGCGAACGGAATTGTTCGACGAGGTTTTGTGAGAATTAATTGCAAAAAAGAAAAAATGAAATAAGTGAGAAGGATCGAAAAATTATTGTGGCGTTTGGAAAATGGAGACTACTGAGAACAGTGGGAGAAATTGAGGATGACGTATATTATCGAATGTAGTAGTTGAAGTATTGGTTTGAGAATTCTTCGGAACTTCGCTGTTGTTTAAATAAAGTGGTGTAAAGATAAAAGTGCAAAGAAGAAAAGGTTATAGATTACGGGTATGAATGAAGTGTATAGGGTTTTTTCGTCAAGTCCTAAGATCCAGTATTCATAAAAGACTTTTTGCGCACCTTGAAGGTTCCACGTGGTCCAGGCAGGTCTACAAGGACATGGACCGGAAAGGAATCAAGATTCGTGGGATCTCGAGAATCGAAAACCGGAATGATCTTATCCCCTCTTGTTAGATTTGCACGCGTCTGGTCCAATCGTGGTTCCACCTTGGGCCTGAAGCGACCAGTTTTCGAGCAACTCGCGTTCGGTAAACCTGTTCTCTGATAATCGTCGCGAAAACAAAGAATAATATTTTTCGTTATGGTGTGGTACATTTTTACAACATCAAATAATTCGGGACGATTTTACGACGTTTAACGTGTGACGTAAAGAAGGTGCGAAAAAACTGATACATAAAATAACGTGTTATTTACGTTGGTGTTATAATACAGAGGTATTCAACATGTTTGTCGTTGGGGGGGTGTTTCGCAAAGATGGCCGCTGGTACGTCGATGGCCATGCTACGGGGATCTGGAGCATTGGGGCAGTTCGAGATCTCCACCCCTGTTCGTAGGGCGCAAAACTGCGAAGGGTGGTCAGACGTTTCAAGAAGTTTGTGTCCTTAAGTAGGGAACGTTTTAACACGCTGTTTCGAAACATGTGCCATAAAAATACTACAGATATTAAAATATTCGAAGGGCATCTTCCGCGACATATATTACCGTCGCTGCTACTTTAATAATCCGTAATACCAATGATTTATAATAATTTATAAATACATCACTAGGATAAAGTACTTGCAACTTTCTTCAGCAACATCGCTGCTTTGCCGTGAACGATCTTTCGTTTTTATTAGCGATAAAAGAAGTGATGCTCGAATTGCCCGACTAATATCTTCGTTATTTGTTGCATGGATGGCAAATATTTCCTGGAACGCGTAAAAACAACGTCGATATTAAATACGCGAGTTACGCGTGGAGATAGCGAGTCTACCTGGTTAGCCGGGGCTTTCATCCCTCGCGATATAGGGAGCACGTCTCGAGAGAAAGAAGGGGAAAAATAGTACGAGAGGGAGGAAGATAGAGAGAAAGAGAGAAAGCATAGCCGCGTATGGATTTGCTTGGGACCGTTTCAAGGGTGAGGTTAGACCAGGGCGGTTTGAAAATGATGAAAAAGCTTCTTGCGTCACTGTCAGCCTCTGTCACCCATCCCTTTCGCCCTCTCCTTCCCTCGTCACCTACAGAAGAACCTGCACCCTCGCCCCTATCCATCTTAATATTATTATTTCATTCCGCGAGCCCGTTTTTTAGAGCCTTCTCTCTTGCCCTTCTTTCTCTCTTCTTCTCTTCTTCCCTTTCCTCTCCTCTCTCTTTTTCCCGATTTAATCGTACGAGTACGAGTTCGACCTCCGTTCCCTTCACCGTGAAAACCACCTACCGCCCTTACCCAGCCCTGGAACCAATCCACCCCCGTCAGGGGACACCCTCCACCTTCCGGAGCACCATCACTTACGGATCAATAGGGTATGGAAGATAAACGCACCTAGAGGGGAACCAGAGGGGCTGTCGGTCGAAAGGAGGAGTAAAAAAGAGGAAACGCAAATGGTATCCACGCTGACTCTCTATCTCTTGTCAACAAGCTGTGGGAATTGTCTTGTTGCTGATGCTGTCGCTGTGGCTTGCAGTTTCCGTGTTAGTCGCTTTCGTGTTTGATGTAGCTATTATAGGACTAATGGAATCGTTGATCAATGGGTATAGTATAGTACTTACTACTAGGAACAAATCTTTTCTCATTTTCTATGTCTAGTTAGTCTTACGTTTCCTTTTTTTTCTTGTTTTATGTAGAACAAAATATGAGAATAAAAACAAAAAAAGGTTGTTGTGGATGTCGACTTAATGTAGTTTCTTCGCACATTGTTTTCATGTTTGATGAAGTTGTTGTGAAATTGATGGAATTATCGATTAAGAGATCATTGAACAGCTAATACGACATCGTTGTAGGAGAGAATCTTCTTTCATTTCTATGGTTACTTTTTACGCTTTCCTTATTTAAGTATTTTATACAGGATAAAATTGTTTTGTTTGCTGACATTCTCGACGTGGCTTACGCTTTCTGTGCTTTTCGCTTTCGTGTTTGATGTAGATATTCCGATACAGATGGAACTATTGATCAATGAATATAAAATATTAAAAAAAGGAAATCTTTTTCCTTTTCTACAGTTGTTTTTTAATTTTCTTCTTTGAACGTTCTATATCGTATAAGATGTGAAACTTGTTTTGTGATGCTGATGTACTCGCTGTAGTTCGTAATTTCTGTGCTTGTCGCTTTCAAGATCAATCGAGTCAGTCAATACAGCACGATAACACGAAGAAGTTTCTTCTCGTTCCTATAGTTATTTTTTACTTCTTATATATAAGATGTTTTAATAATATTCTAAATATCGAGTTCGCAAATTGGCAGATGACTCGATTATTTGGTCCTACATTTTCCTCGCTATCTTGCTCATGAATATTCACGAGGTTGCAGCAGGTTTTTAGATTCTCGTTAAAAAGTATCGATGTTCCCCGGCTGTGGTGGAAGAGGACCAATCTCCGTATCAAGACGAGCCCCCGAAAATATATATTTAGGGCGAATCCCGTGACGTTATCGCGAGTATCTCGCATAGAAACGAATAGGAAAGGGGGAGGGAACCTTATTCAACGTCATTTCTTTTATCGATGAACCAGATGAAGCCCGAGTTCTCTCCTCGAAGAAGGAAATCGTTAGGAGAGCGACATGCAAATTCGTTCGAAAGTTTCGCCCACCTCTGGCTCTCTAGCACCCTCTGGGCAAGAAAAGCGGGACAAGGGTAGGCAGAACCCTCGAAGAAGACGAAAGAGTACGCCGGCGACGAAGAAGAGGAAGATAAAGAAGAGAAGGTGGTCGCGAATGTTTTCTGTTTCTGGCTGCTGGCGATTTATGCGCTCGAAATCGTATCGCCCCTGGAAATGAAACGACGAGTAGGAAGGGCAACGACGCTTCCACGCAAGAACTGCGGGTGATCTACGTGAGATGTTTTGTCTTGAGAAAAATTAGAGATTAAGAAAAAAGTAGAGAGGCTAAAATATTCTTAAGAGAAGCTCTTGAAGATCTTGAGTATCGTTTTTTTTTTGCTTGTCTTCTGGTTTAGAAGCGACTACTACGACGAATGTGATACACATTTTTAGATAGTGGTAATTACGCGAGTGTATAGGTTTGCAAAACTTCGAAGAGAGTTTTGTGCGAAAAATATTAATTTTTCCAGTTGATTAACACGATGAAAAACTATGTTTAAATTGTTTGCTTTGATTTCGTAGACGTGAAGTATTTTCGTATTATCCTGTGATATATATCGAAGAGTATAGGATACGATTGGAATCTCAAAGTCGGTTCAAAGCTTACTTGGTCGAACGTTCCGTTAGCATCGCAGCGAAGATCAAAGAAACAAGTTCTCTTTGTCTTCTGTCGAGGGTTACTTCGAAGAGTAGCGAATATTAAAATCTGGGAAATGAAATTTTGAACACGCCTTCAAATGTTCATCTGCAAATTACTATCCCTATATATTTCATCTATACTCGCTTCTTTGTCAAACAAGAGATACGCTATTCTTTTCGTTGTTTATTCATTAATCGATCGTATGATATTCAACCAGATACCGAATAAATCTTCCAATCATAGCACCGTATGAATTCGCACAAATTCGTTTCTTTTTTTGTCGATTTCGAGACTGAAAATGCGAGAATCTGAGAATCAATTGGACTCGTCGTAAAAATAAATTTCACGACGGAAAAATGATGCTCCTATCAGGTGGGGGTGGGAGGGGGGGGGAAGTTGGTGGGACTCCGAAGCATTCAAGGGCTGTTTATAGATAACAAATTCTCGCGGTATCCAATTATTTTGATATTCCACCCTTCGCATAAATCTCGTAAAATGCGAGATAACGCAGTTTCGGTCTGCGGGCACAAACGCGAAATCGGGCGCGAGCCTCGTTTTTCAAGCTTCGTGAATTTTTATCGCGCCGCGGCACTGCGTCCGGTGGCGTGTGCCATATTTCCCCGGTCACCCGATAGATTTTAGGCCAAGCAAAAATATTGTCAAGCAAGATAAAGTACAAGGGAAAAAGTGGAGGAAAAAACAAAAAAAAAAAAATGAAAAAAAGGAGGAATAAAAGGACAGAAAAAAGAGAGACAAAAAGGATGAAGGAAACAATGACCGGTCGGTTTCGGATCACCGCAGCCGCCTACCAACTTCTACCTCCTCCTCTTCCTCTTCTTCTTTCCTCGTCTCTTTCTCTAGCTCCCCTTCTCGTTTTCGTCTTTCTTTTAATCGGCCGCGTGCCGTCGGCACAGGGGCGGATGGCAATATTCGAAGCGAACCGAGCCAAGCCAGTTTAATATCAGCAGATCGAGGCACAAATGAATATTCATTAAACACATTTTTCCGATTTTAATTACATCCCCTAAGCGGATCTGGCCTGGGCTTACGCAGCGGTTCCCTTGGCTTCTCTCTGCCTTTCCTTCTCCCATCCGTCTCTTTTCGCGCTTTTTTTCCTCCGCTACTTTCTCTTTCGACTCTGCTCCCGTCCTTTCTTCGCCTCTGTCCATCTCTACTCTACCGTTCCCGACCTTATCATTCGTCCTTTCATTCGCTGTCCCATTCTCGCCGGTTTCCTCGGTCTCTTTGTAACCTATACGTATTTTAATGAAATCCACCGCGGTGCAAGAGCAGCGAATGCCATTATTAATATCACCAGCCTTATCTTTCAGCAGTAACGAAAAATTACTTTGTTATTAATTCCAATGTTCGGCTCTACCCGGTCCATTGTTCGAGTTTCGCTCGTCGAATGAAATTGACGTGATCAGAGTATCGAATTGAAACGCTCATAGTTGGAGAA
This sequence comes from Bombus huntii, assembly GCF_024542735.1. Classification (NCBI taxonomy): domain Eukaryota; kingdom Metazoa; phylum Arthropoda; class Insecta; order Hymenoptera; family Apidae; genus Bombus; species Bombus huntii. Next base: position 4,488,183 of record NC_066238.1, on the reverse strand, counting down.
TTTTCTTTCGAGTCGCAATTTAATTTAAGGAAGAAGAACAAGATAACGAGAAATGTCGAAGTGTTAAAGTATAATTGTCTCTTCGTTCGATGTCGTCGATTTTGTGCCTCGGTAGTCTAAGCAAATTTTCTCCGTTGCTTAATGCGAGCCAAGTGTACAATTTCACGCTGTTTGGCTTCTACTTGGTCTTCTAATTTATCAATTTCGATAATTTTGATTACTAGTCGTTGAATTCTATCGTTGCATTTCTTCTTTAATCGAAGTTTATATTATATTAAAATGCAATGTGTATTATCAATACCTTTTCGAAGCTAATAGTCGCAAGGTTCTATCATTTTTAAAGTCGCAATATAAGTCACATTCGAAAGAATTGAAAAGTTACAGATATTTTCATTCAACAGAAAGCTAGAAAGTTGTAGATCGTTTCATTCGATAATTAAAAGTGGCCTTTCGTTCCAATTCCATTCGACCATCGTTTGTCACATAAAATTTAAACTTTCAATACGTGTATCTCGTGCATCCGGCAGAAATCTACGTTCATCGCAGAGCACGTAAAAACCTAACACCAGATTATCTAAACGATCCATTATTTCGGTCGCTCACGAAACATTCTCGCTCGCTTCGAGGATGCGCATGCATTCAGGCGACGTCGTAACGTCTGAGGAAACGCGACGCGTTCATCCTAAAGGGGCTCGTTAAACAATCGTTCCGGCTGTTTTCAATCCTTCTTCTCTTCTCCAGACACCCCCAAATTTTTCTTTGTGCCATACCTCTCCCCCATTTCTCGGCTCACCCCCTTATTCGCCGTCGCACACAGGATCGCGCACATATGACGCGATGGCGAATGGTGAATCGAGCACGCATGCGCCCGACATCGCGTTTTTTTCTCCTCTTCTTTTTCGTACCCCACCCCAATGGCCAGTTGCAAGACGAGGGGTGGTTTGGTGGTTGGGGGTGCGGGTCGGCGAAGTAAGGGTGTTGCCACGGGCAACGCTAACGAGCTCCATGAGCGACGTTAGATAGAGCAACACACCCCCATGGTACCCTCGGAATTCCCCTCCTTTCCTGCTGCTGCTGCTGCTGTTGCTGCTACGACAAACCCCGTAGAAAGTTGGTTATGTATAAATACTCCCTCTTACGTGTGCTACCGTCTATGCAATACGCGGCGGAGGATGAGAGTATGGCAAAAAGAAAGAAGAAGACGGAGCTCGTGGTTCGCCTGCACGTCTATTCAGACTACTTCTTCTTCTTCGTCTTCGTCTTCTTCTTCTGCTTTTTCTTCTTGCGCTGCTGTTGGCGTTTTTTCTTTTACTTTACAAGCCGTACAGACGTAATTTAACCACTTTCGCGTGCTCTTCGTTTTTCTTGTCGTTACAGCCTGCAGCTTTGTTTCTCGCTGCTTTATGTCACGCCTCCGGTTTTCTCCGTTCCGTTGTTCTTACCGACACGCGAAATTGATCGCGCGTTACCCTGTGAAATTCAAAGCACTCGTTCTCTCGTTGGTGTTCGAACTGGTTAAGTCGTTTCCCGGCGAGGCGAACGGATTTCACGCTGGATTTTGAGGGAATTGTTTTTACGCAATCGTCCTCCGTCTCGTTTCCTTAATGATGCATTTTTACATATAATGTACGTTGTTTTGTCTGTATATGAGATCAATTTCTCATTATATATACTTTGGAATTAAACTATTGGAATACGGAAACATCATATTTATAGTTTTTTTTATAATTATTCGTCGGACGATTATTGTATCATAATTGCATCACAGTGTACAGAGTTCTTCGTTTTTGCTCCAGAATGATGAGATAGAAATACGTCTATTGAGTTCTATTATTTTTCTGTGACGAACGCACGTAAATATGTTGTTAAATCACATTTTCTATGTTAATGTTCGTCTACTTTGACAGAGTATTATAAAATTGCTTCACAGTATTATTCTTCCACTTTAACCGTTTTATAACAGTTTGTAAGTAATTTTATGCTACCCTTGCTCTACCGCAACAGTTTTAAAATAACTTTGAAATAGCTTTATACCATTGTTTATTCACTTTATAGCTTCGTAACAATTTTTAAACAGTTTTATACTACTCTTTATTTTATAACAGTTTCATAATATTTTTTAAATATTTTTCTTCCGTCTGTACAAACATGTTTCATCATTTTACGTCACTTTTTTCATTTTCCGTTTTCTTCACTGTGATGATTAGGTGATCTTCGTTCATAGGATAGACGATGTACGTTAATAGATACTTAAGAATTCGCGGCCGAAGGAATTAATTCGAGTTAAAAGGGTTCTTTTCTTCAGGAAGATGTTCAGGGTGAGGATCACGCTGCTAGGGGTGAATCAGCGGGGGGTTTACCGGCCGCGACGGGTTGTGGGAGGGTGATTGTCGGAGCGGGAAGGCAATTACGTAATCAAGTAATTAGTCCCTGACCTCGGTTAACAGGTTTCACCGTGCCATTCAACCGTCCTGATTTCCTACAGAATCTCGGTTTCCTTCCTTTTTCGCTCCTTCGTGAACGATCCTCGCTTTAATGCGCGTAGCAATAAATTTCCACGATCCGAAATTTTTCTCTTTTCTCGATTAGTTTCTCTGATACATACATTTTTCGCGTGGTTATAATTTATTAATCGAAAACCACACGAAAAAAATATGCTGAATCTATTCCTGTTGATTTTCTGATTTTCGTGTTGAAAGGAAGTTCTTTGATAGGAAATAATTAATAATAATAAAAAAAAAGAGAAATAATTTGTTATCTAAGACATAGAGTCTTTTAGAAATACTTTATATATTCACCAAGTTTTACGACAAAAATGAATACAACCAATGTTGTAATAATCAATAGTTCGAAATGTTTAAGAGTGTGCTAAAAATATATATTTAATTTCATTGCATTGAGTCTTAAAACTGTCCTTTGTAACAGACAGAAAATGTGATTTACATATATCGTGTCTTTTTCCTGTGACCTTCGTTTAAATATTGTCCAAATATGAACGTTGTTAAAGAATAATTTAACTTTTTTTTCTTTTTTCATTTTTCTCAGATCGACTTCTTAGTCATTCGGAATAAAATTGATACTGTTTTGGTTTAGTATACATAGACCAGAATCTTCGAGTAATTCGATTATGTTTTCCTGTGGTCCTTGGATATTAGTTACTATTATTACATATTAGTTGGTGTTACTGCTGTGTCTAGAATTTTTATATGAAATAATAAATAAAAGAGAAAGATAGTTTTCTATTCAATTAACACATCATTAACTCATTAGTGACTTTACATTGTAAAATTATTTCGACGACTTAATCGTTCTTTCTCGTTTTACCGAAAATGGAAGAAACACGCGAGGTCAGTGCAATAAAACTAGGAAATGAACGAGCCAGGGTTTGCGCAAATTAAAAGATTCCTTATAGAACCATTCACGTTTCGTTTGATAACCAAGAGCGGACGAATCATAATGCGACGGAATGAACCATCATAAAATAGTTGCGTGTCTACCATGACAAAGTAACGCGATTTTTTTCGTGCGAGGAGTGGAATTCATGTAGAAATATTTATTGGAGCGAGAAATGTGTAGACCGCTTTTTTTCTCCTTTCCCCCTCCGATACGAAAGTTTTGAGCAAATTTTTAAAAGCACGATAAAAAGACTAGATGAGGTAACGAGAGGACGGGCAAACGAGATTCGCGCAAATTGGAGAGTTCCTTTTCGCAAATACAGTTATGAGAAAATCGTTACATTTGAACTGCGTATATTATACATACGCGATAAAGAGAGGAAAAAAAAATGGAAAAGGAGAAGAAAAATTATGTTCTCACTCTTTGTGGAAACGCGTACGGTTTTTCCTAATGAGATATTTTTGTGCTTTAGAGGGGAAAAGGAGCCATTTAGCCTTATAACGTGAATTATGATTTTTGAAATATCGAAGAGAGTCATGTCGCTGTATCAAAAATATCGATGACCATATATGTACAGATATATATGTATAGATATATTTATCTGTCTCCTTTGCGTGGAACAAATGATTGTTCAGACTGAATAAAGAAATATTGATAATTCAGGTAATTATTATATGATAAGATTTGTAATATATGACTTATGGCATAAAATATTTGTGTGTGATGATTGAAAAAAACGTTCATACGATAATCAATTTTAAATCATTGATCAAAATATATACATGAGTTTTTATCATCCCATTATTCTGTTAGAAAAGGCACTGTTTGCTTGAAATTGCACATATTTTATAACCACGTTCCTCGTGTGTATTAATAATAAATAAACGAGTGAGATATATATCTATATATATCTATGTATATAATATTCGCGAAACATAGCAGTTTCGTATATCAAAGACTGTACGAGGAGAGTTGCCAGAGAATTTAGAATATTTCATATCTTCTTTGTTCTACGAGGAACATTATGAGCGTCCCGTCTTCATCCCAAGAAATGAAAAAAAATCCCGCGAGCACACGGGACAAGAGGGTGGCTGCAGAGGGGTGGGGCTTGACATCGAAGGCAAGAGAACAGACGGAGGGAACCTTACTTATTGCTATGTTTTAATATAACGATGCTATAACGATGCTTCGTCTGCTGTTACGTTTATTCTGATGTTGCTTCCCCCCTTCTCTCTTCCCATCGTTCTCTTCTTCCTGGTTTCGCTTCAATAATCCATTCGTGATACTTGTTTTCCGTGTGTTGGTAAATCCGCGACGTCATCGTTGCCCGACATACTCCTGCTGTTCTTGATTTTTCGCTGCAGTATCGTTCGATCCAGTCGCGTGACGATTGCTCGAGCTTCCCATTATATTTCCAGAGATCAACCCTATGTATGCAGCAAATATTTCACAGTTTGAACGAATACGCTATAAAGTATCGATGGACCAATGAAAATATCGCGTAAGTTGCATTGTTCGATTGAGTATTTTCGAGATTTTATAATTTAGTGAAAAATTAGGAAAACCAGATAAAATTTTCTGTTTCATAGGTAATAAGTATCCTATAGAATGTAAGATTTATTCTATCTATTGTTTTTACAATTTTTATTCATGCTATAGAAACTTTCGTCATTTAATAGAAGAATTACAGAAAAATAACGAAATTTTTCTACAGGCAAAAGGATTTTACATATTTTTAATACAATTCTTATCAAGAGAATAGATACTCAGTTGTATAAAATTTTGTCATATGTAAAAGTTCACAATTATTTTTTTCAAATTCTAATACCCATTAGTCATAAAATCTTGTTTTGTCCGACATACTATGGTAATATTATATCTTCGTAAAAATATTAAATGATAGAAAGTCGTGAAACGTTAACGATGGCACTCAATGACGATCGCACTTCATGGCACTCGAGTTTTCAAATATTTTGCCAGAGAATAAATTATTTCTTCATTCGACGGTTGTCTAGCGAGAGCCGTATGTCTCCGATGAGTTGCAACTGTGAGGGTGCAGGATTGGAAGGACGAAGATAACCCGGCAGCGAAGAAGAAATGATCAACGAGGAGGAAGAGTCACAGGCGGCGGAGTGTTCTCTCTCGATTATTGTGCATAGCACAAAGCACGGTTCTTTCTCCGTTTCTTTCTCTTCTCTTTCCTACCGTCAACCTCCCTCCTCTGACTATCCTTCTGTATCAGTTTCTCCACTCGGCGTCCTCATCTTGCTGGATAATACCGGCTTGGATATAATAATACTCCCGCGCAAAACACAATGCGATATTTTCTCTTGGTAAATTATCTCTGTGTTGCTTTCTCAAGCTTCTGCTCCTTTCCACCTACTCTGCCTTCCGTCGTCTCCCTTTTGACGATTACTTACTCGCCCTTTGCCCACCTTTCTTGATCCTGCGATTTGTCTCTTGGCAATACGTCCTCTACCGAATGCACCGTAGATTTTGTTTAGTAATGAATTGCCAAGTTATTTCACTAGAAATACTGCCAATTGTTTGATAGACAATTGTGAAAAGAGCGTTATAGAATGATCTATGTATATGTAAGCATGAACGAAGGGATTGGTCAATGAATAATAGTCGAAACGCGGAGAAAAATGTGAATTGAATTAAACAAAAGTTCCATTCTAAGGATTTTTAATTGGAGCATTTTGACGTTTACAATTTAGGTGTTTACAATTTTTATTGACAAAGAGTACCTATCTATAGAAGTATAGAAAGATACACACAGAAAAGTAAGATTATCAACGGTGGAATTACGAAATCTTTACTACTTTTGCAATTATTAAAATTATTCCACGTGCTCTTGATAGAATTAATATTGCCTTTCATGGAAACGTGATTACGTGTATATACTTTTGTTCTTTGATTATACCACTTCCACTAGAATAATTTTTATATGATACGAATAGTAATAATTTACGTACATGCCACGGATTGACAGCTCTAGTTCTCCGTTGAATGCTGATTATACATTTTTAAATAATCGAACATGTCCAATCGTCGAAATAAAATCGCGAGTTATTTTTCTGCAGAAAAAATGTCAACAATACAGCAACAAAATAGAAAATCTACGGAAAGCAATTGTATCTTTATCAATCGAACGATCTTTGAATTTTCACCTCTTCAGTTTTCATGCATCAACGTACGTCGATAGTAATGCACATATAGAATTGTACATACATACGTAGATATATTCTATGCGCTCCGAATTCTTTTATTTTTACAGTCTACGCTGCATGGCGTGAAAGCAATCCGCGCGAAAGCGGAAAGCACAAACAATCTGGCGCGTTCGCGGATGACAAATGTTTTCGTTCCGCGGTGCCATCGAAGTGTAGCACTTTTAAATCCAATTCCTATAATGCCCGCCTCCCCCGTACACCCCTCATCGACCATCCCTGCGTCTTTTGCTCGGTCTCTAGCCAAGTGGAGGCGGCGAAAAAGGGGGGTTGCGAGCATGGCCGCAAGCGCGTCCAAACAAACCTAGACCGATGGATTTCAAGCGCTTCGGCTTTCCAGGGATTTGAGGAAACGGGCTTGTATACCCCAACCGGTCGCCCGTTTTCCGCAGCGTGGAATCCTCGCTCCGGAAAGAAACGCGATGATTGTATGATAATGCAAAACCGAGCTTCCCCTAAGATACATTTTGGCGGATTGAAACTGTCTAGATCCTCTAAGACGACGCTTCCCAACCTTTTTTTCAATTGCAATTCCTTTTTGCGATAGCCGAATAATCTCTGATTTCTCTATATATTATGTTTCTATTTTTTCATTTATTAAAGATTAGTGTCATCGTTGGTGGAATATAGCAATGTGGCTGTATCAACACTAGAATTATTTCCTAAATGTGTTATACAGGGTGGTTGGTAACTGGTGGTACAAGCGGAAAGGGGGTGATTCTATGCGAAAAGAGAAGTCGAAAATATAGAATAAAAATTTTAAAAAAATTTTTTTTTTTAATTTTTCTATCGAGACAACGATCTACAGTGAGATCCGTTACAATGTACCGCACGCGTACCGAGCGAAAATTCAAAGTCGATTTTCTCGAAAACAAAGCCTCAAACGAACAATTTTTATTCTATATTTTCGACTTCTTTTTTCGCGTAGAATCACCCCCTTCCCGCTTGTACCACCAGTTACCAACCACCCTGTATATAATAAAATTATAAAAATACGACGAAAGGAGTTTTTATTTTTGTGATTATTCAAAAATAACGCGATTATCCATTAACCACTGTATAACTTAACGATTGCTAGTATAAGCGTCCAGAATTACGTGTTTAAGTAACTATATCAATTGCGGATTAAAATAAACGTTAAAAATGTGCAACTAAAAATAACCACGATAACCAGGAAAAGGGTCACGACTCACAAGTTGATAACCACGGTTCTAAGACGTACGAACGAGAAACTCGACCAAATTCGTAGCTCTGATTTCTTTTTTCAAATGATATCCAAGATTGTAGAGCAACATTTCATTCCGGGGACAGGAGAAGGAATATATAAATTTTCGGGGCTGGGAATTTCAGCTGACAAAGCGAGTAATTTCATCGTCGGACGCTCGGTTCCTTTGAAACGGACATGGTTACGCGCGAAATTACGAAACCGTCGGAGTAAAACGTTCTTCGCCGACTGTAGAATATTTCGTGCGCATTTTTCCGACATACTCCACGACAATGTTTCGTCTGTATTCGGTGAATGTCTTTTGCATATAAAAGAAAATCGGGAACAAATACAGAAAACGATATACGTGTATCTGTCTATTATTGTTGGCGTTAGTTGAACTGTAAATTCTCGTAAAACGAGAGATGTGATGGTTAGAACACGTCGAATACAGTAGAACAATTAAACATCAGTCTCCAAGAAACCAAACTCGGCTTTCTATGCAGTTATCGATTTCGCTATTATCTAGATACGTAATTCATATACAATATCTCAAAACAAAAATCTTATTTTTATAAATTTATTTATCATAATAGGATAGCAAGAATGATCGCAAATGTCGAGATATATTTTTTTAAATTTCATCTGTAATCGTCAATTTTTCATCCGTTCCATTTCATGGAATTAAACAACATGGCTTCTGAACGACTTATATATACATTCTTGTGAGTGCAGTTACACAGCACGCATTTCGATCTTCAGGTATTCGATTCGTCAGAAGGACAGTTCTTCAGAAAGTGCATCCATTGTGACAACAATCTTAAGCAAAGGATCGGCCGGAAATTACTAATTCCGTTGGTCTTCTTCGCGATGTTACGGAGTCGGTCGCGTGCAAATCCACGAGGAGGAAGAGTCACACACAGTTGCTGTCGCAAAATAATCCCCTATACCGGCTTATTGATCAGATCACAAGTCGTTGGAGCACGCCACCCCATTTCGTCTACCCCTCTCTGCCCCGGTCTTCCCACCTCCCCCTCCCCTCAGCGCTCAGAAACCGGGCATTTTTATTCGTGCAGTTTCACCCCCCTCGTCCTTCCTTCCTTCCTTCCATCTCGCCTCACCTCCCCCACAGCCGCCCTCTCAACGACACTGGGGTGGCAAAGTCGTGAGAGCGCCATTTTTTATTTCACCTACGTCGAGGAACGGCCGCATGGAGATTCATTAATAACAAGCTGCGGCGGTTCCTACGAGGATTAGAGAGAGAAGAAGCGAATCCTCGATTGAGGGGTGTAGGGGTGGAGGGAGCGGCCGGAGGGAGGCGGGCTCGTTTGTTAGGTGGGATCAATCCTCGAACGAATATCGGGGGAAAAGGAAAATTGCACGAGTCGAAATATTCGATGGATTAGAGGACACGTGCCAGCTCACCACGACTTGCCGGCGAGTCTGAAGGAAATTGCTAAGAAATTTTAATAAAGGTTCCCGTGGCTCGGTCGCGGCTGTAATTCAGGGGGGTTGCTTTATCGCTCCGTGCACGGCTCCGTTTGATTCCGTGCGTGATTATCGACGAGTGTAATGCTCCTCTATGTATGCGAATAAAAAAAGTTTCTAAAAGTAGTTCGTCTGGGATGAAACCGTAAGTTTTAAAATGGCACGCTGTCGCGTATCGGGAATTCCAGACATCTGTAATTCAAATACGAGAGAAGTCGACGCGACCGCGCAGAGTCGGATAAGGTGTTTTATTATGCGTCAACATATTACTCTTCTCCTTCTTTTCTTTTTTTTCTGGTCGGCCGTTTACTTCTCCCGCTCCGCCGACACTTTTATTTGGTCGATCCTAAGGGTTGGTCTCTCCGTCGAGAGAAGTGCCTTAGGGTGGGCCGTCGCTGTTGCAACGAAGAAAGAGGATTTTTGGTATTTTTCGCGAGAGCAGGGAAACAGAACGGCCGGGCGGAAAAGGACAGATTATAGCTGGTGGGGGTCGGTTAAATAAGGAACAGAAATAAATAGGAAGGGAAGAAAAGAGCTCGTTAGGGGGTCTCCGTGAGTTTCTGAGTACCCAACTACCCGGCCAAACCCTCCCTCTTCTTTCCCTTCGTTCCTCCTTTCCTTCCTGTTCTTCTTCTTGTTCTGCCTTCGTCTCTTCCTCTCGCTTTCTCTCCCTCCCTCTCTATCTCTCTTTCTCCTTCTCTGTCACTCTATTCCTCTACGTTTCACAGGCATTCCGTGTCATTCCTTTTGCGTCCTTCAATGATATTTTTGACGTTGCTGTTTATTCTTTTTATGATTGTCACGCCGAGACAAGCTTATCAAAAGATTTGTACCGGAGACTAATTTGTTCAGGGTAAAAATGGCTAAAGATGATGCCAACACACTACTTCACTCAGATATGTAAACTAGTATTGTTTCATAGGATACAGCTAACGATTGTATATCCAAATTAAATTAACTAAACTAAATACAAAGTAATGATTGATAGCGTATTTTTATACATTTATGAAAAATGTTTAAATGTAGAAATATACAGAATGCACATAGTATACAAAGATGTATGAAAGATTCAAAACATGATACTTGTTACAATTCCTAACAAGCGGATCAAATCTTTTCTTTAGTTGTGTCACGAAAATACGAATTCGGAAAATCGAGAAGCTGAGTGAATTATTAAAGACAAACCGTCGTACCACCGATCCGGAAGTCAGAAGAACTTTTTAAGAACTCGTTTAACAGGCTATTAATCGTTTCTGGGGGCTTGAAATTTTAACGGGTTAATTTTTCCCACTATACATAGGGTGGTCGGGATGCGAGAGGGCGATGCGGAGGATGCAACCCTTTCGTCACGGAAAGGAAGGAAGGAAGGAAGGAAGATCGTCGCCCTGGCAAAGGGTCGGCCAGGTTTTGTCGGGGGCTTTCGTCGGTGAGTTTAACGGGGTTTTGCTGGTCGCTGGATCGAGGGTTTAGCCTAGGTGGAAAGAGGTGGTTTAGCGAGTTACGAGCAATTGCCCACCGCCATTCTGCGCCATTGCTTCGTTCTTTAACCGACCAGCCACTTTCTCACCCCCTAAGACCAGTCTCCTATCCCCCTTGCGTGAGAGGGTAAGCGCTTGATAGGAACCGGTGAAAATTGCGTGATTAACCGAAACCATTTCCCTACCAGGTTCATCAGTACGCTCCTGCGACCACAAGGATTGGGATGCCTTCGGGTTATTTGGCCACGGACAATCCTGAAGGACCACGACGTCATCCTGTTCCAACCGTGTTTAGAGGATTGATCCACTGGTGAAGGAAGAGGGTCGTACTTACTTGGTTGGAACGAATGGAAGATCGTCCAATGTCCAATGAAGTTGTCGTTCGTTTCGAACGATCTGTTTTGCGGTTTTATTGTCGTCGATACCAGCGATCGATGGACGAAAAGTTATCGCAGGGTCAAAGGGGACGAACCCTTGAGATTACGTTATAAGTCGCCATGATAGTAGGGATGTATTGGGTGTGAGTGGAGTAGCGTTTGTGTGTAATGGAAGGTAGTGATGTGATGTGATGTGATGTATATAGATGTTTGGAGGAAACGATGAAATGACATTAACATTTTGTTACATTACATTACTCGTTACATGGTGTTATTATTACGAGAATAACATTACGTTCAGCGAAGTTTGATGTAATTTTATACGTAAGAATAAGAGGAATGATTTTACGCTATAGTTTTCTCTTTCTCTCTTCTTACGTTGGTTATTTTATGTTCATTATAATTGTATTTATAGCAGGTTAGAGAATATTTTGGTATACCTGTTACGTGCAATTATTAAATATCCTTATTTTAAATTACATATATATGATATTTATAGTTTTTTATTCTAAAGTAGCTGCTGATATGAAAATATTTGCCAACGATGTCTTTCTTACATTATGAAAATAAAAATGACAATGAGAATACCAAGGTTAGTGTTCTCTCGCTTCATTTTCCTTTCCTTTCTACTTAAATTTGCCGCAGATCGAATTATCCGGCAGTCGCGAAATTACGCGAGCAGAATCAGCGCGAGGAACGAAACGAAGCGCAAAGCTTAATGTGGATAATCCGCGGTTGATTGGTTCAATTAAAGGTGTCCAGACGGGTATAGACGATTCAACAGTACACACTTTGATTTTTGTCTCCTTATACAGCGGCGAGATATTTGTTCACAAACTGTACATGAATTTACACAGATCTTTTTCTACAACTTAATTTTGGTTATAGAAAACCATCTCCTTTTTGAATAAAATAAAAATATATTCCTAAGACACTTTGCACTAAGATAATCCTGCTTTGCAATAATAATACTATATAAATAATATTTAATTATTACGTATTAAAAAGCACCTATACCTATGTATATTTTAATTATAAATCCTAGGTTCTTCATCGAAACGATGATAATTATTCTTTTGTACCCATCTATATTAGATAAAGCTGTATTTGTTCTACATCTAAATTATGCGAACAATATCTATCGGTTTTTGAAATCATATATAATACAAATTTATATATAGATATACATCACAGATACATTGATGTATAATATTTACGTTAATATCGTTAAGGGATAAAAATTCTCACGTTATTACAAAATATCAGTTTACAGCAATATAAATTTTTATAAATTGCACACACCGTATATTCAAGCCCTATTCTCAAAAACCCAAGAAATAAAAATAATATTCAGCTAATAAAAATCGAGCGCTGACCAGGAATACAGTGGACGACAGTCGGAAAAACAGTTCACGCGATCAATAGCAAAAATAAAAAAATGTTAACGAGCCTTCTATCGGATGTTAGTGTATTTAAGGTAAAGAGCATCGTCGTCCACGTTTTCCTTGGTGTTTCTCGATCGGTCTCATTCCACTGTCTCCTCTCGAGACATAGCTTAATAGTCCTGTCGCTATCTTGTATTGTAATCAGAGGGTGATAGCATGGCTTCCTGCTGCTGCTGCTGGTGACCCAACACATTCGCACGGCATTAATATTTGATCATGGCTGGCGGGGGTATGTGTATGTTCGCTCACGCAGAGAGGGCGGGGCGAAAGCACACGAAGAAATGTTACCAGGCATGAGGACTATGGACATTCCTTTCCGTTCGAATTTTCGTAATTTTCGTTCCTCGGGAAAATTCGATTTTATAGATGTCGTTTTAAAGATTAGGAAAAATTCTGTACAATCTGGAATTTTATAATTGTCGCGGAAATTTGTTATATTGATATCTCCCTACTAAACCGATGTTTACAGATTTTTTAAAGTAACAAAATATATAGTAGTTTGATGCTCTAGTTTTAAATTCGATTAATTTTTATTTATATTTAAAAACGAAGTATATTATATCTTAAGGCCTTGTTAAATATGAACTAATACAGTTGTACGTAAGTTGCAATATAATAGTTTAAAGTACATTTTATTCGAGTCAGAATATTTTTCTAAGCGAGAAATCTGTAGCTATCCGTTGAGGCACGTAAATCTCTTACTTTTAATTTATTATTTTCATTTCTGTAAAAATCTAATTTAGTCGATTATAAAAATTGATTTAGAATTCTCTTAGTAATTATCCCTTCAAATAAAAAGTATAGCCAAATAATTCGATGTAATCAAAAATGTACTGTTTATTATAGGTAATTAAAGCAACTTGCACATCATATGCTTTCATTTCCGCTAAAACACTTGCACCAGAATAATTTCTTCAAATTGTACAATTACTATTATCATACATTTCCTTCAAAATGAAGTCCAAGAAATTACATACCGACAACGATTATTGCTGTTATTTTCCTTAATATTTATGAGATTCTTGCGTTGAAGACGACGATGTAATGTGAGGATAATCGAAGGCAATATTCATGGGCTGTAACACGTGGCGCGTCTATGATCTGATTTCAGCCCGTTCCCTTCACGGTAGCGACGGTATAATGTAATCGGAGTCGCGCAAGCACATTAGCTCGAAGCCACGGCCTGGATATCCTACCGTGTTATGGACCGTTCTAATTGTCCCTTAGGAGGCGATGTTTGCACAGGCGAAACTTTTTCTCCCGTTTCTTCTCGTGTACACAAAATTATTTCTCGATCCGTCAACGAGAGGCGAGTGTAAATATCGAGTTTCGTCGTGAGAGGGAAAGAGTTTAGCGTGGAATTACCAGGTGGAGACAATGATTGAAAACGTACACGAGAGAAAAAGCAGCAGAAAGAAGGAAGCATAAACCTTATGATTCTCATCCTTTGTCAACATGTATAATCAATAACGCTTTTAATATCGTGCATTTTTCTATTAGATATAATGTACTAGCGCTCGCTAATTAAAGTTTTTCCACACTCTTGACCAACAGATATCGTTTTTCTGTGAGAAGAGAGATTTCGATTCGCTGGTTGATCGAAACGCAAATATTTTCTCTATATCGATCGTTGATATAACGGAACACGCGGTTTACACGGTTAAAAAGTAAGAAAAATATTTGACGAACCTGACGAGATTATTCGTGCGGACATATAGATACGATACTGTATCCTGTTACTGAAATACAATTATAAGGGATGTTAGACGCGTTTTAGAATATTGGCAGTAAAATCCACGAGAAAATAATTCCATACAGAAAGCTAAAGGCTATAAAATATCTTTTCGAAGGAACGTATAAGTACGTCTATAGTCTGAGAATTGCTAGAACATACTACTTGCATTAGTACTTCTCGGCATGATACCGAGCATATACTGTACGTGATAAACATCGTTGTTCTTGAAATTTATTTTTACGAAATTTATTTCTTTCATAAGTTCTTTCATAAGACAGAGATCAAGCGAATCCAATATTTATAATTAAGGACAATGTTTTTCGTTTAATACAAAAATTATTTAGAAAGTTTCTGTATCATTGTGACATTCTATGTTTGTCCCGTAATAAAAATATGAAATTAAATCAATTAATTTTTGTATGTAAAAATAGTTCTTTTTCTATTATTATCTTGTCAGCGGTATCCTCTATCATATTATATTCGGTTTTTATAAAATGGAATCATAGATAAAATCATGTATCCTAGAATATATTTTTGGTTTCATCCTAAATCATCCCGCGTTAATTTTATACTTTATTTCGATAATTGGGTATAACTCGGCTTGTTTACGTTCACAGGAGCGAATCGTTCGTTCTCCTCAGGATGACGTTAATTAGGCTGTCCCTGGTCCCTACTCGAGGGTCGTTTAGGTATCACCCCACGATTATATCGCATCTCCAGAAAGACAACGTTTAGCAAGCCTACCCGCTGTGACTTTTCTTGCCTATAATTGAGGTCGGCCGTACCCATTTGTCTCTACATTAAAACGAGACGATCGTCCGGTCTCTTCCGCCTTTGTTCTATTTACCTGCCTCATAAAGATCCTAATACACTTTGTTCTACTATAATCAAGATTGAAAAATATCCTTTACTTGTTTGTGTAGAATATTAGGATATTAAAACGCAAAACATTGTTTGATATTATTGGAAATGAATGGCAGGATAGCTATAAGAATATTGTACTGACTGCCTGAACATTATTTCTGTTTCTAATTATGGTTAAAAAGTAATAGATATATTGTAAATCGTTGGAGTAATTTTTATATTTTTTGATCGCCGATTTTTTACATTTTTAACGAATTAATTAGTAGATATGTAACAATTTTTATATCATTAACTAATATTTTTAGAAATTTATATATTATACTATCGTATAGTCTGTATTAACTTTATTATATGGGCTATGCTGCGTTTTAAAGATCATTAATTACATTATGTGCTATGTACTATTAGAAATATTATTAACATTCAACAAATAATTCAGTTTTTAAAACTATCCACTTCTAAACTCCAGTCACAAACAAATACCTCCGTCAGAAATTCCACTCTACCAAAAAAGAAAATGAAAAGAATCTCCGTCATATCATAAATTCGGCACCATAAAGGACTCATAATATATTCCTTGAACCTAATCATTGAAGGGGAAATTTTCGACTTTTTGGTCGGCGTGAAGCTTGATCGACCGGTCAAAGGAAATCTGCGACTTCCAGTCATGGAAGCGTGCAACAAAGTCGTTGTCAGTTAGTATATAAAGAAACGACAGAGGTGGCGAGGATGGGAAGCCTGGCAGACGGAGCATAACCGAGTCTTCTGGCGTGAGGTGAACCATGAACGAGGCTCAATCTGCTGGAATCCTGAAGAACGGACATTGATCCACTTCAGGACCGGCTCGGCAGCAAATCGTCTGGAAGATCGTCTTCTAAAAGGACCAGACACAGAGACCGTGGCCTGCCACGCGTATACACACACACACACACACACACATATATGCATATATATTTGCTGAGCTGAGTATATAGTTCCGGCCAGAATTTCTGTGCACACATAAACACGAGAGTACGTCGATCGAGCGTGAGAACGTCCTTTGCCAGCCCCCGATTCTTCAAGCTTAATTGGTCCGCGAGTCAATTTGAGAACCGAAAAAGGAAGAACAGGTACACCGCATAGACGTGGCTTCTTCCGCTCGTGGAGATCTCCTGTAATTTAGCGTTAGACGATGGAACGTTCGACCCGAGTCAAGGTCGGTTCAGAACAGAATAGAGCAGAATGATCAAAATGATACGAGCCGAAGATTGGAAGAAGTCTATTATCGGGAAGATCGATCGTTGGAAATCGATTGGATGGTACTTTTCATCCAGAGTTAAAAATTTAATGGATGCCTGAAAAGCACGTAAGACTTATTTTAATATTGAGTGAATTTTGATGTAAAAAAATATACCTTCCGTTGCACGAAGAAAGCTATTGCCACTCTCATTGCTTGATCGCAAATTCCTGTGTCCCGAAATTAATAAATATTAAAGTAATAAGATATACGAATATTAAGATAAGTCTTTGTTCAGTTTATACATGTTTATCGCATGAAAATTTATTCAGAAAATTCTAGTTTTTGAAGTAACGACTGCCTCTATCTATGATCTTAATCGATGCCTCTCTATTAGTCGCCCAATTTTCTTGAGAGACAAATGACGTTAGTCGATTATGTGTGAATCAAGTGGACAGTAAATTCTTCATAAAACGATTGCTTGGATGTTATAATACTTCACTGACGATGGAATTTACTGGGTTTTTACAGAATCCCATTATAAATAGGCATACGACAATACATATTTTCTAAATCTAACCGACTGATAGTTATTCTACAATTTTATTATTAGAAAAAAGATCTGTCTCCGAAAAACCTAAGCTTGGTATTTAATTAATTTCTATATGAATATCTTCTGTTGCACGAAAGAAACTACTATCACGAGACAAATGGAAGAACGATCTTTGATCACAGATTTCTCTTTTACCTACCAAATCGTTCAAAAACGCCTTCGTCGAACTTATCCGCCTATTACTCTCTTCCTGGATCAGCAAATCGACGTTTCGCCGCGCAGATTCCGGGGAAGTCATCTAATACAATTTTCCAGGAGCGTTGGAAATTCAAAGGATCGGAAAGAAGTCGTCGAGTCCGCGTCTCTTTCAGACGAAAGATTAATTGATACGTCTTCGGTGATCCCTGATGGAGTTTGACAGTAATCGGTTCGCAGAGGCGCGCCACTTTGTGAGTCGGTTTTTGCCGGCTCATCTTGTTCGGGAAAACCTAGGGGCAGGGAATAAAAAGTGGTGTAATCTAACAGACGATTGGTTGAGAATGGGCCCGGTGTCGGTTGAACGATTTTGCCTGCGGGCGACATGTGGACAGGCAGCAGCAGGTGATTCCGATGTAACATGAAAGTGTGAGCGCTCGTCTGCGTATATACCTGGCTTGCGTGCATTTGCACGCGACCACACTGCACCCACGTGTCGTTCTTCAAACCTCGTGCATCGCGTTGGAACGATAGCGGGCCATTAAGCGCAACGAATTGCGCTGGACAGTGTCCAGCTCGGGAGCGCCGACGAGAGCCGGTCTTTCTGTCGAGATAGCCATCTTCGTATGGAAATTTATTTTTACGGCTCCATATAAGTAGTCACGTATGTTGAAAAAAGAAGGAGACGAAGAAAAACCACGTGCACGTGAGCGAGGCAAAGGTGCTTCGTTAAGATAGATTTATGTGGAACGAAAAGCTTTTGGATGCTCGAGTATTTCGTTAGTATATATATCTTGTTTATCTATTTATTTGCTTATTTTACGTAGTGGCTGTGAAAACTATATTTGCGTATCATTGTATTTATTACGTAGCATTTCGATACTAATTAATTAGATCCAAGCGTATTAAATTTCATAATGATGAAACGTATTAGATTTCAAAATTAAATATAAAAGCGCTCCACTGAAAAATAAAAGTATGAATTGAATTTAATTATAAACAGTAGGAGATACATATTATTTAAGAAAAAGGGAGAAGATAAAATTCAATTAACGCGGTCCAGACACGTACAAGCTACTTGATTTAAGAATCCTTCAAAATGGATAGATAATTTTGTACGAAAGGTGACGAAAAATATAACAATGATACAAAATATCATAAAAATTAATTTTTACGATTCAACAAATTTTTATCCGTATCTTCGCGATATTTTCTCTTAGTTTTAACTATTAAGAAACGCTATGCGCGTTTCCTAGCCGTCTGATAGGCTCTAATGGCAAGCCTAAAATTTGAGTCAATAAACGACTCGATCGATTTTCGATTAATCAGCATACGTGGAGTCACACGAGCGCGAATCAGCCTTCTCACCCTCCGTGGTCCCCTTTTCGCTCTCTGGTTCCACTTTGTTGTCTCGCGACAAGTCCAGTACACAATCAAGACGAGCGGATACTGTTTACGAAGCGTCGCATCAACGACGACAGGCTAATGGCTTCAAGACATTAAGTTAATTGCTCGGCACATCGTACCTATGTACTCGCATTTGCGTGTGCGACGAGCCCATCTTTCTTTCCCTATCTGCCTTCCGCATTCCCTTCCCACCTTTCTTCTGTCGTCACGTAATGTTCTCCGTAATGGAAGCATCGTAAAGGACATAAGTGCTTCCAGCGTGGACTTTTCGCGGAAAAGAGCCTCATCTTCCTCGTCAATATTCGATCCATTAAAGTGGAAGTTTTCAGACAGGTCGTCGTACTCGCGGCCGTTCATTTGAATCTAACCCAGCGCGACTTGCTTCGAGTTACAGAAAATATTTTTCCGTCCCGTTCACACGGAGGGATGATTTTGTCGTTAACTGCGGAACTCTTGTAATTTCGCATATTCTTAACGCTGTCACAATGTATAAATTTTACGAACGATAATAATAATAATAACAACAATAATTATTATCATGACTTTAATACGCGAAAATATTGTACAAGATGAGAGTAAAATTTAATAACATGTAAAAAATACTGTGTTAAAGGCAATATACAAACTTGATAAATTAGTTAATCGATAATATATTCAAATTGTGCAAGCACGTTAATAATAAAAAAAGAAGAAAAAAAAATTATAAAAAATAAAATTGTAAAAGATTCGACAATGTATTAATAATAGAACCAGAAACAAAAGACACGACAATGTAATTAACGAATTATGTCGAATAACGAACGAATTAAGGTATAAATTGAAAGTAATGATTACGAGAGCAGAGAACATGGATGAAATGACGAGATAAATTTATGATATCGTTAGTATACTTGTAAATTGAAAATATCATTCGACGAGACATAACATTCTCCTTCTTATACTCGATTTGCTTTTCTTTTTTATTTCTGTCTGCGATCGTGAATCGAGACGGAGCGAAATTATAACTCCCGTACATGGGGCGTACCGTTTAATGGATACTTCAATTAAAATTGGTCCAATCGGGGACGGGTTAATTAAAACAGTATTTACAAGAGACATGAAATTTAATAGAAAATTCTTCCGTTCATCCGGCCTGTTGAAAGTCATAATGCCGATTATGTAACCGAGAAGCAAGAAAGCAGCAACGTGGCATTCATTAATTCGGCGATGGGACGAAGACCGCGACGGAGCGGGTTAATCGTTATAGAAGAAACTGCTGACGAATTCACGAGCGAGCCTTATAAATATGGATGCTTTCGAAGAGCTGGCAAGGCCCGCTGCTATAACTTAACCTAGAATAATTGTAGAATTATTTCCCACGGAGCCGATCCAGAGCTACCCGGAGATTTCCTACTTTCGAACAATTTTCTTAACGACGCGACGCCGAGAAAATGCTGTTGAATCGAGTCACTCGTAATGCATATTAAATGAGAAATTTTTCGTCGTCCACGTCTCGTTAAGGAAAATATGCACGCGATCGACGATATTTTGATCGTAACTTGTTTTTCTTTATTTCTTATTCTTGGCTATTGTATGTTTTATTAAATATTCAAGATATTCGAATAGAGTTAAAATATAATTTTTATTGTATTATATTATTTCATATCTACGAACGAAAATATATATATAATAGTTTAGAATTTCACAACGTAGATATATAAATATGTAAAATTTTTTAACGATTTGATCAACAATATTTTCACTGTAGAAAGAAAAACAGATTAGACGATAGAAAGGTTAATTTATACTTCTTATATTAAATAAAAGGCAATTAAATTTTAGGCGAAGGAAACGATCAAGGAATAAATGGGTGTAATATAAATATGAAATAAATCATACGATTCGTGAACTATAATATAGTACGATTTATGCAACCTATAAAATCTACATTTTACTTATATTACAACATAACGGTATATAAATATTTTAACTCGCCCGAATGTTAATGTAACTTTATACTTCATCCTCGCCAAAAAATATAACTCAAGAGTGGAAACAGGGGATGACAGTTTCGTCGCTGATTTTTCCTGCTCGTCGAACCGTCTACGTGTATTTACATAAAAGGGCGAGTCGTTGGAATTTTTAAATCAAATTCCTTATCGGACAAGCACGAGGTCGTGCAAAGGAGAAATTGTGGGGGTGTAACTGGTACAGGATGTAGGGATGATGGCACGGGAAAGGTGAGTCTCTATCCACGAACAGGAAGAGGTAACGAGCTCGTTCCTCCACCACCAATTCCCCTGAAATACTCGCGACCCCCTTCTCAAGTGTCATCTTGCTCCCTCTTCACCTCTCTTTCTCCTTTTTCCCTCTTGTTGTTTCGTTCCTTTTTTTAATCTTGTTTCTCCAAAAATTCTTCTCACGTTTCTCCAAGCGACATTCTTGTGGAAAACGAGAAAACGATAGGAAAATGTAAGCTTTATAAAGAGACATTATTGTTAGCACGATGACAAGCCATAGTGATTTGATAAAATATAGTTGGCATAACATCTTTAACGTAGTTTCTTGAAGCAATTATATATTTAATATTTTTAAGATTTGTTTCGGTACTTTTTATTCTTTTTGTTCCCATTTTTAATAAAAAAAAAAATATTAAATCCTATTGTAAC
Source organism: Bombus huntii (assembly GCF_024542735.1). Lineage (NCBI taxonomy): Eukaryota > Metazoa > Arthropoda > Insecta > Hymenoptera > Apidae > Bombus > Bombus huntii. The sequence goes on along the minus strand of NC_066238.1, from coordinate 4,466,947 downwards.
TAAAAATATTGTTTTCCTATTTTTGTCAAATTGTAGCTAGTAGTGTTTGCTTTCCAATTTTTGCTTATTTCTGGCAATTTCCATTAGGTATATTGAAATATGTATTAAGGGTAAGCATGTAATTATAGTGCAATATCTTAGGTATAAGGAAACGGTAAGAGTATATGAGATTGAAAAGGGAGGGACAAAAAGGCAAAAGGAGGGGTTACCGAGGACATAAATCTTCGAAGCTTCCTTATCAAAGGTGCTCCGTTGGGAAATGGCGGCAATCTCGGACCTTTTCGTTCTTGAAATGAAGAAAAGCCGATCTCAAAGCCGATATGCCTATTACGTAGCTACATCTCATTCGACGAAATATAGATGATTGCATCAGAATTTCACGAATCTCTCACTCGTTTATTTTATATATTACCGGCCCAACATGTTTTACAATCTATTACTTTCTACAAGAATGATATACCAATAGACATTCTCATTCACATTTACCTATTTAAATATCTAGTAAACTATATTCATTTTATTCGATTCGTCACCACATTGCAGATTGATATACATTAACTTTAGAAGCTTATATACTAGTATATATTATATATTATATTGGCTTTAGAATCTTATTGGGTACAATAAATGAATATTTAATAATTTATTCACAAAAATTCTCTTTTATTCCTCCGGAATATTTGTCTACTATTCTCTACTTAGTTAAAATAATCAAGTATGATTTACCACACAATTGAAGTGTGCAATAACAAAATAATAGACAAATGGATAAAAAGACAAATTTAGAATATAGCTATAAACATCGATGAAAATCAAAATTAAAATTTCCAAATACTCTTTTTCTATCTTTAGCGGCTACTTGTAGGAACGAAGATCTCAAATCTCCGTCGTTTTCATCAATTTCATAATTCCGGTATCAAAAGACATGTTCTTCAACGCGACACAACTCTATACAAGTGCTTATCTTCGCTCAAACACAAGTTACATCACGTTTCATAATAATCGTCGAACAATGCATTTCTAAAACAAACTAATCCTATGTTGTTCTAAATAACATTTTACGATTTCTAATTTTCAAACAGCAATGACCAGGATACTGCTCCGCTATCCACGTTCTGGAGCGGCTGACGCGAGCGTCGTTAAACTGGCATTGAAAGTACTCATCGATAGAACGATCATATTTTTTTTTCTTCTCTACTTCTTCTTCCTCTTTCCAGTCGTCCGTACGACGACACGAACTTTTCAGTAGGCGTAACAGTCGCCGTTATATAATGTATTCGCATGCATATAGTGACTGGTCGTTATCGTGGTAGTCGGTCGTTCCTTGAAGGGCTGTCAGGTGAGAGAGGGCCCTCGAGCGTAGGGAAATAGGAGTGCTATCGGGGTGAGAAAGGCGGGACGAGCGGGTGGACGAACGGGAGCGGGTGGCTGAGGGAAGAAGTGAGAAAACACAGAGGGCGAAAGAGAGAGAGAGAGAGAGAGAGGAAGGGAGGCTGCTGGCAGAGAAAGAGGAGAGAAAGAGGAGAGAGCTCTCGGCTTTCGCGAGTATTATCTTGTCAGCGTGGATAACGACACCTCGGCGTCGTTCTACAGCCCTCATCAATTATAAATCCCGGCTACCTCTTACTACCAATCGCGATATCCCTATCTCGGGTCCCGCAATCGCAGATCGAGACGTCTCATTATCTCGCTAGTCGGCCATTGCGGTTTCGTCATACGCCTCCGCCCCCACTCATGACGGAATGGATTGATAGAAAATATGACAACGTGTATCGGCGCGGATATTGATACTTTGTGACGTTCAATGTGAAATACTTATCAGAGGCTACTTTGATCAACTTTGATGAATAAATTGAAAAGCATGGAAAAGTGATATTACAAACGCTATCTCTACCGTTTTCTACCATTACGTGTGTCATTCTCTTGAGAATTGAATATTAATCGTGTACTTACGTAATGGAATTAGAAATTTCATAAGAAGCGGATGAAAATGATTGGGGTTGCACGTTGTTAAAATATAAAGCGGTATTTTAGTAAAAACGGTGGATGTAAGAGACAAAAGAGAAATAACAGAATTATGAAAATTACTATTATTGCTGGAAATATTAGATTCACGCATGAATTAATTCATTGTTTTTAGATTCGTCCGTTCTCTCATAATTACTTAAAATTGAAATATTTTTCCAGCAGTTGTGTTATAGTAGTTTTGACAGAGTGCTTATTGTATTTACGTATTCTAATATCACTCATCCATCGGTCATTTTTTCAATATTTTTAGGTTGTTTTCCTAATATCAAAATTCTACGTATATTTTGATGTTTATCCTAAATCATTATATGATATTTTGGAAGAAAGTGCAACAGCATTGCACAAATTTATTTTCTAACTATTTATTAACTAATAATTTAAAGATACTAATTAATGCAATAGAATTCCATTTTTATAATGATGTTAAATATCTACAATAACATAGATGATATCGTCTTTAAAATAATATATATATATAATTTCATAAACAGAAATAACAGATAACTACAAATTCATTGTTTCAGTTTTATAGCAGAACAAAAACACTTAATTTTATTTATAATTAATTAAACTGTTGTCCCTAAGTTTTAGGACATCTTCTAATATTTAACACGAACTACATACTATTTATTGCTTTTATTTTGTATTTATTATATCGTAATTGTACAATGTAAACTACTAAATATAGTAATAATATTCGATAGCGTTTCTCAATAAATGTTACGAGTGGATGTCCTAATATCTGTGATCGGCAATGCATATGGCAATACTTTTACATGAAATAAAAGACTCAACTTTTGTAGTATATTTTTCCATCACAGTGAGACGCGTTCGTGCAAAGACTTCGGTTTTATTCGCAATGTTTAATTCGCAAACAGATAGACGCTTGTACCTGCTAATAGTTATTAGCAGCGGGCATGTTCTTTACGAGGAACGGTAGTCAGATTATTTGGTAGCCGCTTATAGCGGTCCTTGTTGATTCAAGTTGTTGTATAAACGCGCACAAACAACACCATAAGTAAGCAGTGGACAAAATTGAAATGCCAACGTGCTCGTTAAACAGCATCGTAATGTCCTCGATGTTCAACTGACATGTGTAACTAATTACGAGCCGTGTTTATAGAATTCAGTGTACGTGCGGTTTACCGATGAAACGTGGAATTCATACAGAAATGTCTGGCTATCGTTCGTTCAATTTATCGTTGTTTGTTAACGTATAAAGAGTCGTAATAATAGCTTGTCATGACTTTGTAATACAGTAATACAGTATTAAGTATTTCATTTGAAAGAGAAAGATATTACGTTGCCAGAAGTTGCTCGGTCCTCGCTACATGTGACTTCAATCTGTCAAAACGGCTGATTTCGGATCTTTCTGTTTTACAATTACTACAAGTATGAAAATATTATTGGCAAAATTAATATTCATTTTTATGGAAACGAAATATGATGATAAGTAGCTTATTTATTTATTTTACATTATTTTAATTGACACTTTACAGGTTAGTCGTGTGCGTCTTCTTATATTGTATTATACTTACGTAAAATTGAAAACAGTCGTTTGACAACTGTCAACGAAATTAAAAGTATCGGAAAAAGTACAGAGGAAAAAGGATTACAATTACGAGTAAAGACCAACCACTACACATTAGTTGCAGTTAAACATTGCAATTAAGTTCCTCCATAAAATAAAAATGTTCTTCGCTAGAAATACGAATTACAATATCGACGAAGGTAAAGCTTGGTGCGTCTGTAAATTCAGTAAATCGCCAGCTATGAGTTGCGTAATCCTTTCAAACAGTTTTTTTTTACAAAATTCCGAGCACTGAAAATCGTCAAAAACGTCGAGTTGCTCCGTGTCAGGGTGGCTGTTGACGAAGCGGCGAAAGTCGTGGAATCGTTGGAGAATGTACAGCTTTTGGTTATTAGGATACACTAACGATCCCCTCATTAAGAAAGTCCAAATGAATGGACTTTGTCGGTGTGTTTGAAACGTAGAACGATTTTCATTGGTCGTCGCGAAGAATTCTTCGGCCCTTTTGGCCATTTCCCGTTGGAGAACGAACGAAGGTGTAGCAGGTCCACTCCCGATGGACAAAAGGTGTTCCACGTAATGAAGGGTTCTAGTCCGCCTAATAAAAAGTCTCTGCCACTGCACCCGCCTTGTCCTCGTCTATTCGACTGATGGATACGATAAATACGCTTTCTTGTCGCAGGAAATGATCTTTCTCCCCGGATGTTGTCATAGTTATCAAGCAGATACTTGTGGTTAATGACGCGAACGATGACACTTTCAAAACTTTGAGAAGTTTTCGTTTCAGACAGTCATTGCGTCGAACGACGATTCGCAACACTTTGAGATCAGTTGTACTGATTTCTGGGGTTCCGTGAAATTGCGAATTTCATGGCGCGGAGTCGAGTGTGCTTTTGCGGATATAAGAAATATTCTATACTTCCTACCTCCGAGGATGCAATTTCCGGACCACTTATGCGAAAGTGCGCGCTGGTTATGGGGTGGGAAATGAAAAATCTGAATACGAACAAATTCGAAAGTTGTTAGATTTTCGAAATTTTAAAATCTGTATAATTTCATATTTATTTTAACACCCTCGAAAGTGAATTTATTAGAGCTGAAGCAGGATAACGATTTTGTATCCTTAGGAGAAAAGTAATAGATAAACATATATATTACACGTAACGATTGGATATCAAGGTATACTGTTTATGGGAAAATTTCATCTAGAAACATTTATTTACGATAATTGTTTATTAAAGTCATGGGACTGATAATTTTGCTATGAATATACATATTGATATAGGAGAATTGTAGCAAGTTCGGAACCAACGTAACGGCTTAGACATTAGATTTAACAATAATATTAATTATTTATGGAAGTATATTTTGGAAGTATATGCTTCAATAAAAAGAAGCTAAACGTACATATCAGCATTTATTAAAGGATTATGACGAAGGGCATGTTTATCGTAAAGAAATACAAATCTAATTACTTGATAATTTTCCGGATGGGTAGATTTGAATAATTACACGTTTAGTGAAAGCGAAATGCCATCATGTTACGACACCGTTGTGACATAGTTGTCTGTTAGGTTGCCTAACCCTAGGAGCAAGCATTATGTATATTAGGGTCGGTTAACCCTTTAACGGATACCCTGAGCTTGGCATTCATCAGAGAACGTCTGGTTGCTCAATTTTAGGTGCAAATGGGATGTGGTATTCTGTCTTCATTATTCCTAAACATTTTACACGTTATCTTAAGTTTAACTTGATACTTCATACGTTCCTATAACACATAAATAATTTAACGAGAAATGAAAACCGAAAATGTTCTGTGTAATTATACCAATTACTTACCATACAATGGAAATAAAAAAATTACTTAAAAAATAAATAACAAAAATTGTTTAAACGTTAAAAGTACAAATACTCTATGCGTGATTATCATTTTAACTTTCCTTTCTTTTTTATCTTTCTATCTTCCTAAATGTTAGTAGGGTTGAAATCTAGAGGGTTGATATCTCGCGAATAGTACCATGCGGGACCGAGTGAGTCGCTGGCTGTAAAAAAAAGTTACCCCTTAAGAAAGAATTCTACCGCATCGATGCGATAGAGGGTCGAAAAGGGTGAGCTGTTTTATCGACCCCTAAGCTCGTTCACGAGCTAGTGTCATTTATGAATTCACCACTAGATCGTTCTGACGTGTCAAGAGTTTTCAAAATCACGTTTCAAGGGTTTATTAAATTATCTCGCTTTTATTTTACGATCTTTAATCGGAGGGACATAATTTTAAACTGATTAAAAGGTAATTATCTGATTTCGTTTATTACGAAGTTTTAGATGTAGAGAAGCTTTTTGTAGGAATGATTAATTAAACCTCAGCGGAGGTCATCAAGTTCCTCCCCATTGTTTGCTGAGGTAAGTTTAAGGACGTTACGCGATTGAATTTTAATAGACCATTTGAATAGACCCTTTTTAAGGGCACAACGTAACCAATGTATTATGATTTTACGGAAGTGAGGACATTATTCACATTTCTATCGAAAATTTTATTAGTAAAATCTATTAGGTTTAGGTGTTGTATTAAAATCATTTTTTAAAACATTCGTACATTGCAATTAATATGTTTTGTAATTTGTTATTATAAATTTTCTAATTTGTCATTTGTCGTATTAATCTGCCATATGTACCATATTATTTATGCCGTATGGGTAATTGGGAAACAAAGTGAGAAACAATTTAAGAAACTTTAAAAAACAGACATATAGCTTTATAGAATCAGTTTTGATAAATAAATTTCAATTAACGTTATATGTCTACAAATGCTGCCTCTAAATTGAAATTTAGAGATCCATATATTTAATATATGACAATTTTGTGCTTCATACTTTACAGCAAAGAGGAAACATTTTAAATGCTTATAGTTAGGAAATCGAATCTTACAGTGAAAAAAAGACCAAAAATTGCGACATAATTAGGAAATTTTTCCCTTGAATCTTTCCTAGAAATTCCTTCTACGAATCATGAACTAAATCTTCGTTTAATCCGTAAAATCTCAAATTGAAATTGAAATAAATTTCCTTGGAAAATCAGCGCACTGCGCAGCATACATAAAATCATTCAAAGGAAGAAAAATTGATGTCAAAATCACGATTTTAATTTGAATCAGCCAAACGTGTGAACGTGGCCTGCGAATCTGTTCTTCGAACATACCGTGCGGACGTAGTCTGCGAATTTTGACTTTTGTCTCAGATCCTCGTTCAAACGCTGCACTATACAACGTGTTTAAACGACACTTGGAATTTTCACCGCGGATCGAACGATGAAGCGAATTTTAGTATTCGCGATTTAAATGGCGACCGTTCCTCGGAATGCAATATCACAGGGATAATAACTCTTGTTTTATTCGCCGGCACATGGTGCTCTCCTGTTTACGACTATTATAAAATACATATAGATATGTACATGTACACGTGTATCAGGAGGCTGTTCGTGTCCGTTTCGCGGCGGATGTATCGCGGCGGGGGCAGAAATATCTCGAGCGTGTAATAAAGCACCGAGAAAAATGTCGAAACTCGAAACCGAGACGAAGCGCGAGCTGCATAATGTACGAGTATCATACGTCACAATCAACTGCACGCGGCGCCAAACGCTTATTTCTCGCGATGGCGCTGCCACGCTATGAAATTACACCAACTTGACTTACGTTCGGGAACGACACCCTGACGCAGTCTAAAACTCTGCTGGCCTAGCCGGGTAAAAATAATTTTCTCGTATATTTAATGCCGTATTTACGTCCATCGCAGCCCCCGGCTGGATCTGTGTTTGCCTGGTAATGAGGATTTCCCAAGGGGTTAACGAGAAACAACAAGGGGTGGTAAGCGTGTTCTTGATGAACGACTGAAAAATTTGTATTATCGCTTCGTTTGGATTATTGATTCTATTTTAAATAATAAATAAACGATATATAATAAACGACGAATTACGCACGAAGATCACAGATGTAATATTTAAGTTGTATTTCAAATCTTTTATAAAAGTAATATTTTAAAGTTCAATATATCGTCAGCCACATAGAAACTATCTTTCCATCTGAGTTTCTTTATGTATTTTTGTCATTCTGTTGGGCGTTTGACAAATATTAAGAACATGGTTTACGCAAAGTAACATTTGTATCGATATCAACTGATATTTATATTAATATAGAAACCAAAGATGGAGTATACGTTCGAATTTATTTCCTTCTTCGATAATTTTATATCAGAATATTCGTCTTACAGCCATCGAGCGATATAAAGATCAGGAAATTAACAAAAATGAACTTATCATATTTTTTCTATGTGCTCTTCATATATTTCTTCCTTGGATTAGGTGATGAAGTATTTAAAATGAAATGGATAATGTGTTTATTTTATGTAAGAATTTTCTGATCAAATTAAACCAGCGATATACACAGACTTATGGATTGATCTAATACTACCATGAATCCTAAGACTCGAGTGAGCGAGAGTTTGTAAAAGTTTCTTGAAACTCAAGTAAGAGGAATGTTAGTAAGTTTCCATGCGTAGCAGAGCACAAGTGACATCCATACAATCGTTTAACGTCGATAATTTCTTCATAGTTAAATCTTGCTAAATACCATAAAAGACAAGATAAATATTTTTCTTACAAACATGAAAATAATTATTAAGTTTGCGATAAATCGTTCATTAAATGACATTGCTTACCTGCATAACAAAAATCCTACAATCTATCGTTAATAAAATAAAAATCTCATTAATTGGTTAAGTGAACACCCAGAAGATGTTCTTAAAAAATCGACTTACGTAGCCTAAAAATCCAAACATTTCGATCGAAATTCTCAAACAATCTTTAAAATATGTACTCGACTATTCTGTCTCAGAATCAGATCTCGCGCGTTAAAACGCGAAACAATGTATCCGCTACTAAAGCGTTCGATAATCGCCAGACAAGCCCTATCTACCGAATTCATCGAAAATATGATACCATATGCTAATAACTCACGCATGGCTCGTCGTGGAAAAAAGGACGCATAGGAGAAACGAGGTAAGAAATTAGGGTAGCAGCGGTTAGGCTTACCGCACGGGTCGAGCGCATTATGCCGCGAGGACGAGTATAAAGGTACTGGGATTTCGCATTGTGGTCGCGTTTTCACGACGTTGGAGGAACAGGGAGCACACATAGTAGATATCGCGTAAGGTCAGGCAGAGGCTTTTAAACGATCGTGGAACGAGACAGAAGCCAGATAGGGTTGCCTCACCGGATGAGCGCGAGAAGGGCACCACAAACGCGATATGTACCTGCGATGCTGCTGTCCGATCGAATCAGCAGCCGGCTCGTTTCATCGGATATTCGACGTACAAAAGCAAACTCCGCGACTAGGGAAGCTCGAACAACGAGCCACGAGCCGCAAAGTCGTGGCCTGGTCCGGGATCGGTTTTCTTGTTTACCTTGGCATCTGTGCGCGGTGGGCACGTTAAGCCGCGCCAACATCTATGGAATTTGTTCGAAGGAGAAAATGTTCTAAGCGATGTATTTCTTCAACTCGCAAATGCCTTTGATTCCTCTATTTTTTCCATAACTTTATTTTTTTGACAGAGTTAGATATATTGGTCAAGCATATTGCATAACGTGATAGTGGAAAATGATAGATAGGGACCAATGATGACGCTGCCCTTCTTATTTGAAATATTCTATTGGGTTGGCAACTAAGTGATTGCGGATTTTGTCAATACCACTTAATGACAAAATCCGCAAACACTTAGTTGCCAACCCAATAGATATGTCGCGTGTTTTTCATTTTTTAAGATACGTAGAAATATTTGAAGTTTCTGGCGTTTTCCTTACTTTTTAAGTAAAGTTATATTCTACAGGATGTTACGGAGTAACAAAATAACAAAGAAAATAATAAAATACGAGTTTCTTCTCAGTGTCGAAATTGTAGATGGAATATTTTGCTTAAGAAGGGCGAGGTTGCGTTGTGGAGAAATTTCAATGTATTGTTTTCGATAATAAATTCGTTGCTCAAATATTATTCGAAATTGGAGAATGCATGGTTAATAACATACAATAATAATAATGCAACTTGTATTACTAATTTTAGGAATGGAATTTATGGACATCTATTCTTACAAGTAAGATGTCAACACGTATATATTGAGATATGCAAGGGTTTTTTTAGGGTAGAATAAAATTACATTTTACATATGTGAATTTCACTTGTTCATAATATTAGTTTATATTATTATGTATTTAATAATTTTGTTATATGAAATCTCTGTAAACGTTAAAATTCATAAAAACCGTAACAAACTACACATTACTTTATATGTAACAAACATTTCAAAGGGAAACAGTTAGAACAACAGTAAAAAGATTTCTTTATTTGTGACAAATGGCACTACCAACATGTACGCTTTATTTGGCAATTTTTTAAGATGCTTTTAACTTCGAACAGAGAGCTCCGTTACTTCACAAAAAAAGCACGGCTAAAAGTGAAAACGACAGAAGCTTCGATCTTTCGAAAACACATATTTCATACCTACCGTGAAAGCAGTATTTTCACGACAATTGCGTGCACAGGATGAAAAAAACTCGATTCGTCGGTAAAACAAGCGACGAGCAAACAGGGTCAGTGGAATAGGAATAGCCATTGGCTTTGAGCTACGAGTTTGTCGATTGATCGACATCGGCTCCAAACCCATCAATTGGTCGAATTCGTCCCCCTTCTGGCGGACGGGGTGGACGCATTTCGATTTCCACCCCCTGCGTGCGAGGGTGCGTTTGTCATCAAACGGCTCGGCCATGCTTGAAATTTCGTGCGATACAGCCGTGGAATATCGATATTCCCTGCCAGCGTTCCCGGATTCCTCAAGGACGACATCAAAGAACGTTATTCGCGACGGATTACATTCACCGGTGGAACATACACGCGTTACTTCCTATCTTTCTGATAAAACTCGATGCTCTACGATCTTACCATTCGTAGAATCTAAACCGAACGGTAGACTGCAGAGTCTGCCGGTTGTCCGATTCCGTTTCAATCGACCACTGTTTCGTTGAAACGAGAACAACTGTCCGGTAGAAAAATCGTTGACATATTTCATGATTATGCCATTTTCGTTCGATTAAATGTAACATTTATCGTATATACATACAGTGGCTTACGAAAGTACTTGCACACTTACCATGGAAAACTTTTACGTACATGTTTTACGTGCTATGTAAATCATTTTGAAATTTCATTGCCGCTGTAATGCAATCAGATTATCATGGTTGTATTCGCAAAATTTAAAACCAGTCTAAAAATGTATGCTAAAATTGCGAGATATTTAGCGCAAATATATATATATTTTATTTATTTATTTAGTAAAAAATTAGTATATCATGGACAGTTATCTTAAACATATAATAAGCGTTAGATAAGGTGCCACTGAATATCACCGAGTACTAATTGACATCCGATATTTTGAAATTAGACCCATAAGGAGCATAGCGGGAAACTATTGTATTTCATTCTGAATAACATTCTGCCAATTTCGCCATTCACGATCTCCATTCGATTTATCATTCGCCGTAAAGACAGTGAAAGAAACGAACGACTTCCAATCCCTGCTCCATGAACAAGATCGACTCAGCCAATTTCGATCTTTCAAATAGAAAAAGACTTAAGAGTTTGAAACCAACAGCGCACACTGTTCTTCCGTCACGTGGTGGGAAAAGAGACTTCCGTGAAATTGGCCTCGATGTCACCGAGAGAAGATAATACCGAAGCTCGACCGCTCTCTCTCCTCACTACGATGGCGAGCTCTTCTGCTCGCGCGAGAATCTATGCTGGCATAGCGCATCGTGATTCTGGTTTCGAGAGAATCCCAGTCTCTTACCCTCTCTGTCCCACCCCCGAAGAAATAAATCTTCGGCCCGGGGCTCTACATCACCGGTTGGCAAGCAATTTGGGCCCCGACGATAACTCATACATGCATCGATAGTACCTGTTCCCCTCTTTTCCTCGCGTATCTACGCCGTCGCGTCTGTGTGCGCGTTCCCGCGCCTGTATACGCATAATATATTATGTATGTACGTATATAAGCCGAGGAAACCGACGGAGAAGATGCACGATGATTCGGTGGCCGTGGCACGATCTTTCGAACGGGCGGAAACGAGACGAGAGCATCGAGATACGGCCAGGATCGACGAAGAAACGAGACGTCACGGTAACAGGGAGGAACGAGCCGATGGAGAGAAAGATCACTGCCAATTTTTACGCGGATCTCGATTTTGAATCGCGTCCAATCGATTAGCGGCAAACGACGATAAGTTTTTGGCTTCTGAAAGCGAGTGTGCGTTGCGGTCTGCGATCGTAATTATTTTTTGACTACTTTATGGGTAAGCTTTACGTACGTGGTTCTTCTTCCAATTAGCTCTGTACGTGTTGCTGCGCGAATGTTTATTGGGAGTTTATGTCGTTTTGTAGGTATGAATAGAATTTTCATTGATTGTTAGTATGTTTGCTTTGGATAGGATTGATATTTGATTTGTATGAAGTAGGAGTAGGAATGAGTAGGAAGTTTAATTAAGCGATTGATGTGCTTAATTGGATTTTGTTATTAGAGATATATTGCTGGTAATATTAATCTGTAATATGGAACACGATTATTCAAATAAGTTAATCTTTATAAAATATTAAATAGACAATTGATTAATGTCCTGATATATTAGCCTTACGTGACACCTTATCTACTAATCACCTTTTTCAAGACTTAATTTTTAAGAAAAAAATTTCGATCTTCACAATCTCAAGACTTACATCGTCCCATTTCTTATATAACAAATAATTAATATTAAAAAGATTCGGACGGATTATTTTGAAATTAAAGAATTGGTAAAAGTTATTATTTTCACTAAGAAATAGAATTATCTATAAACACTTAACTTCAAAAAAACACGAGTATTTCTTTTATATATATATATTTTTTTAATAAAAGCAGACTATGCTAAAGATGTAGAAAAAATATACTATCTCTTATTAGTAATACCAGAAAGAGGAAACTCCAGCATTTCTAGTGTTAAATTAATCTTACATAAAATCGTAGATACGTAAAATCTCGTTTCCATAGCGAGCGAACCAAAGAATATCGGAGTCGTCTTTCGTTCAATACGCTCTCAACATCCGCAAGCGCATTTCCGGATATGGTTTGTACGTTACGTAAGCGTATCGCTCGGTTTCTTACGTAAGCTCTGACGGTACATAGGTAGTTTCGTACGTCTTTGCATATAATTAGAAGAGCATTGAATCGCCCCCATCGGACGTCTTTTCACCATGAAAAAGCAGGATGGGACCACGGGGGTAGGTCTGCCTCGCATCCGAGTCACGGGGTCGTCGATTCTCGCTCTCTTCTTTTTTTTTTTTAGCCTTCACAAAAAAGAGGTCTCCTTCGTTCGATGAAAAAAAAGGGTTGAACGTTCCTTTCCTAACCGGCAGGTACATGCCTGTGACGTATTCTAGAGCATATGCATATTACCTGACAATGGACCATCCGGAAGAGGGTAACTGAATTAGGCCAGTGCCGTACGCAACCGTCACCCTGTCTGATCATGGAAATAAAATAATCAAGGACACTATATTTTTATTATCAATTACGTTGCATGAAATTTCCGTAATACTGTTTGGTTATTTAAGTAATCCGAGTTAACGGAAGTATTTGAACTCGTTGTATGCAGAAATATATTTTCCACCACTTTTTACGCATACCAGTACGCATTAGATCCAATACTAACTTTTTTTTGTTACCGTAATCGTTCGAAACATCTGAAATAATTCTAAAATATTTATAAATATCCTCGTTACATCGTATGATCGTTTTTTAAGTGAAATGTTTGAAACTTTTTGCAATGAAAATAAAAAATCCGCAGGATACAGATAGAAGGATGAAATTTCGCACGAATCCTCGATGATTTAATTCGCCCGTAGTGGGCGGATATATTAAATCACATAATCAGAGATTAAAAATAAAAGCCAAAGAACCATACGTATTATCAAATTAAAGCTTAGCGAGGTTATAACTAGGTATTTAATTATCTGAGTGGTAAAATTATACAAACTGTTCTTACATTTCTTAAAAGAAAATCTTATTTGCCCATATCTGCCGGCCTATATCCCAAGAAAGAGACGAGGGAAATCGAAGTTACGGTCCTGACGGAGCAACCCTTTCCTTTTTAGGTTCCGTCTGCTTCCTTGAAAATCATCGGCATAAATTATGCATGCAGGTAGCTGGTATTGTGCGACCGGTTACCTCAGCGGGGCCCGATGATAAATTATTGCACATTGAGAATTTCGGGACTAACGAGGGTACGAAATTTGAATATCGTTTCTCGCGCTTTTCATTCTCACGTAGCTCTCTCCTTTTCCCTCCCTTTCTTTCATTTTTTTTCGCAGCCCTCCGCGCGTCTTTGCGTTCCTCTCTTGCTTGCTACGCGCAGTCATCCCGCTGGCCTACCTGAGATCACGTCGGCACAATGACTTCCTGATTTGATTTATCGAACGATTTCTCTTCTATGCGAGAACTTGCATTTATCAAGCGACTTTCTTTCTGCCCCTGGAAGCTTGTATCCAACGTGATGAGACTTTTCCGCGTCGAAAGTGGGACAAATTGACGAAACTTCAGGGCCACGTTTGTTTTGTGTTAAACTACATACGCTACAGACAAAAATGTTTAAACTGACTTAAAAGTTCCTGGGTTCTATAGAAGACGATTGGTAACGATTTGAAGTTTCTGCGCGGCGTGACACAAATTATTATATAGACCATTTATCTATGAAATGATCTGTTATTATTATTCGGTATTCAAACTCTCATGAGTAAATCTTTTCTTAAAATTATAACAGAACTTTAACAGCCAGCATTCGTATTACTCGTACATCGATCTTATTAAATAGACTGAAATACAAAAATGCAACTGATATAGGATAACAAAGAAATGAACTCTCTCATAGTTTTTATATCATATAAAATTCTTAATTTCGTTTCCTTTATAATTACATGCGTTGAAATTCTCTATATGCTTCCAAAATACTGTACTTAATATAAAAATCACCAAAATACCATGCGTAACTCAAACCCAACGTTTTCTAATTTTATGAAACGATATTTCAACTAGCGATACAGTTCGAATAATTAATATTCATCACGAATGTAGTTCCTATTTCGACCATATTATAAAACAAAGGATTAAAAGAAACAAGAAAGAACTATTATCGTATAATGTTATCTATACGATTTCCAGCCAAACATCCACAAGTCAGCAAAATAAGCCGCCAAAAATTTCATGGTCAGGATGTGGTATTTGCAAACAGAAAGCTTCAAAGGGCCACCGAACCGAACCGCCCATCGGTGGAAAACTACACCCTTATAAACAATCGAGGGCCGGCTCGTTGGAGGGGTGGATAGGCATTATGGCCGCCAATTCGGACCCAGTGCCCCTATCACGAGTGAAAAAAATAATGAGCTTCCTACTTTGACCCCACCATTGGAAATTTTAGCCGCTATGGAGCACCGTACGCGCGAATCGGTTGGAAAGAGAAGTTTGAAGGCAAAATAGAGACCAGGAACGAGGCTATAGGGTTAAAGAAAAAAAGAGACGATTTATTAGAGAGAAGAGAAAGAAAAGAGAGCGGAAGAGGAAGAACCCCATGCGAGTGATTTGCATAGACGGCCAGCCGGCTGCACGATGTGAGTCAGTTTTATCGACGAGGGGTTAAGTCGAGTCGTCTCTCTGCTTTAATGAAGTGGCGTTTCAACGACGAACTTTTCCTTTTTTTTTTGCTGTACTCTTTTTTTCACTGTATGGGCTTTGTAGAAAAAAAACCCTTTGTGGTGAACACAAGGGATGTTCCACAGTTGGGATAGTGCGAGTTTGAAGTTGTTGTGTCATGTCGGTGATCGGTGATGTTGTACACGATGTAACCATATTACACGATGAAAACATGAAATTTATTTGCACCTGGGGAAGAGTAACCTGTTTAAGAAAGTAACTGTACATGGTGTTTTGAAATTATTCCAAATCGAGTCGGTTAGAGATTAGAAAATGACAAGAAAGAGAGTACAAATATCAGCAATTAACGAGAGCGCAATTGTTTTCGTTAATTTCGTTTCCTTGCTCCTGGTTATCTTTCGTACGTGCACGAAGGATATTCATTTAACCCTCATGCTAAGAACTTTTATTGTAATGAAATAATTACGCACACATACAGCTTCGTAATAACTCCGTAAATCAGTCTACTTAATATGTTTTTTGTTTTTCAAGTTAACAATCGGATTAGTATTTATTAAATTTATGTTTCTACGTTTTACAAAATTAGCAATTAGATTTTGAAAAGACAACACTTGCGTTCGAAATATACGAAAATCATATTATACAGCAATAAACATTCAAATATAAACGCTCGTGCTCTTAACAACAACGATTAGTCGGTCCGTGATCTTCCATTCACCAGTTCCTACTTTGGTCACAAAATTGGGTCACCATCTTTCAAGAACGAGCGTACATTTATTCCTCGCAAATTATTGATCGTCGAAAACAACCATTCTGTCTCACAAATATGTCGAAGAAACTGGGCCACGAATATTCCTTGTTTTTCTCTACGATTAAACTCAATCTCGTCTACTTGACATATACTACGGTCAGTCTTCGAATAATTATAAAATTTTTCGTAAATAATTATGCAAGAAGATTTATTATCGAATCAACCACTTCACCGTTCGTACGAATCGTGTCTCAAGATACGTCACGAATGCTACTACAATACGACGACACTTGGGACGTTTTTCTTCCGTTCGAGAATTCTCGACGCGAGATCGCGAGTGGCACGAAAGCACTTAGCGGCGTTTTATTAATTACTGGTACGAGTTAAACGAAGGAGAATCTAGGCTGGATGGAGGCGAGAAGCAGCAGCCATCTTGACGCCTGCGTGGAGAGGCGCCGCGACGCTCTCTTGGGGCGTCGTGTCACGGGGGCGGAAAGGGGATGTGCTCTGCGCGGAGAGGCCAATTCTCGGAAAAAGTATTGACTAGAAAAAAAGTGACGAATGTGGCCACGATTTTGATTCCCGAATTTTGAAACAAATTTCACTTGCGTATTTCATTGAGCGTTTTTAATTTCCAGTCGTATGTCTAAAATAAAATTATAAAATCTCTAACGATATTTCTATACAAGTTTTTAAATTTGCTTTCAACAAAAATATAACGTAAATAAACCTATATTATATATTTCACTATATTTTAAAACAGCAATTTCTGAATTTTTCAAGAGTTCTGAATTTAAATGCAATACACGTACCATGATTGCTTCGAAGAAAGATTAAGTTTTCTCTAAGAAATTGTGAAAAGTTAAATATCACGTATAATAATAGCAATTTTCTAGTAATTTTATCGATAAATTTCTTGAAACACGTATTTCATTTTGCTATGATACTACGGCAATCGCTAAATACAGGAACAAAACAGGAAGCGCTCGAGGTTTGTGTATCTCGATAACAGTAGAACGATGGAATCGCGAAAACAAGAATATCTTTCCGTAGAATTTGATTGGAGCGTCGAAAGGCTTCCACATTTTCCCGAATATATTTGCGCGCACATGTAAATATTATATTATACAAGCTATGCATGTACGCGTGTATATTCGTCTACGGTAGATATATCGTATATATAGGCAGATGGGACGCAGACGCCGGCGTCGCGACGTTCGACGGTACAGTTCCCGTCGGACGGTCCTTCGAGATGGTAGGATTCGGTCCCGGATCCACTCTCAGTCCTTTCTACGCCTTCGTCCTGACACATCGTCCTTCCCCCTTATTCTTTTCTTGCCAAACTCGAGGCGAGCGGCACATGAGATTGTGAACGATATTCAGTGCCTGTTTATACGCGAATATAAAATGATTTATTCCGTCTCAAATGAAATCCTACGAAATTAAAACTTCCAACGCTCACGATATTCGATTTATATTTATTAGAAAAATCTGATAGTGAAGTGATTTTTCTTTTCCTTTTACAAATAACTTCTGACCTTATAGATTAACTTCCTCGATTCGTAAAATATTCGTTTCGTTCGATTTTACTTGCATTTTATCGTAGAATCCCTTGACTTCGACGTTGAAAATAAGACACGATGTTTTCCATTTTCGCGTATCGTTTACCTACAGCGAGACGACTGGTGATACGCAAACGGTTGCGCGTAAATATTATGTTACAGATCGAACAAAGAACGTTGTTGTCGGACAAACGATGTTTTTATTTTTTGCCCGTGTTCCGTTACCGAGTGTTTCCGAGGGAAGGCAACAGCTGATTGTTTCCCTCTCACGGTACGTCGAGCATCCCTCGCCTCGAATTAATTACGTCACCGCTGCCACCTCCCCGCGAGCAACCCTCCCAGCGCTCTTAATCATCCTCCCTTCCTTTCACCGTCGCTCATTCATTTTCACTTTCTCTTTCAGTTGCGTCGTACTCCGCCCGCATTGCACATTCGCCGCCGTTATTTACCTATTTCTGTCCGCGTTCCGACGGTGTTTCGAAAATTGACACGACCACGCGTTCGTTTCCACGATAGAATCGACGTGTTCGCGACACGACGTTGCTGACTCGACGCGATGATCCACGAGAAAACGAAGATCGACAGGTAATTCCTCACGGCGACTGTCAACGGTAAGTGTTCTAGAATTTCTCTTTTCTATATTACTCGTATATATTTGGTATTTGTTATTGAATTATGGTATCTAAAATAAAAGAAAAAAAAAAGAAAGAAATAAGACACGAAAATTAGATCGTCTAAGAGTCTAGATAAATAGTCACGATCTAAACAAGATTGCGCGAAAACGATGTTAAAATCGATGTTAGTAGATGTCGATCTTCCCTACTCCAGCCGACTATTGGAATATTTACGATGTTTATGAGACGCAGGCTAAACGGTTATACTTTTGCGCGAGTAATAAATACGATTTCCTTGACGGGGGGCGGAGCGAAGAACCGGGCACAGAAATTGATAAACGCATTATGGCTGAGTTGAAGCGGAAACGGAATCTTTAATTTAGAAACTGGAATATTCCGGAGGGAATATCACGAGGACGCTGAACGGTTGTGATCTAAAGTAGATCATTCACTTTGCTAGTCACTTTCTTAGTTTCGTTTTATCTGATTTTTAACCACTGACTCTACGGAATTTCTCTTATATCGAATATTCCAATTAACGAGCATCTTCAAGGGAATTTTAATAACTATATACAGAGCGAAGGACATTTAAAAATATCGAACTCGTAACAATTTAGATTTCTCAATAACAGCCACTTACTTCCAATCGATCTGAGTGATATGATCGATTAGTTTAAATTAGTAAAGTCCAATTATTTTTAACTGTTTGCAATCTATACTCACGAATAGAACAACGATTATTCACAAAAGAAAAATTCTATCTTCCCTTTCGCTTATTTTCGTGATTGCGTACGAAAGTTAGTCAATTCTTTATTACCTCTCACTTTCGATATCACTTTCGGTCCCTCTGCATCGAGATTTCGTGTTAAACTGACACGTTTCCGATGACAGGAATCCGCGAGGCCGTTTTGTCGACTGTCGGGTCGACAGAGGGTGGGGAGGAAGACACCGGTTGCACTCATCAAACCCCCTCTCTCGCTACCCTCTTTAACCCTTTAACCCCCTCTACCTTTCCATTGTACTTTCTGCATGTGTAATTGCGATCCCATACAAGCGACGATAGGGAAGCAGACCATGTACCATGTTGTTGATACGATAGGCTCAGTTTCTTCGCTTCTACGTTTCTTTTCTCGTTTCTCCAATATATGTCGAGTCTCTAAACTTTTATCGTGGTTTTTACAGATTTTGCAAAGCACTTCTAAGCATTTGAATCATTAGCATATATTAATATATATAAAATGAAGTCCAATTTTATTAATTTTAAAAGGTTTTTAATTAAGTGTAATTAAAGGTTTAAATTAAGAGTAATTTGATGTTGCCAGTTTTACGTTTGTCTCCGAATATTCGTGCGGTTCGAAGGGTTAACATCAAGCTCTATATATATACAATATACAATATACATATATTACTATATACAAAGATTAACTTTAATGTTACTGATTAAAGGAGATTGATTTCCTAATCGAACATAAAGTAATTTAATTTAAAAAGAGATTACCTTTCCTCAGTATGTTCGTGAAGTAGCCCTCGAACAAGAATTAAGACAAGGCTCTAAGAGATTCTATTTTTGAATGTTTATTGTAATTTTCATAGATTTGTTTAAATATTTCCAAACTTTTGTTACCATTATACGTAAAAGCTAAATTTTATTATTTTCTAAAGATTTTTAATCGGAAGCAGGCTAACTTAGCCTTATGAGGACACGTCTGTCCCCTCGAATATTCGCACGGTAGCTTCGAAGAAGGATTAAGATGAAATATAGTTCCTTCGTTTCAAATCACGGCATACTTTTTTCTTCCACGGTGTTAGATATACACGGTTCGCCTATCCACTCTCAACCCTTTTTTCTTCGCAGAAGGCGGGCGGGATTCACCCTGCGGGGCACCCCGTTGTCGCACCCTTTGTATACCCGCTCGAATAATGAATTATATTTTTCTTTTCCATCGAAGCATAGATTATAATATTTTTTACTATCTATAAAAAGCAAACGGGAGAGAAAGAGCCGTTGGTTGTTCGGCTCTGTTCCCTCCCTGTGCTTCGTGTCTCACCCTGTGTCACGAGTGAGCCTGTCGATGGGAAAAAGGGTTAAAAGGGGGAGGTATGGCACATAAATAATCAGAGCGACTCTTCCTCTACCTGGCCGGGCTTTGCATACGCGCTAACTAACTAACCAGCCTGCCGGTTAACAGACAGCCAGCCAGGCAGCCAGAAGAGACACGCGAGCCCACGACATATGCAGTGGGTTGACCCTATCTGTGTTTAATGACCCGCTGATATGCCGCTCTTTCACTGGCGCTTTCTCGGCTCTTTTTTTTCACTCTTCTTCGACCTTTGTGCTTCCCTTTGTCCACGGTGTTTTACGCGTGTTATGGAGAACACTGTGCCTATAAAGTGCGGAGTCTACTATTTATTTGAGGCATTTCGTGTTGTATTTTGACAATGAACTTTTAGCTACTGTTTCTTTCTTATAAGATAGTTGTTTATATTGTAGTTTAGATTTTTCGAAGTTGCAGTTTAATTGCTTTTTTCGATCGGGAAGATTATAATTATATCTTAAGGAGTATGGAAGAATTAGGAAATATAGAATTATGAGCAAAATAATCTAGGATAGTAATTTGTAAGTTCCACGGTCGGAATTTATTTGACATATTAATTATGATTCTTAAACAAGATATTTGATCGTCCGGTAAATAAGGCATTCTAATCGACAGCTAAATTTAAAATAATAGAACTCTTTTTCGTGAAAGAGGAATAGAGGAAAATTAACAGGTAGGTTTATTTGCAAGTTTAATTATTTGCATGGAATTACTTATGAACTAACCAAATATTATATTGTTATACATTTCTCAAATATATACATACGTATTGGGAATATCCCAATATTAAATTGAAATGTTAATAAGTGCTTCAGTTATCAATAAACACTCCAATTACCCAAATAATCTATAAAAATTCATAGCCACAATATATAATAGTAAAACCTTTCGTAGAATATCTACATATATATTTCTTTTTTCACTGCAAATAAATAAATATTCAAATAACGTGACTCAGCTCGAATAATCGTCACTTTGTCCAGTTCGTTTAGCAATTCCCAACGAATCGAACGATTTGATCGTGACCAAACCTAAGCGTAGCTTGGTATTAGAGGTAAAAGGAGGATAAAAGGTGAAATCTTTTTGGTAAACGGCATTCTGGCTTGTATCCCGTTTCACACATGGTGCCGCGAACCCCTTTTGCCTGTATTCTCCGTCTGTGGCAGGTCGGAGCAATGTTTTAGATCTTATCCCCGAAATTATACGTCTGTCTGGCTGTCTGCTCCTACTCCAACCCTCAGGACGTTGGCACGCGGTATCAAACGCTAATCGCATGCCACGGCCCACCTCCTCTTCCTTCTCCTCCTTTACCTTCTACCCTCTGCCCTCCTTTCTCTTTATTCTTTCTTCCTTTTCTTCCTGTCTGGCCTGCTTTACGTCCTTCTGCCTTCCGTTCTCTATCCCGCAGGATAACAGAACGACACCGCCTGCCCCGCGCCTTTCGCGCCTCAGAGAAAACCTGGACGTGAAGCCTCGCCTCTTCGAGGGATTTCGAACATCAGGAATTCGTTCTCGCGTTCCTTCTTCGCGCACTGCCGAGCAAATATCTCGATGTGCATGGTTCTGCTTGCATTGATACGTACTTTCTTTATATGTTCTATATATATTTTGGATAAATTTTACCGTTTAGAAAAGACTTAGAAAAGTAGATTATTTCTTAGAAGATGATCTATGTACTTTTGAATAGAGATTTAGATTGACAAGTATAAATTTGTAAATTATGTAATTATCTTTTAAAAAGAAATGTTTCATGTCGAGTTATTTTTCTAATATTCGCATTATTAATCTATGTAGAATACTTAGATACACTATACATAGGACAACAGGACACGATGGAAATGATTAATTGTTGCTATTTTTCGATTTTTGTTAAAGATACTTTTATAGTTCTAATAATTACGAAAGCAAAAAGTCCAAAGTTTATTGGATTAGAAGACTAGTAATACCAAGTACTCGTATTACAGTGAGACAAGTGGATTAATGAAATTAAATATAATGTACTTAAATTAAGTTAAATAATTGAAACTGAGTAGTGTGCAAAAAATAATTGAAGTTGATGACAGTTTTATTTTGCATTTACTAGAATATCTATTGTCTCATCTGTATTAGTTAGAATTAGAATTATGTTCAAATAGAGTTATGTCTGTATCAATGTAACGTCTGTGTTAGTTACTTTAGCTACACTTTCTATGGACCACCATTTAGATCTGGTGGTTCTATTTGTTATTCTGAACTTACTTCCCCGAGAAGTAGGGTAGCTAAGTTTTAACAGCGCATTACGCTAAACGTATTAAAGTCACAGTTGCGCCGCGTTAGTTGCACTTTCATTCAGTAATTCTACGCTAACTCGTAACAGCAGAGTGCTATGCAGATTAGTTAAGAGGAAAGACGGAGCGCAAGCGCGGCCATCGCGCAGGACTAAACTCACCCCTAACTTCTCGTCCTGCGTTATTATGCAACAAGTTGCTTTACTCATCCTCTTTCTCTGTCTCTTTCTGGTTTCCAGTTACCCACAGTTATTAAGGGCGTCGTTTTCATTGGGCAACATTCCAACGAAACGTGCGGATATTTTATGCCGTCCTTAAAGACGATGGTTGATTGTTCCTGTTAATCTTTCGTAAATCACGTCCTTTCTGACTGGATTTCTCCCATAGAAAAAAATTAAATCATTTCAATTATTTTGATTTTCTGCGCTAGGGACGATAAGAACTTTCATTGCTCTTCTTTTCAAAAACAGAATTAACTTTTTGATAATTTTATTAGCGAATTTTACGCCTTATTTAGAATTGTAGTCTCTTACTTTTTCTCGTTTATTCTTTTTTTCCTTTCATATGTTGCAGTTTGCGTATAAACATTGTAGCGTTGAAAGTGATATCTACTTCTTCGTTTCAGAAATAAAACGATCTTTGATAAGAAATGAACAGTAAATACCTACAGCGTGAACATTAAAAATTTTATACAGTTACAACGATGAACTCTTGTAAGATATATCTATTTTGTTATTGTTGTCATTTTAATTTCTTTGCAATATGTTTCTCGGTTTAGTCATTGATAATTCTACCATAAAGATCTTTTCTCATCTTCTCGTTCCTGTTATTTACCAAAAACGATCTATCCCAGTCTGATCTAAACCAAGTAATCAAAGCGCTATTACGTAACATTCCACGTTGTTATAGAAAGACATTCCGGGATGGTTTCAAGATTACACGTACGATATTTTCATATTGTGAGAAATGTCTAAAGAAAACCTGGAACAGGGAGAGGAAAGGAAGAGAGAAGAATAAGGATAGGGAGATTCCAGAAGTAACGTATTCGAGTCGCAATAACGAGGACGCCCATTTGAATATCCCGCCTTCCTTGCATTTTATTCTTCCTCTCCACGGCTTTTTTTGCCTGCCTCTTTCGTACATTTCGTCGTTTGCTTCCGATACCCACGCAACGCGGCTGCTAACGCGCGCTTGTTCATGCGTGACAGCGATACGCACGTGCACGGAATTGTTAGCATGGAAGCAGTAAAATTAGAGATCGTAAATTCCTTTCGGACGTTCAGACGTCGCGGAATTACGGTTTACGAGGCATTTTCGTTAGTAACGTCTAAACTATGTTACTAGTAAATCTGTGAGGTAATTAAGATCTTTAAAATGTCTAAAAAGATTCGTCGTAGTTTCTTGAATAGCAGATTTGTTACATATTGTTTATTTGTAAATTTTATCGTCCTTCTTGCGAAAGTCAACAATCCTCTGATATTTGATTCGTTTTCCAGAATTAAAGGTCTCGTAAGTTGCTAAAATAACTAACTACGATAATATATATGTCGAAATTAATATAGAAATATGGAAATCAGAAATATTATATCTAGAAATATTTATAATATCATTGTAACAGAATGTTATTGTTGATAGCCTGTTGATGGATGAAAAATGTTACCAATAAGTTTCATTTATACTGGCAACTATTTTTCATAACGTTATGATATTATTATTATAATTATATAGTGTTAATTCTAACGATGTCACCGTTCGTTTTATAGTAAAATATTTGAACCAATATACAGTGTTCAAAATATCAAATTCGCGTATTTAGAGATACTAAAACTGTCACTTGAGCACGACAATTCCTCGACATATTGTTGTAAAGAATGCTGTTACTCGAAACCATTTTTTCCCCGAAGCACGGCCATTCTCGCACAACTCAAAATCGTACGGTCGATTAAAAAGACAGAAAAGGGTGTTTGCTGATTTATGGGAGGACTCCCTTTCTAATATGTAACCCTTTCGACAAAGGTCAGGGTGGATACTCGAAGAACGGAGGGTTAATCGTATGCATTTTACGGGATTCTTTTTTCTATCGCGGGCCTCCTTTTCGTGTTCGATATTGCGTTACTTCAGCATGCCTGAGCAGAGCGTGACGCGCGTGTAACTTCGCAATAAATCGCGATTATCAATGTCCTTTCCGACTCTTTTATTCGATTTTACCGCGTCCATATGCAGATACTGTCGAGTTATATGGACCGTGAAAGCGGGAAAAGGCACGGCTGCGTTGGTAACGAAATAAAAAAAAATCAGAATAAAAAGAGAGAGAAACAAGAAGAGAAAAAACGTATTCGTGTAAAGTCACATTTTCGAGGCTGCAGCGCGCTTTCACAGCGTAGCGGATCTCGCGCTCGAAAAACGTTGGGGTTACCGCGATGTGTGGTAGCTACCTGGTTGCTGAAGTGGTGCAAATATTTGCGTCCTTTTTATAACTCATACAATGCACACGGACATTGTGTGTTTGTTTAAGCGCAACGACTGTGTCAATTTGAAGCATCGTGTATCAGGTTACCATTTTATTCCGACCCAATTCCGACCTTGTGGTTTTAACATCGACTCTATACAGGCTCTAGCCTTCTCGAGAGCTTGAAATAACTACCTTACTTAAAACTGCTTGCACTATCCTCGTCGAATATCCTTATCGAATATCACCTTCGAATATCCCCGTTGAATATTTTCATAAATTAAACGCGTAATTTATCGATCGGCTGCACAGTAACCAAAAGAACATTTTTTCGGCCACAGGCAACAATTTTCACGTTAATGCGTACCGCTATCTCTCGATCAGGCAGTGGATCATTACTGGTCTTTACACGCAAGGAAAATGAGCGTGCACAGATTATTCGCGGTGCCGTTAATGATCGCCACCGCGCACTTTGCCTCGCAGCCAAGCCGATGTAGCCTGGAATGCTTACGTCGCGACGCGTTTATGTAGCCAGATACATGGAACCCGGTTCTTCGCGTCTTTTTACACGCGTAAGCCTTCTACGAACGTATATATTACATACGTTGTTCAATTTCACGACGTCTCGCTTCAATTCAGCCGACGGATTTTCCACCATTACTCCAGCGTATTTCTCCTCTTCCTGCTGTTTCCCCGCCCCCTATACCACCCTCCTCCTCCTCCCCTTTTAGTTCTCTCTCCTCTTTTTACCTCCGTCTTTCCCTTGGTTCCTTCCATATCTTTTGGAGTGAAGCTGTGTCAGCTTCAGGGACGGCGCACCACTTTGTGCACGAAGACAAATTGGAAATATCTTGCCGCGAAATATAGCCGCGGTACCGGCTTCGACTCACCGGAATATATGGGGCGACAACGGTATATCCGGTCGTACCGGCTCGTTATTAAATATCCGCCCTCTTCGTACACCGACACGCCCGGCACCCGCCGATCCTGTACACCTACGAGCCCTCCGAACCGGTTACCAAATGGCTCGTGGTGATGCTTCTGTTGCGCGATAACGAACCTCGAAATTGCCCTACCACTTTCCGCGATGAATTGATTTTGCTCCCGCACGTTCTGCTGCGGATGAATTTACTTCCTTTCGCGTGTTCACTTTTTGTATCTTCTATTTTCTTTGTTTGTTTGTAGGTCTCGTTTTTTATTTTCCTATATCGATGCGAGGAATTGGTTTGTTAAGTGGATTATGAAATAGGAATTTAACTAGGAATGTAGAACACCGATGTGTGTTTGTTGGTGTAAAGTGTAAGGATGTTTCGAGGTTAGAAGAGGTAAGATTCCCTCAGTAATTTTTAGGAATAGGATGGATACGTAGATCGATCTCGAGGTGGATGTAAATAGAAAATGAGAAGATGAAACAGAGACTAATACGAATTATAATATTGTGAAATCGTAATTATGTTTTGTGAAAGAGGCTATAGCCGTCAGTAGAGAATAAAATTGTACGTTCTCATCGAGTTTAAATATCTAGAAAGCAATCTAAAATATCAACAAGTACCTGAGAATATTTCTTATTTTTCTGAATCCGAGACAGAAACGCGAATAAAGAATTTCCTTTACCCTAACTACAAGTTAATAGCCGCATAAAATCTTTTCAGCTTATCTTTCATTTCCAACCTCCATTTCGGAAACCAATATCCCTAAACATTAAGTTAAACAAATCACAACGATTTATCTCAATTTTTAACAAATAACATTGCATTTAGAAGCTGTGAAATGCGAAAATATAGTTCTTCCTGACACGTACAAAGTGATAGCCATCAAGAGAATCATTACAGAATAATAAAGGAAAGGCTTAGCGATCGCTTAGGCACCGATTCGGCAGATTAAGGAGGAATAACCGGATAGTTGCCGATCGTTTCAAGGGAATAGGGTGGAAACTACGACGCTGGCATAACCATTAATATCGTCGTCCAATATAATGCCGCATTAGAGAACAGTGGCTGTGTAAAAGGTCCCGAGGGGTTGCGTGGAAATCACCGTAGAGATGTTTGTGCTCGCAACGGCGGCAGGTAGTCGGGTCGTGGGTCAACGTGTGTTCACACACAACAAGAAGGGTGCTTTTTCTCTCATCCACAACACCGAATCTTTGGAAGAAAAATCAGGGTAGCCCGATTAAAGAGCGATTTCCGGAAACGAGTCAGGTGTTACAGTTACACAAAGTCGGCTCGTTTCGTGTGATTCGTTTCCCTAACAAGAAGGAAAACACTGTTTTTCATCCTTTTGTCGTTACTCAAGCGCGATGCACGAGATGTTGACAGACTCCTTTCACCGGTAGCTTCGATGTATTTTATTTTAACAAGGGTGGCTCGAGCCAGACTGCAAACGTTGCGTAAATCTTCGCGACATACAGTGTATAGTAGGAAGAAGTCGATTGATCGAAGATACATTACGAAGATACATAAGTATTTGGACAGCTAGTCCAATTTCATCGAAAGATTTGTATTTTTCTTAGATTTTCAAAGTTGTAATAGAAGCTCTCTAATGTTAATTCCTTGCCTCTTTTTAACCGACAAACTGCGACATCAAATTCTCTGCTAAACTTAAACTAAAACAGAGAATATGGCTATATCACTTTAACTCCATATTTGTTTGTAACGAACGATTTACGAAATCTATCAACAATATTTAATACAACTTCGGTCTAGGCAAGGCACCCATATGTTAAAATGTACAACTAACGTGGTAGTTTATTTTCTATGTCTTATGTTGCACAAGTTTCATGAGAAAAATACAACAACGGTCGTTATAATCAATATTTATCCCTCTTATAAAGAAGATGTATCACCATACAAAATGGTTCGATAGGTTTCGGGAGAAATATTAATCTCGAAGATCAGAGCCACGTTCCTTCTAAAAATTTTAAGTAGTAGACATGGATAAATTTCGTGGTTAGTTAAATGAAACAGAAAAATCACTATCCACAATGTTCATCATCGTAAAATCAACCGTTCGTTGATATTTAAAACGTGCAGCAATGGAATCAAAACTGAAAGAGTTTAAATAATAGAAAAACGAACGACATGAACTTACTTAGGATAACCTAATATTTATGAATGTTAATGTACGTTGAAGACCATATTCTAGCAATGTGAAACCATATAAGAGGAAGATTCACGTTTGTGGCGAGTTGGAGTTATTTTAAATGTCGGGATCGCAGGTATTCGCGGGCTCCATATGCCCAGGTAGACAAGCGGACGTGCCACCCTATTGGAAATGGTTACGCAACCCTCCTAGACAAGCACGATCAAGCGGGTGAATAAGAGAGACGAGTAGAACGTGTAGAGTAGGTAGGTAGTCCCGATGAGAAGAGGATGAGAAAGCTACCTACCTACTGAACTGTCGGCACAATGACACCAAATAGGCGGTTGATTGCACAATACGCCGATGTTTATCGACCCATCATCGATACGTGCCTCTTGTGTGCGCGCACCTAGATGCACGCCTGGGACAATCCGCGCGAGCGCGCGCGCGCACACCGAGTCAACAACCGAATGTTACACCCAATTTAAGACGGCCAATGCGGACGCGTTTGATGCGCATTAGAAAGCGAGAGAGCAGAATTGCCCTTTCGAGGATTTCATTCGAACGTCAGCGGACACCGGTCCTGATCGGTCGATGACATTTCGATCGGAGAAAATCGCGCGTAAAGAGGAATTCGGATGAACGAGATGGTTTAAATGTAACTGGTGCGATGGTAGAAATTATTTGCATATTTTTTACAGTCGAGTGGTATCGATATTTTTTACGATAATTGTCATAGGATTTGTTCGTTTTCTTTCTCACGTAATAAATTAAGATCATCCTTTCATAGTTTCAGTTTTTATAAGTCTGAAAGAATTGAGATATCCGTAAGCAATTTCTTTACGATTCAGTGTTTATAGTTGTTGGACACTTTTCTTTCCTCTTTTCCTATTGTTACGAAATTAGAATCATCTTTTAATAATTCAGTTTTTTAAAATCAATCTGAGTTATTGTAATTATAATTGTCATGGGAGTTTTTTCTGCGTTTCTTAACAAATTAAAACTAACTTGTAATGGATTGGTTTATCGAAATTGAATTCGTTAAAATTTGTTTCTCTTAGGCGTCGAGATATTGCATGTCTATCGTATAGTGATATTACTTTCTTTTTAACTTTTTCGAAGTATCGTAAACAAGTAGTTGAACGTTATAATTTTTTAAATAAGGCTTGTTCTGCTACTGCAAAAATGAATTAAAGTCGTACGAAGAAACGTAAAGAACACATATTTTCCCAACTGTTTCACGTATTCAACGTGTACCATTCTTAAACATTTAAACTATACATCGAAGCACTGTAGATTCGCAAAGTATCAGCATCTCATAAGCCAAAAATTTGTTATAAACTTTGAGAAAAAGAAAGTGGTAATCTCGAATGTTAAGCCTCTTGATGCCAGCGATATCCAACAATTTAAGCCTTCGAGTGGACGGTCATATTACAGTATTCCATTACGTGTATTAAAATGTCCGACGTAAAATTCAAAAAGTTAAGCCGGCTGAGTTAAATCTCTTCACGGTAAGCTTGAAAACGGACGACGACTACGAGGATGAGGAAGGAACAAAGTGCATGGTGTATGAAGCGAGTGGTCGTCGAGTTAAAAACTTTCTTACGTCGTTGGCATGCTCCTTTTCTTCATCCTACACACGACGTCGCATCGTGTAAATCTCGCTCGAGTGAATTAAATCCACTTGAAGGAAATCTTGAAATCTTGCTATCGGATCGACAACTTTTCAAAATAAAAGAAGGAAATTCTTGCTACGTAACCAAGCAGCTCGCAGTACTCTAACTCATTGAAGATCGAAGTTGCATTAACGCAATATTTCGTTTGTCATTCTTTTAATTAATTTATATCACTGAATTCTATTCAACTCACATTGAAATTTTGAAAAAGAATTAAAAAAATTTTACCGATATCTGTTTCGTTATCCATCTAGATCCTACAATTTTATGAAAATCGAAGAAGTAGAATCGAAGTGTTATTATAACATTCTGATAAACTCTCTTAGAATCGTAGAAATTTCCTGTGTATCTCCAACTTCTATAATGCACTTGTCTGATGTATTCTAATATGTCTATTGTTTTAATATATATTTTGCAATTTGGCAAAACTTACTTTATCACTTTTTCTAATAACGTTTCGTTTACGCAAGTTTCACGTGTCGTGTCACTGTTTAGTCTTCAATGGGTC
Source organism: Bombus huntii (assembly GCF_024542735.1). Classification (NCBI taxonomy): domain Eukaryota; kingdom Metazoa; phylum Arthropoda; class Insecta; order Hymenoptera; family Apidae; genus Bombus; species Bombus huntii. The sequence goes on along the minus strand of NC_066238.1, from coordinate 4,436,613 downwards.
AAAAGATATGTAGAGCGAAAAGGAAAAGACAAACTACGATACGTGTTCTCTTAACGATAAATCAAACATGCGCAGCGTTAGTCTCGGTAACTCTTTCCGCATCTTACAGATGGAAGGTTGCAAAATCAGCAAAAATAAAAATGCAAGAAGAAAGAAAGGGAGAAAGGAACAAGAGAAATGACCGAAAGATCGTCGTTAACGTGCACGGATTCGGAAAACGGTCGATCACAATAGCCCGGAATTAAAATCAGCGTGCAAGTTGTCGAGCAATGAGCCATGCTCGGCGAACGCCGTGCCGGATAACCGAGAAAGAAAGAGTGCGCCATGAGGAGAAGGAGGGTGAGCTCACAAGGGGGTTTTGGGGTTGGTCGAGGGTGGTGTGAGTATGTGGGGGTTGAAAGGCGTTGCCTGGCAACCACCCCCGGCTCTGCGTAATGGCCGCCACACACGTCACACACATACTCCCCCTTCTTCTTTTCTCCAACCAACGTTCTCTTTCCTTCTTTCAGCCACGTTACTCGTTCCTTTTTCTTCCCTCTCGTCTTCTACTCGGCCAAGACACCGTTTTTCCCCGCATAATACATATCCCGCGCGGCCAACTTGTAGGGTGTAGGGTGTAGGGTGCGCGGGGGTAAATTCTGAAATTTTGCCCGAATTGAAAATTTCCATATCTTATACTCGTGGCGCGAGACTGGCTGCCTGCTGGCTGCAACCAGCAGTCGTTCTCGTCTTCTCCGTCTCGTAGTCGTCTTCGGCACAAGTCGCGCGACAGCTGCAATCGAATCGAAAAATTTCCCAAAGCTACCGTCCGTCTTATCCACCGACTCGCCTATTGTCGGAATGTTGGTAATCGGCGGAGAAGTGTCGCGACGATTTTCTGGTTTTCCAGGGAATGCTGCCGCGGCGCCCCTAAATGCAAGATCATCCAAGGAAATGTGGAGCAGTATGGTTGTTACTCTTGAACGATGTTGAGTTGAAATATTATTATAGGCATGACGGCGCGGCGTTTAAATTGTTCTTGGAATTTTTAGTAACTGTATCTCTGTATATGTATCGAATGGCTGAATCGTCCAACGGAGAAGCTATGTATTTCATAAGTCATATTCTACTTATCTTCTTATAAAAAAATTTATGATTGCCTAACGATGAACAAAGGTAGCTGTAGAATGACGAAGGTGAAAGTTCACTTGAGACGATGAAATAACTTTTTATTGTAGTACACTCGAATAAATAAAATCCTACCAACAACACGTGCCGTTTGAAATCAAGCAATTATTGTCCTACGATTTTCTATTTATACGTTGAAATATTTATACCGCCATGCTTTCATCAATATCATTCGAACAAATCATTCCAAAGTTTTTATTAAATTTCACACTGGAATCTTACACGTGTAACTTAGAATCTGTCGCGTATAACAGATATAAGTAAAGAAGTAGGTATTTTGAAAGAAGTCAAAGCAAGCCAACGATAACATCAAAACGTTGAAACGAGTTCATACGATTCCGGGCAATCCAAGCTAAATGGATCACGATGAAGATGATCTCTCCGTGACGGTCGGAAAGCAGAGGCGAAACGGGAAGCACAACACCCGGAAGCAGGAAGCAGAGGGTCGCGAGTCCTTTAATCGGATGTCGGGGCACGTGTTTCGCGGTGGCAGTACTCGCAGCTGCCAGGACATTTATGCAAATCGCGCCTCGAGCCGGCTGAGCTTTCGGCTTTATGCACTCCGTTTTAGTTGGCGAATTTGCATCCGTTGAATCGACTCGCCTTTTCTCTCTCGCTTTCCCTCATATCCTCTCTCTCTTTCTCTCTCTCTCTTCTATCTTTCTCTCGTCCTCCAGTCGTACGCCCTTTCTATTTTTACCTTTTACTCGCGACATATACCTGCGAGTACGCGTACGAGCCGCCACGTAACGCACGACAATATCGGCCAATTTGCATACGAGACGCGTCGCTACAGGCTCTTTCAAAGTTCCCTTTTCCTCCACACACCAATCAGCCGCTATCGGGACGAGCTCGTTCCCTCTCTCGTTGGCCTTGTCTAACCGTTGAAGTTGCAGGGGGTGAAACAGAAGAGGTAGCGTGCGGTTCAACGAAATCGATTGTTTGCGCAAAAGTAACTGGAACGCTTGGAATAAAGTTTGTGTACAATTTGGGTTAAACTATCTGGAAAATATGGTACGAAGTTCTGGTTTCGAGAACAATGAATTGAAGATTTGTAAAAGTGGGATGTGATTAAACTTTATGGGAAAACATGGAATTATGATTTCTAGGTATTAAGATTGGGGTTTGAAGGATCGAATCCAATCGAATAATCTTGACCGTTCTCGTCTCAAATGTTTGTTTAATAAGATTCATATACAGAAATGATAGGTAAATTGTTGCAGTAATTTCAGTTGTACTATGGTTCCGTTAATTCGTCAAATTTCAATGATAAAATCTATCAAGTTGAAAGCCAGTTACTTGAAAAAAAAGGTTGAGTAGAACAAAAATTATATACATTTATTATGTACTTTACGTTGTATATGTATAAAATATTTAAAAATTAAAGGAAATAGGGATTAAATTATAAAAAAGTAGATGACTGAAAGAAACAACAGATATAACTCGACTTACGATCATTGGATACACCGTGTACCGTCTACTCTAATAGAGTTACAGAAATAAGTCTGGCGTATCGTAAAATACATTCAAATTTATTCTAAATTCTTTTTGCTATCTTAACATATCTCAGCCAAGCAACATGTCTGCTACAAAAAAATTTTGAAATTTCCCTGGACCTCGCTAATATAGTCAACGCAAACCAAATATTCCACCGAAACCACTCTCGTAAAGTCGATCGAATCCGTGGTCGTAGGATAACTCTCATGGAGCATCCTGTAGCCGGCGAAAAAAGAGTAACCAATCCGCGTATGCTTGGAGTGGAATAATATTGTCATGCAAATACAGCTAGTCCGCGTACGTATGTTATTACGTACGCGCACACGCAAATCTTCTAACGTGCGTGACACACGTGGCTACACGATACGCGCGAGGACGGCTGCTGTGCAGTGATTTGCATACACCTATGGAGAGTATGGGGTATGGAACAGAGAGAGAGAGACCACGAAGAGAAACGAGGACAAGAAAGACGAAAAAAAGAGAGCTTTCGTTCAACATCTACCTGATTATTCGTTTCGGAGACCTGGAGGGTTCACCGATGGCAAGAGGGTGCGACAGCGACAGAGTAGTAGAGAGAAAAAGAGTGAGAAGAGAACGGATCAAGGACACGGGGATCATAGATCGCCGGGGATACGTACATATTTGCAAATATATTTATCCTGGTTCGACAGGGCCGGAAAGTTAAAAGGGCAAACGATGTACGCTCGATATTCCGTCCGAACTCGTTGAGCCACGGCCAATTTAATGATTTCGTCCTACTCTTCGTCGTGTTCCCGCGAAGAAGGCTAAGGGGCGTGCCACCGGAGAATCTAATCTTATGCCACGCCGTGCAAGGAGATTATCCTATTACTAACATTTTTTACTGGTTTTGCTTTAGAGCAATAAAGCGAAGTAAAAATTTTAGTGCTAACTATATCTTTCGTCCTAGATGTGTGAATCTCAAATAGGTTTACAGGCTAGTAAGGGTAGCATGAACATTGAAAGTGTATATAAATTTTGTTACACACTATGGGAAATAATCGTGCTATTACTCATTTAAATTTGTAAAGTTTTGTTTTTAGACAATAAGGTGAAATGAGACTGTTTGAAAAATTCAATAGCGTTAGTGTGTTGAACATATAATTCGATTTTTCTTAAATGTTATACGATAATTTTGAGTTGAACTGTGGAAGAGGAAAATAGGTATGTGAACACATAGCTGATACAGGATCTGAAAGATTCCTATCCTAGTCTCGAGCCCTATTATTCGAAATCCGGGGACAGCCAATCAGGTGACGCAGGTACGCGCGTTTCTAGAACGAAAGAAGGGGTTGATCCTCGAGGTCGCAGGGTACATGATGGGTTCAAGAGTTAGTTTCTTCTGGGACATCATACGTACATCACGGTACATGGAACATAGATATATCCAGTAGTGCGATATAACATATTGGTATTCCATATTCCTCCCTCGCATCGACTAATATTTCGACAACAATCAGTGTTTCAGTGTTTGCATTTATCGAGTACATAAATTTCTTGAAGTTACAAAACACCATAAAAGATTCGAAAGTATATTTCGTGTAGACACTAGACAATCTCGAAACATCTGCGTTAGGAAAAAAAATTAATCAGACAATATCGAGGAGTTGAAATTGTAATCGACGTAAGTGCCACAAGTAAAAAAGGATATTTCCAATAAGGATGTTAAAACGCATTTTTCTATTAATTATGACACATCAAATATCACTTGAACTCTATGGACTTCCAGTGTTTATCAGTTTTGCACATACGGACAAGTGATAAAAGTCTATTGTATCAGTTAAATTCATTTATCTATACTTTCTCAATCATATTCTGTAGTTGTCGTTTACATTCGTAGTTCTGTTTTGCGATAGTCGCAAAACAGATTATTTTTAGTACTTTCTTCATCGCATGCCCCATCGAATATACTTCTCTTTTCATTAAAAGAATCATTTCTTTATTTCTTTCTTTCTTTTTTTTTCTTTACCTATTATACTACCTCCTCGATTTCCGCAAATATGCTGCTAAGGAAAACGTAGGATTTATTCAAAATTTCCCAGTAGAAATTCACGGGGGTCTACAGGTGAAATAAATTTGATTCGCGACACAATCGGATACGCGGGGATCCGCGAGGCGTTTCCAAAGAAGGGGCGGTGGGAAGCGGGTCTCCTTGTTCGTACGTATTCGAGACAGCTCATTCCCTATCTGGCGGTGAAATCAAATCTCCGAGGGCGAAGGAAAAGTGACAGGCTCTCGTTCGCGATCGAAGGAGGCGGCGGAATGCGTGGAATTTCTGGTAACCCGTCAGCCCGGCGATTTCCAGCCAGTCACGTACTTACAGACCAGCTCCGCAACTTCTGACAGATACAAATCTTCCCGAGCCGTTATTTGCAGTGGCGTGGCGTTAACCCCGGCGCTCGTGTGCACTCGACAAATCTCGATATGGAAAATCCACGAAACGTATAAATGTAGCTGTCAGTCGCAGCTTGCACCCCTAACACCTTTATCCTTCGGCCTGGTTGCCTCTTGCCGATGGCGTGGGGTGTGCTGCTGCCTTCCGAGTGTCTGCCGTGTACACGCACGCGTGTCGACAAAATACAGTCTGCCGTTTCGTTTACGATAATACAGACTCGTGAATTTAACATTTACGAGTTAAATAGATACCGTGCAAGTTCGCTTTTCTTTTTCTAATTTCAATTTATCGTGTTACGTTCTGTTTAAGTTATTGAATAGGGAGGATTGTTGATATAGGTGAAGAAATTTTTGTTGATCGGAGATGGCCTGACAGGTTTTTGTGTATGAAGAACGGCGTTTATTAGCGTTACTTCTTCGTTTGTTAGTACTTCTTTATGCTGTGATCTTTCATTCGTATATTAAAATGAAAGGGGAATTATTGTGGGGTTGTATCGAATTAATTTTGTATTTGAGAAATTATTGACAGATTTGTGATTTTCGATCTTCAGCGAATTTCGAATTTAGAAAATAAAATGGAGATATCGTCTTTCAATCGGAGATCTTCCAATTTTATGCAATATGTTAAGACACGTGCATATTTATCGTATTAATAAATATATACACTTTCTAAAAAGCATATATTTTTGGAACAGGCGCAAAATGAAGCTAATATGATTTTAGAATACTTTTACTACCAATATTTATTTATACGTACTTATTAAAATTTATAATTTTTTACCGGAATATGTACGGTATATCGTCGGTTTGCTAAAAGCGCCACAAATAAGGCAAATAAATTTACCACGAAATCTGGCAGAAATAAAAAATATTCAACGATTTAGCAATAGAAACAATTTTTATTTCCATAATTTAGTTACTAGCCTGTGAATTTCGAGAGTCTTTCGTAAAATATTATTCTCGTGTATTGTTCATTACCAAATAAAGAGGTAGGCAACCCTCTGAAAATTGTTCTGGTCCAATAGTACAGTTATATGGAATAAAATTAAAAAGACAAATCTGGTACGTCCGTTAGTACCAAACGCAAACTACAATTAAACAAATGATACTGTCGCAAAATAATTTTTCTTCGTTCTGAGTACGTTCAAATTCCTACGTAACATTTGGTTTCCTATACGAGACGCAGAAAGCTCTGATTTCACGTGGCGTGTCATGCATCGCGTGTCTATTCTGTGGCGTCTACAGAAGAATTTTCCAGAAAAAGCTCGCAACTTTCCAAGAGTGGCATCGAGATATGAAAATTCCTGACATCCTATATTCGGGCCTTGGTTGGTCGGTCGTTCTTTCCTTTTTTTCCATGAGCCCCCCTGGGGCCTCGATTCTGATAGGGTTGCCACTGGCTTTTCCATATCCGCATACATCGACGCACACCAACAACACGTAAGTACACGTACACGTTACCATCACCACTCGCACGCAGATACTCCAGCCACCCTTATCACATATTTTTGCATATCATGCCACTGTTCTCGGAACCACACCTTTCCGCGGAAGGTCGTAAGATAGAGACAAAATCGTTGGAGAACTAGAGAATGAACAGGATCGGAGGATGACGCGAAGACTCTGTTTCCCTTGTAAAATATAACCGTGCATTCTAATGGAAAAAAGTATTTGCTTGCGTTTTTGCGATATAAATACGTTTCTGGTTGTGGTTCTTGATGATGGAATGTTTTTTAGTCGTTTGTGTTTGTGCATTCAACTTTGATTACCAGTCTAACATTATCGATTTGTTCTTTGAGAATTCGAGAACGTTGTGTAAATTCAGTAATTTTTACAGAGATTGATTTTTTAAGTGTACAGAAAGTTTTGGATATTGCGTGTATGAAAATATGAAATAGTCTCGATTTCTAGTTACAAACATATCTAGTATTAACAACTATTTTCTGTCTGAAATAATGCTACTATAACGTTGTTAGGTATACATTCTATTTTTCACTTTTAGTTTAATAAACATACATTACTGAGCATACCACACGAGGTACCAAACGTATCGAAATCGTATCGAGGTTTACGTATCAAAATCGATTTAATTTAGTTTGTAATTTTCATTTGTGTTTTGAATCTTATAGTAAATCTTGAATCTTATAGGTTCAGTGATTATACGAACATTCTTGTTACGTTTTAAATTACGTCGTAAGAAAATTACCTTTTTTTTTGAAAATTCTCAGTTTCTTGGCTGCTAGTCTTACGATATTAGGTGTAAAATTTCATAATTATGCACTTTGTATTACAATTCGTATTTTTCGTATCGACAATTTATAGATATTTATCTCAATTCAAAACATATATGTAACAGATAAGAAAATTGCTGGGGCATACGTCGAACATTCATCGCATAAAAGCGCTCTAAAGAACGTAAACCCAGTTATACATGCCTACTTTCCAACTGTGTCTACGCTTTAGAAAAGAAATCTGCATCAGCCATGGACCGACGAAGTTTCTTTATGCCTTTAAATATTCACAGACGAGAGTTCTTTGTCGACGGTATGAAAGTTTTCGTGGCCAAGCAAGCTTCTTGCTTCGACATCCACTCACTTATAATCGCACACGCGTTCGTTTTCTTTCGAATGGAAAGGGAAACACCCGCGGAAAAATTATTCTGAATCTTGTAAGCGTAACGTCCGTGCCTAAGGAAACATTGCGTTTAACTTTTCATCTGCGAGCTCGAATTTCGAGATCGAGCAACCTCTCGAAAAGCTGCGAGATAGCGGCTAGCACGAGAAGGCGCGAGGTGGAATTGTCAATTTCATAGTCGAACGAAGAACTCGTATCCAGCTCGAAAAGCGTATTGCCTACGGTGCCAAGATACCTTGGCCAAGCCATATTTATATTATTATTAAACATTGCAATGTGCTGTGTATGTGTGTGCACGGCTCATGCATACGTTCTCATATTCCAAACCGAGCTTCCGCCCCCGAAGCTTCTTTCTTCCGCGAGATATTCCATTTGCGCGCCATTCTTTTTATTTCATCCACCTCTTTCACGGCTATAAAAAATATTGTTTCCTGCTGAAACGAAACTGTTCGATCAACATTATGACGTATCGTTATAATACTTTCGTATATGAGATTTATGCTTTATTGGTATTAATTCACATATGCTCGAACATCCTTTGTGTTGTTTTTCAAAATAGTATCAGTTTCATTGACTCGTGGTATGAATTGAATATATCAACTATGTTTTTGTATTGTTGTCAATTGATTTTCAAAAAATGGCTATCCGTTACAAAGAACACTAGCTAACGTGAATAACGCGAGAGAAATTGAAAAATATAATGAAATTATCTTCAAATTCTGTCCTCTCTACTATTTACAATTCTTCGTCGAAACAATAAGACTTGATCTTTAAACAATTACATTCACTCGACTACTACCTACGGTTTAATCGGCTACTCGATACTCGAAAAGATGTATCTCTTGCCCTACCACACGTGGACACAAATTAGATCATACGACAAGATGCTAAGTGGCTGATACATTGAATTATCAGTTTCCCATATATTAAACGACCCAAATTTCACGTTAGGTTTGGCAGTTTCAGAAATTTCCTCAAATCCTAATCCTACACGTTGCACGCAGAATCCTCCCCATTTATATAGCGAATACCTGCGAACTGTATATGTATACCGCATACATACATACACATATAAAGGCAGAGCATTGATATTTTTATTAAAAATTCAGCGAATACGAGCGCGCAGTCTATATGTACGAGGCGGTATTCACGAGTGGCAGCCGGTCTACGGCAGTGCGCTATTCACTTGAGACATTTCGCGGCGTTGGGTTTTCTCCTCGTGTTCCAGGCCGTCGAGAAGGACGAAAAAAGGGCGGAGAGAGAAAAGGTTTGGGCCGCGGAAGGGATAAGGGGTAGCGAACTGGGTGGCAGCGGTGGTTTCCGGAATCCGAGCGGGGCGGGGGTGGTTTTTTCTGTTCGTTTCTGGCGGCGAAATAGGAGGGCCGGAGGGCGAGAGCGAGAGAAGAGTGTCTTATACCGCGGGTGCACCGGCCTCTTATATGAAATACTTATACCGGGGGATATTCAGCAAGCTTATATTCGACTCGCATGCAAATCTCCTCCATACTTGATTTCTCGTGGATGCGACGCTCCGGGGGATGATGGCTCGTTTTACGCGGCAACCACTTTTCCTTCTCTCTGCTGCCTCCTTTTTCCCGTCGTTAAGTTCGACCAACGCTGGTATCGTGGCTTCTTTAAAAAGGATGCGCTCTCTGCCGCGTGTCTCGTGAAAACGCTTGCGCAGCTTCGAGGAGCAACGTCATTTTATCCGTCACACGATTCCGATATTTGTTCCTATGATTTGAAACGAATTAACCTTGGAATTGTGGTTGCGATCTTCTTCAATGTTTTATTATGCGATAGTTGTTTGATATTCTTAGCATGCAACTCTTTAGAATATACGTTTAATCTTTTGAGTTCAGATGCTGCAGCATGAATTTTTCTGAAGTCGAACGAAATACAATTTCATTTCTGCAATTTGTTACAAAATTATTGCATAAATTTTGTATGTGTAGATCTCTTTTATAAATATTTCAAATTATTATGTTTTATGATAACAAATCAAAATTCGTTTAGGAATAAGCAGTTCCTTCTTGCAAAAGCAACTACAAAATCTCAAGTAACTTAAAATTATATTGTTTTTACAAATACGATCAATTGGTTCTGTAGAAAATACTCTGATATAATAACATCGGTACGATTTCAATCAACTCCGATGATATTCAATTTATACTCCATCAATATTCGGAATTCTCTAAAATCCAGCAAAACCACTGTACGATTCAATTGTATAACCACGGAATAAAAAAGGATGCAGAAGAATTCGATCAAATGGTAACGAGGTAAGCACGACATCCTGTTTCTGGTGGGCCGGTACGTCACAGCCATGATTTCTCGACTATTATGGCGAGGCACATGCATCGTGGGTGGTACAATTTTTGCTGGGAAAATATGGCGACCCTCTCGACCTTAGGAATAATATAATCTCGCTATTTTACTTCAACTACTGTGTGTACCACGGCCAGGAAGAATATAGGCGGGTGGAGCAAATAGGATGAGGATGTGTGGGGGATGAAAACAGAAAAAGAGAGGGGGGACGTGATGTAACGTAGTACCCGGAGGGTGCGCGGAGCAAGGGTGGCAGGAATACTGTCGGATGGGGCGCGATGGTCTAGCTTAAAGTACCAAGACACACTGTCTAGCTACGAAATTGTTTGGCGAAATACGCTGGGACTTTGTCACTTCTTTCCGGCTACATTTTCCTGTGCGCACGGCAACGCATATTCCATTTCGAATAACTTCCGAGTGGAAAAACGATGGTTTCACTCACTCTCCGTGGGAAATGGTTCTCGAACTATGTACTTAATTCCTTGATAAATATATAGTTTCTAGGTTTTTGTAGGTTTTATTCGAATCATAGTGGAATGTAACATTTGTAGTAGAATTTTGACTGTTTTTCTTCTATCGAAGAATAGAAGTATAGAATATAGAATAGAAGTATAGAATAGAAGTGAAAGTAATAGTGTTTGATGTGAAAGAGACTAGTGTTAGTGTGAGTATATAGCGATATTATATCTTTATTGCATTTTTTATTATATTTATATTTTACTATATTTTTGTTATCTTGTTATTTCTTCATTTACTGTTGTAGAAATATAAAGAAACGTATAATTATAGATTGAATGTTTTAAATTATCGATTGATGGATTTGTTATTATCGGTTTTACCATTAATATAACGAACGTCAAGTGGATCTTTATTACATAGACAAGAAATTATATCCTTTTTAAACGTTGAAGCAAAATACGCAGATATAAAGATAAAATTATTACGAACTTATATATTTTACGAATATATTATGTATCATTTTCTATCACCACAGAGAGGGAATGCAAAAATAAAGATATTTTACCTACATGTATAAAATGTTGAATGCCATATTATTTGCTTTAGGTTTCTTCAGAAAATCATTTTCTTTTTATGAAAGAAAAACTACATTTTCTTTATCTTTCGTTCTCTCGAATCGAAAATCGTAATTTTTCTTTCATCCTGTCAAGCAGCGCAGGATTTTCGCTGAAAATTCAACTATCGCGATCGAAGTTGTCGAAGACAGAGAGGTGAAGGGTGCGGGACGACGTACGGATCCTTCGTCATGACGTTCGTCTCTCTAACCCCTCTGCTAGTGTATGCGCGTGTGTTGCAAAAGAGGGCTGGGTCTTAGGAGGATAGAATCCCGTGGGAGGCGTCTTGAAAGATAGGCTAGATAGTGGCTGCGAAATATGTATGCCTTCAGGATTCTGTACCTTGAACCAGCGAGTCTCGAAGAAGCTGCAGGAAGTCACTTCGCGTATCGCGAAATACTTTGCACCAGGCTTCCTTTTTATGCCTTTTCTTCTTGATACGCGAGGCAATAATGTTCCAAAAAATTTCACGTTGGCGCATATGCAAGGGAAAACTTCGTTGAAATATCATTAGAGTAAAATTATTTTTAGTAAAATAATTTATAAGGAGAACGCAATGGCGAAAAAGTTATCGTGTATGGCCAGTTGAAACATTCGTTTGTCTGCTGAGATTTATAAATATTTGCAAATATTTTAACATTCTTTTAATAGAATTCTTAATAGAATATTTCAATAAAATTTGGTGCATTTTTATTAGAATTCTTAATGTTACATTCTTTTGATTGTCTATTAGTGATTTTAAGCAATTGTTTGAATTATCGAATAATATGAACACAAGTGAAACTATTTGTATTCTAATAGCCGAATTATTCACGATACGGAATACTAAGGGGCGATAAATTACCGTGACTTACCCTCGTTTACTTAACACACGACGCATCTATCCACTCGTGTTCATTTCTCGAACGTCCCTCTGAAATAACATCGCGCAGAGGAAAGTCCTGACCCACCTTAAGAAGTTCCGCAAAGTACTTCGCAGTAACTTTCACTCTCGTCGAATGAACTTACCCCGAGTTAACGGTCGAAGTAACGAGGAACACTTTTCCTCTCTTGCACCAGCCGTACAGTGGTGTACAATAAATCTTACGCGTTACGACAACCAACAGAAATCGTTGAATAATATTTGAGCATAAAAAACGAAATTATGCACTTAAACAATAATATTCGCAATTTCATTTCTAGATAAATACAGAATCCACATACTTTCTAAATATTGTAAAATAAAATAAGGTAAATGAGATATGGAACTCGATATCTATGTTTATACTAAAATAATAGGAAAAGAAATTTTCTTCCTTATTCTTTTTTAACAATTAACAATTTAAAGTAAAATTTACTGTATATTCGTGAAATATTCCATTGAAATTGATTTTTTTAGTTTAATTTAAAAATCATTGCTACCTAACGTAAGAGTCGTATTCAGGAGATCCCAAGTATCGCGACTATCGATTTTGCGTTTCCAGTAATTTTACGTTTCCAAGGAGAGAGACCAGGCCGAGGAAGACGGGCGAACGTGCGTACATATATACACATATGTGTATTTATATGTACGTATGTATGGTACACGCGTATGTATGTCGCCTTATGTGCCACGTACGCCCCCCGTACGTACGAATACGTGTGTTGTATGGGGTAAAAAGGGGGTGACGCCGCGACGCCATGACAGATGCGTATATCTGTCGAAGAAAAAGATGGAGTCTGAAATGCTTCGCGTGTACAAAAAATACTCGAATATTATCGCGAGGAAAAATATCCGTAATGTGCTATTTTAAACCGTGCAAAATATTTCAAAAAGTTAGCCGTAAGATTTTTACGTAAATCGGTGATTCGTCAAATTTAATGTAAAATACAAGTTTTATTGTTAAATAGCATTGCAATGTTTTGCAGATTGTAGATATAGTGGATCAAAAAGGGGTTATTATCGTTAACTAAATATTTAAATTAAATACCAAAGCTAAAAATTTATATTTACTTGAACCTAAAACTTCAAATTAAGATATTCTCCACCGAAAATTTTTTTAAGGAAATGTACTTATAGTATTCTTTTTTTATTAAATACGTATTTTTTTAAGCAAATTCCAAATCTGACAGTAGGTAAACTAATTATCAGTTATCGAATATCCTGAACAATTAATATTCAGTAGAATAGATATTTCTCAGATTCTATACGTAATACGACCGTTATGATGCGACATCTTAAAAAGTGTTCCCTCACGTGTGACAGGATTTTCATTTTTAACTTCGTAGAGTTACATGCCATAACAGCGATCCGTGGTAATACAGTAGAATGTCGACGTTGAACCGTCATGGTGATACTTAAGAAACGGGTACAGGATATATAAGGGATGAGCGATGATGCTTGATATTAGGCAGGCACAGGACACGTCACCCCGCGAAACTTAAGTGTAACACAGAGTTGCGAGAGCGGGAGAAGAGCGAAAGAAGAAGGTGGAAAAGGAGATAGGTGAAGGAGCAGGGCGGGCGGGTTGGTTGGTAAGGATATAAGATAAGGATATACGTGTGCATCGTATCCAGGATCCTTGATCCTTTATCCCAAGAGAGCTCACGCTGGAGATGGAGCTTTTCGAGTCCTCCTTTCAACCGAGACTACGTGTACAGGTCGTTCCAACTCTAAGGAGAATATGACACCAATAATCAGACACCAGTAGCCAACGAATAAAACTATTAAAATTCCACGGAACTCGCTAAATATACAGAAGCTAGAATCGTTGACCTTCAATTAAGTACAACATTTTGTAATACAATACAGCAACAGTGATGTTTAAAATTTAGATGATTATAACCATAATCATCCACTGTTCGAAAAGACAGAATGAGCAAAAGATGTAAAGCGAATGGAAGTAATTCAGCGAACGATATGATAGAGGCAACTGAAACAGCCTGTAGAATCAGCCATAGAGGTTAACACGGCAACGTGATGCGAGATAGACCGTAAAAGATTACTGCGACATACAGTGTGCTGCTTTCTCCTCCATCTCTTTACGTCTCTAGCATCGCCTTGCGATACCACCCTCTCGCGCTCTTAACCCACCCTATCGTCGAGTTCTCCTTTCTGGCGCATCCCGATCTCCCATATCATATTATTCACGGTGAATCCCTTTTCACATTCGCCTCCTCTTGCCTCATCGTCTTCTCCTTCCTCCTCGTTTTCTTCTCTTTTGGTATCAAGCTGGCCATTATGCACGTATTATCGATACTTTATGGACATCGATGCCAATGAAACATTGAAATTTCGCGGCCGCACACATCCCCTCTGCTCTCCTTCTCCTAGCCTGTCCAAGACACGCAGTTTGAATGGCAGCCGAGTATTAACGACGTGTCGTGCAAGCTTCTGGCCTGAATTTATGGTCCCATATCCCAAGGAGAAAATTGGAACTGTGGTTTTCAATGTCGGCCGCAACCAATGACGAGCTTTATGACGCGAAATATAAGGATTACTTGTGTTTCGTTATTCGCTCTTATCTTATGGAGTGGTGAATTGTCGCAGGGAGATGTCAGTAGAAATTTAAAGCAAAGGCTTCTACCGTTAACACTCTGTGATTCTGTTTTTAAGAGGATGAATTTTGTCTTTAAGAATTTAGATTTTAAGAGGAGAAATTGGTTGTAAGAGAAAGCAATTGAGAGACTCAAATGGTAAAAGATAGAAGCGTAAATAACGAAGATCTTTAATACAAATTTTCGGTAGAATATTTCTATCTTGCAGTAGTCCTAAGAGCTAAAAGAAATCATTCTAGCCCTTCTATTTTGTTGTATTCTGCGCACAAACACCCTCAAAAGGGTCTCATATCTCACAAAGACAATTTCTTTGTCATTTAAGATAGTATATGGAGTATAATGGACTACAAATCCTCATTCTGAAAATTGTACTATTATATGATACAAAATTAATGAAATTATTTTGCCCGAGTTCCACCGAGAAATTCTACCGTTTTTCCTAACCCCAATCTTTCGTTTAATATTTTATATCCTTATTTATCCTTTAGCCTATAGACTTAAAAATTTGCAAATATGATCAAATTAAAAATACGTTGCAAATCCAACATTGATCAGATTTTCTGTCGTCGTAACGATAAAAATCTTCAAAATCCATATTCCTCTTTCGTAACAACTGGAGAAGAAGAGAAGACAGAAATAGTGGAGCATAGTCCCAAGTTTCGATTACGCTCGCATCGTTAACAATTGCGATGTAAGGCATCGGTAGCGAGCGAGCGACCGTCTGGCAAGTCTCTCAGGGAAACATTTTAATACGTCGATCCTAATGGCTCTACAGAGTTTCACAACCGTTTCCATCGTTACGAATGCTTTTCCTGTACACACATGACCGTCCCACGAAACGTCGTCTCCTCGAGCACGTAAGAACACTAAGGACCTTGTCGGTATAGTTTTCTCAAGGGTCGTTCGTTCCTCTGAAATTCAAGTCGAAGAGTACCGGCTCTCCCTCTTCCGTACCCTGTCCTTTTCTAGCTCGTTCGAACCACCGTCGCCTTCCTTTCCTGTTTCCTGCTGGATTCAGAAACGAGGGCAGATACGGAGCGTCCAAATAGGATTTTGCGTATTCCGGCAGACGTCAGGACCATTACCAGGCCAAGAAACAGAGGACAAGGAAAACCCGAGCGCGCTTTGCTCGAAGGCAGACTGGAAGACACAGAAAAAATACAGAATAAGGGAGTGACGCGAACGAGGAAACGGGGAACGATAGACGAAACGGCGAGATTGTTATTTTTAGTATTGCCATTTCGGCTATTGGTATTTGGTATTTTCTTGTTATCGGCTCATCGTTCTAATTTCTTATAATTTAAACTACTGTCGTTTACGGATTTTATAACTTTTTGGTTATTATGGATCATATACAAATACCAAAATTAAATGATACGTAAGCAATGGGGAAGTTGAAGGATAGTTTGACATTTTTAAGGACGAAGGACTTTTTAATGCTGTTGTTGTTACCTATACTATATATATGATAAACTTTGGCTCATCGTAAATGCTACAGAGATAATATCTACATTTGGATAGGAGACTCGTTTATGATAGATAATTAACAAGTATTGAACAATCTTGTAAAAAACGAACGCGAAGAAAGAACACAAATACTGACATTCTCTGACTACCTTAATTTTCCATCCATTTTTATACATTTATCTCTCGATTTTTATGCATCTATGAGAAAATTGAAAACTATTTAAAAGAAATAAGATGTAACACTTGTTGCAACATTTAATAAGTAAAACGAATCGCTACTTAGGTCTATTTTCTTCAGTTATATTCACAAAAATATGAATTTGCAGAATATCCGCAGTCTAAATCTAACGAATTCTATCCTCGAACCAAATCATCCAATTTCATTCCTAAAATCAACGTTAATGGTAACACAAATGGTAGCCACCAAACAGAAACCTCAGGCAGCCACGAAAGAAGAATAGAAGATGAAGCAAACGGGGGTAGTTGAAGAGAAGCCATCGTACTTTCAGAATAGTATTGTATCATCGTCAGAAACATATGTGGCGAGCAATAAGAAAAGAAGGTGAATTCTTAGTAAGAGATAGGCGGATTTCTACGTAGAAACTCGCTGACTGAATCCTGCTGACTGATGGTAAAACTTGAAAGACGTTTAGAATTGGGTCGCCGACTGGGTGAGGGTGATAGTGGTAGCTCCAAGAGGGATGGTTAACATCAATGAAGACGAGGAAACTGATAGATGCAGAGGAAAAGGGGAAAGAAAAATTCTCTGTCTACGATCAGACCAATATAATATACGAGTTGAAAGCCACGCTTGAAAATGTATACACAGTAACCTGGATAGGGTGATCGGTTCGATTCCAACGAAGCGTAAGCTGGTTCTCCCGAGAATACCAAACTCTCTTGTATGTCGCGCACGTAGATGTTCGAGACTCTGACGACGTCCTTCGGCCTGATTGGCAAGCCGAAGGTTCGTTATTTGACGACCGTAGATTCCTCGTTTGAAAAGGATGGTCAGTCTGGTCAGAGAAACGAACGAACAAAATCGTGAATCTTTTTTAAACTTCCAGGGACCAAGGGATGAAACGTTTTATTGAAGATGAAGCGTACACGAGGGATGCCACTCCGAGTCAAAGAATTATCTCGAGAAGTTTAAGGCCGAGCGAACGATCAAAAGGGCTCCCGCTCGAGGGTGGAATTATTTGCTTTCGAAATTGAATAATGGAACCCTTACGTTTGCAATATTTGCTCTTTTCTCCTTTCAGATCCGACGTAGAAGTTCTCTGTTGAATAGGTTTCAGTTTCGCGAAAGTAACATGCAACTCGATTTTTAATAATTAGAGAATCTTGGAAAGGATTAGAACATTAGAAAAATTAGTTCCTCTTATCGATAATCTCTTTAAGAATATTTTTGTTATACGTTAAAAATAAATACCGCAGAATTGTCTACTATGTAACTATATTTGATAATGAAGATAAAAATTCTCATTAATTCTGAATCAAGACCATTTAACCGATGTCGATGTTGATAATAATTTTTCTTCTAAAATGTGTATTCACAGTCCACCGAACGAATTTCCAAGGTTTTATTCATAATACAATAAATGAAGGATATTTCGCTAAAAGATTTCGCACATCGTCATTGTAATATAATTGAAATTTTGAGTCAAAATTTAGAAAATATCTTGACGCCAATTTAACGAAAATTCAATTCTCCACTTCGTCGAGCGAAATTCGAATAGGGCAACATTTTTCGAAAATCGAATAGAATTTCGTAACGCGAACGTTGACTAGGAATTTTTGCAAGAGTTCCCTCTCGTAGTCGAGCTGCATTTCAAAGGTCGCGGTGGGATTTAATTGGCATGAATAATGAATTCCGGTGTGCGGCTTTTGCTGGTACAGAGATGTACGTTGCCTGCTGGCTGGCCGGGGTTAGTTGAGGGTGGAAGTGGGGGCGAGAAGCGCAACAGGTTCCACTTAATTATTGAACACTATAACCGGCTGGCACAGCTGCCACCTCCGTTTTTGCACCCCTCACAGCGGCCCGTAATCAACCACCTGTCCGCGATTACGCGAAGGTTAAGGTCGATCGTTGCCCTCAAATCAATGCAAAATTTCTCCCGATTGCTACACTTTTATTATGTTTACGATTACGTTTTACGATGGAATCTTCACAAAGGAGAAAATTTTACAAAGAATTATCAAAATGAGTATAGTCTTTATGTTTTATTTGTTTGATATACAACGCTGAAATAATTCATTCTACAAAATTTAACGTTGAATATTTTAGTTTTAGATTTATGGAAACTTTATAACGAATCTTCAAACGAAACTAAGTCTTATGTATCTTCTATTCAGCTTAGATATAATGCACAAATGATTTATTTTAGAAATGTAACGGTGAATATTCCGGTTGATTCGTAGAAGTCTACGTTATTTTTCATCTGTCAAGGAATAGAAATCGGATTCGTCGAGCTTCGTAACCGAAGAAAAGAAATATTTCGTATTGGAGAACGTCTCGTTTCACGTTGGCAGCAGTGCACGCGGCAGTACGGGAAATGGGTTCAGAGACGCTGAGACGGTATTGATTTTCTATCCGACGTATGAGAGATGCGTGTTTCGGATGTTCTCCTTGCTCTTTGTTTTCTCCGTTCTCGTCTACTTACCATCGCAGCGCGTTGCATTCTTCAGAATGCACTTTGATAAAATATCTTATTTACGAGTTTAGAAAATACGACGTCGGCCGGAAGCGAAGAGGTAGATCTTCCGGCGCTACGCTATATACTTTTCAGAGTATTTCGCAGACTTTGATGCCAACTGAATTCCCATGCATCTTGATAACATAAAAACGTACATAAAATTCTTCCTTGATTCTTGAAAAATTAGTTTTTAAAAATATCATTCTAACAAATCATCTTAAAAAATAACAAATATATTGTAATGGATATAAGAAAATTATTTGCTTTTGAATTGCTATGCACCCGTTACTATCTCTTTTCTGGCATATACTCCATATTATTTTTCATCTCTCCATTCAGAATAATTCGACAGTTCGAAAGAATAAGTTATCGTACGTCAGTTGGCGTACAGGCACGCGAAAAATGGCGTCCCCGTGAAGAATGGATTTCTTCTTCTTCTTACGAGGGTTTTTGCTCCCCGTAGAGAGGGTGGGTGGCTCGTGAGACCGGCTGACGTTGACGAAACGCTATTTGGAAACAACAACTATCGAGAAACTCGCGATATGGGTAAATACAGTGGCTGCTGCAGGCGGCGTCTCTCGAGTTTTCCTCCATAGACTTGCGTACACACGCGAGATCCGTCGGTGTATGTAAATTCGCGAATACGCGGAAGTGCAATGACACACATGCTGTGTATAGAAGGACCGCTTCCGGCGCCCCAAGGGGGAGCACGAACGCGAAAGAAAGAAAACGCAGTTCACCCGCTGGCTGAACTTGACAGATTCGAGAAAAGTTGAAAGAATGTCGTCGGTCTGCTCGCGAATCGTTTCAGTAATAGAGCGCTGAGAGAGAGGAAAAAATCCCCGCAGAAATTCGCACGACGGAGATGTTGATGCATAAACGGTACCTAACAAATGAAAATGTTGGCCCGAGCTGAGAAATATTTTTCTGTTTGCGAAAATAAACTAGGGAAACGCGGTTTCTTGAAATGAAATCAAATAACATTTAAGAGCAGTAGGAAAACAGGAGCAAGAATTTTAGCTGTTTTACGAAACTTCTACACTTTTTGGTACTTGTGAAATAGTTTTGAGAAATTAGGAGTGATATTATATGCAGAAGCTAATATGGTATCGTCAATTCCATTCCTTTTCGATTTGAGTTTTTCAACGTCGCGTTGATTATAGAAATGAAATGTATATGCGTATATCTTTAATGTTACACTGTAGACACAAAATTGCAAGTGTTTGAAATTTCTAAATGTTCTAGCATTTTTAAAACACCGTTGCTTTTCGATTTACCAATTCTTTTGTCCTAATAATCTGATTTAACATATGTACCATATTCGTATAATCTAACTTAAAAGTTGAAACTGTATTTTACCAGAATTAAAACATCAAACGCTTTGACTCAGCAGATTTAACGTTTCGGTAACAATCAAATAAAAATAAAATGACATAACAAAATACCCAAAGACGACGTAAATCTCGCTTAATATCATGTGCAAGATTTATTCAACAGTTATATCCCCAGATTTCGCAAAAAGATCCAGCACGACATAAATCTTTAAACACGTGTCATATCTTCCACGCTTGTTATCTAAACAATTTACCAACAAACGACACTTCAACCTCTAAATTTTCAATGTTTCTCGTAGTAAGATCTTCCGAGTTTTCTGCGATCGTGTAACGCGAGAACGCACCGTTGGTAAGCAGCCGCAATTTTGCATGTTTTATCGTGGCGCGAGAGACACGCAGTGGAGTGTCGAGAAGGAGAGGAAACGATGAAAGGTCATGGGATGCGTTTTGCCTTGGCGAGAGGAGCCCGCGGAATTAGCGAGATTTACACGCGACATAAACGCCGCTGAGGGCGTCGTAAAAGTTTTCAGATGCTGTGCTCGGTTGTTGTGCGTGTGAGCGTCCGACACTTGGCTCCACGTATGGCGTCGGGAAAACGTGTCCTACGTGAGACGTTCGACGTCGCTGCCTCCGATCCCTGGGAGCGCATAGGTCGGTATCACTGCCGGAACGGTAACGGCCCCATAAAAATTCGGAATCGCGCTGCAACGGCCAAACTTTCGACGTCCCTTACGAGCGCTGGGATAAGAGACCGTCGTAGACCAACGGTTGGAGAACACGCGATGTTTTCATTGATCGATGCGCCATTAATTTCGGATCGTAGTGTACCAATAAATTTGAATTCAAGGTGGATTTCTCGGGAACTCGGTAGTTGGAACGAGTTTTACGAGTGATAACGGTGTATTAAATTTTTTATGTGAGATGTAATCTTGTGACCGTAGTTTTAAATGTAATTGGGTGTCGTTTTTGGTTGAATGGTAGTTGTTAGCACAGGAACATGGATAACATTTCGCTTAAAATTATAGAATTTCTATGGAAAATAATCTTTTATCGCTTTACAAAAATATTATTTTATATACTTGTAGGATATGAAGTATTTGCCTATATACATGCAAAAATTTATAATATACGATCTGTCATATAAAAACGAGCAGAATAAGATCATAGATTATTCAAAACTGTAACAAATATGCGACAATTGAAAAAGATTCAGAAACAGTATTATCGTTTTAGCTGCTATATGAGCGCTTAATATGTCTGACTATGTGTGATCTGTTCTACTAGTATCGTGCAAAATGGACTGCAGCAAGTACAGTGCTACTTCTTTAAAATGTTCTTATACTTTATTATTTTCTTTGCATATAAAAAGATCAACTTTTTTATTTATACATAAGATAATATAGCTGGTATTAAATGATTTCTATAATATTAATATTTATTATATAGTAGAGACGTGAATAAACGCTATACTAGAAGCGAAGAATTAAAAAGAAGAAACGATAAATCTCGTTTAATTCTAGCGGAAGCTTTTTCGAAAAATGTTCGCCTACGTTTATGGGACACCGTAGATGTCGAGGGGTTTGGCACAGAATGTCTCCGCTATAGCGAGCCATTTGTTCCTGCCCTATCTACATCCACAACGTGCTCAGCGTTGCTCGATGAAACATGGCCGCTTCGTTCCCGAAATGGCACTTTGCGAAAACGAATTTTCTGGTTTCCGCAATCTTCGATCGCGCCTATATGCTCGTATGGATGAACATGTGGGTCGATCTCGGCATAAAAAGAAGAAGAATAAAAGACACAGAATTAAACAGTAATTTTCCGTATCTGTAACTTAATGGGTTAATTCCATTCTAAAATAACGAAACATCAAAACATAAATATATCAAACGAATATAATATCCGCAAATATGTAATAATTTACTTAATTGTTCTCTACACTTATGTTTGTATCTTTCAAGGAAAAATTTTCTTAAAGTCCAATAAAAATCATCAACCTCTCGGAAATTATATTACGAAAGTACTTAACATTCTTAAAGTCGTATTGCAAAAGTACTTAACGCCTTTGAAATCACGTTAGAAAAATTACATTGTAGAGCTTGCTCACTGCAAACATTACTTCATCACGATATCAGACCTCTATCATCTGCACCTTCGGTTTAGCCAGCAGATAAACCCCTTTACCTTAATCGTCGATTATTTTCGTCATTTACAGCGTCGTCTTATCTTTGGTCGGCCAGGTCGAACCTAAAGATCGACGTCATCGGAAAAGGGATACGATAGAAGAAGCGGGAGCAAAGAAAGAGGGAGGATACTATGGGTGGGTGTTTCTCGCGTCACGAAGATTATCAATATCCAAACTGCTATCTCTCGAAGGCGCGTGTACACATCCCGTCTACATGCTAAAGAGGCGGTATCTACGAGGGTGTAAACCCCTTGGTAGGCGCATAAACAGCCCTGTAGATTACACGACCATTGGGCCTGGAGCTTCTCCAGCTCGTCAGCGCCCGACAGCCGCCTTCATCTCGTGTAAAATCGTTTCGTGGTCGAATTCAAACGCGTGTCGTCGTACACGAGAATCCATTAGCGTGCACTCGACGAGTCGGTCGATTCCCCCGATTCATCACTCGCCATCGTTGCACCTCTACGAAGAGATGAAATAAAATTGCAGCCAGTTATTGAACCGGCGATCAATCTTCTTCTTTCTCGCGATGCACGCACTGTGTCGACGTTTGTTTAGGCGAGAGCTCGACGCTATTCGAATCGAAGCATGACGCCGCGTATCGCCACGGATTTGCCTTTTAACCTATAAAATTAAATAAAGTAGGGAAATAGCGGTTTATTTTTCGTAATGGTACCGCTGCACTGTAGAAACTGGGCTTCCCAGGGGGATTTGAGATAAAGAGTAGAGGTTTTGTCAATTCTATTATGCGAGGGGTTCCCTGAACATTGGGGAAACTGCATAGATATTTGGTAGGAATTCGCGATACGGAGTGGAGATTTCATTAATCCTATCATCGTCAGATTATCAGATTATCATCATACTACACGTCAGAGACATTGAATAAATATTTCCTGACACATGACTATACTGAATGTAAAACAAAGCACTTATGAAAATATCTTCGTATATAACAATTGTTAATTGTTAATTGTTAGTAAATATAATGGTAATATGAAAGAGAATATAACTGTAAGCATAGTAGAATATTTAAAAAAATATAGAGCCTTTGAACATTGATATCAGACATTTTATGAACGAAATCTGTAAATTAATAAAACCTAACTACAAAATAATGATAAGATATCCAAATTGATAAAAGAAGTTTACGAATCTCCATCCTCAAAAAAAGTAATTAAATGCTTCCCAAAGATACATTTCTCCTTAATAAATCTGTCTAAAATTTCTCACTTTCGATGACATCGGACACGACAGCACCCTAATCAGTTCCATATACTAAATCAAAGTTCGAGGATTCCGAAATCTATCGCACCGATGGAAATTATCATGGAGACCAAACTCGGCACTTCTTCACGATCTAACGTGTCCGTGCGCATTGAATGATTTCACCATCGTTTCCCATTGGCCACGAGTGCGATAAGGGCAAGTAAGAGGACTGCTTTCAACGTTTCGAGCTGGCAGTGGCTGTAGGTGGTGTAGTCGTAGGGGGTTGAAGACGGCTGCGGATGCGAGATGGTCGCTCGAAGACAGCTACCGATAATAAATCATACGATGATACATTCTATCGTTCCATTGGCGAACGCTCGCCTCATCTCTGTCCTCCGTGAAAAGGAAGATCCTGGAGAGAAAGCTCGAGCTTTCTCGAGAGAGATCACCTCTGCTGCCGGGAGAGAGCTTGCCTCGTCCTCGCGAGCAGGCAATCTATCACTCTTGGAACCTACTACCTAGCATCCCTCGCCAGCTCAACCACAGAGACCCTCCCACGCGTCTACTCGCGCCTCTGAACACCATCCACCTTCCTTATCCTCGTTCTTTACCTTCCTCGGGCTCTAGACACACTGACGATCTCTCTCGCGTGCTAAACTTTATTCCTACGTGGCATTTTCTCTTCGATGCTTCTTTTCGAGAACGTTTTGATTCGAGCAATTGATACTTTGCAGTGATTGAAGAATAAGTTCTTGATTAATTAAAAGATATTTGGCTGAGGTTTGGTAGTTGATTGTGCGCTATTTTTTAGGATAGCTTTCAGTGGTGGTATGTATGTACCGAGGTTACGTAAGTCGTCGAAGGGCTATGTTCCTCTTCTTGTACTTTTAAATAGTACAAGATTGTTATAATTACGTTACGGATGTTAATGCATTTATGGGAAGTTTAGATGTCTAAAAATGTACAGAATGTATACAATATGTAGAAGTGAACATGATATCAAAAATAAAGTATTAATGTAAATAATATTTAAATTTTAGATTATTATAAAATTAATATTAAATATTGAATACTTGGGACCTGAATTTTAAATAGTTTCACAATTGTAAATAAATGCTGGATTAATAAAATAGAATTTATAAAATAAAATATAACATAAAGGATAGTAACTAAACACTTTACCGACATGAATTAAGTCGTTTTATTCTACGTTGTAGAATAAAAATTGTTGTAGAATTCTAAAAGGTCTCTCACACGCTAGAATCAGAATAATTGTACCTCTTAAAATATTATCTTTTAGTGATAAAATTAATTTTAGGGATACTTCCACATAACTCTGATCTTCCCAAAATAATCTCCCTTATAATTTCTTATAGAGAATAATATATTTAATACCGCGTAACTAAATATCGAACTAAAAATAACAAACTTGTAATTCTTTCTTGAATTTTCAAAGCACAGTCGCTATTTTTATAAAACGATATCACAACGAAAGGATGGAGAAAACATTTCGTGTAACGAGTACAAAAATGCACGTAGAATATCGAAGGTTTCACGATAAGAGACATCATGTAAGTTCACTTGTTACAACGATAAGAGGATCTTTAACAGGGAGAAGAGCCAGGGAGAATCTTTCGTAACGCCATCGTAACGAACGATTATGCAACAAAAGTTCCAGGTAATTGGGGATTTGCAGGGGCTTTACACTTGAGCAACTTACGCTCTGAGTAAGCATGCGAGACACGTTAACAAATGTTGGAATAAGCAGCTTGTCGACGCATGCAGAAGAGCGATGCACTTGTGATTATTTTTTGAAATGGAAATCGCAAGGATCTAGCGATATTTCCTTCTGCAAATGACAGTGTCTACTTCAAGAATATAATTAATTTTAGTAGAAGTTAAATGTTCAATGTCTTGTCCAATAGAAATATGAGTAAACTGCACTTAATCTGTCAAATTAGCGAATATAAATAATCACTTATTATATAAATAATTTTCAAATGATTAATTTCTCTCACAAACACACGTATCCACTTTAGATTTTTAATTCCTTGTCTTATAATATCGAATCAATTTTCTCTTGATTCGACAAAAGAAAATCGTGATTATAATTTTAACTTCAATTTCAGTTCTTCAGACTGAGAATTTTTAATTACTAGACTGCAGATGTTTATGTATTTATGGAAAATTCAGATGTGCAAACACGTACAAGATGGACTTATATAATAGATTAAATATATTAAACCAGATATATACAAAATATAATTATATAAAGTACTCGTTATTAGTTCTCAGCTTATTACTTTTAAATTACGTATACAATAATTTATTCATATTTAGCATCTGATACGCTGTACCAGTGAAAAACTAAAACATAGTTTATCATACGAACTTATTTTTTATGCACATAAATTATATACATAATTGATCAATATTAAAGAAGCAGCAATATTATGAACATAAAACTATTTAAAACCTAAAGAATTTCTTTTATTAATCAAAAGTATTACGAGGATGCCATATGGATCAGGTCTTGGGGATGTTATGATCTTCCACTCGGCTGAGTTCAATATTTTTTATCAGGACAAAGTCAAGTTCCCATTCCTCTCCTTTCTTCCTTACACTGTTTCTTTTGCCTTTCGACGCAACCCACTGTTTCATATCGTCGATTTTCTATAAGACTGACTCCAAGGCGGTCTAACGCGTCAGAGTTTTCTGCATTCGCGGTAATTTCATAAGGAGCTACCATCCGAAACGATCGTTTCAATCTTTTTCCTTTACCCTGTTCTTTCTTCTTCGCTGACGTGTTCTTAATTTAAGCGCCGTCCACATTCCTGGAATTTGAACAAAGTTTCTTCTTTTTTTTTTTTTTTTTTTTTTTGGTTCAGCGATAAGCATAACACAAACGAGTAATCGAGATTGGGCCGAGCAAAGCGGGTGGATTTTATTTTCTGCGGTTTTTCCATAGCGTTTTGTCGTGGTTCTCTTGAAATACGACCGCTTTGAAATACCTTTCATTTGATTTTAGCCCGTTTAGTACATTCTTTAACATGGATTTTAAAAAGTTTTTGCTCAGTTTCTTCTTTTCTTATTTCTTAATTTTTTCCGGTTCGTACAAGATTCAGTATCTTCTAATTCTTGTTAAATTTCAGAAAAAAATAATTCAGTATTGAATTTTTTTATAAATTTTAGAAAATTTATACGACTACTTTAGAGTATCGAGATAATATATATAAAATATACTACCTCTAAATAATTTTTGTATTTAAGAATATAAACTATTTTCCATAAAGGTTGAAATTCTTTATCCATTTTTCGTTTCTTTACAAGCAAATTTAAAACTTGATACACTGTCAATCAGTTTCATATCACTGCAATTGCTTTTTTATTTTGCTTTGACATTATATTTCTTCCATCTTTTTGAACATTCCAACGTATTTATTATCATAATATTGATTATGGTGTTGAATTGTTACAAAACATCGTAGGTCTAACACCTACTTTTAATATACAATTTATATTTTCAAACATAAACTTGGACTGTTGAGTCTTATTCTATGTCGTAATCAAATTTCTCCTACCAGATCATATTTTAATAACTTTAAAAATTCAAATCAAACAATACGATTGCTGCAATATTTAAAACAAACCCACCTTTCCCAAAAATTACAAAACTTTCTCCAATAATTTCAATGATTTCAGCTAATTAAAAACAAAGAAAAGAAGAGAATACAACAAAGTTTATTACATGTTTTCCTTTCTAAACTTCAATTGTCTTCTCTCTATTATTATACAAGCGACAGTATAAAAGCATAAACAGTTTCTCACAGAAGAATGCCACAAAAACTCGTTTCTACTTAAACCTCTGGTTTTGTTGCAACCTCTTACAAACGCGACGTCGGTGAAAACACGCCTGCATATGATACATTTTACGGTAGACCAGCCACGGTGAAATAATAGGGAGTAACGTATAAAGTTTCGCGTGGTTTCTTTCATGGCACGTCATCGGGAGGATTGCACAGCCTCGTCGATGTCTCCTCCTCCTCGTGTACGTTAAGAGTAATAGAATTTTGATCGAATACAAACAATCGAGCGGGTGGCAACAGGAAAAAGTCGCTCGTGGGAATATGGAGAAGACTCTCTATATACCGTTCATCCAATCATCGCGCGGTTCCGCGTGTCTCCCTTCATCTCGCCACTTACTCTTTCATCTTTTGTCTCTCCTCATTCTTTATTGCATACTTTGTATTTTCCTCAATATATTTTCCGTTTTTGGAATTTGACGCTGGCTACGAAAGCGATTTGCTTGAAATTTCTATGGTTTCGTACGTTCTACATTTTTCCCCATTTACATAATTTACATAATAGATATACAGGGTGGTTGGTAACTGGTGGTATACGCGGAAAGGGGGTGATTCTACGCGAAAAAAGAAGTCGAAAATATAGAATAAAATTTTTTTTTTAATTTTTCCATCGAGACAACGATCTACAGCGAGATCCGTTATAACGAGACGTGATAAAGTGCACGCGTACCGAGCGAAAATTCAAAGTCGATTTTCTCGAAAACAAAGCCTCAAACGAAAAATTTTTATTCTATATTTTCGACTTCTTTTTTCGCATAGAATCACCCCCTTTCCGCTTGTATCATCAGTTACCAACCACCCTGTATGTAATAATTTGCATCGGACAAACAAAGCTTCAACTATGAGATCCAATTCCTTAAAAATGTTTGATAAGTATATCTTACAATGTAGTTTGCCAGAATATCACTCACGATGAATGAAACTTTACTTGGAATTTTTCTCACAGACTCTCGTTATTAGAATCTCGTTACGAGACCTATTTAAATATGAGGCTCTCAGAAAAGCCAAACTGATCAGTTTCACTTTTTATCAATTTTTCAATT
Organism: Bombus huntii; assembly: GCF_024542735.1. Taxonomy (NCBI): domain Eukaryota; kingdom Metazoa; phylum Arthropoda; class Insecta; order Hymenoptera; family Apidae; genus Bombus; species Bombus huntii. Next base: position 4,408,195 of record NC_066238.1, on the reverse strand, counting down.
ATACAAGTACATGATTAATTTTTTCGTACGTATAATTCTGAAAAAAACAAATTACTGAACTTTCATGAGTTCGTTTATTACAAGAGGATGATATGAACAATAGCAAACTTCAAGATAAATTTTGAAAATAATGTTTACTATATCATCGCTCTTTACTGCTTTCCAATTTCTTCATATTCCACCAATGTGGCTTCCGAGTGGCTCATATGATATATCGACTTATCTAGGGAAGAACCTAAACTTTATATCAGTTACTTATATTTAATCACACACTCGGATATATGTTGCAATGTTGTTCGACAAAATCCATACAAGTGATTTTCTACATCATTTCACCTTAAATCTTTATAATTCATTAAATAATTTTTCATTTAACGATCAATATAAATCAGTTTTATATTATACTATATATGCTATCGTGTATCTCATTCTTGTTAAGATACATAACTCCCTAAACATGTGAAATTTTTATATGATCCAGCGACATCCAATTATTAAAATAAAGTCCTCCAAGCATAAATACAACTTGATTCCTAAAGCTTCGCGATATCGAGGTCGCGTAATAAATGACAGAAGACCTCGAAACGAACCGTTCTCCGCCCATTGTTCCTATCAATATTCCTGCGGAATCCAGCAAGAAATCTCGATGTACATATTTAGCAATTCGGTGTTTCACGCAAGCGTTGTTTTCGAAACGTACCGCGTCTCGTACAATCGAGTTCGCGGATTGTATCGTGGAATCGCGTGACACAGCACGACACGCTGTACCACGTAAATCATGGGTCCTCGATTGGAGATGTGCACGTGTAACGGGGTCTCGCGATCGTCAAGGTAGACTGACGTTTCTCTTATTTGATCGTTGATTGTCATGCGAAACGCCGCACTTCCTATTGATTGGGGCCATTGGGGGTTCCTGTCCCCATCCAGTTCTCTCTTTCTGATACCGTCTTACGCGTGTGTCTTCGCCGTTCCCAGCGACTGCGGAAGAATACGCTTGGCCTTGTGTACGTGCGTCCTTGTACGTATCGTGGTATCTCGTGACAACAGGGGAAAAAGGAAGGAGAAGAATGCCGGGACAAATTTAGGGACCGTTCGAATGGAGATGCCGTGTCGATGTTACTCGCATTTGCATTCCGACTTTCGATACAAACCCCTTTGTCCCAGACCTTCTGCCTGGTCGCTCCTCTGTTTCCTATCTTCTTTGTTTCTTACCTTTGTTTACCCTCTTTCTCTCCTTCTTTTCTTCTTCCGACTTCGTTCCTTTCTTCTTTTTACTTTCTATTCAACGTCGTCCTCGACTGTCTGCGTTCTCCTTCTCAGCTTGCGGGGTCTAGAGTTAACTACCGGATGAAATTTAACCGAACATCTTCTTTTCCTGAATCTTCACCCTTTTATGATTTTTTGGTAAAGTTATGCACATTAGCTACTGTAAGTTTTAGGACACCTAGTTGTTACATTTACTGCAAAACTCTAGCAGATTTTACTTTATTTAGTATTTTATATCATAGGACGAATATGAAGTAGGCAAAGTAACAGTTTTGTAGTACAATACGTAGAAAATAACAGCAGCGAAAAATATTCGATACGTGCTATCAGTAGATGTATGGATAAGTGTGCTAGTACTTACAGTGATATTGGTACTTTTTTCAATACTTTAAATAGCTTTCAATAGCATCGTTCACGTCATATATACGTGCAATTTTTCATCCTCCCGTACACACGTATGTTCCATTTAAAATCCAGTTACTCTGCACTGAAATTCAATTGCAGCAAAATGTAACATCTTTACGCTATCGAAAACCGTTTCTCAAGTAAAAAGCTGCGTATATCTAGGATCGAAAATTTCTCGTAATAAAATTGAAACAAGTTGGCGTTCGAAATGAGCCAGAAAATTTCCAGTGGAAAGCGCGATAAAAGCAGGTCAGCGAGATTGCCGCTAGAATTTCGAGTTGCAAGGAACGACAAGGAACAGAGGACGAAGGGAAAAAAATAATGTAAGAGAGAAAGCGACGAGGCAAAGAGAAAGAGAGAGAACGGGTGAAGCCGGAGTGATATGTACGGGGCACAGGTATGCGGGGTGAATATTTCACGAGGAAAATTCAGTTACGGGCCGAAGATTCTCAGGACACGTAGAGCTCGTCCGACGGCGTGCAGCATTTCGAAGTATTTCAGACTTAGTTAGAACGTTTGCGTTTCTATTTAACGTCCGATGCCTTCGAATCCGCCGCGAGTTTCCTTCCTGTTTTCCCCTGCGAGCATACACTGCATTTTTATACGTCACTGACGATGTGGGATGTGACGCGCACTCCCTGCTCGCGATAGCTTTTACGATGACGGGCTACGTTGAAATATTTTATTAAGATCGCGAACAAACCTGCACGAGGTAACGCGTTTCTGGCGCTTTGAAAAATTTAGCTTAATGTGTGAAGTGCGGCAAAGAAAGATGAATTTTTTTCTAAAACCATAAGATTCTTTACGATTGACACATTGTTGATTTACATGCACCTATGGACAATTTAGAAATGCATAGAATGCATATAATATATAAAAATATATAGAACATGCAAAGCAATTACTCTTTATGATATTTAGTAGATGAAACATATTTCTGGCTAAGTCCTCTTTCAATTATTTTCATAGAGATATGAATTTGCATAAATTGCACAAATAACAGTCTGCTGGTTGATTATTGATAACTATTCGTTTCCTGTGTAATTTCATTATGTTGAACAATTTTTCATAACATCTGGAAGCTAAAGCTTTTGAATCATTAAACGTAATTAAAGCAAATTGTTTCGTTAATATAGAAGAAATGTATCGAGTATCAGAGGCACAAATAGAAGTTGGTATAGTGTGAAAAAACATTTCATTATTATAACTATCTACTATATATAAGATATATCAGTTCTTTAAACTTCGTAAAATTTTGGAATCTAGCTATAGAAGGAGAAATAGTAACGAAAAGAATATCGAGCAAATTCTTGCAATTCCTCCACATAAACGCAATACGAATTTGTTAAAATTCAACAATGTTATCGACCAGATGGACTAAGACAAACATTACGTATGAGATATTCGTTAAGTCAACGTTAGTCCTTAATAGCTTAAACCTCTTCAAACCTCGCCACTACACCAATCGTTATCGAGATATGGAAAATTGCCACAATTTCACGCGAACTTTCCTCCTCGAGAACGAAGAAAAAGGCGCCGCCTTGGCGTCGTATTAATATCCTCCCCGCCTATTATAAATCGCTGACATCGGGGCCGAGTCGAAAGTAAAAATTCTCGTATCTCGGTGTGTGTACCGCGAGCGGAGCACTCTTTCGTGCGACGCGGTAGCGCAGAATCGAATTCTTCGCCTCATACGCGGGTTCCGGGCTGAAGAAGGAGGGTCGATGGAGGGCAAAATGGAAAGAGGGTTGGTAGCTGAGTCGACGTCTTTCACCCAATATAAGCGTGGAGTGCACATAGGAGAGAACGAGAACGAGAAAAAGAGAGAGAGAGAGAGAGAGAGGCAGAAAGAGAAGGACGAAAGGGAAGGAAGCAGGAAAATAGACGAGGATGGAAAATGGAAAACCGGAGGAAGGCGCGGGATACGAGATTTCGTATGTCTGGCTGTCTGTCCGTCCGTCTGAACCTGGGGGTACATCAGCAGCCGCCAACGAAAGAAGAACTTGGCAGATAGACGCATGCCGCCGCGCGGAAAACGGAGCAAGGCGGGGGAGGGGAGAAAAAGATAGTACGGATAGTACGGATAGGATAGGTAACCTAATAGAAAGGGCTGGCAGGGGAGCTTGAGCCGACGTCATTGGCAGAAGGCTGTCGACTTGTCTGTGAGAGCGGTTTAAAGTCGAATTCAGAAAAGCGAAATCCTCCGGGGTTATCTGTCCTTGCGACGTGGATGCGCGTAACCTTCACGCACGTGCACCGGATAAATACCGGCTCGTATCATGCTCGTCTTTCCTTCGTTCGATGACACTCTGCGTGCCTTCGTTTTCTTCTAAAGTCGATTTTTACAAAGAATCTTATATTACATAGATATTGACACGTTATTGTATTTATCGTAGTTGATGGAGTCCAAGTATATTAAATCTCGTGTCATTTAGTAGTTACTTCTATGTGGTTACAAAAATCTAATACTACGAAAATGATATGTAATATCTAATAAAAAAGCGCCATGTTAGAAAGTAAGGATACGTGTTAATATTTTCCGTAGCTATCGTACACGTAGGTTTCTTCGAAATGCGAATTAGATTTCTGGCGGTCCTACTTTTATTTCCTAAGGTAAAACTAATTTGGATTGATAACCTCGAAGCGAACGAGTTATATCATTTTTTATAAAACGAATCGTGTATTCTACAATGGTTTTATAAACGTACTTTCTCAATATAATATCCTAACAATTTGACGAAAGAATAGAATTATAAGCAATAAAAGAACATATTCAACGATTCTTAGTACAAGTTAGAAAAACAATCTTATACTATCCTATAACTAATGACGTCTCCACAAAGACCCACAACTCATCGTTATATCGCATGTTCAAATAAATCTAAGACAAATACCTATTTCCTGTTCCCCTCGAAAACCTGTTTCATTAATTAACGAAATTTTACGGCCCCGAAACGAATCCATGTCCACGTACATGTCAGACGGAAAATACTTTCGAAGGCACCGGAAGAAGAGGGTGACTACGTTGGAGCATACGAGTTTCGCGTCACCCTTAGACTCCATCCTATTCCGCGATTCTACTCACTCATCCCACTTTGCTCAGCCCCTGGGAAGCACAGCGGGACTTCTATTCCTCCCTTCGCATCCCACAGTACCCGACTCTGACGTCCCGACATCCGCAGTCCTCGCCTCTCTCTTTTCTACCTCCGTTTCCTCTCGTTTCGCGTGTTCTTCCCGCTCTCTTTCGCTAACATCGTCCTCGTGCAGCCCCTAGTTTCTTTCCAGGTCGTCGTAGCGGCGTTTTCCCTCTTCCCTCGGCCCTCGAGCTTCGTTCGTTCGTCGTTTTCAACCCTCCTCTCTGCGTCAACTCCTCCCGCCTGCTTCTCGTTCGTACATCCAATATTGTAGATATGTCCCGGTCTCGTCTCGAGAATCGTGAATACGCGCCTAGCGATGCGACGATTCGCACAGGTGTGTTACCGGTAGACAGGTGGAAGCGCCGTCCTTTCCCCGGGAATCGTGGAATTTTCGTCGGTGTGCAAGAAACTGCTCCTCATAGGTAGAAATTGTTTAAATAATACGACTGTTTTTACGTGTAGCTGATTGTAAGTTTCATAAGAGTCGTTTTGCATCGACTTCTTCGATTGCTTCTTGTTATTGGTATGTTAAAATTACTTTTGGTGGCGATGTAAAGAGTAAAGCTAGTATTTCGTGGAAGTTCCTGAATTGATTGGTTTTCTAAATTTGAGAATCATTTTCTAAACGAAAATAGGATTTAGTATTTTTATGATGGAAATCCTTCGTGCTGTAAAAATTGAAGGAAGTTCAGAATTTTCATTCCAGTAAAATTCTTTGTCAAAGTATAAACCAAGGAAGAGATAAACGTGAAAGATAATAATAATATATTGCAATATTAATATTATTTACAATATTATCTCGTTGCTGATATTAGTACTATTATTACTGATATCTTTATTAAGCATTTACACATTTACAGGAAATTCGAAGATGCAAAAATACACAGAAACGTATGTAATATGCAAGGATCAAAGTACCATGCCTATCATTTAGCTATTTAGTAGTTAAATAGCTAAAACAATTATCTAGACCTAAATTTCAGTTTCTTTATTATATTCATAAAAGTATATGAATATGAATTTGCATAAATTTCCGCAGTCTAATAATTATATTAATATTAATTTACCGTCGTATCTTATTATTAATCAAACGATAAAATCCATATCTATCATTCTCTTCACAAAATCCATAAAATTTGCAAAACGGCCGTTCCCAAAAAATAATCGCATCATCCGTAACACGAGCAAAACCATCCAGCGAATTCATCGCAGCTTAAAGCGTAAATTCGATTGTCACGCTTGCGAGCTCGAATTCCACGAGGATTCATTTGCCCGGAGCGTATCATCCCCTGAGTCAACTTGGTTCCGTTTGCTCTATATTCGCCGGCGCCACCCTCTCTCATTTAAGGGTGCACTCGGAGTCAAGGTCGCGATGAGACGTGAATGAGGGAACGAGCGAGACGAGCTGAGGCGCGAGAACGAGAGGGAAACGGACCGCGAGATAAAGAAAGGGAGCAGTGGGATGAGTAAAAGCGAGAGTAAGCGGGGAAGAAGAGAGTCGAAGCGAAGCTGGAGCAAGGTAGATTCCCCTTATAATTAATGTGTAAGGGTAGGTCATGGTACGACCGCTCTGCTCTTCCTTCCAAGGGAATTAAATTACATCAGCTGATTCGAGAGACAGAGAAGGAGAGAACGGGATAAGGGGAGGAGGACAAAGAAACCGGAGAGCCATTTCCTCACCTTCCTCCTACCATCTTCGAAGCTTCCTCTTCCTTCTGGACCAGCCACGCTACCCCAGCAACCACTTGTTAAACGGTTCCATTGTCCTCGAGACTGTACTCGCGCGAGGATGAGCAGTTGATCAAGGAAACTTTGTCAGGGATGTCGGCACGTTTACGTTGCAGCTATTGTCCACGTTCATCTGGTATGAATATTAAGTAGTAGGATTGGTATTAGCTCTTTTCAATTCTCTTCCGTTTCTTTTCCTTTATACTTTCTCTCTCCATTTATTTTCCTACTCATTTTGCGTCTATGAAAATTCATATTATACTAAATTCTGGTCTTTAAAATAAAGGCCACTGTCTTTTATATTTTTAATCCACCGTTCAGACTTTTAGCCTTGCTGCTAATTGCTAACTAATGATTCTTGTAGCTTATATGATCTACTTAATCTACTTAATTATAACAATCTATTTAAATGAAATAATTAGGTGATGAAGTAGTTCATATGTTGAGGTTATTCGATGTGTAAACAGAGAAAACACGTGGATAAATTGTAAGGTAGAAAAATATATTTAAATAGAAGTGAATAAGTAAAATACAATTTGAGCTGGTCCAGATCCGCACGCTAGCTGTGTTACCTAATAACTGAAAACCCCGAAGCCAACGTCGCCTGTCTACTGTTTATGGCCTGACTTCGTCGCAGTCTTTTGTCTACGCGCTGTCGATAGCTTCGGTGCTTGAGAAAACTAAAAAAGACCAGATGTAGAGTTTTCTTAGAAGTGGTAATCACTTCAACGTCATACAAGTTGGAAGAAGGCGCAACTACTTAGTGTAAAGAGAGTTTCATACGGACTGATTTATTAGTATTCATACAGGTTGAATTAAGTTCAAAGTCTATGAGTTTGTTGAAATATAAAATCGGTTTTATGATCATATAATCTATAATCTTCTTGTAAATACGTTCTCTATCTATTTACTGAGACATAGTATATTTCCTGGAATGTCACTTTGATGATGTACTGTCACTAAAACTTGTTAGTCCACGGATCAATCAAGAAATATCATCATAAAGAATTAATACAAACATCGTAACAGATAGAAACAAATACAAGGTGGAAATCCAAAATACTCGACAACAAAGTATTATTATTGTCGCTTAGTTTTTCAGTCTTCTTGAACTCGTCCCAAACGTTCTACACATTTCCACCCTATCTTATTCTACCGCCATTCTTCAGCCTTAAATATCCAAAAGCCCTCTCGATCCAAAAACTAAAAAGCAACTTCCTTTTCCCTCTTTGCCCCCAAAAAACATCATTCTCAAGGAGATCCTTTGAAATTTCCTCCCAAACGGATTGTGGCTGATGGCGAGTTTCACGAGGGGGTTGCAAATCGAGTCTAATCAGGGGCGAGCTTAGACGGATCGCGTTCGAAATTCAGGTCCACGGATTCACCTTCCGAGAAGGATCCTTTCCTGATCGTCGAGAGGATCCTTTCTACCGCGCGACACTCGTTTCGCAACATCAGATCGCGGATGGGGAAGAGAGAAGAAGAGGAGTCGCTTGCCAGAGGAAAACTCGCGGTAGATGCGAAAGGGGAGGGGGTTGCACGTTGGTAACAATCTCGGATAAGGAATAAAGCTCGCGAGGAGGTCGGTGATGGGGATGTGTTGGAGTAAGAACGTAGGGTTTGGAGGGTGCCAGCGGAGGCGGATGCGGTACGACGAGG